>NW_027270930.1:57500-782500 GCF_040938485.1 Diadema antillarum
GCGAGCGCCAAGATTCGCGAAATTAAAATGCACGCGAAATTTCTTATCTACACTATATGCATTGAACGCAAGAGGCAATTCGCGAAAATTTCTTGCCGCGAAAAAGGCCGTCGGCTCCAATTCGCGAAAATTTCATGCCGCGAATATATCATGTTTTACAGTATCTTATTTGTCTTATCAATTCTGAGCCCCACTTCATAAAAAGTTGCTATGATAGTCCTCTTGCTAGAATGGCAAGTGTCAGAGTAGCAACAAGAACCAAGCTTCCTGATTGGCTGTTCCACAAGAAGTTGCTATTGTAGCAAGAATTTTAAGAAATGAGACCCTGGTGTCTCTCGAGCAGACAATGCATCCAATATGATATCAATGCTGTCTTGATTGAGGTCATGTTAGATGGAATTTCCTTAGAGTTATCCTTATTTTATTTCATTGTCACTTTGATACCGTCTTCAGCAGTATCTGCATCAAGTTAGCAGTAAAGATTTCAAAGATGAGTTCAAAACATAAGCAGCGAACTTCAAATCATCCTTATACTTAAAGGTGCATGGTCCCGGTGTTTTAGTCAAATGTGTACGCAGGCGCACGGCGCAAGTTTCCTATAGAGACCTATGCTATCGACTCCTCTTTGGCGCTTATGCTGTGGCCCACTTCCCGAGTCCGAAGAAGTCCGATCCATTGTAGTCAGTGGTCCGATCACAGTTCAGCTCATGATTCGGCTGAGGGGGATGACAGCTTTAGCAAACTTCTTTTGTGAAGTCATAATAAGAAGCACATATGCATGCACCCTGGCATTACTACAGACTGTGCGATGCGCAGAGAAGACAACGAAGGCAACGTTACTTCGCAACACCTATGCACTTTACTCTTGATGACAGCTCAACTTCAGTAATCTTCGTATCAATGCTAACAGTGATCGGCAGTATCATCAACAGCGCCCTCTACACTACCAGGACTATGCACCTTTAACATGTCGTTAACAGCAAGAGGAAACTCAAGAGACTCCTAACTCCTTTTAAGCAAGTTGACTTTTTGGTGACTCATCAATTTTGTGTGAGTCAACATTTGTGTAAAGCAATGCGTATTCTGAAGTATCTGAATACAATGTGCTTGTTTTACTGCATTTGTATCAAAGGCAGTAGAGAAATGCTAGCATTCCCAGATTTAGAACTAGGGTCAATGACCTCACTAGCTATTACGCTGTTTTCACTGTAATACAACCATATTTATGCTTTTTGTACAGTATTACATAACACATCCCACATCTGCTCCATGCAACAAGACCCACACACAATCTCCCTCTTGCATATTCTACTTTACATATGATACAAGTCAAATCAAGGCGACTAGGTGATTAAAGACAGATGTTTAATATTTGTCATGCTAACCAATACAGTTTGAATGATAGCTAAAGAAAAAATAGTAATATGGTGAGGGGGAAAAAATATTGACCAACATCAATTGACTACCCGACATTCACTTGGTCCAAAATGATCACAGCTGTTACTTTTCCTTAATTTTATCACAAGATGCTATCACTACATCCGATGCTTGTCCAAATCTTTATGTTGGACGGTAGTGTTTCTTCTTTTTTTATCAGCAGTTCACTCATTACACAGCATTCTTGTAGCCCGGATCAACTGCTCTATGAATAAAGACGACAAATTTTCACATACATCTGTAGTTGGACACACAACATTTATATCCAGTGAGATTGTGTTGTGACATGGACTGACAATCAGTGTTAAAACACTAAATTTTCACTGGGGCTTTTTAGACATTCTCATCAATGCAGAAATGACATACCAGTTTTCCCCTACAGAAAGAAGTAACTCACACTATACAAGATATCTGGGAAAATACAACGAAACATATAACATCAACTCCACAGAAGTGCATACAGAATGTGTGGCTTTTTGCAATTGATAAAGATACAAGAACTTACCCTAAATTTGATACACAGTTGCATACCATCTCCAAGTGTGAACACTGTGAGAGTGATATACTGGATATTCCACTGTTTCCTCATAAGTAATGTCAGGCATGTTCAGTTCTGAAGAGAAGCTACACAAATTGAGATGTGACACATATGCTACAAAAACAAACTGCAGTGACACTACAATTAAAGATAGGTTCATATTGAAGTCCTGGAGCATGGAGTCTAAACCTGGCAACTCTCAGTTCAGTCTGAAGAAATCACTCACACGAAAATTCTGCCTGACTGGGATCCCTTGCATCTCACATAGCCGTTCTGTCATGGATGTTAATTTCCGGGGAAAGTGATTCCTATAACCAAAGCAAAAACTGCACTAGGTCTGTAAGTGAACAACTGCAGTTGGGGATGTTTTCTACGGCTGCAAATGGTCAAACAGCCCCTGCTTTATGTCTTAAGTAGTGTTTCATTGTGCCTAATGTAATTACACATTCAAAAGAAGGAGCACAATGCACTTGCAAGCAATTTGTCTAAACAGTACCATGTTTGGTGTAAAGCTGTGTGTCATATGTTGCGGTTCTTCTGACCTGTTTAATTAAGCGTTGTGTAGGATCTGACATGACGGTGCAACAGGTAGTTGCTGAGCTGAATCTCAGAGCAAGAACATATCAAATGTATGATATGTCTAAGAAGCCAAATTCCATAAACATGGAAATGGTACTATATATTTTGATTTGCATGACCATATACCAGAATAAATATACATACCACATGTATTAAAAAAACAAAACAAAGTCTTGGACCATCCCTAGTGATACCTTGTATTCATTTTGAAACAGTTTCAAATCATTAAGCTGCCTTTGTTTTTAGAGAAACAACAACAACAACAAAGTATTATGCCATAGACAAGTAACTTTGATTAAAACAAACTATGTCCACATGAATCATCACACATAGTAGACATGACGCTCTGTATGACACTGCACACATTCCACCTGCCTCTTTGCTTTGGCCAAACAGGTGATGGTAAGTGCCTTGAAAAAAAACACTCAAAAAACAAACTTATCAATAATTTGAAGCAAGCGGCTCTGTTGTCAGTTCTTGTAATTCACTCTCCATGGTTCTTTTACCAAGAACTAAATCAGCCGACTTGAAAAGTATCATCAGTTCATCAAATATGTACCTTCACCACAGACTTGTTCTTCATGCAAACTTGCCAATATGGCAGAAACTGACTTCAGTGGATTTAGCATGGATAGTAGTACTCAAAGTGCACTATTTATTCTCCACTACATTTGTCAAGTGTGCCATTCCTGGTTCACAAACTTTGTTAACTGCACAAAAACAGACCAGACCAATACACAACACGGTCAAGTTGACATTTCTGGGTTACCTTTACTGGACTGAAACAGAACTTGACTATGCCGCACAGTCACTCAACACAGCGCTACACACGTGCAGGAAAGTCTGTGCAAAATCATTTGTATGGTTCTGAAGTCCACGGGGCACATGCTAAATTTTGTCTCAACATCAGCATTAAAATAAGTTCATGGCACACACAGAGCTCTGCCGTCTGTGCATTTTTTTTTTCTTCTGTCCTCACTGCTATCAGAAAATAATCAAAATCTCCAATCAAAATATCCCTCTAAAAACCACATCAGCAGTCGACTGTTTTGTCCACTCTGACGTACACAAAAGCAAAGAACAGCTCTTTCAGACTACCAGAAAGCAAATTCCGTCAGACTTGTCCCCCATCCATGTCTAAAAAACATGTATCCTACTAAATACCAGCATGAGTTCTTCTTGAACCATGAAGCAAGCTCATTGAGCATGATCCTTGTTCCTACCTATACTGAAAGAACAAAAATTAAAAAATCTAAAAAAAAATGAATAAAACAACTTGACCCTCTAATACACATATTGGAGTCTCACATCACTGAAGACTGGTTCTCAAGGAACCCAGTTTGAATGCAAAGAACATCTTCCACTCAAGCAAAACAAGCACTTTTCATCCCTTGTTTAAGATTCTTCCTAGGTTCTCCTTACTTATGTACAGCAGGCTCTGCTCACGATGCATCTTTAATTGGCCAAAACCAACAGCTTACAAGAGCGATGGACACCCACAAGAGCTCACAGACAGAGACATTGACTCGGCAGATTTGTAAGGTGTAGCAGCCTGAGTTTAACATTCTTCTTCCTGCAAGAAGAAGTGCAACTTGCGCTTCCATTACTTTCTTTCTTTCGCCAGAACAGAAACCTGTGGCCTTCTCGACCAGCACTGAGCATTCTGTTACATTATCACACGTCACCTCCCTGAAACATGACGTTCCAGTGCAGTACAACTTCAAGTTGGGGCAGGTGGAATTACTTTTGATTCCCGCATCACTGCTTTCTGACTCCAACCTGAATGAAACGATTGAGGAGGTACTAGTTTCTCATGAACCAAAAGGTAACATCCTCTGGGTCACACTCAGTTTATTTTTTTCTATTTTGGTGTCAGATGTCTTAATCTCGATTTTGGAGGGCTTGAGTGTTTAAAGTCATACACGCCAACTTGGAGGTTGTCCAGTACAGAAGGGGCATTAACAAGGTGCAATGACCGAGGTACCCCACCAATGAACCTGTGGGTGACGTGGAAGGAAGATTTGAATATCATGGAGGGTTACATGTCTACTGCACTTTGAAATGCTCTGGAACTGAGGTCCCTGAAACAGAAACCTCCCCCAAGACAACAACAGTTTGGGGTATCCTTGCAGAGGGACCATTCAGCATTGTTTGTCAATTCTTATCAACCAGATTTGTTTGATGGATAACCAGTACAAGTACAGTCTAGCTGTTCCTGGTTGGTTGGTTGATTGAGATAATTAAAGGGACTTTAAGCAACCTTGTGTTGAATGCAAGTATATCTGTAAGCACCAGATATAATTTTTATACAAATAACTCATGTTGCTTTCTGCCATTAACGGTTTTCAACCTCTATCCATTTAGCAAGACAAGGCAAGCATACAAAACAGGGACCACGTGTCAATCATGGAACATCTCTGCAAGACTGCTTTACACTTTCTTGAATTGCAATGCCCTTCTTGGCTAATGCTGAGGCCTACCACTGGCATGCATACCGATTCTATTTGTTACATAATGTGATTTGTACTAGCACAGCCTTGTTGATGCTGCTTTCTGTCCTTCCTTCCCTCTTCACTCCATTCCTTCTCTCCTTCCTTCCTTCCCTCCTTCCTCCTCATGAGCTGCTGCTTTCAGCTGCCGCATCTTTTTTGTTTTTGTTTTCATCCTGATAACTTTTGTTGCTCTCACTGCCGCCATTTTCTGTTAATCATCAGCGCTGCTGCGATGTGCCGAGAGTTGGGTGCGTCCCTACTCCCAACGACGTCTGGGTGCTTCCGTGCCTCCTTCGTCTGTCTCTGTTTCTCTCTTCTCTCTCTCCTCTCTTGTTTTTCTCCCTGTCGCCTCCCGATCTTCCGGTGGTAAGATGAGTGTTGATTCTGGTTTCTAACTCAGCTTGGTTGGTGATACGCGCCTCTGTCCGCCACGGGGTGGAGGGAGTGCCTACTCCCCCATCCAGCCTGGGAACTAATAGCCGAAGCCCTGCGTGTAGTTGCGGTCTCCCTGGTAGGTGGAGTCCTGGGAGAGGGCCGCGTCAAGCTGCGACTTGAACTCCGACTCGCCCATGTAGCTATCCTGTTTGTGGAACATGCCAAACACACAACACCATACAAATGTTAGTCAATGCTTGGGATTGAGAGGCAGAGATTGATTCTCTGTCCATGAATGCTGGTGTACATGTCTTACATTCTTTAACCCTAACGTTCCGTGCGATGTATCGCCATCGCAAAAAGGTATTGCGGCATGTTTCATGACTTTTTTCTTTTGAGTCTTCCAAATTTTTTTGACACCAAATTTGCGACGACCGGGCATGCGGTTCCGAAGTTATGCATAAATATGTGCATGCATGTCAGACAAAAAATTGCTCAAAAACGTGAATTCATGTACAATTTCAATGCAAACTGTGCTTACAGTCAAATTTCATAAAAGCATGATTGTTTTATTGATTAAAATCAATCAATATCATAATTTCATGTTTGGAACAATGTCACGGACAAATTTCATAGAAAAAACAATGAAAAACAAAAGGTAAAAAACAAAGAAGTACATAAAAAATTAAAAAACAATAAAATACAAAGAAATTTTTCTGATAGCACAATTTTTTTTCTCTTACATTTGCTAAGGACACTAGAAAGAATATTTACACAAAAAATGTGCCAAAAAATGTGATTTATAGCAAATAGTCTGATTTCATGCATCATTATACATAAATTAGGAGAATTTAGCATAAATGACAATTTTTTTGAAAAAATCAACATTACAGTATTTTACATTACTTCACAGGCAGTATGCGTGCCGATTTCCGTCGCAATCGCGCGGTGGAAGGCCGAGATCTGGAGAGGGGCCTTGGAGGCTCTGACTGTTTGGACATGGAGAAAAATTCCAGTATTAAGCAGAGCGTCCTACAGAATCGGGGACGAAGCAACCTTACCTGGGACAGCTCTGGCTGGGATAGCCCCGGCTGGGAGAGGCCCATCTGGGAGAAGCCGGGCTGGGACAGCCCAGGCTGGCTCATCGGCTGGCTCATGGACAGGTTGCCTTGGGTCAGAGCACTCTGGGAGAAGGACTGCGAGACATCCGGCTGAATGGAGGCCAGAACAAACCAAAAAATAAAGACAAAAGAGTGAGAATGTGACATGATGCTCGGTGAATCAATTTGATGAAGGAACAGAGTGAACGTTCTCAAAGTAGGATGCCATTAGAAACCACTCATGTTACTCCTATCCCCACTTCCCCATTTAAAGGCACTGTTTCACAATGTCTCCAACTTGAAAAATCTGAGCTGCCAGACTCTCCCATACTGTGAATATGAAGCTATGAAATATTCACAGTTGGAAATGAGTGCTACATGAGTAACTAGATATATCGCTACGGCTACTGATATGCCTCCGCCATAATGCATGGTTCTCCTAATAGGTCTATAGTACAATGTCTTGACAATGTGTGATGACAGTTTCACACAATTGGCAAAATATTAAAATGACAGGTTTGACACAAATGTGCTGAATGTTCACTTTCCTAGAACTAGGTTCAATTGGATGAATGATTAAAATGTCAGAGTGCAGGTATTTGGGGAACTGATGATTTTTACTTGACTTTTGACCCTTTTACAAGTTTATGCATTGAGTAATTTTCAAGGTATTGAGAAAAAGTATAATTTCAGTATCAAATGGGAAAATAGCATTATCTAAACCTGGCCTTTGACCTTTGACCTCACAGTTCCAAAGAGAATCACTGTTAGGTTGAACATGCATAAATATGTAAGTTTCATGATGATACCTTGAGTTACTTTCGAGATATGGAGGAAAAAGTGCAATTTAGCACTTTCACTTGACCTTTTACCTTTTGACCTTTGACCTTTTGGCAAGAAACTTCCCCAAAAATATATATTGGGTAATACATGCCATACATCAAGTTTAAAAAAAAAAAAACTTCAGGCATATATTGCATTTTGAGGAAAGTAGTGATATTTTGAGGAGTTGACCTTGACCTTTGACCCCCTGACCTTTGACCCATGACCCCCAACTTCCCTAGATAATCACTGCCCATCGGTACAAGCATATGTACTAAGTTCCATGAAGATACCTTGAACCATTTGCGAGATATGGAGAAAAACATGAAATTTCAATTTTTTTTTCACAAAAATAACCTGTGACCTTTGACCTTTGACCCTGTGACCCTATAATCCACACAAAGTATCATCCCCCAAGGATATACCCTCATACCAAGTTTAATGTAAAACCACCACACGGTTCTTGAGATATCGACAAAAACAAAACGGGACGGACGGACGTACGGACGGACGGACGGACGACCCGAAAACATAATGCCTCCGGCCACTTCGTTGCGGAGGCATAAAAAGAAGAGTGAAAATCTATCAGTGACCAGATCTACCATTCTTTTAAATGGCTTATCAGAATGGCAATATTTATTCATAGATCTCTAGATAGTGGCAGCATAATCAGCAAAACTTAAATATGCTGGAGTGTCTTTACATACATATGAAAATCTTCATACAGCTAAGTACCACTTGTGGCAGCAAATAATCACCACATCCTTAGGTGATACAGCTATGGCTATAGCTCCTACAACTACTGCTACACTGATGCACCAGCTAACCTGACTATTCTGAGTGCTGTTGAGAGAGAGGTTGTACTGCGACACATTCTGGCTACCACTCCCACCGGCCTTGCCCAGGCCATTGGCTGCCGCATTCTGCTGTTGCTGGCGGGGATGTTGGGACCCCTGATAGCCTCGCCCTTTCTTGCGTCCCGCTCCAGGGCCCTGGCCGGGTCCGCCCCTCAGGTTGCTGTTGTTCGGTCCGCTGCCTGGACCACGGGCATTCGGCGGGGGCTGGTTGAAGAATCCAGCGCCCCCTGGGGGCATGGGCGGGGGCATGAACACGTTGACGGGGATGGGGAAGTTGGCAGCCGCGATGCGGGATTGGTTGGGCTGGATGTAACCCATCTGGTCATGCACTCGCCCTTGATTGGTCGGGAAGTGGGATGGACCTAAAACACAATGGAGTCAAAGACGGAAGATCTTCCAAAAATTTGCCTTCAACAAATGCAATTTACTTTTGTGCAAACTGCACCTGCAATGAAGTGCCACTTTCCACAGCGCCATCTAACTACTATCCTCATAGCTTTAATAATTTTACCTTCACCTTCTGTTTTCACCATTCTGGCATATACCAAATCTTAAACATTTTACAAAACAGAACACACATTTCTCTAAAAAATAAAAACATTACATTGAGGAGTGGCACCTGCCTTGCCAAAACCATTAAACTTTTGATTCCCAAAATACATGCATAATCATATTTCACTGAAGAAGTAATGTGTGTCAACAGAGCCTGCTAAAGCTTTCCTTATCACCGAGTGAACAAACAACGACCTTCTTTTCGCCAGAGCATTAACTGCATACAATATTTTTCTCTTTTTTGTCTCATGAATAAATGTACAACCATTTCCTCACACAAAGCATAAAGCAATGCTGGCAATCAACAAGAAGTGATAAAATCAGAACTCTCTTACATTCTCAACGAGATTGATTACATACCTCCATTAGACATCCTGGAGCGATCAAAGACTCCGCCCGGAGCCAAAGCTTCCCTGGCATCAAACATGGCCATGCTCATGTAGCGGCCACCCTGTGGGCGTGACGAAAGACACTGCATTATCAGAGATGGTACTGGTGAAAATGTGAGATCATAATTGAATCCCTCAAGAATTATCAACAAATTTCTATGAAATAAAAGTATATCTTGGCATCCCATGACTGACCTATGTGGACAAAGCTAAAAGCAGGTGAGAGCGCTTGATTGTCACACTAGTTTGTTCCATGATTATTCCACGAGTGCAAAGTGATGGGGCAAAGCCTCCTTGAGACGGGACTCACCGGATTGGATGGGTTGATGAGCTTGCGGGGCTTGCTGAACTGGATGAGGCTCTCCTTGAGGTTGTTGAGTGGCCCTTCTACCAGCACCTTCTGCTCCTTGTAGTAAGTCAGCAGGTGATTCCACAGTGGATGGCGGGACAGTACCTTGGGGTTGCCCACGATGATCACGCCATACCTAGTTGTAAAATCCCGGCCAGAGAATACATTTGAGGCATGCAAACGTGTCTGACGGATATGAAGTGTTTCTTCAAAAGAATTATCAGCTGCTTTAGTTCTTTGCTTTAATTCTTCCATGATGAAATGATGTATTTGTTTCATGTTCACCTTACATTGAATACTCAAATGGTTCTCTAAGTGCACAGCTTCTCAAAAAATTAGGTGTTAAGTTTTTTCAGTTGCAGAAATAAAAAAGATACTTTAAACATTGCAAAATGCATTTTGATTCTTCACAATCACAAGAGATGTCACTCTTCACAAGAGCAGCAATGTGCCAGGTTACTGTTTTTATACTACAAGAGGAGACTTCAGACAAAAAGTATATGAAGTCTGAATAGCTGTGTGATCACTACCTTCCTCTGGTAAGGGCAACGTTCAGACGACGGGGATCGTTGAGGAAACCGATGCCCTGGTGGTCGTTGGCCCTGACACACGACAGGATGATGTAGTCCTTCTCGCGGCCCTGGAAGGCGTCCACGCTGGCGATCTCCACCTCCTGGTAGAGCTTGACGTTGAGGGGCCCGCTGTACTGCATGTACTGCACGATGAAGGCCCGCTGGCCCTCGTACGGCGTGATGATACCAATCTGCTCTGGCTTGACACCAGCCCGTAGGAACCGGGTCGTCAGCTTCTCCACATTGGCTGCCTCGGTTCTACGCATAAAAGATAAACAACATATTCTCAATTGTTGCACAAAGTGGTCATAAAAATACATTTCCATATTTCGAATTGATTTTGTATGCATTCAAAATGTGTCTTTCGGTATTCATTCATACCTTATCTAACTTTATATCTTCATATGACAGAAACAGGTCTCCTTTTATAACGACACTGTAAATATCAAATTCAAATTTTAGACGGAACAAAGTTCTGCAAGGAGCCTCATACAGCTTTGTTATATGCACATACTGTAAAACACGATATATTCGCGGCATGAATTTTTCGCGAATTGGAGCCGACGGTCTTTTTTGCGGCATGAAATTTTCGTGAACTGCCACTGGCATTCAGTGCATATAGTGTACAAAAGAACTTTCGCGTGCATTTTAATTTCGCGAATCTTCACGCTCGCGAAATTCGCGAAATTAAAATGCACGCTAACATTTCTCGTTTTACAGTAAGTGTTTAATTGCTCCATCTTTTTCCCTTGACATTTAATATCCCTCAAAAAAAGAAGAAAAAAGAAAAAAAGAAAAGGAAGGTAACTACCATAAGTCAATGAATAAAGTAAAGGTAATAAAGTCCACTCTTTGTAATTCTAAGAACACAACTCCACGGAAGAGAAGAAGAAATTACCTATTGAGATAAGAAGTTCCCGAGCTGGCAATTTCCTCTTGTCCAGTGGTGGCATAGAAGAACATTGGCTTGTCCATCTGAGGCCAGGGGAAGTCCACTGCACGATTGATCCTCTCAGCTGAATGGGATAAGATAATCCATTCCACAGGGTTTCAGCAGTCATAGACCCACTGCTTCAGGAATATCAACATAAGATCCCACAGATACATCCCCCCCCCAAAAAAAAAAAAAAAAAAAAAAAAAAATCAATTTTTAAGAGACCTACGGGTTTAGCACTCATGTGAGTATTGCACTTCACCTTTTAAATGGCACTCCACCTGATGCAAACTATAAAAAAAAAAAAAATGAGATTCAGAGATTTCCTCAGGCCCCTAGTGGAACACACTCCTAATTTGGGTTATTTGGAATCTGCCTGGGGGTCCCCCTGGGGGCACCACCATCATTTGTAAAAACTATGATTTCCTGCCCCCACTTATGATTCCTTTTATGTGTAGTCAACACCCACCCACCAGTTTTCAATCAAAAGATAAAAAGAAAAAGTGACTGCTCTTGTTATACTATATAAGAACTGCTCATAAACACAGGTGAGAGCTATTAGTATAATGAACAGGTCAATAGTCAAACATATCTCATAATCAACACATACAGCAAGCAGTAGTCTGCATAGCACCAGAAAAAAAATTACAGTGGAAACTCGATATAACAAGATGGTCGGGACCGAGTCATTTTCCTCGTTATAGCCGATATCTCGTTATATCAGTAGACATAAAAGAACGCATAATATAAGGACATTAATTTGCACATGTGGGACTACCCATCATCTTTCAATCAATACTGATAACTTGATAATGTGTGTGAGGGAATTACTCACCTTTATGGGTAAGAAGATGTTTTTCGCCAAGGAAATCCAATATCAAGAATGAGTTTCTTATTAATTGTAGATGTTTGAATCTGTAAATTATATAGCTTGCGATTGTGTCAAGATCGTCTGTGGATTAGTATGTTATGGTATGGGTGTGTGTTGTGTGTGGAATATATATGGTCTGCACAATGCTGTGTGTGTATGTGACACATTCTGTATGTACATTATGACTGCGTGTGTGTGAAGATGGGGAATTCCCTAAGTAGAAAGCCAATCACAGCATCAGATTGCCTTACACCTGCTAAACGTCATGATGATGTCATGTATACATATGGCCGTCCCACTACATTTTCTGCATGTATCAGTGTGCGCGCACACACACATTTTGCTTTACCTCGCTATAACAGGTTTGATTGGCTATGTTTTTCTTTGTTTGGAAGTCACAAAATTTATCTCGTTATAGCAGTTATTTCGTTATAGCCGATCTCGCTATAAGAGTAGCATTTTACATAGACTTGTGTGGAAGGAAATTTGGGACCGGGAAAATTCCCTCGTAATAACCGATATCTCGTTATATCAGTGTTCGTTATACCGAGTTTCCCCTGTACTAATAATCTTTCCTGCACTCACTTCTGCAGCACAACACAGATGACATCACATCAGTAACCAATTAAAATGAAACCCCCTTAACCCTAATCAGGCTGGGGGGGCGGAATCCGCCCCCCCCTCGACGTTTTGCGCAATATCTTCGCAGCGCGATAAGCTCCCGCCGCGATGTTTCATGACTTTTTTCTTTCAAGTATCGCGCAACTTCTGAGACCAAAATTGTTGCGCCCGCGCATACTGTTCTGACGCGACACCCATTCGAAAAAAATTTGTCAACCCCAAAATTGCTCCAAAACGTGATTTTGTGTACAAATCCAATGCAAATTGTGTTTTTTCAATTAATTCACATAAAAATTCATATCTTGACTTAGAATGGACGAAATTAATTTATTTTAGCATAACAAAGCTTTGAAAAATGTCTGTGACAAATTTTGGCCAAAAAACAAACAAAAACAAAAGGTCGAAAAACAAAGAAATACATAAGAAATTCACAAAACAATCAAATACATAAGAAATTAATTTCGATACAGATTTTTTTTTATCCTATGTCTCAGGAGAATGATACAAGAAACATTTTAAAAAAGAAATTAGCTTAATTAGAGCATTAATAAGTGATTTAGAGCCCAAAACTGATTGTATGCATAAATTACAATAATTAATTAATATAAAATATAAGAAAAATTTTTCGGAGAAAGTAACCATACATTTTGATAGTATACGTCGCGGGCGTCGCGGGCGTCGCGCGTCGCGTGTGCCGATTTTCGGCGTGATCACGCGTTCCATAGGCGAGATCTGCAGGGGGGGGGGGGGGGGGGGGCGGAATCCCCCCCCCAGATATAGCATAGCCAAAAAAGCCCAGCCTGATTAGGGTTAAAACACAAGTCTGATCACACAAGCGCTAAATGGGACAGCATCTCACAATCCCAAACTGCAGTGACACAAATGTAACGAAACTGACACCTCACTGTCGGAGCAGACGAAACCACTGTACGTACCAGCAGTGACCCCGTTCTGCAGGGATCCCTCGTAGAAGATGTTGGAGGGGAATGCGCTGAGGGAGGGGTGCATGCGGTACTGCACCTGCAGACGGATGGGCCGGATGCCCAGCACCACCAGTCGCTCAAAGAGGGACTGGCACAGGCCCGCATTGGCCGCCTTCTTGCACATGACCACTGGGCCCAGCTGGCAGTGGTCACCTACCAGCACAAGCTGCAATGAATCATACAGGAAAAAAGTGATGTGCGTGACAAAAAGTTCATGAGAACAACTGCTGCATCATACCAGGGCACCTTTTGTCAAAATTGGTCTATCAGTTATTGGTCAGAATCCCATCTAGATCAGAAGTCTAGATTCTTGAAACTACTCATGGCCATCTATTAAAGGTGCATGGTCCCGCTGTTTTAGTCAAATGCGTACACGGGCACACGGCGCAAGTTTCCTATAGAGACCTACGCTATCGACTCCTCTTTAGCGCTTACGCTGTGGCCCACTTCCCCCAAGTCCGAAGAAGTCCGATCCACAGTTCGGCTCATGATTCGGCTGAGGGGGATGACAGCTTTAGCAAACTTCTTTTGTGATGTCATAATAACAAGCACATATGCACGCACCCTGGCATTACTACAGACTGCACGATGCGCAGAGAAGACAACGAAGGCAACGCTACTTAGCAACAACTACGCAATTTACTCTTGATGACAGCTCAACTTCGGTAATCTATGTATCAACGCTAACGGTGATCGCCACTTTCATTCAACAGCACCCTCTACACTACCGGGACTATGCACCTTTAAGATACATGTTAAAGCACGTTATTCTGCAATATACTCAGAAATATTCACCCCTGTTTTTGCTTTTCTAGACAGGTACCAGCATGTTGAGACTTCATAAGCACCATGACAGGTGTGGATAGCGAGAAACTACTATATGAAATACATATAATAACCTTAAACCCAAACCTCCCAACTTTCTATCTGAAAAATAGGGATGATTCTGGCACAAAAGTAGGAAAGAAAGAGCAGTTCCGATAGGAATGTGTAGTAAAATTATCAAGGAAAATGAGAAACTCCTTTTGAAACAAGAGCTGGGAATGGTCAATTTTAAGAGTCTTTCCTCTGAATTCAGAATGGTTGGGAGGTCTGTTAAACCATCCATATATTCTGAGCAGAGGCAGAATGTTGCAGAGACGGGTATGAAAGTAAAGAGGAGGAAGGGGGAGGAAGGGGGTGAAAGGTGGGTGAAGGGGGAGGGGGAGGTGAAGAGAAAGAGGGTTGGAGAACACAGACACACCATAGTGAACCACTCAATCAATACTAGTACACATTGTTTGTGTGATATGAAGACACAGGAAAAATAGAAGGGAAGGGAACAGTGAAGAGTACAGACAGGGAGGGGAAAGAGAGATGGAGGGGGGAGGAACCAACCTGTCTGCATCCAAGGACAGCCGGGATGAGACACTCGGGCTCCGTTGACTGGGTGCTCTCATCGATGAGGACGGCGCGGAACCTGAACCTGGCAAAGCGGGGGTCGCCTGCTCCCACACAGGTACAGCAGATTACATCCGCATTCTACCAGTGGCAAAGACAAGCAAAGTACAGTGTATAGTTTTAATTCTCTTTTGCATATTTTCCTGTTTTTGATCAAAACAAACTATGTAATATGTCAATTATGCAAGACAAAAAAGAAAAATGTGTTTAATGAAGTGACAAATCTCAGGACATAAGTTGTGCCATATTTCACCTAGCCTCCTATAACAATAGCAATCATTGTGACTTCTATGAACACAATCAGCAAAATTTGGCTTTTGTACTGTTGTCATATTTTGTGCCTTGTTCATGAAATTTAACCCTTGTTACTAATCATACACTCTTGGTTAACACTACAAGCAATAACGGAGGGAAAAAATCCTGCAAATGTAATAAGTGTTTGTGAACACTGTCACAGAAGCAAAGGCAACTGATTACTCAGCTCAATGTCTTTACTCCGAGAGGAACCAATTTTTCACGGTCAAGATGAAGGACATGCAAACCACACGGCAACACAAGAGTACAAATTCCACCATATCTGGTGTCTGGCATGTCACTGCATGCTGCATGATTGAGGTCATAACGGTACTTTCATCATATTTTCTCAAGTCATGAATGTGGAGCAGATAGAAGCTGGCAGAAACATGTTCTGGATCTGCGAGGTTACACAAATGAGGTTTATTGCTTGATCAATGCGCAGACAGCAACATTAGAGCGAGTCTTGGGTTCAGGACACCAACCTGCAGAAGCTCTCGCTCGCAGTTGCGCTTGAGGGTGCGGTAGCGCTTTTCGTCGTTGCTAGAGAGTTCTCCCATCTCGTCCTTCAGGGCCTGCAGCTTCTGCATCTCCTCGGCGCCCTCCATGTTCCGCACCTAGATAGCAGGGTCATGGGTCAAAAGACAGAAATACAACTGGGTCAGAAATTTCAGCTAATCAAGTGGGGTAAGATTTGGTCATTTAAAGAAGTATGAGGACAATATTAGGAACAAAACCTCGCAACCAAAAATGTTCTATACGAAAAGTGTAAAAGCTTTCCACTAAATTGTACTGTGTGCAGTGGATATTTTGACTTCTGTCTCATGTTCCAGATCATATTCCAGCAAGTTTGTGTCCATAGACAACTGTCAGTTGTAGAAAAGCCTGTTTTGAATTTTGAAATGCTCTTCACTCGATATTCAGCAATGAAATGTGATCATAGTCACCTACTGTTACTTTTCCTTTAAAATATTTCTGATGCATGATACTTGAGACAAAACTTACTCTTCTGGAGCACATGTCTATGTCTGAACTACAGTCCACCCTACAAGCCTGGAAGAAGGAGCAGCTTTTGGTCTGCCACATTACTTTTCACAAAGATGCCATTTCTTTGCAATAATACAGGCTGAACTCACTGACGAATCAGTGTTGATACATGGAGGAATTTTGTCTGATTTCACACCTGTTTGTGGAGCGACAGGAAGGAGACTGGGGAGTCGATGGCCTCTCTGCTCTTGGCACACAGACGAACGACCTTTAACCCCGTCTTGTGGATCTTCTCCGTCAGTTGGTCCACAGCGATGTTGCTCGGGGCACAAACCAGCACTTGACTGAGATGGCAAACAGAAGAAGAGTTTTTTATCAACTGCATATTACAGTGTTATGCCATTGCAAGTGAAATTTGTAAAAATAAAAAAGAGAAGACATTATCTTCCCTATTATCTCCCCTGATTCATAATCAACAGACTGTTATATAAAACCTAACTTTTGATTAAGTCTTTTTGCCCATAAAAAAAAAGGAACATTCTTATATAAAAAGGAATAATTGGCAGGTATGAATATATTTCGCATCAAACTCAGTCATGTTTTGGAGCAGTTTTGGTATGATGGAAGATGTAGATCAAAGTTCTCTCAACAAAGTGTAAGGTCACTGACTCCTATATGGATCTCATATAAGGTTCCTTTGGCTGAAAACATCACACAGATGTGGTACTATTGCATTATGCATTATCATTATTTACACTTTATACAAGAACAGTAGATAGTCATCTATTGGAAGTAAATGGCATTTATAATCATCTGTGCAGTTTGTTTGTTTTTTTTTTTCATTCAATTAGCAAGGCTCTGAAATTACACTTTGTAAATTTGATTGAATATGAAAATACATGAGATCAGCAGCAGCTAACCCAAACAATAAATAAAATATGCTGACAAAAATAGCTTTCAAGCAATTACCATGGCCCGGTCATATCTCTTACTATTCACTATATAAAATCTTCCATTCAGGCGCCCAGAGTGAATATGTCGAATTCTATCCGTTTTGTTCACTATGCCTCCTGTTAAGACGAAGATTCAGAGCAATAGGTTGAACACTAAAAATATGTTTGCAAGGAAAAGGAGGGGTCAAGCCTTGAAATTTTGCAAAAGTATTTAGTATGTAAAAATTCTGCTGCTCATATCAAGAGTCCCTTATGAGACAAACAGAGCTGGTCAAAATTCTACATAAACTCACCCTGTCCCCTGCTTGGCCAGGTGATAAACAATGGAGGCCGAGGTAACTGTCTTTCCTGTACCAGGAGGGCCCTGTTCAGGATTGAAAGATCAAAGGTTGTCGTGTTCATATGACATCTCCCTGGATATTATGCACACTTAATACTTCTAAATGCAAGGTCTTTTGAGCCAGAGTAAGTGCCAAAAGCAATGCAGTGTTTGGGTTTCAGAGTCAATTAATGATTGTACACCTCTACACCACATGACTGAAAACATTAGGCTAGCTCAGAAATGGCTTATTCATTTCATAATTCAATGGTGACACATTTTGATTTTCACACAAGGGATCAAAGAATGATATATTTAACCTGATTTTCAGACTAGTCATCTCAAAAAGAAAATAATAAAATAAACATTACTCTTACATTAGCCACAAGCATTGACAGAACACTTACATGTAAGGTGGTCGGAATGGCTACAATAGACTAGTTGTAAAAACGACAAACACTTGTATTCAAATTAGCTTCCTAAGCATAAAACGTGAAAGAATTATTGTTTTTAACAAGCTTATTTTGCTTTATAAAATGGGTTCAAGAATGTAGCCAATTGGAAGCGCTGAAATGAGTCACGTGTGCGCTCATGATTTTCTTACTAACACGCACAGCCATGCAAAAAGTGTGCAATGAAAAGTCATAACAGCACAGCGTGTTATCCTATGGGACATTGCAGAGAAAGCGTAACTGCTCAGTCACTGACGTCACAATGTTTACACTAGCAGTGCACACTCAATCAGTTGTTACACAAGTGCGTCGCGCGCTACTGTATGCGCTGTCAATCCTGTAAACAACTTCTAGTTCGGGCTGCCAGCCGGCCTTTCTTGTGCATAATATGTGGCATACGTATACTCTTATACGTACTTATATGTGCGGGATTTCCGAGTGCGACGTGCGCAAATGTTTGGGACGAACATCTTCGGACATCTTGACTTTTGAACGAGTGCTACATGAAGCTGACTGGTAGTGACCCACAAAGGTACATGAAAAATGCTGTTAGTTTTCGACCCATTTTATAAATCAAATAATACACAGGTTTAAGTTCGTGACGTTAGTGGAGATGCAGCTCACTCTCGGGTATTTACAATGTAGTGCAACATGCACGAGGCTTCGCCTCGTGCATGTTTCACAATTGTAAATACCCTCGAGTGTGCTGCATCTCCACTAATGCACTCTCACCTGTGTATTATTTGTATAATAACACTCATTTCCCACTGACATCTGCCTGAGTATACTTGGGACCAGTCTTCAATGAGTTAAGAATACTGGAGACAGCAAACAAAACAGTCCGAGAGCTACATATGCAAACCTACTGTCAATGATATTCCGCATCTCAAAGAGGGTTTTAAGAATGACCTGTCACTGACCTGGATAAGACTGAGGGGGCGTGTCAACACCGTGCGGACAGCCGACACCTGGGAGTGGTTCAGCTCGGGGAGTCCCGGGGCGGAGAAGCGCTTGGGGAGGTTGCACTTGAGCACCACATTCTCCAGGCTGTGACCAAGCAGCCGGTGGTAAAGGTAACTGGACACGGCCGTGTCATCCACCGCAAGGGTCTTCAGTGCACTCTGCATCCTGTGAGATGCAACCATTCAAAATGTTTTACAGTGCACTTCCATTATTACGAACACAGTTATAACAAAACTGTCATTACAACAAAGTAAAATTTCAGGTCCCAAAATTATCATCTACATATCATTTTATAGCTTACTGTTCACCTATACAAAAATTTGACATTACCAAAGAATGTTGCCGGTCCCCAGGACTTTGTATGACAGGAGTCGCCTGAATTTGTTTGTTGTTTTTTCCCTAACCCATAGGGCAAACAGTTTCCCCAGCCCTCAATGGGAAAATTCTTTAAAATGCCTTCAACAATGTATACCATGACGCTGCCAATATATGACAAAACAAGTAGTCACTATTTTTGAAGAAGTTCCCTTGACTCTGACACACAGAAATAGGTATAAGCCAGTATTGTTCTTTACATATGTCTTGCACTATAATGCACTAGTTTGGTAACAAATTGAATGCTAAATATTATCAAGATCAGTGCTCATTTTTGCACCAGGGCAAGTCTGGTCTTGTCTTTGTAAACTGCAAACATTTGATTGATCCTTTACATTCTTATCTTATTCTTTTCTCTCTTTCTTGTTGGGGGGGGGGGGGGGGGGGGGGGGGTAGGGGGTTTGAGTGAATTAGATTTACCTGCAAATTCATCAAGACAAAACTAAGTTGAGGAAAACAAATAACAATCTAAGGTGGACCTTCAATTTTACCTGTCAAAAGATGTAGACTTCCACACAAAATCCACAGCAAAGTTGGATGTATACTTGACAGGGACATTCATCGCACTCTTCAGCTCCACACAGATCTCATCGCTGTAGTCTGGAGTTCATTTGGTGTTAAGGTATGCAACTGTTTCATCTTCTATGTTGACATACACTGGACAACATTTTTTCCTCTTCCAGCACAATGTAGTCACTGCGTACAATGAATGAGGTAAACGCACCTCAAAGTCAGCAACATGGGCTATGCAGTTGCGCAAACATACTTGGAAAGGAGTTGGTGACATGATTTCTAAAACTTAAGTTCGGTAAATTGTTGTTGTTTTTTCTGTCCACTGGTATATTCGTTGAATTTGTCCTTTGTAAAGACAACAAAATAGAATGGTGACTCCAAGTACCACTGACACATGACATGCCATGAAATGAGGAAATTTCTGTAAAAGAGAGTGTGCATGTATTTCCCTCTCTCCTGATTTGCAACCTTGGATAAGGCACTATGAATCGGCGATGCGAGTCTTTACTTACTGCTGATACAATCAAATATTTCATATTGGTAAGAGATGCAATGTGTTTCCTAGAATGCAAATACTGGGACTAAGCAAAACACCAACTTAACGATGACAGCACTTTTTAAGCACCTATGGTAGCAAATGAAATTCTACATGCACACTGAATGTTGCCATGGTAACTACTGTAACTGTATGTGACTATCACAAACTTTCATGCTTTAGGGCCTCAGTACTCTTGATAGTGGGCTGGATTGGTTTAAAAAAAAGTACTCCAGCTTAATTCATGGATTTTTGTTTTTAAGTTTGTCATCTCAGAAAGTCTCAGTAAATCCCGTACCAAGAGAAACTGACATGCAACCATATAGGATTTTAGCAGGAATACTGATGATAACTGACAGAGTGAGTGCTTTTGCTTCAATAGTATAGTTTCATATTTGGTATCACTATAACAAAAACAACAAATAAAATCATGAATCCATCAAATTTACACAAGGTCTAGCAGTGTTGTCTTCTAACAAGACAAGCCAGGGAGATACACGCACTGACAAAAGGATACTGTCTGGTGTTTTGACCACATGTGCCAGCCCGGACCAGGGCTCGCGGGGATCGGTGTAGCGCAGTCGCAGCTCATCTCCATGCATCAGCTTCAGATCTGTTACAACAACAGATTTCACAAACACTTCATTCATCACAGATTATCATGATGGGGAGAAGGAATCTCTTACTACACAACAGCAATATGAATGATAATTGAGGATTCAAAATAAGTCCCTAGCTAAATGAGTCCATCACATTAAAAAATCAACCACATAATGTTCAATGTCTTGCCCCAAGACGAGAGCCTAATGATTTCTAGCATCTGTAGTTGTAAAAGGACAAAAGAATGTTGGTAGAATTGAAAGCTTTAAATCAATTGATCCATACCACAATTTATGACACAACCACATACAACAGTGCATGCAGTGTAATACAGTAGCATGTTAAAAAATCAAAATCATTACATGTGCGTACACTGCAGATTGCTCAGTTTATACAGCACACCAACAATGCGCTTACTATGGCATCTGTTCAAATACAAACCTTCTTTCTTGGGAAAGTTGAAAGTGGCCCTGGTCTTGCGGTTGAGGCCGATGTCCCAGCGGACCGTCACGCCTTCCTGGGTCTGGGTCTCCTTCAGCTTGCGGTCATAGTCTGCCTCCATCTTGACCAGAGGGCCAAAGATGTTCTGATACATGTACGCATCCTCATACCTGAACACCAGCGGGTGACAAAGACGTATATATTCACTACATGATGCACATGGACCTGCTGGTCATATATACACAGATAGCGAATAGTTTTGGGTGACATGCATCTAGATCTCTCAAGAAAAGATAGTGTTGTTCATTTGCATAAATAAAGACCATTCACTCTTTAATAGTACACTTCTGACATTGACAGGTGTCTGGTCCAAGCAATGGTATGAGTATAACAACAGTCATTGGCAAATGGGGAACTGTTAGATTGATGAAGAGTCTATGGACTAATCCACATGGTTGGTGACATCATAATATACTAACCAAACATTCCTAGTGGCATCTGAAAGCTTGCGCAATGGTACTGCTAGCGAATGTCATGTGATGAGCAGTCAGCCAATTGAACAGCAAATATCTTTCAAGATATTTGTATAAGTCCACAAGAATTCAAATTCATAAAAACTGTCTGAAGGCAATGCACCTTCACAGCATCTCACTCTTCTTTTGTTGCTAAGTGGTTTCCGTACATGAGCTTTTGATCACACAAGATAAAAACAATACTTTGATGTAACAAACACGATGATGATTCATGGTATCAACTTGCTACTTTTCAAGTAAACCCAAATTTGATTTGGCAAAAATTTCCAGCTAACAGCACTGAGACTGCATCCACTGGACTAGATTCTCACAGCAAGAAAAGAGCAGGATAATGAGCTAGCTCCACTCCTTGGGCCAACATGCACAAATGCCAAGGCCTCCACATCAACATCCTACACCCGGACCATCTCAGCCCACCTGAGCATGACGGATGCGGGCTCCTCGTCCACGCCCGGTTTTTCCAGGTCCTCCAGGGTGGCCTCAGGGTTCTCCTTCCACAGCTCCTCCAGCCGGTTGATCTGGGAGGCGGAGATCTGGCGCGCCCGCAGCTGCTCCTGCTCCGTGGGGATCTTCACCAGCCACTTGAGGAAGCAGCGGTCCTGGATCAGCGGCTGCCACTGGCTGGGATCCCTGGGGGGTAAGAAGAAGTGTCCAATAAAAACATTACCTGTTGCTCCTCTAGATATTGTAGGGAGAAAGGCTTGTAAATGAGGTATGTATGGTCATAAGAAAATTGCATCCAAATCAGTCCATAACCATGTGAGTTATTTTGCAAACAAATAGATAGACAGACAAACAAACTCTAACAAAATCATAACCTCCTTGGCGGAAGAAATGAATTTAAACAAAACTAACAAATCAGTCAAGATTTCGAGTTAAGTAGCACTAAAATTCAGAAGGTTTGTGACCAATTACACATCAACTTATCATCTTACATGGTATTCAGAAGCACCATTCAGAGAACATACAACAGTAAAAACAAATCACTGTGTATATATGACTTCAATGTCACATCAATTCTTCCCTCTTGGCCAATACAAGACTTGTGACTAATTTCATGTTATGGTTTCAACAGATGTCTTGCCCTTGTGTTTCTGCTCCACAGAGATATTGAAGCCATATAAAGCGTTAAACCCTTACGAGGCTTGAGATGTTGGTCCCTGCCCTCAATTTCCTGAAGAATAATATGTTGGTCTTTTGGATGTGACAAGACATGAGAAAATGTGTGCTACATCACATGCAGGGATTCCGAGATCATTTGCTCTGATTTCTTCTGTCCGACGTAATGCGACTCTCTCTTTAAATTGCTTTGAGCAAAGAAGCAGGGTTGCTGTCCAACAGAGTTACAGTATATGCCACTAGCAACTTAGCAGCATGGTCATCATCTTTTGGGGGCCAAATCTGCATACTGTTATTCACTGTGCAATTTCATGTACATGAAGGATTGAATCATTCACAGCACACCAGTATAGAATTCTTTTACGTCAAATGCCTTCTTGATGTGACAACGTCATCTCTTGCATATTATCTTTCATTTGCTTCATGCCCCAAAATGACTCCCCAACATAATTTTTCTCAATACAGTTTTCTTTGCCCCGTAATTAAAACATTATGATGATGTACACGAACACTATGTCCTTGGTTAATCTGAGAGAACTTAGGAACTTCTTTCCTGAACACACTGAAGCCACATTCAATGACTCCCTTAGCATGTCGATGGCCAAAACTTTATTCAAATGATTGAATAGGTGCACTACAATCCCAAAGTGTTTTTGGTTTCACTACACGTATATACATCACAATAACCTTTGTTAGGGATGGAATTATCATTCATGTCAGCATAGAAAATATACACCAGCAGATTGCCTTGTGTGTTGGTGATTTTTAACCCTTTTCAATGCTAACCAGTTCATGTCCTTGAGATTACTCTGGGTGGCACAGGGCTGGCGGCACAGCAGCACCACTACGGAGTCCGCCTTGGCTGGGATGAAGCCCAGCAGGAAAACATTGCGGCAGCCGCAGTTGTAGCACTCCAGGACCGTCTCCCCCAGGGGGCTGTCCTTGTGCAGCGTCACCTCCTTGCACTTGGCCCGAACCAGGTGGTTGATGATGTGGCTGATTGGTGGGAGGAAGGTAGACATGAAGTTAAGAACAGATTGGAAGAAAGGACAAAAAATGATGAGAAAAGATTACTTCTTTGCGCACAAATAGTATCTGTATGAAACTACCTCACCACATGAATAATGCTTCAAGATCACTGATTACCAGTTTCATCTGAAACCATGCTTTCTTATTGTTGTCATGCCACATTAAGAACATATTTATGATATAAATAATCTGTGTGTAAGAATATTTATGGTACTACATACTGGTATAGTAGTAAGCATCCTCCAACCATATAGTCCTGCAAAATGAGCATAAAACAAAATATAATGCTGATGGATTAAGATAATACTAATTCACTTGAACATGGCTTTGTGTGCAACATGGAGGGAAGAACAGCAATTACTTTGGCAATTATATATTATAGCAATACATCATGTGAGGATGTAATTGCCAGTCACTCTTTCATTTCAATAGTTTCAACTTACCTCCCCGACGTATTTCCTCTGCCATTGCAGAACCACTTCTTTGTGCCATTACACAGCACAACAGCAGCTGGGTCATGGATACCACAGTACCTGAGGGGAAAGAGATCACATATTAATGTCTCGCCAAATACAAAAGGGTCTACTGGTTCTTCCCCTTTCATATGATACATTACAAGTGAACTCCATACAACTATTATACGTCATGACACATAAACTTGATATAAGTGCTCTAAACAGGAGAAACATACAATGATCAGGTCAGCCCTGGTGATACCTAATACTACAAGTACAGTCAACACGAATGCACTTACATATAGACACAGTTACTACCGAGTACAGACAACCGTCATATCTCTGACACATTAAGTCAATGCTGAGATACCACTGTACTCGGCAGATGCAACAATCCACCACACTGGTTCTCGTCCTTACTTGCACGCGTGATTTGGCAAATCCTTTGATAGGACGGTGGCGTCTTCTTCATCTTCCTCGAACGTAAGCTCCTTGACTTGCTGCCCCACTGCTGCCACGCTGTCATCGAGTCCATTGGGTTGGCTTGCATCCACCTGTTATATTTCAAGGAAATTTTGAAGCAAAATGATTTAAATACAGGTGTAAATCATGCTACATGTGTCATTTCTGCATAGATGTCTTTGCATAAAAACCTAATATCCATGGACCATAAACATAGGAATCGGTCACAGAGAACATAACCTTAAGACATTACCAGTTCCAGTAATTCAACTTCACGAGGACATGTTCAAAAATGAAAGAGTTTGAGCCATAAACATACAGCTGATCAAGGCATTCATAGAAGAAGAAATGCTGCTACCATAGAACTAATGATCATGGCAATTCTGTCTTCAATATTCAAGCATTAGCATGACACAACTTGTGTAACATAACAAATGGATCATTTCAAGAAATAGAAACTTGAAATTGTATTGCTAAATTTGTGATAATTCTGATACCTTGTGAGTTGTGAATTTTTAGTCATAATTTAACATACTTTTATCTCCAGACTGAAAGAAGATTAATATTTTGCCTATGCGTTCACTGCCAGATATTGCTTCCTCTTCTTCAACAACAACAAAATGGTTGGATAGCATCCTGGATCCTGACTGGTTAGTATGGTGCTCATATCAAGACAGCATCTGTGCTGCTGCTAATATTCAACCTACCGGTCTCCAGTTGGTCAGCATTCACTTCAGTGTATTTCATATGTATTAAATTGGCCCTACCTGCCTGCAAGTATCACGAAAATGTAGTTTCTGTATCATAAAATATTATTAAAAGTCCATAAAACGTTATGACTCTGGATGAGAGATGGAGATCCATTCCAAGAATCCATGTTGGGTTGCCCTATCTTTTCTTTTTTTTTAGCTTATAAATGCCTTGCTTAGAACTTTACCAACCAAGTAGGTCTACATACAGTTGTATGAGTACAATTATGACTGAACAAGTTGCAACATCATGCATCAATCTACCAAGTTCACGGGTTGACTGTAAAATTTGGTCATGGTCAATCATAGACAGAAAGATCCGTCTGTCCGGAGGACTCTTTTACATTTTGCCATTGACGCTGTCCTCCGTAGACAGACGGAAGGTTGCAGTACACATTGCTGTGTGGATGTTCTTAACCACTGTCTCTATGGAAAATTGGGTAAGGTACCTCACCCTTCTCGATTGCGTCTAATTCACGGCCCTAGGTCGGCAAATTTAAGCTTGTATGGTGAAATTAGCTTTTTAAGAATACATAAAACTCACCAGATTAATGAATAATCCAACATTTTAGTAGAATTTCCAACGTAAAACACAGTCTGTCGCGTCGTCACATTCAAACTGCAGAAACATACACTATGAATCTATTAGCCAATCACATGCGAGGTAGTTTCTACGTATTTGTTTTACTAAAACACGTACCTCGCATGTGATTGGCTTACAGATTCAAAATGGCGACTTACTGCTCGCGAACGGCGATGTACTGCTCGCGAACGGCGATATTGCGATATCGATAAAATTTCTGCGTTATAACCGAGTTTATGTGAGTATTTCGATTGCACAATGTGAGAAATTTATCCCAAATATTGCTGCATAATGTGTCATGTCATGTCAAACTTATTTGAACGTAAAAAAGCTGTCTGAAATTTGGTTTATCGTAACGTTTGATCTGTGCGCTACTGCTCCACACAGGAGCCGCAATCATTGACTTCGGTCTGTATACGGAGGGGATCCGTGAAGCCAGACGCAGTCTCCGCGGAACATTCCCCGACGGACAGATACAGACCGATCTTTCGGTCAAGGTCAATCAATGACAATGTGTGATTCTCTTGTGAGGTTCAGTGAATTTGGAAGCATGCTATCACAAATCGACGCCCCTACAATACATTCACATGTAATTCAGTTCGGGAAACCCACTCACAAGGGGGGCCCCTCCTTATAAGTAACCCGTCCCCCTTATAAGTAACCCCGTCCCCCTTATAAGTAACCCCCGGGGCACCCCTTCTAAGGAGTCTCCACGCTCTTTTGCAATGCAACGCGAAAATGAAAGGACTGCGGCAATTCGCTTGATTATGTCCATAAAGCTTCACAAGTTTCCTAGTTACTCACGAAATTTGAGCAAAATCGGTTTGAGGCATCATATCTAAAATCATGGATTTAAATGCGATGTCAAACGGCGCGGCAATGCTTGAGTGCAGACGTGGCGACTGAGTCGCCACGTCTGCACTCAAGCATTGCCGCGCCGCCGCGCCTGGCGACACTCACGCCAGATCGCTCGCATTTCAGCATTCGCATGGGTCGTTTGACATCGCATTTAAATCCATGATTTTAGATATGATGCCTCAAACCGATTTTGCTCAAATTTCGTGAGTAACTAGGAAACTTGTGAAGCTTTATGGACTTAATCAAGCGAATTGCCGCAGTCCTTTCATTTTCGCGTTGCATTGCAAAAAAGCGTGGAGACTCCTTATAAGGGGTGCCCCGGGGGTTACTTATAAGGGGGACGGGGTTACTTATAAGGGGGACGGGTTACTTATAAGGAGGGACCCCCCTTGTGAGTGGGTTTCCCGAACTGAATTTCTTCCCTTATTATCCCGTTGACTAAGGGCGTTGTCATCAATCTATCCACTTCTTCATACATACCTGACTCTGAGATTGTGATGCTAAGTCGAGTTGAGAGGCTTGGCTCTGAGAAGCTTGTGTTTGGGAGGGCAAAGTGAAATCTGCCACATTGTATTCAAACTCGGTGCCTTGCGTGTCGGCGCCCAGTAAGTCATGCTCTTCCGTATCGAGAAACGTGAGTAGGCTCTGGGAGCTCGGTCCGTATGCATCCACACTCATTTTCGATTGTTCCAGCTGGTCTCCGCTGTCGATTTGGCCGGCTACACCTTCTCTGAACTCAGCTTCATATGTCACTTGCTTGATTAAGTTTAAAACTAAATAACAATATCCGAATTTTACCAAAATAAATCCGTAACCTAATTTCAGTAATTTATTTCGCAATAGGCAATGTGCCCGGGATGGAGTCGTACACAGGTACCCGTATATAGTGTACGTACGCCAGCGCTATCGCGCTATATGCTGCGTGGAAAGCAGGTAGGTGAGGAATTCCTTTAACCTACGTGTCCCGTTTACATGCGTGTAAACCAACTGCGCGCGCTGTTTGTTTCTATAAGATGCAATTGTGCGCTCGTACATGTAGTCTCCACACAGTCGTTTTGGTTACATAGGTACAGCTGTATTGTGTATTGATGAAATATCATAATTCAAGTGCTAAAAATACTTAAAATAGCACTAAAATAACGACATGGAACATGCAGGAAATGCCGCAATACCGCAATCAAAGAGTGTTCAATTTCTGTCTCTCGATGATGAGAATAACCTAAAAAATCTTAATACAAGGATGTGTACACATTTTCACGTAAATTATAGGTCTACGGGATCCATCTATTATTTTATCTCGTTTCGCGTAAAAAAAAAAAGAAGAGGGGGGGGGGTGAGAAACATAAGTGACTATAAGATAACTGTTACTAGTATGAATTCAAATCTCTTGCTCCGCTCTCCCCATTTTCTTCTCTCTCCCCTCTGTGACCTGACATTACTTTTTCGGTTGGAAAAGCATCAGACTTCTGGGGGGCATTTCATGAAGCATTTTGTCAGATATTTCTTCTGAAAAACTGTGATAAGCTACTGAAATCCTTGTATCTGATTGGCTGAGAGAGAATTTGTCCGACAAATTTGTCGAACAAAGCGCTTCATGAAATGCCCCCTGAACTTAATGTTGTTTGGTTAACGTTTTGGTTTTATTTCTGCATTTATTTGTCCCTTTTAATTATGTAGTAATAAACAGATCCATAATATGCAAAGAAAGTAGAAAATACCCAATTATATACAGGAATTGTCAACTAGTGACCAGTGACTGCGGTAATATAACGTAACATAATAGTAGAAGAAAAGCACGAAAAACTTGTCTTCTACATCTTCATTACAAACAATAGACGTTTCGTGAAAGTGGGAAAATTATCACCGCACATATTGCAGGTATATGTGTTATTGGGGGTAGGCCTGACGCAATATGTAGTTTTAATTAATATTTCACAGACTGAGGGTACGAAGCAGTGCGCGGTGTCAGGGTTGCTTTATGGTGTCACCATTGTTTAGTTAGAATATACAGTACTCTCCGCATAATCGGGTAGGCTTGGGCAGAGCGTTTCTTACCCGATTAAGCGGAGTACCCGATTAACAGAAGAACACGTCTCATTCATAATTGACACACACAATGTGTATATACATTAATTGAACACTGCAGCAAACACCTTCACTGTATGCTTAACACGCGTGCTTGCACGGCACATTATACGTACTTGCTCAGTCACGAGCAGTAATTTACACTTTTTTTATGGACAAATATGTCTTCAGAAAACTTTGTCGTTTGACTATAGACTCCTCATGACATGCAGGCGTTTTCCGAAATGAACACGTCTAGGTTGCCTATTTGCGTGCACTAGTCACGTAGAACGTCGGGTTACTTTTCGAGAAGTGGCTGGAGAAAAGCACAAATTATGGAGGTGGTGCATGGTCTGATTTTTGTTGCAAACTTCTCGTATTGTGAATGTTGTTGCGGAGCAAGGGAGGAGCGCAAGTGTGTTCAACTCCAGTGTTATTCAATTGTGAGTGCCAGCTACATGTGCAATGTTCGTTTACGTGTGGCAAGTCGGTACTGGTACATGTGCTTTCATGTTAAATCACTCCCCAAATGATCGGTCTCCTTTGCAAATTAAGCAGAGAATGCGATTAGCCGAGGAAAATTTGACATTCATGATTTCTTAAAGTGTTATATCTGCGATAAAATGTGGGTAGAAATTAGACTACAAGAAATTATTTACCCATTTATGCGGAGAGGCAACCCGATTATCAGGTAATTTCAATGTGCATTGGAACTGATTTTTACATTTATACCCAATTAAACGGAGTACCCGTTTAAGCGATACCCGATTACGCGAGAGTACTGTATTGTTACTAGTAGGGCACGCCTACAAGGGTGAAAGTACGACGCAGTGCGCGATTTCAGAATTGCTTTGTGATGTCACAATTGTTTTCTTAGAAATTGTTACATTTCACAGACTGAAGGTACGAAGCAGCGCGCGGTGTCAGGTTTGCTCTGTGATGTCACAATTGTTTTATTTGGGTATTGTTACATTCACGGAGTGAAAGTACGAAGCAGTGCGCGATGTCAGAAGTGCTTTGTGATGTCACAATTGTTTTCTTCGAAATTGATACATTTCACAGGTACTTTAGTAAACTGTACGAAGTAGCGCGCGATGTCGGAATTGCTTTGTGACATCATTTCTCAAATTAATAATATACTACAAACTTTGTATTTGGAAATTGCCGTCATGAAAGTGACGTCAATTTTCAAATAGTACTCCATGGAGTGTCAAATATGCCAACAATATGACATAGCTGAAAATACGTATAATCACCTGAAGCTCATTCAACCATTCGATATAGAGGATAAAGTTTTGATTCAAAATATGATAGCACATAGTAGTATAACGTAGTAGTAGAAATAGTAGTAACAGTCATGATTGCAATAGCAGTAGCAGTAGTAGTAGTAGTAGGCTTCTATTAATTTCATTTTAAAACAATGAAAACGGATGAATTGTTCGATGCTGATCTGCCATGATGTGGGTCTATATACGGATACAACACAATAATTGGATAAAAAAGAACAACAAAACATTTACAATCGAGCTATTAGAATGCGGATAAAAGCAGTCGTATTTTATTTAGAGTCTGTGCGTGTCTCATTGATTGTGAGCAAGACGCTTTGTAGCGGTACTCTCTACAGTTGAATAGGGGCCTATTATTTTGCGTGCAAGTGTGGTATGTTCCAATACAAATTTCTACTGTTGCCATATTATGACCCCCTTCATTTGTATAACAATTGTATTTGTTCTTCAAAAACATTAATTTCCTATAATAGTGAAGCAATAAGATAATAGCAAAAGTATAAAAAATGATAATCACAAAGCATGATTATCATGATAAGGGGCATTAATTCATCATTCATGTACAGTGATTTATTGCCTTTTCAGATCGAAAATAATTTAAAGGCGTGCTCAAAGACAAGATAAGTAATAATCAGTATATGAATGTGCGTTGGTGTGCGTGCATGTTTGTGTTTGTGTGTGCGTTTTTTATTGTGTTTATTTGTTATGTTTTTCTATGTATGTGTGTGTGAATGTGTGCATGTACGTATGCACGTATGTATGTATGTATGTATGTGTGCGTGTGTGTGTGTGTGTGTGTGTGTGCGTGTTTCGGTCACGAGATGTATGTGTTCAATTTTCCTGAACCGCGGGATGCCGACGGCCGAGATGACGCGTCGCGACGCGTCGTCTCGGCATCTCTTGGTTCAGCAACGGATTGTTGGTGTATGAACCTTAAAGAGCTCCCTCTCTAGACAATAATATACCAACGCCATGCTCACGTCAAGATTCGGGTTGTACCAAAGAAATAATATTATTACCATGATTACGTAGGTCTAATGTTCTACTCCTTCACGTAACATGAAATCCTCTTTGTCTGTGGATGCGTCAGTGCATGAATTGAGGAGTTAGCCCTTTAGCGACTTTTGCCTTTTGAAAGATTAGTTCTTACTTGGAAATCACATTTTCTCTGAGTTCATATCTGTAATAAGCCAGTTGTTAAACATCTATACATAAATTCAAAATTATGACCAAACCATTCACCCAGTTACATGAAGTTACCCCTATTCTGACCACCTGTGCATTGCCTCTGAGAAGTTTTCTATTGAAGAAGTAGAGGAGTCTATCAGCAGTGCCCCAGAGAACCTCATCCCCTACTTTACCTACCTTACCTTATTATCTGCCTATAGTGTCGAACTCATAGGCTGTATGACTCGTGGGTTTTGTATGACTCATGGGCCTTTATTCAATGTCAAAACTCATGGGCCGTATGAATCGAGGGTGTCGGTCTCGATCCCGGCTTGACGGATATGACGCTAGCTGCGTAGTGACTAGAAAGAAGAAGAAGCCAGTTTTGGACTGGTGCGTGCCAAAACGGTCTAACGGGTCGTTAGTTTTATGGTTCTCAAATTGTTCTTTCTTTGTTGTTGCTGATTCGTGGAATCCACTAAATTGGCAACACTTCAGCTGAAATGATCGCTTTAATACCCCGCATACATAAACTACAAAATGACAGAAACAGTCAGTGTAAGGCTATATATAGAAATAGCGACACTCATATAGGATATATGAATATATTATTGTTGACAGAAAAGAAGGAAGCAGTAATATGGGTCATAAAAAAAAAACCTTCAGCATTTTAATTACGTGCAGAGACAATGCTGACGTATGTAAAGAGAGAAAGATAGTTAAGAAAGGGGGATACTTAGACTCTGGAATAGTAATGTATTTTACATTGTACGCCTTTATAGATGGTTCAAAAATAATACTGATAGGACGCAACAAATCCTTTTGGATAATCGTGTGAGTTCAAACTTACAATAGAATGCATCATTATCGTTCCTACTTCCGAAAATGTATCAAAGTGACATATCAAACTGCTTGGCAACTTGTCAAATTTTGGTTTGCCTTTCTTTCTGATTCAGTTTATTTTGGTCGCTCGTATGACCAGCATAACTATCAAGGAATGGGATGTCTTCATATATTTTAAAAAGATGTGTCTGTACTTGCACACTATAGGCTCCTACATAATGAGAATATACAATGTGCAATAATTCTCCTGGTGTACAGAGAGGTGTTGGAGAGGCCAAAGGGTCATAGTGATTTTGATTGCTTTTTTACCAACCTGGCAACTTTATAGGAAATCGCACCAGGGAAAGCCTGACATCTTATATCATAGTTTTTTGCTTGTTTTGTCTGTTTATCTGTTGCAAATGCCGAACAAGTAATAGTAATGATAGTGGTAGTAATAATAATAATAATGATAATAATAATGATGATGATAATAATAATAATAATAATAATAATGATAACAATGATAACAACAATAATGATAGTAGTAGTAGTAGCAATAATAAGAACAATCATCATCATCATCAAGAAAAAAAATCTGTAAAATCAGAAACCTCATTAATGATCTTCGATGCAACCTGTTGTTGTTGTTTTTTTTTCCCGACATTTAATATCCTGCAGGGACATCGCAGCTGCGGAGAAGTCATCTTGGTCGAGGGACTGTGATGTCACTTTGTTTTTTGTTAGCTGTATTATTGATTCGCTCACTTAAAGGTACTGTTTACCTTTGGGAGCAGTGATTTTAAAAATGTTCGAGATATCACATTTGACGCATATAATATGTGTAGGTCAGTTATATCACAACACATCCTACCAAATAAAAACTTCGCAATAACGCCTGAAACATAAGAAGATATCATTGCTTTTCCTCAAGAAACCATAACTGTAGACGGATTAGTCTAGAAACATTTTGTTATATTTATTGTTCACATTTTGTACATTTTACAATACTTAACATAGATTATACTGCCTCTAATTTTTACATTGGCTTTTTCTATTCCTGGCTCACATTTACGAAGTATTTTGAAGCACTAAAGCTGGGTTCTTGGTTCATCTTCAAAATAATGGTAAATAATGCCTTAGAGACAACATTATACACCTTTAAGATATGTCATTTTTTTTGTGAGATCAGCTTCCATTTAAGGAGTAAGTGCTATCATGGAGGAAAAGGCACGATCGCCCTTCAAACTTAATAATTTTACAAATCATATTTTATAATGTCGAACTCCACCCCCTGAACGATGTGAAATGGAATAGTCGGCATTCCAGTGACGACGTGAGACTGATATCCCCCTCAACATATCTTGACCACTTTGTCGTTCATCCAATCCCGATTTGCGACGGTCCAAAACGCAGCTTGCGACAACCATTATAATGAACCTCTACATCTGAGCTGAAAACTCGACATGACCGGTATATTTTGAACGTGGAGCCTATTGTGGACCGCCGTACTTTTTGAAATCTACTTCCAACGCGTTTTTTAAATATATATTTTTTTAATGTCGACTGTGCTGCCCATCAGAACAGTGACACTACAGTTATGGCACAATAAAGTTCTTTATGTAATACTACCACCACTACTACTACTACTACTACTACTACTATTAATAATAGTAATAATAATAATAGTGATAATAATAATATTAATAATAGTAATGATAATAACAATATTAATCCTTATCTTTATAATCAGCTCGGGAACTCCTTGAAAATCAGATACGTGCATGTAATCTGAATAATGCAAATTAAGCGTCTTATATGGTCTATGGAATACTGTCGTGTGAGTTATAAGGTATATTGTGTACTGCCTATATATGTATTGCATTATGTTCTATTATGATAAATCTGTATGATTATCCATATGTTGTGTCTCATGAGTCGTACTCGAAATCAGTATGGTGTTTACTCCCTCTATACTGCATTAAAAAAATATGATGAGTACTGAGAAAGGATAACACAAAATAATAATAACAATGTTTAAAACTGATTAAGACCCCATACTTACGCCCCATATCGTCTGAGATTGTGTTACCTCCATTTCCCTAAAATAAAAAAGAAATACACACACACACACACACACACACACACGCACGCACGCACTGTACAACTGTACAGGCCTACATGTCGAATTTGGTTTACATTACTATTGCATGATATCCTGTCTTCATCATTCTATTGTAACTTTTTGTTGCGTTAGATTAAAAAAAAAAAACAATTACTGTGTTAAAATGTCACAAATTTGATGTGTTCATAGCCTTATCCGTGATGACGGTCACAGGAACATAGTAATTCATATTTTCATCGCATAGTATTCATTTGAACATCAGTCTGTAGGCCTACCCGACCCCTCACGCACGGGAAGGACTGTACCCCCGGCGAATGGGTGTGGTTTCGGGGTGCACCCTCTGGTATTGCCGATAGTCTAACGTTTCAAGACGCAGATATATACAAATCTGCCAATCTTTGGAAATCAATTTATCTACAAATAGCTACAACTCTAGATCGCGGTAAATGCTTTTATGAATTATTTAACTGTTGACCTTGGTAAAATGTAATCTTGTGATTAAGGAGTTTTCAGGGAAAAGTTTGCTTGCAACCTCTGCATACCGTGTGAAGTAAAGACTAAACTATAATGACAGTTGTCTGCTTGCGGAGTGCGACCTTTGATACCACTTGCCAAACTATACGAGAATAAATAAGTGTGCGGCAATCATCAGGCACGGAGATCACACTTGGCGAGTCAGAGATAAAGCGGGGCGGGCGACCAAAGTAGATGGCTATTACTTCATGTATAATTAATTGTGCAGAGATATTGCCTGCATAATAATCATCGGCAGCGAATGCGAAGGCTAAGCAAGCATCAGCTTTCGCACTGCTTGTGGCTCGGGTCAGGTCGTATGTTGATGAACATTGCACTCACGACGGTGATCGCAACGGCCGATCTGCAGCGTCGAAATGTTCTATCTCAGCGGCAGTCGTTCCTTGTCGTCCGAAGGGGAAACACCATCCGAAAACGGTAGCTCCTCACACGCACCTCCGAGACCTAGCGGCGCAATGTCTCAGTACGGAAATACAGCTCCTGCCTTGGAGGACCTGGAAAATACCCTGGAACAATCCGGTTTGTTGCTCACCAAGAAAAATGTCGCCAGAGATGAGAATTTTATCATCGAAGTGCAAGAAGTGTGCAACGTGGGCTATCTACCCCTGCACTCGTTGCTAGCGTTACCCGTTTGCTGGGCGGCGGCCAGGATTTTACCGGCACCCAATCGCCCGCGAAATATGGAATTATTCAGTGAGGATGATAGCCTGGATATCGCTCTCGTTCTCGCTTTTCCCAAGGCTGCTCAGAATATGCGAACTCCCGCAATCATCGACGTCCATCGATGCAGCAGAATGACGGTAAGTAAACAATAATGTGTATTTACACTTATGTTGTCTGTATTTGCCGGTTCTGCCATGTTTGTGTTGATTAGCATAATGGATGCTGCTGAGCTGTGCATGCAGCGCGAGCCAGTTTGCGATGATGATGGTAATACAACTTGAGGATTAAATTGCAGCCATCAAATCTCCACACGGTCGTCACGCCTGTAGACCCAGCTACAAAGTAACAGCATACTTACCCAGGGCAGCTATCAACCTAACTGTAAACTGTTACCCACGACACTTTGGTGTGTAAACTGTGGAGCAGGGTGTTGTTGAATGAATCTGTAAACAATACTTAATCGCTTGAGAGATTTGCCCTGCAACAGTCGGCTTCCTTATTTCCATAATAAAACAATTTGTGGTCAGCTGTGATGTAACACTATCCTATACTACACAACCGAAGTGGACAAGCTAATTCAATTCACGTTCAAGGCCCATAAAGCAATACAATATCAAGGAGTTGAATGTAGATGTTCACTTCAAAGCCATCCAATAATACTTCCTGTGAGAGTCTGCTGTGAAATATTCTCCTTCTAATGTGTTTCCTCATGCCTCAAGCTCACACATTCTCTCCAAAGACGAATAGTGATATAACTTTCAACAAGCTTCATGAGAGCTTGAATGCAAAAAATTGATATATCCAGTTTCATCAGCTTGACATTGATATTGAAGCTGCTGAGTGCTGACAAACAAAGAAAATAGTTACAAACATATATTCAATTTAATGTCTTTAGAAATATTTCTTGTGATGTAACAAATGCATTATCATCAACAAGAGTTATTTTTCCTTAGATTTTGATGATAACCTTTTAAAAAAAATGACATTTATCTGGGTTTTTTTTTTTTGCATCCAAACTCTTCAGTTGCAAGTGATGCTTTACATGTAAGCTCAGTTAGTAACTTTGCACATAGTAACTTATATTTTGTTTTGATACATTTACCTGTTGACAGATGCAAAATTTCCTACCCATGAAATTTAAAAAAAACCTGCAAAATTATAAGAAAAGTGGTATTTAATATGACACATGTATTAACCTAGTTAATCAATATACATGTATTTGAAATAATTCTGTTTGTGGAAATAAAACCATAAATCTGCATACATCTGCATCAAAAAATAGTTGAGCCTAGGATTCTTAATCTAGATTGACTCCACTGGTCCTGACTTGCTTCAATCACAATGTTCATTTAGCATTTCATATCTCAAAAGTTCTTGTGATTATCATTATTATTTTTTTGATGAGTTTTCTTCTTTTTTTTTGGTTGCTTTTAGGAGTGTTTTTATCCTGGTACTGCACTTCAAACTTAATGAATGAATATATACAGTCATTGAGGTAAATGACCTATTTTTGAAACTACTTCCCACTGATAATGCACAAGCAAATGATGTGTTTTGTTTGTTATAAGTGTGGGAGAAGACATTGCTTACAAGATCACAAAGAAAGCAAGCTTGGAGCGATATTTTTCAGAAGTTAGTAATCAATAGCTGAGTTTTGTTCTAATCAGCAAGGATGTGAGAGTTCAGAGTTTGATCTGACTTTAGACTTTTCTACTTACCCAGAACCCACTTTCCAGACTTTCTTGCAGTTCGTACATTGAAAAGACTTTTTTGAACTGCAAGTATTCTCACACCCATGAATCAGGCATGATATACTATTTTACTTAAAATACTCAGTCTTGTCAGGTTTTGCCAATAAACTTAATCCTCACTAAGGTGATAGTTCCATTTTTTGTTATAGTTTCAGTCCTAAAGCAATTATGGAGGCCTACATTTCTTTCATATTTCCTGTCTGATCAAGCCCTTGCCTGCAGTTGAATTAGTTTTCAGTTAATTGTTGAAATCCTGATTACCACTATATATTCTTGGACTTCTTAGAAAAATCAAGGAGATATGAGAGAAAAATGAAGCATGACAATAACACTATGCAAGGTAATTTGGAAGTGCTTATCAAAGTTCAAATATGAGTTAACAAATTTGATTTCATGCCAGTCTAAAGTTCATTTTAAATCAACATCTCAGTAACTGAGATGTTGCTGAAATTCTGATAGACCCATTCCCTGATTGCACCACACTGTCTGCAAGCAATTAAAACTAATATTAAGCAATGTCTGATAAGTGATTAACCACTCATTGGAAGACTGCCCATGAAAGGTTACCATAGCAACAGTGGGTGTATTGTGCACTCAATGTCATGTGCTGCATTTCAATCATGCTAAGTGGTTGACAGTCACTACATGCTTTATTGTGCTTTGAGACTTAAAATATGTATGTGTAATTTAACAGAGTGAGGAAGTGTGTATTAACTGTAATGTCTTTTTGTTGTTTATGTGCATTAAAGAGTTTTTACAGGGTTGTACATGTTTGTGACACTGTTCAGTGACTGCAAGATTCAACTATTGTAACCATTCATACCACTATAGGAAATAGAGTGAAATCTCCTTGGAATCTTTCTTTTCAGATAAGACTTGATATTGCCCTATACAAAGTGATTAAATATAAGAACAAAAATGTCAAGGATCTTTCTCTGTTTTTGTTGTATTTTTTGTCACAAAACCACAGTGCAGCTTGAGATACTGAGATTTGTCGTGTAATGATATCCCAATATAAATTGATACCAAAGATGAAACTTTATAGAATTAGCAGAGGAGTATTTTTTAACGCTGGTCTCCATCTCTTGCATAATTTAAAAACTAAACTTTGATATTCTTGTGATGCTATGCATTAAGCATCATATAAATTGTCAATGTCTGGGACCCATTTATAGGATTTTGTGTCATTACCATGGAAGGTAATTTATAGTAGAGGTTTTTTTTCAGTCTGAGATTATTATTATTATTATTATTATTATTATTATTATTATTATTATTATTATTATTATTATTTTGTTAAGGACAAAGTAATGACACATTTTCATCATACCTGCAGGAGTATTGGAAGTTTTTTTTTTTTTTTATTGGGAGGGGGGGGGGGGGTTGTTGTTGTTGAAAATTTAACAGCTTAATTCTTTACTTTGTTGCAATTGTAAAAGTCTTGTTTAGGGTTATCAGGTACTTTGTAATTTATGGAATCAAACATTCAAACAGTACTGATAAGGTCTTCTTGAAATAGACCAGTATTTCCTGCATTATAAGGGAGCGTTAAGAGGTAAGATAGGCCTACCAACTGTTACTAAAAATAGTTGAATTCCTTGTCTGTGCAGGGCCTTTGAAGTTATTGTACCCTCAAATGCTGTTCATCTGGAAGGGTTTTGCCTGCATCTCTTGAATAGCTGACATATTTCTGTATTGTTGGCTGGTCAATTAAGCTCACTTGTGCAACCACTGAAGAAGCTACATGCAAGCCAGAGCTAGCAAACCTTCCCATTGTTCCCTATTCCAGCCAGTTGTGTTGGAAGTGGGTATTGAGTAGAATTAGATGGAACTTTGTTCAGTGATGGAGACCCTACTTAGAGGAGTCTGGTCCATACCAAGCCTAATCCTAACATTCTCGTACAGTCCTTTTTACATGCACTCTGAAATATTTGCACTGAGGAGGAAAGGAATCTGCCCCATTTAACATGTTGGTTTCACTGAAAGGAACTTTATTCCTTAAACAGGTGCTCCAATGAGCTCTTAGTTCATGCATGTTCAAATGTTTTTAGTTAATTTATTATGATGTGCAGTAAAATTGGGAGTTGCCATATTTTTGAGGACTTAGTAACATGGAAATTTCTGTGATAGGATAACCCTAGAACTTGAGGGATTATAAAGTTAATTGCTGTGTTAAAAAGATATGTTAGGGTCTATTGTAAAACACATAGTAATCATGTGCAATGCAATGTATGTGTACCATCTTGGTATGACAGGGCATGGACACAGATAAGCATGAGTTTAAAAAAATGTTATTACACCCACCTCTATTCCTGTGTATGCACGATATGATTTAGGCAGCAGAACATATTAAGTGTCATACGTATGAAGCTGTCATTTCATGGTTAGTTCTATTCAACATCACAAGTGTGTAACATTTTATGCATTATACACATGAAGGCCTACACATGGAATTGTAGAAATCAGGCATGAACTGGATGCGAAGCGGTGTAGTAAATCTTTCTTTCCAGGATTATGTCGACTCTGCTTTTCAATCAAGGTCAAGAAGCAAGGGCAGTTTTGGGGAAAGAGTTTTCCTACCCCCTCACACTGAGAAATAAAGAAACTACATGTAGATAGAGCTACTAGCAATATAAACGTCTGATTCCTTGTCAGAAGAGATGTAAATCATACAATGCAAAGGTTTACTCCCTATAGCACCATGCGATATTCCTGCACGTAAGGCTCATGCAGGTATAAACGTGGAGAAAAGGTCACTTTCAAGGTCACCATGAGACTTACCATTTTTCCATGCAATGTTTTTCACTGAATATTTTGTCGACATCCCACTCCACTTGCAGATCGTTGTGTTTATATTCCTTGGCATGATGAGTTATATCAGGGAGGTGGGAAGAGCCACCTCCCTGGTTGTATTGTAACTTGGCATATAATGTGAGGGAAATTCATGACTTGTATACTGTAACTTTATTTCATTTGATGGCATTCCACTGTCAGCTCCTTTAGTCCATTGGGCTATTTGGCTATATTTGATATCAATAGGATTTTAGGTTGATGGTGTTTAGAGGGTTAGATTCTGATGTGTAGCCAGCTAACATTACTGCTACTGTATATTGAACTACTGTTTAGTGACATGATAGGTATCTAATCTATGATATATTATGATTGTGTGTATATGTGTATGTGCAGTGGCAGATCGGGGGTGGGGGGGGGGGGGGCGCCGCACCACGTGCACGCCCCCTCTTTATTTTTTTGTTAAAACAAAAGAAATTAAAAGAAAAAATGGGGAGGGGCGCTTGCGCCCCCCTTTAATTTTTGTAAAGGCGCCTCCCCTTTACAGATTTTGTGGATCTGCCCCTGGTGTGTGTGTGTGTGTGTGTACATAATGTACTGTAAAAGTGTTTTATTTCGCGGTGGTTTTATTTTCGCGCTTTTCGCGCTTTGAGGTTGAACCACGAATTTAACATCACACGAAAATGTTTTGAACTCGTCGCTTGTTACAACGCTACCATTACCGACCGCGAATTTAAACACACGCGAAAAAGTCGGCACCGATGGTAACCGCGAAAGTTTCTCTACGCGAAAGAAACCACTTTTACAGTACATGTTTGTAGGCCTACATGATAATTAACCTTCATGAGACTGAGATCAAGAACTTTCTGTGGTTATGAATTGAATCTCAAACATTCCCAGCTCCTTGGTGGTTAGCTCTAGCTCGGAGAGAAATCGGTCAAGATCTTGTGTGCTCTTCATGCTCACAAAGCAGATCTGTCTGTTGAGTAATGGCTGTAATGGGATATTCAAGTGTTGACAAAGTGAGCTGTAGAGGTAGCAGGGAAAAATAGGGATGCGTCTATGCGAGGCAGATGCACCAAAAAGACAGAGAGCATGGAGGAGGAAAGAATGTGGGCCCCTACAATGAAAAAAAATAGTATATTCATCCTTTCTTTTATCAAGTCACTGCTGATTTGTATTCATATTACCTGAAAAAGAAATTGTTGCAGATTATCCCAAGTAGTTGTTGATATGAAAGAACAATGGGCCAGGGGGGCATTTCATGAAGCATTTTGTGCGACAAAGTTGTCGGACAAATTTGCTCTCAGCCAATCAGATGCAAACATTTCAGTAGCTTGTACCAGTTTGTCAGAAAAATATCTGACCAAAACGCTTCATGAAATGCCCCCCAGGAGGTAGATTCTCCCCCGTAAGTTGAAATGAAGCAGTTTATTTCATGATTGAAGTATGGTTTGAGCGTGAACTTCCTCCATCATGTCTTCATGTGTCGCTTGTCTGCACCGTTTTAATAGCATGTCTGTTTAGCTATTCTTTGCGAGCTAGTAGTATGGCACATCACAAGTTGTGGGAGGTAATGGAGGTCACGTCAGGTCACAGACAGGAATACGACGCAGCTGGAGCCAACGGCCATTAGCAAAGCCGTCTGTGACTGAAATGGGTGCAAACCTGGGGAAACATATTGTACGAATGTGGAGCATAAAACTGCTATTATCTGCAGAGTTAATTCCAAGGAGCATGCGTGCAAGGAAATTCCGTGCCATTGTCAGCTTTGCTGTGGATTGTGATGCAAAATAAAGTCTAAACAGTCAGCATCCACTTTGTTGTTTTTGATGATGAAATTGTACTGTATGGCCACTATCCTGTTTTCTCTAGCTATATGAGCTCTTTCGCACCTGCCCTTTAGATTCAAGTAACGATTATCACAGCTCCCCATTTTTGGAGCCTGCACAAGGCAACTGCACTTTTATATGATGAGTTCGAATTGATTTGTTATACTTCTCTGGAATGCCGCATGATTGTAAACACTCCAGTATTGACGTTCTTGAGTTGTAGTCAATCCAGTGCTGTCTGTTCGGTACCTCAGTATCTAGGCTATTGTATAAACAGAGTGATACGTTTGTGCATGCTTCTGTGCTTTTGACAACCGACACTCACCGCCAGCATTTTGCTCTGAGGTCAGTTTTTAAAAAGGCCTACATAAATTGACATCAAAGTTACGCTAGCTGGCATTAAATCCTGATCATAGTTTCCATTGTATTGGTGTTCCAAGAGGTTAGTGGCTATATGTGGGGAATGGAGTTCCCATTTTTCTGTTTTTCTTTTTTAACTGAGAACAGTCTAGAAGTTCTTCCTTGCTTGACATGGATTATGACTCACAAGAGATTCTTAACTAGACATGCCACTATCCAGCCCAAATTACCTTAGATTGCAACTCCATACCTCTAATAAATGGAGTAAAACCAGATGGGCAGAGAATGGTAGAAGTTTCTGACATTTCATAAGAAAACCATGGATTGCATGGAGAGGTGATTTTGTGATGGAGATAAATTGCCATGACCAAATTATAATGGTTTATACTGTGGATTCATTCAATACTGGCTGAAGTGTTGTTGTCGTTATTCATAGTTATTCAGTAAAATGCAATTCGTGTATTAAACAAAGTTTGAGAAGTAGGAGTGCAAAAGTAAGCTTTTCTTAGATGGTTTGATCCACATTTCTTTGTGATTTACAATACACAGTGTAGACCTGGGCATTATGAAATGTATTTCTCCTATTTGCCCTTTTTGGGCAAGAGCTCCATAACAGGTGTCAATTCATAATTACTTACCAGTTGGGTAAGTGAATATATAGCTCCCTGTGCATTAATAAACTGAGCGTGTTTGACTGACAGGTGCATGACCCATATAATATCAGAATTACCATATGTCCACTCTATTTATTATGTTTTTTCCTGACTTGCAAATTTGCAACGCTGTGGAATTTGCTGGCTATGACAGGGATGGACTCCCAGTGATTTCTCTAGAGGCCTGACTAGCCAACAACGTGAGCAGCCCAAAAAGCGAAAAGTGAGCGCATGATATGCAGCATTTCAAACGGCAGAGTTCAAGACGGTCGTGCCATTTCTCTCAGCTCCTTCTATATGGTGGCTTGACAGGATCAATAGATTCTAGGCAAGATGGACTGCATCTAAACACAGATCTGAGCGTTGCTAGCTGTGGCGTACTCTTGGGAGTTACAGTGGCTTTCATGAGTAGGAGCCATGTTACGGAGAATGCGTGTGTCGTGTAGCAGGTGCATTTCACTGTAGAATTGGGAATGATATGCTTGCTTTGCATGCTCATAGCATAGTGCACAACCATATGCTCGAGTCCCAGCAAGAAGGGCACTGTTGCCATATAGACAGACAGAGTGTGGCAAGAAAGACATTTATGCAGTAACTGAGGAATGCATCTTGTTTCAAGATTAGGCTAGTGGATTCATACAAAATGTTTTTGTTCAGTAGGATCTATTTGACTTTCAGTACTTTCACAAGAATAAAATGGCTGTCACCCCCAGAGAGAAACTTATTATGGTGACCAATTCTTCTCTTCCACTGCCCCCACCCTTTAGAATAAACTCCCTCTTTATATTCAGAATGCCTCATCTATTGAATCATTTAAAATTCTTCTTAAAACTCACCTTTTTAATCAGTTGTAACTTTTTTTTGAGGTGCACACAGTCAGTAATTATATCACTGTATCACATGTAGTTCTTTTTTTGTTGTCATTACTGTCATTTTGATATGGCATTGTTTTTATGCTATTGTGTTTCAAGTTTTCATGTATTAATAGCGCCAGTGCGCTTAGAAACACCCATATAAAGAGCAATATAAGTGCAATTATTATTATTATTATTATTATTATTATTATTATCATTATTATTATCATTATTATTATTATTATTATTATTATTATTATTATTATTATTATTATTATTATTATTGTTATTACTACTACTACTACTACTACTATTAGTATTATTATTATTCAACACCAAGATTAGGAATCTGAAGATGAAAACACCCACCTATCTCCTAAGTTTCCATGCCTATGATATTTTTTCTCAATGGAAGTAATTCAGATTTTCTAGTATACCCAAGAGATTATTAGACCCCGTTTACGAGCCGCGGCCGAGCCCAGCCTCAATTGCGGGGCTGAGCCCCACAATTTTGTCCGTTTACACTGCCAGGCTCGGCCGCGCTTTTAATTCAAACCTTTCAATATTTCGTAGTGGCGCTCTGCTTGTAAAGAAACGCAATTTGGTATAGTCTGGTTTTCAGACCCTTTGCCAACTGGATTCCGTGGCGAAGTCACCGTTCGGGCAAAGGCCTTTGCCGAAGGAAAAATCCTTTGCAGGACAAATCACCTTAAACTATACTTGTTTTCGACGTTGAGGGGGTTAATATCCTGAATAACGAAATAGTACGGGCAGAGTGTTTGGAAGCCAGACTAAAATTGGCCGCGCATTTGGCCCAGTTTGCGTTTACACTGAGAAAAGGCCAGGCTCGGCCGTGGCTCGGCTGTGGCCGAGCCCACCTCCAGAGCGTGGCCAAATGCGCGGCCAATTTTGGCCCCGCATTTGGCCTTTTGCGCGTTTACACCGAGCCTCGCACTGTAAACGGGGTCTTAGTCAGCATATCATGTAACTATTTGATGTGTCTCTATATCACACCCACAAAACAAGGGGAATTTAAAAACTGACATCATGAATCGAGTTCCAAAAGAATAAACTTGGGCATGCTGATAAAGCATCCTTAAGAATACTTCCTCAGGGAGTACATTTACCAAAAGTAAATAGACCTTCAGGACTTTGGACTTGACAGAATGAGATGCCTTTTCTAAAAACAGATTATGGCATACTTTGGATGGATAACTGGATGTTAGTGCACTATGAAGGAAGCTCTTTTTCAAATGCCAATTGTAGGCAATGAGTGCTTAGTCAGTATGGCAATGAAGCAGAAGGCATTTGATGCACCACATGGTACCCCAGGGTAACGCATTGCATGGCACCATCTCGTATTCAGAAGATGTATATTTACACTGCCATCACGGAGATCAGAATTCTAGCAGTCGGCGATTTATAATGATCCTAATGCCAGTTTAGCCCTATGTGATATGAAGTTTTAGACCATATTTGCAATAATGATAGAGATGGTGCTTTTTTATAACTTTTTTGAAACATGTTACATTGTACTGCAATTTTAGACAGTAAACTAATTTAGAATGAGATCATTTAAATCCCCAAAGTTGTCCCATTAGAGCGTCTGGACTGGTAATGCATAGTGCTGTGCAGCTGTCTGTACAACGTGGCACTGAGATCACTCATGTAGTGTGTGTGATGATGTAATGATGCTGCTTCAATGATGAGCATACTATTGCAAAAAAAAAAAAAAAAATTCTTCCATTAGAGCACCAGATAATACTTCCTCTCATCTTTTGGTAACATTTTGGTTTGATCTATGTCAACAATGCATTTGGAAGAAACACATATATATTCTTTTAAAAACATTTACACAAGAGATATTTTTGCCACTTGCCCGAATTGGCAGGGGGCTCTTTCTTACAACAGCATTGTGAGATCTGCTTTGCAAGTTCTTTTATAAATGACTGATGTAGATGAATGATTATGCTTTCAAACCTCACACAGTCAGAAAGCAAATCTTGCCATAATGTCCATGAGAATGCTGTACAAAGCCCACATTCAAGCACTGTCTATATAATGTATCTGCACAGTCCCAAGCCTGCTCAGAGTATGCGATATATTATAGAACATGAGAAGAGGAATACGTGTCTCTTTTATGCTGCAGTTTGCCCCTCGCGTAAAAAAACATCCTGACTTGTCACACGTGCACACACACACCCTCCTCCTCACACCCTCCTCCTCTCCAGTACTCCCCCGTCCCTTACCCATCCCTTATCCATGTTGTTACTGTCCTTGCCCCCCCCCCCCTTCAAAAAATAAAATGTTCGAGAAACCGGAAAAAAAAATCAACTACAACCCGGCGGTAATGATGTTGCCGTCGCCACTGCAGCTTCTGCGTTAACCCACCTCAGTGTGCCATGACTAATCGATACGATTGTGAGATCTCAGTTACAGACGCGCACATTCCAGCTGGATAGCCTGCTGTCAAGGCTGATCCACTTGAATTGTGAATCTTCATGAAGGAATGTGTCATATTATTTTATTCTCTGATGCACAGAGTTCAGAGCACAACAGGGCCTCAGTGGTGGCATGCTGGTACTTTCCTTTGTGGGAGGAAAATATCAGGCACAATCCCAACTTTTCATTTTGGAGCACAAGCTCTTACTCCGAGTATATCCAGTGCACAGTCTGAATTTCATATTGGTAAACATTTGTGGCGTGCTGACATTTTGTCCAGTGTATGTGCAGGTGTCTCTTTACGTACTGGGATAACATTTTGGTAAACTATGTGCAAACTTTGCAGGCAAAAGAAAGCAGCACAGAGGTTGTGTGATGATCTGTTGATCGATTGGCAACGTTGGCTCCCTTTCAGCTGAAGGCTTGTGACATTTTGAAATAATGGATTCTATTGTAATTGCTAATGGCATTATTTTAAAAAACATTGTTATGCTGATTCTCGACAATTACTATTTACTAATGATTCTTGAAACATTAGAAAGATTGCAAAAAAAAAAGAAGGAAACAGTGCAAAAAAAAAAAAGAAGGAAACAGCTAGTGATATAAAATTTTGCCCGCATTGTTAAAAAAGAAAATATTGGGCTCTATAAAACCAGACATTTTTGTAAATTGGAGCCGACGGCCTTTTTCGCAGCATGAAAATTTTGCAAATTGCCACTGGCATTCAATGTCAGTAGTGTAGACAAGAACTTTCGTGTGCATTCAATTTTTTTTTGTGTGAATCTTAGCTTCTCGCAGAATTTGCAAAAGTTTTATGCATGCGAAAATTTCTTGTTTTAAAGTAAGTACTAAATGGACATTGTATGTTTAACTAGCATATGTCACAAAAATTGATGTGCATGCCTGTAATTCCACATACATTTGACAAAAGTACCCCACAGAATTTCCCAGTTTGTAACAGTAAGAAATCTTGTAATATATTCATTTTAAATCATTACCAGTATTTTCCTTTGCATGAATGCTTGCAGCTTCTTATAATCACAATGAGAACATGTTATGATGATCTTTATATTGAGGTATCAGTCTATCCTTGCATGATCACGAAGGGAATAATGCTGAGATATATTTTGCATGATCAAGTTTTCATTCAATGCCACAAGCTTTGCAAGTGTACATAGCCAACTATTTTGCTGTTGTATGAAACACTAAATACACTAATTGTCTGTTTTGAAGTATAATTCAGTGATACTGCCATGCAGTCAGTGTCTCAGAACAACACGATGATAAGGTTGGGAGTGTGAAAGCCCGGCCCAGTTTTGACAGGAATGCTAAAATTATGATCCAGTCTTGGAGGAGGCTAGGCTATGGGTGGGGTTTCTGATGGAAAAGGGGAAGGATGATGCTCGTCTCAGAGGAAGGATTTAGAGCATGCATAATTCAATTCCGTGGCCCTGTCTTTACAGGTGGTAAATCCCAGTACTGTACTCAGAAAGGAAATTTATATATTTATGTATGTACATGATACACAGCACATGGATGTAGAAGGCAAACTGTGTGAAGATTGTGAGATTGTATTCAAAGTCACATTTTTGCTTTTACTCTGTGCTCACACTGGAGAAGAAAAAAAATATTTGCCGTAGTAATGGTAAGAGGATAGGAGGAGGGGTTGAAGGGGAATGTTCACATCTGCTCAAAAGTTGAGAATTGGGGATCCACATCATTGGGAAGTGCAAGCCGAAGGATAAATGCTCCAGTGTGAATATCACAGAAGACAGAAGTCGGACAGTTTATTTACGTTCAGTCAGAGAAAATTCACAGAAATTGGCCCATGAATAAGCACTCAAATGCCTGTGTTCTTGAATTTCTCTTGTAGTATGGAGGCACAGGAAAGATTTTTAAAAAAAAGGTACCCAAAAGATAACTTATTTTCTTTCTGCATTTTGTATAAAAAGACCTGAATGCAGATTTATGTTGTGAATATAATAAACATAATTATAAAGCAACCTTGAAGAAGAAGAAAATTACTGAGTAGAATGCAGACTGTACTTATAAAATGATCGAGAATAGAATCTCTCTCTTTCTCTTTCTCTCCCTATATAATATGTGTGTGCGTTTTTATTTATGTAACGTGTGTGATATTTATGTGCAAATTTTGTAGTGTCGGTGAAGTATCACCAAATATACCACCATATGTAGTAAAGGGCCATAATGATTAAATTGACTTTTTTGTTTTTAAAAAAGGGAGAAAATAGATGGTATATTGCATGAAGTATGTGGGCCAGGCGTTCTTGTCCTCCTAATGTGAGCATCACAGTGTGACGAAAGAAAAAAAAAAAGAATAATGCGAAAAATTCACACGGTGAGAATGTGGTGATCAAAACTGGATCAGTTTTGCCCAAGCAGAAAATTATGATGACACCCTGACTATCTGGGGAGAAAGGGGCACCCCATAATGAAATTTGAGAAGCGACAACAGCTGAGCCATCCAGCCAGTAGGCTGCGTTCACATTCTTTTTGTCTTCTAGCAAGTATGACTATGAGAGTAATATTGAGCCTTCAGGTACAAGTGGTAGTTTTTCTCCATTCCTCTTTCAATCACCAATCTTCAATGTGCCAAATGCTTGTGTTATACAGAACAAAAGGGGAATCTATGACAAATCTATTAAATACTAATATAATGTTAAGCTAATTTGTGAAGCCATTGAAAAAATGAATTAGGACATTCATGACTTTCATCATCTCAGTTGATGTTAGTTCAGTGTATGTTGTTGAGTAGATGAATTATATTATCCAAATGAAATATTTTTTGTGTCTCATTCAAGACATCATCATCATTGTTGTCACCCTGGTAGGCATGGAACAGCTGTTCAAATTAGCTTTATTGTTACATATTTTTCTGCATTTTTTTTTTAAATTGGGGTTTTATATTAAAAATGGCTAGCAAACACTCCTTTTGCAAACCTGCACTAGGAAATCCTCTTCTATATCACAGATTTTGGGGGTAGGCGGTGTTTATCTTCGAGGTGGTGTTGAGATGAGATGACAGGGCCGCAGCTTGAGCGCGCCTTTTCTCTGACGGCACCCATCAGAGTGGTGTAATATTGTTTGACTTTTCATGCTTGAATGGCCCGGCAAGCTCAGCTGCGCTCCCCAAGATGTCTCGTCACTTTTTTTTTCCTTCCCCAGTGTGTCTCTCTCCTCTGACTGCTTTGCATTGATGAAAAGAAGAAGAAGAAAAAAAGAAGAAACAGAATGACGGCAATCCTGACACAAGAATAATTGTGCCTCCCTCCTGCAACGAAGATGGAAAGCACTGATAATCATACTCCCCATTTCGGATGATGGATGGTGTAGTGTCATTTTTACAGTCTCTTTTTGAGGATGAAGGTCACAATTTAGTATCAACATTCCCTAGTCAAGTCTATGATGAATTCAGCGAAGCTTTATGCAGGATAGTAGCTCTAATCATGGGATGATACAATATGAATTGTGTGAAGTGTTTTTCTCTCTTCTACCTCCCTGGTCTGATAGATGTAGGCCTACTGATTAGAGCCCTTTAAAACTATGTCCAATCGCTCTTCATCTTCCTTCTGATTTTCTATGGTCATGCCATTTGATTTTGTCTCATGAGAAATGTCAAAATATTGTACTAGCTTTCTACCCAAATAGATCATTTTCCTCTGAACAGTATCCTATGATAATGTGTTTTAACATCTGTTCCTGAGCAACATCTACATTTATGTTTGGTAAAAAACAAAACAATATATATGGCCAAGAGATTTTGTCAAAAAATGTGTCACAGTCAAACAAAGAAAAAGAAGAAGAAAAGGTGAATATTCACTTGATAATAAATAACTAATCATGACTGTTAATTTGATAGTTTCAAATCAGTCTATGACTAAGAAGGAAAATCAATTCTACATCATTTTCTTGATGATCAGAAAATATGAAACTACTTTAATGAGAGGAAAAACATAATATGCTATCATAGTGATGTGTTCATGGAAGATCTTTTGATTCATCAGTTACTTTTGCTTTTGCTGAACTCCTAAAAAGCTCCTCTAAAGCTTTTCATATACGTAGTTCCATGTCACTGATGTAATTTTGATCAAATAATGCCGTCCACAAATATTAGTGAAAGTATTGATTCAAACAAACCATTATGAGATTTCAATACCTTACAGATTGCCAGTTTAGAGTACAAAACAACAAGAGAAAATAATACTGTGGACCAACTACCATTAATTGATCATGATAAAAACTGAATATTGATCATCCCATGTCCTGTAAATAGTGGCCCTGAGAAGTCATTATGAAGTGCGCAGCGACACAAACTACTTTTTTATTAGAATTGCGAAGACAACAAAACAACTGATGTGAAAACGTTTGAATTGCACTTTGATGCGATTGCTCCATTCCAGCAAGATGCCTGTGAACTCATCAAGGCACAGGAACCAAGTTGAATGAGAGCAAATTGTGCCAAATTGCATTGGCTCCGCTCTAAGGTCACATTTGTAGACCACCGTACACGAATGTTGCATTCTTTGATAAGATGGTCGGCTGTGCATGGTTTGAGCAGGGAGGTGGGAGTGAAACTATATTTGAAACGATTTTGCTGAGCAACATTACACAATTGAATTTCACATGAAATGGCTGCCCTTTTGGTAGAAACAAGGATGATGTGTAAAACAATTGCAAAAATAAAATCTACTCCAAGTTGAATGAGTTGTGGTATAAAATCAAACAAATGGATGAGTGAAAGTTTGATTTAGATTGGACATCTTCAGTTTTTAATGGCTGGCCAGTGAAATGGACATCTAGGACCTATTTGAATAACTTCACTCAGCATTTTGACCAGGAATTCATGGGCTGAAGTGGGACAGCAAATAAAACAGGATTCTAGGGCTGGGAGGACTCTGCCCTCCATCAAAACACTAAGCACATTCACACGCAAGAATGATTGGTTTATGGATTGCGATGCAGAAATTGATTTCACTCACCAGCAATTCAAACATTGGTGAACCACTGTAATTTTCAAACTGTGCATACTAATATCTTTCTTGCCCTTACTGGGCTTATTTTTGCAAGCTGAACCAAGTATTATAACACAAACAAGAAAACAAACATAAGTTTTGCTACAGTATTAAAGAGAAATCAAGGTGACACATTTCCGCGTTAGGATGTGAATGGCTTTAGCGATTTTGTGTGTGTGTGTATGTCCACAAACAAAACTCATAATTTCTTTAACCTTGTTGCAAGAATAGAGTTTTCAAATCCTTCATTTTCAGGTGTTTGTGAACAGGGCCTACTGTGATTGAATAGCAGAATGTATCTTCTTTGAGCTTTTTTTCCCTTTCTTCTTCTTCTTTTTTGAAAAACCAATGGTTTGGAATCTTGGATAGTGACAGACATGCATGTTCCTTCGGGGAATCCCCCACCGAATCTCGGATTTCTTGCTCACTATGATTTAGAGCTGACCTATTTTTCTTTCTTTTTTTTAACCCTAACTGAAGAGCTGTCTGTAGAATGATGCAAAGTTTTATAAATGCATTTTGAACTTCCCATATAGTAAGAAAAACAGCATACTGTGAGAGAGATGTGGAAGAAATAAAAATACATATTTCTGGATCATAAATCACCTGTCAAAGTTTGCTCCAGGGAGGTATGGACTAGATTGTAGGCAACAAAAAACACATTTAAAGACACTTTTCCAGGTACGTTTAAAGGGGAAGGCTAGTAACTGATCAGTGGGAATCAGTGGAAATGCTGGGAGATGATTGTTCCAATCCTTATGGGATTCATTCAAGAGTTCATTGTATATCTATTGTTGTGTGAAAATGATTTGCTTCAGAACGGTCTCATATTCAAGTACTGTGCAGATTAATGCTCCGTCACTGACCAGGGACGCTAACCTGGAAGCATTAAACTGCACATTACTTGAATATGAGACCATTCTGAAGCAAATCATTTTCACACAACAATAGATATATAATGTACTCTTGAATGAATCCCATAAGGATGGGAACAATCATCTCCCAGCATTTCCACTGATTCCCACTAATCAGTTACTAGCCTTCCCATTTAAGTGGTGCTTGTGGTGGTTTCCATATAAATGCTAATGCAAAAAGAAAAACCAATGCTGTAGATCAGTCCATCATCACTATGATATGCCAATTGCCAATACAGTTGACCCTCGATACCAACAAACTCTTTGGAGCCTGTGAAAAACACTTTGTTATCTTAACATTTGTTATATAGGTTTGGAAGAAAACATTGAACCAATTGTCACATCTGTGTGTTTTGTATAGTGACAGTCCACTGTACCTTCTGGTCTTAGCCAATTCTTTCTTTCTTTCTTTCTTTCTTTCTTTCTTTCTTTCTTTGTGGGGGGGGGGGGGGAGGGGAGTAGTACTATGTAAATGCAGAGGAGATAAAATAATATTGATGGTAGTCTCTAGAGTATGAAATTAAGACTCCAGTATGTGATGTGACTTAAAGAGAGCAATTTCCTCAACCATATTTCGCTACAGAATATATCCCCCAGGTTTGACAAGATTTTTCAGATTCTCAGTTTGTTTTTTTCAGAATCAGTGGGTAGTGGCTCCACAGATGCAGATTCTATTGAGAGTATCCCAGAGCATGATGTTATAGCAGAGATTCCAACTCTCCCGTTTTCGACGGGAGATCTCCCGCCGAAAACCCATTTTTGCAAAATCTCCCGTTCTCCCGTTTGAGATTTGATTTCTCCCGCCCTGGCTCTGTGTCTCCCGGTAGAAAGGATTTCTTACTTATTGCTATCGTATGTTCAAAAAATAAGCCTTAGATAGGACCAGAGAGCATCTATAACCCTAGGAACTTTGCGCTTTGCGCACATCAACTGAGAGTCTCCCGTTTGCTAGGGGTTTCGGGCGGGAGAATCTCCAGATCAGAAGGTGCTTGGTGTTGGGGTCTCTGTTATAGACATGTTTGCATTGTCAGTCATTGGTACGTCACCCTTTAAATTTCTCATTTACTTCCCAAAGCGCCAGGAAGGCAAATCTATACATCAAATCATGGCATAAAGATTGCACCCCGTCAGCTGGAGCCGACAACATGGCCTTCCAAAATATGTTTCTCCCCTTCATCGTTGCAGCGGCGCTCTTTGCCAGAATTGATCAAGCGCATCTGTTTGCCGCCAGTGTCGCATGCTAATGGACAAAACGAGCTCCCAATGTGCAAATTTTGTCACATTATGCTTTGCCAGATTCGTGGGACAATGCAAGTGAAAATTGAGATGCATTGCTTAATTTGTGCCCGATTATACAAGTAGTGTACCTCTGAATGCTGATGAATCCACAAAGAACGAAGTTACCACAATTTATCCTCTCTTTCTGTTTCTCCTCTCATTTCTCATTCTCTTTATATTTTTTTTTCTCTCTCTGCGTTAGTCATCAGGATGCTTTGATTACCCCTATGTCCTTTTTGCACTTTCATTAGAAGCTCCTGTTCTATCATATTGACTTCACACCGGTGGATAGCCTTGAGATAGCCAACAGATAGTTATTAGAAAAGTCAGGGCAGGATAATTAAACAGAGGGGCAGTGTGTGCCACAGTGAGAGAGAGAGAAACAGACAGACAGAGCCGCTTTATGGGTGTGATGACTTTTCCGGTTGCCATAGGGATTGTCACTTCAGTTACTGCATGGCCAGTGGAGAATGGGTAGAGCTTTTCATACACCTAAGCAAAAGCTGAATACCTGTTGTTGATGTTGTTTTTTTGTTTAACCCTGTCAATGTATATCAGAAGAATCAAAATATCAGACAAATACCAGAAATTTACAGTCAAGAAATTATTTGTGCATAAGAAAAGCTGCCCCACGCCCCTAAAAAATCTGTTTGTTCTACAGATGCGATAAATGATGTGATGAATTTTGCTGTACTTATCATTGATTGTTTATCGGTCTTTACGTGAAGTTTCATCTCAATTCATGTTGATTGGCATAGATATGCTTATAGCATGGAGCTACTTAACCTGTTGAGGGCGGACTGATTTTGCTACAACACGCATTTCCCATAGACACCTGCCCGAGTATACTCGGGACTCGTCCTCAACGGGGTAACAGTTGTTTATTAGCTCCATGCTCATAGAATGAGAAGTTTCCATGTTCTTGTTCTTGTTGTTTGTCCAGACTTTGTCTAGCAAGAAATGTATAAAATCATAAGGTTCAACATTGCCAGGAGGCAAATGCCATGCCTTTGAGCTTTAGTGTCCAGTTGTCTCCCGTAAATGACAATGTACATAAAACTGAAAGTGAATGTAAAATGAGTAAAAAAATTAAAATTACATAAAAGGTGTGCACTTTAGATTGGATTAATTTGTTGTGCATGGCCACCAAAGAAGCAATGAATACTTGTAAGTGAATAACCATGGGGCTGTTACTGAGTCCCTTCTGAAGGACTCAGTGTATTGTATAACACTGAACTGTACATTCCTCCTGCAGGTAACATATATTTCAATCAGTCAAAATATTCCAAACATAATGCCAATGTTAATTTGCTTGAATGGAACCATAATCCATATCTACTACTACTACTATTAATTGAACTCTGCAATACATCTTGCAAAACTATGTCTGCTGAATCTTTAAAGGATAGTACAGTTTTGGTTGAGATGAGAAATAGGCTTTCGAATTTTTGCAAGATACCAAGAAAACACTTATGATATAGCACAGAGCATACCATTTTAAGAGGAATTCAAAGTTTATTTGATGAAAATCGGGTTTGGAATAACTGAAACATCCAAAAACAAGGTAAAACAAAGCGATCGTTTTTTTGGATATCTCAGCCATTTCAAAACCAATTTTTATCAAATAAACGTTGAATTCCTCATAAAATTGCATGCTCTTTCATATTTGATATGAGATTTCTCATTATCTCACCTAAAAATGTTAGAAACCTGAAATTAGGTCTCAACCAGAACTGTACGATCCCTTTAACTCCTTTACATGTATCGGTGTGTTTGTGTGAGTGAATATATGTGCTCCCGTACTGTCATACATTGTATGTACATGTATGTGTGAATAATGCAGCTATATTTACCATATTTTTTGCTTTCATCAATTTCACATTTTTCACACAGGAAGACATTCAAAATAACACAGTAACAGCAGATTTGTGGCAGAAAAATTAAACAATCTACGGGACTATGTCTGCAGATTATCCTATTCTTGTTTTGATAGCAGAAATTCTTACAAATTTGATAGGGTTGGAGTTTTAGGTGGTATGGATTTATTAAATGGTATTGTTAAATTCTAAATATCAGAATGGCTAATCACTTTCGACTTCCAGCTGAATCCCTCTGCCCTACTTGGCACACTCTCTTATACCCCTTTTATACTGGGCGTTAGCTCGCTTCAGGTGCGGACCTGAAGAGAGCTAACTCTCAGTATAAAAGGTCTAAAAATAGTTAGTCCGAGCCAAAGTTGTCCTCTCTAGATAGATCAGGGGGTAGATCAGGTCAGCTTCAGGTCTGAGCTAACGTCAGTATTAAAGGTTCGTGAGTTTAGCCACGGCTAAATTTACTGACCCGTGACCGGAAAGCGTGTATGGTGCTTCCGGGTTGCCAATATGTACGTTTACTGCTGTACTGTTGCCACCAGCGCGCTGTGTATTACGCAGCGCATTGGTGTGTTCGCTGTTCGGTAGAACTCTCAATGCAATGAACTCTTTGAACTAGCAAACGACATGATTAAATCTTAAGAAAAAAAAATTGACCAGCTCAGTACGTATACACTATATATATATATATATGCCGATGACTGGTTGAATTTCGCGAGTAACGTACCGTATAACAACGGAACTGAATTTGTACTTGTAAGTAAGCATGAAAACTGTCACTGAATTTTCACGCTCATTGGAAGGACAGCAGGCTAAGGGGGGGGCAATAGGTCTGGTCTCACACGTAACCTTGGGTGGTAGAGAATGGCAGTATAAAACGACTTGGCCTGAGCTAAAGTTAGCTCGCTTCAGAAGCGAGCTAAAAGTCGTGCCCAGTATAAAAGGGGTATTACTGCCACAAACTTGCATTAGACTAACATGAAAACATATGAGTAGGACTGTAAGGACAGCAGCAATTCTGCTTAACCCACAACCTAGGCTTCAGTTTCTGTACCCGTTCACATAGGTGAACCAACATTTAAGAATTTGTAGCTGGCAGAAATGTATCAATACATTGCTTTGAAAGTGATTGCTAAACAGAATCAGAGCGTATGTGAGTTTTGTCCTGGTAGCTCATATTACAGGATATTTCCACTGGCAAGATCATTTATCACATGGTAGTTGTTAAATTCATGTTCGTGGTAGTTGTTGAATTCATGTTCATGGAGTACAGCAATGAACACAGCATGTTACATTCATGTTGGGATTAGAGTTGATCCTGGGCCCCCGGCCTCGGGCCCGGACTTAGGCCCAGCCTTGAGCCCCTGGTCTTGGGCCCCTGGCCTCGGGTTCCTGGTCTTGGGCCCCTGGCCCTCGGCCTCGGACCCGGGTTTAGGCCCCTGGCCATGGGTCCAGCCTTGGGCCCCGCCTTTGGCCCGGCCTTTGCCCCATACCCTACTGTACATTGCAGATGGTCTATGTGTAACCAAACTTGTCTGTACCTGGTCATGGACAAATAATTAATACCAGGTCCTCTAAATACTCATTACAGACTACTAATACTGCACATATGAGCTGTATACTGCATATATTGTTATGGTGTGAATGAATATGATTACTAGGGATATGGTTACTAAAATGTGCTAATGTGCTAAAAACCCCACATGTCATTTTACATTTTACATTGATTTTGTGTTGTTTACGACCATTTTCGAATTATCATAAATATAATAAACATTTCATTAACAAAAGTTTTTAAGTAACCCATGAAATCATAGGTAACTGTTTATCTATACACAAAAATTGGTGTCGCTCCTCGATATGACAAGTGGTGATTTGTGATTTTGGGGGTGCCCTACAAGAAAACAATGCATACTTTATTGCCGATTTCTGGTTGGTCTCTACAGCAAGTGAGAGTCTTTAAATATGCATAATATTGGGTCTAAGCTAATTGAATTTTGAAGTTATCAGCTTTCAAACATGTACCCAAAAACATTAACTTTGCCGCTCAATACCATTTTCGGTGACCTCTTGGGCAATAACGGATTGTCAGATCTGCGCCATTACACACTGTGCATGTTAAGATCATAAAGTTCTTCCAATTTACAGAAAATGAGCAATGTAACTCATCTAACTTGGCTGCAGCAGTCAATCAAAAATAGCAAATTTTATTTAAACTTCGTTGTTGGACTGCGCATTGGTTGCTAAGGGAGTCTGTATCTTAGCAACCGTTTGACCTTGGGGCAAAATATCTCAGAATCTTTCGTCAGACACTTTTGGGAACATTTGGCGAGAATTTAAAGAAAATTGAAGGGGGCCGGGTTAACAGCATTGGTTCATTTGACATGGATTGACCCATATATTATTTCCCTCCCACACAAATACATGTATATTACTGGTTCTCACTCCTTCTCTTCAAATTTCTTTGAGAAATAGAGAGCTGGGGACAAAAACAAAAAACTGAGAGTTTTGTAGATTAAAAAAAAAAAACAAGGAAGGAGATTACACAGGTCAGTTTCATTCATTGAGGCCATCCTTTAAAATCAGCGAGGTTTTGACGAATTTATGAATCTTTGTATTAACAGCTACAAGCATTCCCCCATCAGAGGTTAGCTCAATCTGATTGCCTTGTGTGCAAGAGCAACTAACTATCTGTTAAAAAGTTTGTCCTCAACTCATATTAGATCCTTGCATCCAGGGTAGTGTTACGAAAAGTACAGGGGGGAATGTTGCACAACCAAATGAGCCAGAACTGAACAGGGTGTTCAGACGCAGAAAATTTATACGAGAACAGTATAGCTATACCAAAACGGTATAGCTATATGATGAATTTATACATCTGAACGCTGACTAATGAAGCGACGTATAGCGAAACGACGGTCAGAGCATCGTTTCAATCTAGAACTCGATAGCGAATCAGCATTCCATCGTGTCCATTGTGCGTCGGAACGTATGGTGACCATAGAACGGTATAACTGGGCAGGGCTTAATGGGAGCGAGCACGAAAGGTGACCTTGTACCTGTCACTCATGACCACAACAAATGCACGGTGAGAAGCTGCACATCTATACAACGTTTTTCCGGAATGGTCAAAATTAGTGTCTGAACGGTGTGTTGGCTATACGATGATTCTTCATACGTCGTTTCTTTATCGAGTTTTGGTATAAACGGGCTTGCGTCTGAACAGGGGGTTAGTTCCACCGTCCTCCTCTGCAATCGAAGAGACAAATAGGGTCTGCCATTGTTCATTACGCCAAGGATGAGTGGAAGCATTTATGAGGATGACTGAAACAGTAGTACATGTACATGAGGAGAGTCAGGTATAGTGCTCAGTGATCCAGGGCTCCACGTATGGCTCAATATCACTGAGGCGTGACACATCATGCCCTCCCCTTCTTCTGCTCTTGCGATTTGGAGTATCATACTAAACGTTTTTAATGGTAAGCAGGGTTATATAGTGTTCTACAGCAGAGATGATGTGATATAAATAAATGACATCAACTACCCATATGCTGACTAAGCTTTAGTATACACCCACATGAAAGAATTAGGCTTTTTTCTCATCTGGTTTTGTTTTATATGGTTTCTTTATTTTCTTGTCCAAGGTTGATGATGCAGAAGTGATTCCCCAATGGATATATATTTTGATGAATATATCCAACAAGGAAAGGGTGTTGCAGTGGGATGAAGATGGTGTAGAAATGCTTGATGCAATCAAATGAAAGTTATCATTACAGTGGCCTTCATGATCAGGCTTATTTTATTGAACATTTTAGAATGCTGAGTTCAGCTCATCTAGGCAACCTGCAAGTGTATGGTCCCCCCCCCCCCCACACACACACACAATGATGCATTAATACATTACAAACAGTAGGGGGGCCCCTTTCCGCTTACCTAGTGCTATGATCTAACATAATATTGTGCATTATACACTGGAACCCTGTGTGTATCAATTGTGAGACGCAGATATCCGATCCATCCCATTGTTCTGCGATGTTCATAAACCATATTCATCACAAAATGTGCCTTTTGTGTGCGTGCTGTCACGAAGCATGTACCCGCCTTTGTGTCAGATTCAGCCTGGAGCATTTTACATTAGCACTGCATGACCGCACTTACTTTGCTGGGATGATTAAAGTGTGTGCTCGATCTAATCTGAAAAGAGTACGTTTGTTATGCACATTGGGACTGGGATTGGGACACTCATGCTGAATCTTCATCTCGGCTAATGCAAGTGGCTGTCTGTCTTGTCCATAGGAAAAGTCCATCTGAATTCCTTTTTCCAACCAAATGAACCCAACCCGAGAAATAACTGGTAGTATGTGAGGTGTGAAGCATATAATGAGGGTCTGAATGGCCCCGGTGCAGTGTTTAGTTCTTTTGGACCATTCTCCAGCAACCCTGGGAGTGTGGCACCCATTGTTCTCGGGGAGTCAAAAGTGCAAATCTGCACTGGATGGATGTTTTGGTTTGCTGCAGGTAGTTTGTTGGACTCACAATTCAACCCCTCGAAACAACCCCCGTCCTCCTTTTCACCCCCCCCCCCATTTTCTGTACTCGCTATTTTCTCCCACCTTCTCTACGCGACTTGTGCGAGACGGTGAGCGCACTGTGAACACAATTTAAAACCTCGACTGATGCTAGACCGGTGCGGAACACCGCTTTGCATCAGTAGTGGATTAAATACAATGACCAGTGTGAATGTGGTACTAGTCATCCAGAGGATAGCATCTTGCACAGAAAAGGCCTGAGAATGTATCACCCCACGAAATCTTTATACCCCCTGCACACTTCTTTCAGTAACCCCCTACCCTCCCCCCCCCCCACCTCATGACAATTGTTCTTCAAAAGTTTCATGGTGTGAAGAAAGAAAAGTATCCCATATCTACAGCTGACATTTTTGTCAGTTTTGTTGAAGGTGGAGGGGGAGGAGGGCAAGAAAGAATACAGACTCCAATGATCATGTCTGTCTGTTATGATCATGTAGAACTGCCGATAAGTTTCCCTGATTCTGCAGGAGTCTGTCTGAAAAAAGGAGATTGATTTCTTCCTGCCCCATCCAAAGCAAGTGAAACCCTCCCTAATTCAGAGGTCATTATTGCCTGCTAAAGATGCATGTTACACACAAGCATCTCCGAGATAGTTGCTCTTGCTAGGAGTACCCTGATTTTGTTGCGTGAGTGCTGGAAATGGTAGCCCTGTTTGCATTTACATGCATTTTGGGCATTTTGTCAGAACAAGCTATCTCGAGGGCCACCAGTAGCCCCCTACCCCCCCCCCCCCCCAAAAAAAAAGATGGAAACATGAATCCATACCATGGGAGTGAGCAACCATTGCGTTAAGCTATACTTGATGGATTTTTCATGAATTAACTCGTTCTGCCATAGGGTATAGGATCAATGTCTGAGAAAGTAGATGATAAAATCTCATTGGTAATGTTAGAGAAACTGATTCCAAATGAAGTAAAAAGGGCAGTAGAAATGAAAAGAAAGCAAATTTTGCGAAAAGGAAAATGTACACCTCATCTTTCTCCAGCAAGTGCTGTTGGCTGAGCTTCCGGGCACTGTTACAGTCATCGTGAATACAAATGTACCACAAGCAGAGCTGCACAAGTTCATTTAGCAGAGTGCACCATTTGAGCACATGATTTTCGGGGCCGTGTAGGCGTCTGCCTCGCGCAGTATTTCATGTGAATTGTGAGGGTGATGGTGACCCGCTCAAACAGATGACACGATGGATGGGTTTGGATGTTACAGTGTGAGCACATGTACATGATAGTTACTGTTTTGCTTATATGACCCATAAATCACCTCTCCAAAAAAAAGGGGGGAAGAAAAAATAAACAGGATATGCATGACATGACATTTTTATGTGTGTCCTCCATTGCCTTTTCAAGCATCCACACAGTTCTTGTTTACTGTGTGCAGACATGCATTGCAATACAAATCAAAATGACAGTGTCGGAAGTCACGATGAATACATTTTACCATTGATGCTAAGTGTCTGTCTTGACTTTTGTGACTTTGTGTGATTGTTTTGTTCCTATTGTCACAAAGATGTCTATTTGATTGTACCTTTTTTAATCAGCGTGGGATCATGCCATTCGGTGTGGATACAAATAATGTTAGATTATATAATTGAAGCAGTACCGGTATGTAAATTGTTATGTGAGTTTGCCATTCATAGCATTTTTATTGGAGGAGGGTAAGGCATTTCTTGTTGCCTTCTGTTCCCCATATGCATAAATCTTGTGTGACCTACCTCTCTCTAGTCAATTTCCTGACAGTAAACTGCAGGTTACAAGGCTTGCTGTCTCACACAACTTTTTTACTGTTACTGTAAACCAAAAATTGATATATTTGTATTACTGGGGCAATCATTGTGCAGAATGTTAGGAGATGCTGTTGGAAAAAAAAAGATAGAAGAAAATTCATGTTTGGCTAAGTCCTGATATATGTATCGTAGTGAAATACCAGTCAATCAGTGTTCGTCCTCACTGGAGTAACCCCATCCAATTCCATCTACTCCCCTGGCATACAAACAAGCCACCTGCGCATTATTGGACATGGCATTCACATCCGCACCATTTGATCCCCACCCCCACCCCCCTGTACCATGTGGTGATTGTTGGATTTGGAATCCTACACTCTGACTAACTCCTCCCTTTCATTTCCGCCCGTCTTCCTTCCCCTTTTTTTTCACACCCCCCTTCTGGTCTCTTGTCTCCTTTTGCAGTTGCCACCCAAGAGTCCCAAGGGCCAGGCAGAAGATGCCCTCCTCGTCTTCTCTTGGTCATGTGATCAAGACCTCAGCATCACCATGGAGAAGAGCGGTCCGGACAAATACAAGCCCACCACACTGTAGGAAGAGGAGGAGGAGGAGGCAGAGGAACCGGAAGAACTGGAGGAGAAAGAGGAGAAGTAGAAGGGAGGAGGAGGAGGAGGGGGAAGAAGAGGAGGAGATGGATGGATGGATGGATGGATGGGAAAAGGAAGCAGTTTCTTCATTGTATGTAAATGTGTTGATAGATAGATAGGAAAGAATGGCACAATGAAAACTGGGAATGTTTATCTCTTTCTGGACAGGTGGTAGCAGACATAGAGGGATGAGAGGGGAGGGGCTCTTTAGGAGGAGAAACATATCAATCTTGTCCCTAACCAGATTCCCTTATTTTGAAGGTCCGAACATGCCCACAGTAAATTTGCTTCAGATTTTCTTGTGGCACAAAAACATTTAACAGTAATTTTTACTAGATAAACATGATAGTCCAATCAGAGCAATTCTGTTGTACTTTGTACAAGGAATATGCCAATAGAAGTATATCAGTCAAAATTGTCCATTATGTCTTAACAAGTTGCGAATAGCTTAATATTTTCCATGCGTTACAGAGGTATGTTTCATCTTGAATATATGCCATAAAGCATTTGTGATCTGACCTCAGTAAATCAGTGCTACCCTCCCCTCAAATCCACTCTCTAAATCAATCTCCAATCTGTCTTGTTTGTTCCTCGAAGTACACTATTAAATGTCATTGTCATTCACCTTCTGCATGTATGTGACGAGAATGTGAAAACAAATTTCCATTGCTTGTCTCTGGAGTGGATAACTGGAATGCCTGTATATTTTCTGTACATACAGTAAAAGCTGATCAAGTGATCTGTGTACACATTCGTTGAGTCCAACATACATTATCTCAGACATTTTGAATATGGCATATTTAGATGGTTTGTGTGATGAAATCATCGAGTAGAGTAGTGTAGAGACTGTTGAGCAAAGCATATATAAAGAACTTATTTCAACTGACTAACAAAAGTGGCGGTTAATGTAAGTGATGTTTTACAAAAGGGGAGTTCTTGAAGTTTCACTTAGTTACATGTATATTATTTTCATTGTAAAAAATGAAAGATCCAGTACTGAAATTGATAAGTTCCATACCGGGGTGAATGCTTTCTTAGATAATTATATCATTATGATTATGTACTCCACTGGTCGAGGAAAACGGAAATTGTAAGTGTTTGTCAAATTGTATGTGGGACTGGGCCTCTACGCTGAGGAAATGTCACCTTCCTTGGGAAAATCAAATTTTGGAACTGTAATGCATTTTTCAATAACTGATAGTGGATGATTTAGAAAAAAAACCAAAAACAGAATGAACATCCAGAACTTCTCTTTTTGTATAGAGAATTTCATTTACAGACAGTTTGATGGCAGTTACAACTTTAATCAGGTCTTTGCCGGACTGTCCTGTCCTCGCCGCAAAGTGATTGCACATTTTTCCATCGAGCAAATCATTCCAGTGAAGTCATATGACTTTGCAACACAGTCATGCTATAAAGTGGGAGGTGATGTGCCAATTTTCATAGCCCTAACTAGCAGCATTGCATGGTACCAAGCCTCTTTTGTGTATGTGTGTGTACGTGTATTCATGTATTTCAGATAAAAGTACATCTACATTTTATTTGTCCTCTTCCATCATCCCAACGCTATTTTTTGTCCTTTTTTTGTTAACAACAGAATGCATAAAAAAAATTGTCTGTTTGTGTTTTAAACCCTTGGTTGTTGTATGATGGAGGTTGAAAATTTTTCTGTTCAAAACAGTACTTATACATTGATTGCTTTCATACTTTTATGATATGCTTTTCAGTAAAACAAAAGGGAACATACCATACTTTTTTTTAACTTTTTATCAGCTAGAATTTGATTTGCTGGCTGTACATGCATTTGAGATTTTGATGAAATTAAGCATGCATGCATAATGTGTACTGTATTGTTGATACTCTGTACAGATGGGTGTTGCTTTACAATTAATACATGCTCCTGTGGATTAAAAAAAATAGTATAATACATATAATAACTTCATTGAATCATCATTTAGATGTTGCTCTATTGTGAATTATGAACCTTGCTTCTAAAGGCAAAAACTCTAATTAGTATTATTTTTTATTATTGCTATTATGAAACAAGCTAGAAAGTATGATTTGGTCGTAGAAATTCTGGTGTGATGGAAATAAGATGTGCTGCTTGAACTGACTTGCGGCTTGCTACTTTTTCAAATTAGAGGTTTGCACCCCAAGCTCTTCAAATTGGCAACTGTGCCATACTCTTCCCAATGTTGGAGGTGTGAAATGACATATTCTATGCAGAATTTCTGATTCATAATGTCATATGGGTATATAGTGGGGGGTATTTCACCCCACTTTTTAGGACCAACCAGCAATGACACTTCTACCTTGGATCGTATTCTACTCAACAAGAGAGCGATCTCTTGAAGAACTCCAGTCAGGTTCATAGATTAATCGTCACTTTATTCATGAAAACATTTCTATGTGCATATTAACAAAAGAGAGGGATGAGTGGTATATCGGGTGACGGATTGGCATCATTGACTTGTCAGCGAATTTTAGCACATGCACATAATGAGTGATATGCCACAAAGCACTTTCAGCCATTCTTGCGCAAAATATGTATGAAATATGAAAATATGGCTTTGAAGACCAATGTCTATACAGGATGTATTAGAGTTGTTGTGGTAGGAAGGCTTGTCATGAAGGGGTGGGGGAGGGGGGGGGGGGGGAGGAGGGGGTTGAGGGTGAAAGTCCTTTTTTCTTTGCAAGCCGCACATAACTAGGCTGGTTTATGAGGGGGTTGGGGGCACGATGGCTGTGAGGCTCCCGTACAACGATGACAACATGATGCAGTGACACACAGCCACAAACACACACACAGGTGTGGGAGAGGCATATTTCAGATTTATCTAGGGCAGCCCATATTGGAGCCGACAGTCATGCCTCTCATCTCAAATAATCTCTCATCGGCATAACCCAGACTTCTTTCTTTTTTTCTCTTTCATTCTCCACATTACGTGGATGTCACCTGAGCACACAAGAGGTAAAAAAAGAGGGCATAATCTTATGCAGAGAATTTTTCTTTGCCTTCTCATCTTCTCTCATTTCCCTTTTGCAGCAGACAAAAAAAGAATACCATTATATTTCTATGCTGTTGTTGTTTTGCAGGGAGATGGAGAATGGGGTAGACAGGGTGTGAGGGGGAAGTCGGAATGAATGGATTTTGCTTGCAGGGATGCTCTTTGCCCACGCTACCCCACCATCAAGCTTGCTGATGAAAATGTGCCGAGACATTGATGATAAGTCCTGATAATGGATTGTAGAAGATAAAAAAGAGGGGATGAGGAGGTTGGGAGAGTCCCAAGGGGGGATGTAGTGCTGTCTTTCAGCAGGTAATCCAGTGTGCAGCACCCCCATAATATATGCTTTGAAGATGTGCACCCGTAGCCATGGCAACTGCATCTAGGGATGCAGATTAGGAGAGGATGAATGGTAAAAAACGAGAGAGATAGAGAGCATGCTGAGTACCAGAAATCATGGCAATTGAATGTCTGAATGGATAAGTCAAGTGAAGACTAATGAGAAATGCATTGGTTGCTTTGGGTTTTTTTCTGAGTCGTAATTCAAGCGGCTCCACTCCACAAGGAAAATTTTGGCGATACTTCAAACCCTCACGAATGGATCTTGAGTGCTGAGCGCTGAGCCAGACTGCACTCAACCAATTTTATACTGCAACGCCTCTGACTAGCATCAAAAGCCAAATTCAGCGAGAGAGAGAAAACGAGGGAGGGAGAAAGAGAAGAGAGATTGGGATATAGCTATAGCTCTGTGCTCTGCGTTTGAACTGGCAAAGGTGAGCAAGGTTCGTTTACAGTGGGCTATTATTGTTCGCAGGGAGAAAGTGTGTAGTGCTGAATGCTCCCATACGCAGCTGGCCATAACGAGCGAAACATTTCACTCTGTCTTTTGCTCTCTGCCATTGCCTCTATGTCTCTGTTACTCTTTTCTCCCTCTCTCCCCTTGAGGAGACTTTATTATTTATTTTCAGTCCAGTAATAAATTCCACATTACCTTTCAAAGTCATCATGTGAAAATATATTTAGATCTAGAAAAGGAAATATCAAAAGAACGAAAAGAACGTGTGTTTTTTTAACCACAAGAGAGACACTACCAGTATGCTACCTACATGTTAGACACAGGAGCTTTTGTTTCAGTCAGTAGAGACTAGAGACTGAGTAATTCATTTTGTGTACCTCTACTTCCAGACTCATGTTAGCTGAACAACATGATCTGCTGTTTTATCATGTCTTCTCACGTTCACTGTGGATGTCATGTTCTGAATATGGTTATGGAAGGAGACAATATCATCGTAGTTATATTTTCTTGCGAGTTAAAGAGCAGGAAAAGCCCCTGATCCATTATCATAATGTTGGCAGCATTATGTGAGGGTGCAACGATTCCGACGTAGTCACCTTCAGCGTGGACTATTGGTGAGGAAATTTCATCCCAGCTGTGTGATGGAGTCAGGTATCCCCTCTCTTTCTCTCTTTCAACAAAACCACTAAATCTCAAATTTGCCCACAACCACCTCGGCCCAAAGAAGAGTGAAAAAGTAGGGGACAAAAAAAAAAGAATTGGAGGCTCGTTTGGAGGGAGGGAGTGAGGAGGGGGAAGATGGGGGGTAAGGAGGAAAGGAAAGATTCAGAACATCGGGAGGGGAAAAAAAGACTTAAATGAAGAGAAGGTGCAGAAGAAGTGCAAGGGATTGAGCCAGAGGGCCTCGATCGTCATAAAGCCACGGGCCGGCTTCACGCACAGGATGGAGTGGTGGAGCAAAATTGAATTTGAGATGTTAGTAGCTCATCAGACGGACTGGCCAGTATGAGCTGGAAGAGCGGGTCATATATCTATATATTCTAAAGTCAGAAGAGGAGGGAATGGATGGGAGAGGGAACAGATCAGGGTGTCCTGAAATTGCAGCAGACGATGACTATTATTGAAGTCTGCCGCAAACTGTCAGAAGTGTTGTATATCACACACAGTAAGTAGCTTGTTTGCTCTGCAGCTACTTTGTTATAAAACCTTTCTTTCCTATAATTCTTTTGCCTAAAAACAAAAAGGTTTTTTTTTTGGGTTTTTTTTTTAGCCAAATGGTAATGTGGCAGAGTGGGGGTGGGGAGATCACAATGATAGAAAAGCTTATTGTCTATTTGACCTTTTTGATAATTTGGGTTTGTTTTGTTTGGTTGGGGTGTTTTATAAGCTGAAAGAATAAAACTGTGAGGGGGAGTATAAATAGATTGATTTTTGCTGTAATGTACGAAACTTAGCAATGGGAAATGTCTCTAAGGGTAGGATTTCAAAACATGAGAGTGCAGTCTGTCACAGTTGGAAATCACGTAAAGCAGGCGTCAGAAATTAGCAATCTCGATGCAGATTTATGGCAGAATTACTCCATCTTGAAGAGCAACTTACTCCGGGATGGACAAGAATGGTTTGACATTCACAGCACACATGATCACTGATGAAGATGAATACAGCAAGCGCTCTCCGAGTGCAACTGCAAATGGAAATGGCTTACCCAGAATCCTGACATTAGAGAGCTTATGTTTTCCATTTAACGACTCATCCAGGCACGTGCTCACCTTCTTCTAACAGGTGCACCAAGAGCATGATTCAGGTAGTGAGCATGAAAATTGCAAAGTTTTAATCCTCCTAGCGCAACTGCCCTGTCCCTTGGTTGGAGTGATATCTGACAGACGTCTTGAAGTTCAGCAACCACTGAACTGAACCAATTTGTTCATACATGGAGCAGGTAGAGGTTTATTGTAGATGTTCAAGAAGAGAATGATCAACTGTAAGATCAGCTACTTGATTTTGATCCTGACTGAACCATGGTTCAATATTTCCTAATGGTATCAATGTTGATGCTCCCAATTGGAGTGTGGCTGTCTTGTCTTTCTATACAATGTTAGTCATGCCCAATTGAACCTGAGAAAACAAGCTCTTGGACCAAATTAGCGTGGTGTTGTGGTCGGACAGGACGCCATCTTGCGAGTCTGCTCGAGGGGGCATTTAAGCCAGATTGAAACTTGAACAGACTTCGAAAATTGGCAATCTAATTTGGCCTGATTATGCCAAACAAAAATACAGCCATTGCCGTTTAATTGATCCAGTCCCGGCATGGAATGCCAGGCACAGATCGCGTAGCCCCGCAATGACAGATCGGTGCACAAGTCAGGCATCCAGTGACATTGCCGGAGAGCTTTGGCTGGGAGATTGGATGAATTCATGGTGAGGTGAGATCATACCTCCTCGTTTTCCAATCTCTCACCGTGGTATACTCGTCTCCTTTCATCTCTGCCAATTTCATTTCCGACCGATTCACCGCGGCTAGCCCTATATATACGTTTTAATATGAAAGTGCTTCACGGGCAAATTGATTTTTTTCCAATGCACAAGGCAGCACCTAAGAGTTATCAGCAATCCCACTTTCACCCCTCAATCTCTCTTTTTCTTTATTGCAAATGGTTATGCTATTTTTATTGAAGCAGAATATCTGCTATATCACTTGACATTGTATTTGTTGGGAGATGACTGATGCCCCCATTGACAACAGCACTAAAGCACAGAAGTACATTTGTCATAAAATGTAATGTTACTTCAATCTTATGTTTCTGGACAGTGCAAACATTTCCTTTGCCAGCTCATGAATGACTCAGTATGAGGCATAGCACACTGCAGGACTGCACCCATGAAAAAATGTATCATCATGTTTTCAAGAAAGTAGATAAGACAAGTATGACTGTCCCATTGCTGTGTCTCCTGAAGTGTCTGTATCTATGCAAATGAGGAAACCAGTGCTATGGAAACAACCAGGGACAAATGTATGTTGCTGAAATGATCATGAGGTTGTATTTAGTTCTTTTATTGCCTCAGACAGCTTTTAACTTTAAACAATACCCTTTTATGATTCTGTTGTCCACCCACAAACACGAAAAGAAAAACCAAACACATTTGCATATTACATGTTATCATTGTAAGAAAAACTTCCTAGAACTTTGATGGTTATCAAGAGACAAGCAATAGTGGCCTAGATGATACAGATTGTAGATGATAGTAAGTACCCTTTGATGACAATGTCGATGAGATAGCCTCAACAGGGAGTGACGCAGAAGATATAGCAATGAATTCGGACGGAGAGGGTACTCTCGCATCTCCTAGGTGTAGAACGACAATAGGGAAAAATGAGAACAGAGTCAATCTGACGAAGGAGTGGGGATGAGGACGAGGGGAGAGGGGGAAAGAGAGATGTGGGATGTGTGCACAAGCCTCCCGGAGCAATATTGTCCGTTGCCACCCCAGCTCGGCAGTGCTATGCATCATTTATGCAACCAATTGATATAATGATGCATCTTTCCCTCTGCCATCCACCACTGCTATCTTTCCTCTCCTCTCCCCTCCTCTTCCCAAGACACCCCTTCCTCTCCTCCCCCCTCCCCCCCCCCCCCCCCGCCCCCTGCACAACCAGATTTCAGACTACAGCAGTATTCTCTGCCTCCCAAGTAGAGGCAAGTTCTCATAATCGCATTTCTCCCCAGATGGTGTCTGCTCAAATCGGTGCAAGAAATACATCACCTATCCACGTCACCGAGGTGAAGTATACCGTGTGCATCAACGGCGGACAAGGAAGCGGAGAAGTGCGAGAGACTCTTCACGTCAAACAAATATTGGAAGAAGAAAGAGAGCATGGAGAACGGGAAAAAAATATCTGAAACCTGAAGAGTTCTAGAAGTACAGCTGTATTCTAGAGCAATGTGGGAATCTGGCTGAGTAGATACTAACGACATTGCTATGCATCCTGCTATGTAGCGATGAGTTGGTTGCCGAATTCTGGCTGTTTGGCATATATTGATCACCCATTTTCCCCTTCCTATTCGCCGGTCTTTCTTGATGGTCGGCGCATGCTCCCCTCCCATTAAAGCACTTGTGCGTTGTTTGAATCCTAGTTCATTTGACCAGGATGTAGATGCGATGACAATGCCCCAGTAAAAGGTGCAGCTGTCATACACAACCCAAAATGCCGAAAGTATCGATGTGCATTTGCATGTGTCATTCTGCTGGGGACCAACCAAAAAACCTTCACATATGCATGTTATTGTAACTGTAGACAGTGGCAGGTAAATGTGGACACTGATACTCATGTGAGCTCATTTCCTTTATCTATCAGCAACAGCAGCAATGTCAAGCCCCAGTCCCTGCCCTCCCCCCTTTTTCTCTCAGAGACAGCAAACCACCAAGATGGCGCATCAAATGAAAATAATGAATTTGGGATACATGCGCTGGCACCTGTGCGAATCGCAGGCACTCTTATTTGCGAGCACCATGGGGACAGAAATAATGAATGACCTAGTCTCCGAGACTGAAATATTCATGCGCACCAGAGGATGAATCATAAACAATGAAGACAGGACAAAGTTCATACCCTCGCTCAAACTAAACTAAAGTGAAATGATATTTTGCTGCCTTTAGATCAAACGAACAAGAAAGGATGAGTACTTACGAGCACTGTTAGCCGTAATGATGGAAAATGATTAGGCCAAGGTGAAACGGAATGAGCCCGGGGTTTAAGTAGATTTCATCGCAAATTGGTAAAGCCTCGGAGGTAGCGTTCATCTGGTGCGTGCATCATCTATTTGGGGTTTCGGATGAGGCCGCAACAACTCATCGTCGAGATTCAGGGTCGTTGAGCGTTGGCGTAAAGATAAAGACGATGCCTCTACCTGGTAATGCACTTCGCGTCCCAATCTGTCACCTACACTGACTAGTATCCGATGATGACCTCCGCAGACCATCTTCTAGTCTTGGATTCATCCCCATTTGTGCCAGTTGGCCCCATCATGCCAGAATCTATAAAATAAACAGGTCTTGTAGAGCAGACTAGGTCATTATTTCACCCCCTTCTCTCTCTCTTTCTCTCTTTCTGCACTCTGCCATCTTCCTGATCAAGTCAAAGATGTGCTAATGAGAGCGTCATAAATTTCATGTTGCTTGCTAGCAATAATAAGAGAAAGAAATAAAGGGCATTGGGAATGATTTGGTAGATACGTGAGACTTCTGTTATTTGAAATTCAGGCTCATTTACCAGTAAAAACTCCATTCAAACTTGAATTCGAACTTGAACTTGAACTTGAACTCAATATGAAAAAAACAACAAAAACATGGTTTGTAAATGTACTGTTCTCACTTACAGCAGAAAAGTCTGTGAAGACCTATGGATGTTTGTTATAACCATCGTAGCAACTTGCGAGGTTGTTTGGTATGTAGTGGCAGGGGCGGTATGCGAGGGAGCGTAGCGACCGAGCCCGAGCGAGCAGAGCAAGCGAGGGGGGGGGGGGGGAGGGTGTGGGAGGGGGGTGTCCCCCCTCCCACAGTAGGGAGAATTTTTGAAAATCTGTGTGTGAAAATGGCATTTTCTTGCATCTAAAACACCACTATTTTGGGTATAATAATAATAATAATAATAAATAAAATAGATACATAAATAGAAAAAAATAAAATTACAAGTTTAAAAAAAAAAGATAAGATTTAAAAAAAATGGTCCCTGGATTTTTTTTTTTTTTTTTTTTTTTTTGGGGGGGGGGGGGGGGGGTTGCAACCCCCACAACCCCCCCTCTAGATCCGCTTCTGAGTGGGCATGAGCAATGTGTCACTGCTCTATGATGGGACGTGGAAAATCTCCAAACCAGGTGCAAATTTTAGATGAAAGTAACCATTTTATTTGCACTTGAGGAGAGTCACATGACCAACACCTGGCATTTTCACTATAAAACATGTAGGCCCTATATTGACCCCTCCCCCTCCCCCCCCCCAAAAAAAAAAGAAAAAGAAGAAGGAATTTTAACAGGACCGACAGAGTTTTAGAGAAGAATGATCTTTGGGATGGGTTTTCTGTTTTGACATTTTTAAGCAATGTTGGGGTAGGTGCTGAGCAACTTCCAATGATGGTCCATCATGTCAGAAAAGCCCACATTTTATCTTTTATTTATTTATTTATTCTTTTTTTTGGCTCCCTGCTTAGCTTATATGCTTCTTTGGAAGACATCATCAAATTCTTGACACGACACCACTACACTTTACGTCGCTGAGATATAACAATGACTTAAAGCACTTTCAGAATCATGGAGATGGAACTGGTTGTAGATACAGCCACTAGTTAAGGTATATGTAATAGTGAAGAGTAACTACTACTACTACTACTACTACTACTACAACTGGATACGCTTTTATTTTCGCGTACAGATATTTTTGCGATTGAGGGGGTCACAGACATTTTCGCAAGATGTTTTTCGCGAATTGACATGGAGGCCTTCATGAGCCCACTATGACCTTAGCGCATGGTGACATTTTCGCGTGTTGTTAAATTTGCGGTCCAACTGTGATTTGCGAAAATTAAACCCGCACGAAAATAACAGCTTATACACTACTCCTACTACTACTGCTACTACTACTACAGGTATGCATAGAAATATATCCAGAACTCGAGAGACCTCAGAATTGTCATATCTTAAAATATTGTACAAGTCATTTTCATGTCAAGGTGTTGTCTTTGTATTCCATTGTCTTCAGAAATGTTTGCTATATACCCAGTTCAGGCCTTTTTAAGGTTATAATGACAGTAAGCATACGTAGTTAAAATATATCACTTCGATTTTAGAGCTGCATGATGTTATGAAATAGAACAACAGAGTTAGCAGAACATCATTTTCTTTTCCTTTATGAAATGCTTGTTTTGAAACTATTTGTTGTAGTTTGATTTAGTCAGACTTCATTGAAATTTAAGGTACATTTCATTCAAGCTACAAACTGACATAAACCAAGAAAATGTCAGTTGGTATTTCATATTTTATCTCAAACTTATGTTTCAGTCAGCTCTTGGGTTAGCACTGTGGCTGTTTTGGACTATACATAATTCAAGGCTCATACTAATATTTTGAACATGGGAAGCCATATTGGCTTTGATTCTCATGTATTCTTTATTTTGCCTCCAATTCCATTCTTCTTGCTTGTAAATAGAACAAGTTCTTCTGCATTCATGTGTTACTCATTTTTCGGCTTGTCAAATTTTCCCCACTTGCATGCTTCCACGACTACCCTAATTCATTTTATACTCAAAGCTGATTGATTTGTAAAATGAATTTATTACATTTATTTTGCTCATACGTGTTTGTGTGTGTGTGTGTGTGTGTGTGTGTTGATTTTATCATGCTATTTAGACAGTAGGGAAGTTGGCTATGACTGTGTGCACACATTGCGGCTATAGAGTCTTCATCAAAGTGATGCTGTAAATAAATGCTAGCAGCACTCTTAATAGAATATCCTCTCTGTATTTACTATGTACACCGGAATCATGGCTGTGTTCGGAAAAAGCCAATCTACAATCATCCAAGGGAATTGAAAGCAATGTTTTTTAGCAGATTAAGTCGTGGCCAAATGTATAACAATCACGTTTTGGGGGTGAAATTGTGTCTAAGGTCTCAGGAAATAAGCAAACAATGTGAATGCAGCTCTCTTTTTCTAAATCTGTTTAACTTTTTCAACGAATAGTGACAGATAACTCTATTTCTATTTTGGTATAAGACAAAGCATCTGTCGATACGCAGACTCAAACTTACTACAAAAGAGAATATTGTTCAGAAGGAAATTTTTGTGGCTTTATGTCCTCTATATTTTGTGTGAGGTCACAAAAACAAAATGCCAAATTATGCCATGTGATTGATGTTTCATCCCAGGACAGTCTGTGAGAGAGGTAATGAAGATATCCTGACTATGTCAATCATTTAACTTTATGCTGCAGAAAAAGATCCTCTAATGGTTATTTGGTGCCATTGTTTATACCACCTCATTCATCTAATATTGTAATACCGGGTAATGATTTGTCGTGCTGAACTACTTCACCTAGTTCCGTGTTTTGCTGCCAGCCACTGCAATAAATGAATCCAAGTGACACTGACAGGGTATACTGTAAAGTAGACAGTGGTTTGTAATTAGTCAATGACAAATACCAGTCATCTAGGTAATAAACAGGTGGCCCATCTCCACAGTATTGTGGACAAATGAATTTAGGCATTATATGTTAGATGTGTGAGTGACAGAAGGGCATATAATTATTATGTTTTAACATAAATGTGACCCACGTCGGGACTAGGTTTATCTTGACTGATGTCTGTCATGTTTCCTAACCTCTGTCCATGAAGATGATGTTAAGATGTTTAAGAGGAATAGAGCATTGATATCTGTAAGAATTACAAAATGTTGTCATCTTTTGATAGTTTGGTGTGATTTTATATAAAGCCCTTCTGTGTGCTGCATATTTTCTCTTCCTCTTGTTTTTTTTTTCTCCAGGGAGGTGAACTTGCCTTTTAAGGAAAAACAAAACTTTCTGAAGGAACTGTTTAGAAACTTTAACGCCTGATAATTACATTTATATTTTGTTGATCAGATACTTATGAACAAACTTTGAAGGCCAATAATGAAATGCTGCATTTCTACTGGTGATCCTGTTGCATTTCTATCCTTACCGTATAGGAGAATATTACAGAGCAATGGCCACGCAACGGTTTCCTTGTTGAAAAGAGAAAGAACTCCCTGAAAGATGGACTGTGACAACTTGAAAGTGTGATAGATCTGTACCTGTCGGGGATCATGAGGTGTTTCTAACCACATCAGACATTCCAATCACTCATATTGCCCCTCTATAATCCTTGCCCGCATCTAACTTGTGCATATTCCCCCACATATGCTTGCAGGAATGTATAAATCAAACAAAATTCAGTCGATGCTTCCATTTGCGTTGGAAAATGCCGCACATATCTGCAGGCCGATCAGCCCAAACTAACAAGTGCGGATTCGCGCATGCCGGTGTTGACATCCTAATCAATACTGACAAGCCGGGGCTGTGAAATGTACAAACAGGAGTGGTATTTCGGCACGATTTGCTCAGCGTGTGTCTGTTTAGCATGTAAACATGTGATCGGACAAAGTTACGATGCTCCATTCACCCCCCCCCCTTGTGATATGTAAAATGAAATTAAGGTGTGATTTTTGGGGAAGGAGAAATTATGAATGCTGATTGCTCTAGGGAAAAGCCCCGCTGTATCGTTGATTTTTGTCGATCCCGAGTCACTGTCATTCATCCATCTTTTAGCTGCATTCGTCAAACTATGGCATAAGTCTTCGGCCTCTAGTTGTGTTCCCGTAGAGACATGTATGTTAAAGGAGAAAAAAGTGAAATGATTCCCCTACATCTGCTCAAGATTCAATATGTTTCACATCTTGTGTCCAAGCGAATCAATCCTTCCTGAACTGTAATTTCCAGGGAAGTATTTGTGTTCAAAATACATGTATGTACTTGGATATCATAGTCAGACAATTTGTTTTACCTCAAAAAGTCTGGTATTTTCTTGTACATCACAATAAGAATATAAGGGTGGAAAAAATATCAGACTAACTCATACTGATGATATACCACAGTGAATACTTGGTCAGTGTAAGATATTGATGAATGCAAAGCATTATTTGTGATTTTCTGTTTAATTTTACTATTGATTTGAGTAGATTGAGATCATTGATTGTATACCCACCACCCAAAACCACCTCACCTTCATGTATTGTGGTATGTGATCATGTCAACCAATTTGTATGTTCCTAGTGTGAAGGAAAGATATGTTTTCAATGATAGATAGTAGATGCATGTGGACATGCTTATACCTAGGTAAAAGTGAGAAAGAGTTTGTTTAGGTGAAATATTCTAGGGTGTAAAGAAATTCAGTACTGTTTTACTTCCCATAGTTTTTCTTCATGCCCTATGTGACTGTTTTAATCTAGGTGATTACTCTGTATTGCATGCACATGTAGAAGTATACTGAGACCCATTTACCAATACCACAGGAAGGAGACAGTAGAAGTAATCTCTTTGTGCAGGTGGTCTTTGCAAACAGGTTTGTTCGCATTTAAAGGGGAATGAAATGTCAATAGGTATGTGCATTGCATAAATGCACAAATAGTAGTGGAACACATCAGTGCGATTTGAGGAAAATCAGACAATCTGTTCTAAGTTTCAGTACAGCAGTAACTGGGTAAAAAGACAACAACAATTTGTGATGTCACACATGGACAACGATATGAAGAAACTACGAAGAAAATTCCCAAAAATTTCATATTTATTGAAAAGAGCACATTCCTTCTCCATGTTACTAACAATGTTAAGGGAATATCATTCCCCTTACCTTCTCAAGGAGGTAAGCTAAGTGCTCTTTCAGTATGCTAGAAAAATCAAAATATGTTAATGTTGAATTCTCTTTAAATTTCTTTATATCATTGTCGTGCCATGGAATTGTTGTAGTCTTCTCATCCAGCAATGGTTGTACCAAAACTTTAAAAACTAATAGCTTTTGAAGTGATTGTCCAATTTTCTCAAACTTCGTTGATATATTCTCTTCTGCATTCACTCAAATCACACATGATGATTTTTTTTTTTGGTTTCATTCCCCTGTTATATGCATTGAATGAAAACAGATGAGCACTCTTTGTGATACATGTGGTCTTTGTAGACAAGTGATCACTGAAAACAGGTTTGACTGTTATAGCATACCGGTTTGAAAAAGAAAAATCAGAAAGACTTGTGAAATACATCAGTGTGCATGGAATTTTCTTTTTGGCACATTTTACTAGATTATAAATGACATTCTGTGCTTGTTGTAGGGTCAGCAGAAGATGCAGAGGGTAGTAAATCACCGTTTGTGAAAATCCACGGCATTGTGCAGAAGAGAAGCAACCTTGTAATCTGAGCGAGCGCAGATTTGTTTCTTTTTCAGCACACACACATTCTCCTTTCTAATGTGTTTTGTCTCGTATGTTGAATATCGTGTGAGCCCATAAATGTATCAGTTGACCATTTTATCCCATCGCAGTACAGACTATAGATAGAGATTATCTCTTTGCGCATATCATAATTGTATAGCAGTAGTGTCTTAGCATCAGAATGCATTTATTACAGTAGAGAGTATATTTTATTACTCACTCTTATAGAGGAGCAGAAGATATTCTATTCCAATTTTTATCAAGTGTCAAAAGAGATTATGAAAGAAGAAAAATTATGCTTTCATATTTGTGGTTTTTTTTTTCCTCTTCAAAAGTTTTTCAAGCTGGACATGCTGTGTCTTTGTATATATTTGCTTGATGATTGATTTGTTTTGCGTATTGGTGCTTATATTTTCTCATTATTTTTTGTCATAATTTGAAACGAAGAAACTTTGTAGGGAACGTCTAACACTTGATTGCCATAAAGATTTCTTTGCTCTATCAGTGATTGTCTTATTATCAATGTGCCTCTCATCTCTTGTGTTCAAACATTTAGATGCCTCATATGCAACAGTAAAGTTTCGCTCTTCAGAGCCGCAGAAGACTTATTCAAATCTGTGTGTGCGTAGATCTAAAAAGAAGTTTTAGACCTGTTTGTGGCAGCGTAGAGACAACTTGTGGTTAAGAAAAAAAGAATGACAACTATACCCACTTCATCCTTTCAATGATATGTATCAGTTCGTGTGTTCTGCCTGATGTTTTTCAGCATTATTGTAATTGCATTGTCCATTGGAAATTACATGATTAAAGATTTGTACATATACATGTTGATCGTTAGCGATATTTTGGTTTTCTCATTCCTGCAATTCGTCTTTGTGTATTTATATTGATAATGACAGATAGCACTGACTATTTTGTGTAGAATAAGTAGGTACAAAAATTCATGTCATTCAAAACCATTATGTCACTACCAATTTCTATTTGTTGGTGGCATTCATCTGAAATCTCTGTCTCTCTCTCCATATATATATATATATATATATATATATATATATATATATATATATATATATATATGTGTGTGTGTGTGTGTGTGTGTGTATATAAAGATATATATATATATATATATATATATATACACAAAGCTCAACATTAACTTTTTCTTTTTGTGGCCCTGGGCCAGTGGCCCTCCACTAATGTCGAGCTTTGATTGTATATTATATATGTTTAAATATGAATATGTGATAGACATAGAGATATAGATATCAATACATACGTACAATCATACAAATATGCATACAGAAGGGCTTGACAATTAAGTTGGGGTTTTTTTTTCCTCGTGTGGCCCATTTTGGCCACTTAATTTTTTTAATCTGAAATTTTGGTGGCCTGAAAAAGAAGTGTTGTGGCCCAAAGTAAACAGAAACAACAATCCATTTTGAATCTTGAGTGCCTGATCGGGCCACCAAAAGATAGCCTTTTTGGAAATTTGGTGGCCTTGGGCCACGAAAATTTGGTGGTTTAACATCAATTCTTGGCGGCCTCGGGCCCTGCATACAGGGTAATGGTACGCGTATGATTCGTTCATCAGTCAGGTTTCAGCGTGTGTTGGTGGGCGTGTACATGTCTTTGTCTGTGGCACATTGTTCTGTCTGTATAATTGATCCAGAAACGTGTAATGATGGTGCATGGCAAATGACCATGAAAAAATGCAGGCATGTACTCAGTTTGGGATATAGATAGTTCTGCTTTTCTTGTCCATTCTCTTGATGAATGCACTCTGACTCATTGTCAAGGTACCTGCATGTGAGGCGTTTAAGGTCATTAAATTTTAAAGGTAATTAGACGATATCGACACTGGCTGGTAGTCAATGAAGGTATAGTAATGAGTCATCAGAAGTAAGAAAAAAAAATCAACAGTTGATGGCATTGCTATCAGCTCTCAATAATAGAATACCCCCCCCCCCCCACCCCAAAAAAAACCACGCACAACAACAACAACAGCAAACAGAAGACAAACAATCAACAAATGAACATTATGACATGATGATGATGTCGCTTCATGTAAAATGTACATTGTATTTCTCAATTACTCCGAGATAGATAGATAGATAGAAAGAGAGAGAGAGAGAGATAAATGGATAGATAGATACATGTTGCTAAATGGATAGATAGATAAATAGACAGACAGACAGACAGACAGAAAGAAAGAGACCCAACATAATTACTTGATATTTCCGGCCCCAAAATTTCGAACTTGCAAAATGACCCTTTCGTACCACCTGCTCTTGTAAATCTCATAATATGTCTTGTGGAAGATGGGCATTTCGTCTTGCATACATCATTAGCCGTTGCCAGGGTGTGGGAAGCCCCCGAGCGAAACCCGGCACCCGCCGCTCCAGCAATATTCCACCGACGACACGAAGCTTTTCATGCAGATGAAGGGCACGGATGTCGAGATCGTGGAAGGTCGGGAAGGGTAGAGAGGAACGAGGGGAGGGGGGGGGGGGGAGGTGAGGAGGAGGTGCAACAGGGGAATACATACCCCTCTCTTGTATTATCACAGTCCTCCATATTTTCATGATAATTTATGAATATGATAGTCACAACATTTACATTGTAGTTTTCTGTGTCCCCTTTGGTCTGAAAATGCAAGGATGGTTCTGATAATTAATAGATTTCGACGATTTTAAGAATTTTAGGCTGTTTGGCTTCGACAGGAAGTAGGCGAATCCATAATTCAAATCCATCATTCTGCGATTTGTCATAGCAACGAAGAACTATGCACATTCCTTTTACATACTTATGCAATGCTCTGATGGAAAAATAGGCCAATAAAGGCATCGCGAAATGCATGATCAAAATAATACAGTATGTATATTTACCTTCAAGGTGATGGCAAAAGACGCGACGTATACGTGCAATTATTTCAACCCGTCTTCGTATCATGACTCTCTTGTGTTCCCTGATTGGTGTTCACAGCTTTATCCAACATTATTATTCATATCAAAAGATTAATCGTTATTGTTCCAACAGTTTTGAGACAAGGGTGCAAGTTATAAAGCAATGCGTGCACGTTTTTATCATTGATCAGTAGCCTTCCATTGCTAGTTTCCCTTTAATACTATGAACGTCCTTGAGAGGATGCGCTCTGAATATTTGACTCAGCAAGAGGTGTAGTTGCGTGCGTTTCCAAAGTTCGTGCAAGAACACAAAATTCACGACGTCCGTTATTTTTTGATCCTTCGTTTACATATGGATAAACCATTTTCTTTCTCTTCCTTCTCTCTTTTGCTAAACAATTATAACGATACTTTGTGGTTGATTATAAAATTCCAATTTTGTAGACACGTGCCTCGTAGTTACGTAATTTTACCCCGAGGCCTCGATCCATGTCAAGCAGCTGCATATGGTCTCCTTCTTTTCTTTTCTTACAATTACCACAATTAATATGTAATTCCCAAAGTCATTACCTCAGATTACCCCCTTTTCCCTATTTTTTTCTCCTACTTTTCGGTTATGGTGATGACATAACACACTTTGAATGAATATTCAATCATTACGTAGCTACTTTACAATTGTTATCTTTACGATCTCCTTTTGAATTACTTTGTAATATAGAATGCTAAGCCTCATGTATCGACTAATGCTATTCCCAAAATGTTTATGTATTCCCATACTTTTATTATGTCTGATTTGAAAAAAGGGCAGAAGTAAAACAAATCAAACACAAACAATCAATCAATACTCGACTGATTGATCGATTAGTCATTCTATTCATTCCCTTTGTTTTTCATTTCTTGATTGATCGACTGATAAATTTCGTCTTCTTTAGTTACTCAAGGAGAAATTCCTTCAAAATGGCCCGACATAAAACACTTCCCAAGGCGTCAATGTTTTCCTCAGTTGCTAAAAAGAATGAAAATCTGTGTGACGTGGGCTTTTTAATTGATGAGATGACGTCTTGGGCCGCTAATTCCAATTACGCCCGAAACACGTCTGTGGTGCTAATTACTGCAAGCGGTTAAACAACGACAACAATTCATTGATGCGGACAGGACAGCATACTATATTATTGCTTTATATTCTGTCCCCCTTTCGTCGTCGTTCTTCTTCTTCTTCTTCTTCTTCTTCTTCTTCTTCTTCTTCTTCTTCTTCTTCTTCTTCTTCTCCTTCTTCTTCTTCTTCTTCTTCTTCTTCTTTCCCCTCCTCCTCCTTCTTCTCCTTCTTTATCTTTTTCCCGCTACTTCGTTTTTCCTTTCTTTTTGTTCTTCCCAAGTATCTCAGCCCTCAGGGATCTGACAAAATGTGATTACTTTGGTTTGTATGCATCAGCATACTATAGTCGAGTATGTTTGAGTCTCCTCTAAGTGTGCTCAATATATTTATAGAAAGAAGGAAAAAATTCAAGTCGTTCAAGTCTTGTGCTTGCGATACAAGTCTTTCGCTTCTAATCCACTGAAATACGAGGTTTACAACCGTTACTCTATCATGTCTATTGACAAATGTTTCATTGTAATATTGATTCTGTGCGAATTCAAAAACTTTTTGTTCCCAATATAGGTCTGCAATTAATTTAGTTTCTACAGCAAGATGATATGCCCTTAAATGCCTGTTTATCAAGACAGTGATATCCGAGACGGGGGAATTGATGAACGCCATAATGGTTTAAAATCTACCCCTGATATCAAATTTTATAAACATTTCGATTCAGTCGAGTCATAAGGAGAGTAGATAGGATAGAAAGAAAACACAATAAAGTGATTCACCAATGTATTCAGCAGGCTTTACGTTTATGGGACGTATGATATATGACCAATAGTCACACATCAATTCCGATGTGCCTCCTGAGTTCTATACAAAGCGAATCATTGACTTCGAAATGTTGGTATTTGCATGCGTGTGCGAAGGCCACTCATCTTCACTGTGTAGATAGACGGTACCAAACACTATTTCTTGTTTCTGTGTAGTATTTAGAGCGTGACGCATAGCAGACAGATAGGTATTGTTGACGCATATTCTATGACGGTAATTATGATTATTGTTCTGTTCACGTAAGATTTAGGGCATCATGTTGATTTGGCATTGTCATGGCCATGCCTGTGGTGGCGGCGCTGATGGTGGTGACAATGATAACGACGATAAAAGGGGTGATGATGATTGTAAAGAAGATAAAAACAAAGAATACGGCGATGAGGAGGAGGATGAAGATGAGCAGGAGGAGAAAGAGGAAGAGGAAAATTGAAGGGAAAAAAGGGTAAAGACATGACAGGGGACATGACCGAGAATGCAAAGCAGGACGTGACGCGGTAAGGGGCCCTACCCGTTGCAGCCCTCTAGGCCAAGGCACAAGGAAACAGGTTCAATTGAAGAGGGCGCTCTACAAGTTGTCAGAACGGAAAGACATCAATTTTTGCCGCGACGTACAGAACGTCTGCTTCAGCGGTGCAGACGCAGGTTTGACAGTGTAACTATTATGGGATTGATACCTGACGAAACGCATGGAAGCGCCGTGCTTTCAACAAGCCATAATTCAATGTTGCCGTGCTGTCTAGTCGATAGAATAAGACGATATGTTAATTTCATGTCATAGCTGACGTTTACCATCCATTGACAGTGATAATGATAATTATTGTTGATGTTACTCCCTGGAAGGGTACAGGCAGATCAAAATCTTACAGGTGGAAAAAAAAAATCCGAAGAAACTTTAGGACTGACAAATTCATAGTCAACATTACAACAAAGGAAATAACCACATTTTATGCCATGATAAGAAAGATGAGTCAGACTTCTCAAACAGAAATTATATCTTTGTAATTTTATGGCTCTTAAAGATTCAATTCACTTCATTTACCATTCCACGATCATGTTAATAACATAGCAAAACAGAACGGAGCGGAACAAAACAAGACAAAACATGGCGGTCGTTACAAAAGAAGACAAAGCCACTCTACACTACAATGTGATACTGATCAAAATTGTTCCCTAAACATTTTCGTTCGAATAAAACATTTGCCCAACGTCTGAAATGTGATGAGCATGCTTTGCGCACCAGTGTCGTGCATGCCCTGGAGTATATAGCCCTTCTACAAAGCATTATAATTTTGCATACTGTGTGGGTCACACACTGATTTATCTACGCTGATATGCGATAGAACAAAACTGACTGACAGACAGTCAAGTTGAGTCAAATCTGTCTATGACAAGTTTCAAAGGCCACCGCACACCTTTCGGTCGCACGACTGACTGACTTTGGACCTGAAATAAATAACCTTGTTTATTCTGAGGCTATCGCGATTTATTTCGGATCCAAAGTAAGTCGTGCGACCGAAAGTCGTATAATGTGCGGTGCATGGCCTTTAAAGCATCTTACTAATTTTTCTGTTCGTATGCCAAGAGGTGTACCTCCTTGGTATGACACGATGTGCCGAATTGATAAAACTGCCATTCGTGTAGGATACAGCGATCAAAATGTGTACAACGAAGAGATGGTATCGTGGGTCCTACATCGTACCATGATGAGTGTATTTAACATGATTTGCTGTGCACTTTTAACCTACACGGGACGAGAGACAAAAATCTTTTGTTAAACAACTTCTAAGGTTTCATTACACAAGAATACGCCAGAACATTAAGCAACTCCAACGTCTTATTCGTGTACTTTAAAAAAAAAAAACAGCTTCATAATCATGCCACTTTTTCTGTCAGCTTTGTGCGTCTACTTTCATTGCCTTGCGGAAACAAAGATACATCTGTAGACATATCTCAAAATGCACTATTTTATACATTGATCAAGTTTAATGATATCCTTGCAATGGTCAGCTTGGGTTGCATGACAACAGTTTGTACTTTCGGATTTCCGAAGTTTTAACGCTTGTCAAAATTGCCCATCGGGGCCATCATTGCCTTTGCGCCAACGGTAGAACTCAAATCACACTCAGGATTCATCGTGTTGCAATCTGTTCTTGACTATATTATGGTGGACTTTTTTCCCCATTGTCCTCCATGATGACGTCACCACCGTCTGCTTTCACATCAATGCTGTCTACAGTCGCCATATCAACCATCGCTATCTGGGCGCCTTGACTTTGACCATCGGTACTGCTCTGCTCGGCCCAGCACGTGGACGACCGAATCGAACTCGGCCGCGAGGCGCCGTCAAGTTGGTCCTTTGGAGTTGGACGCTTGCTGCCAGCTGACGTTTCCCCATCGTCTTCCAGTATCAAGTAAGTGGTACTTGCTATCGAGTGTTGATCTATCGTCGTAGTATCAGATTTCTGCACGTTCACGGGCGCAAATATGTATGATAAAGAATTAATACCGGTTCTGCGTAATACTGCTATTTTAAGGTTATTGATCTTGTTGCTCGAAAGGTTTTAAATTCAGTTCCATTTGATTACTTTATTTTCCTCCAACAAAAAGTAACAGTTTGTCAGCAGTACAAGTCATAAAGAGTAATACAAAATAGATGTACTAATTAGGTGATTGAAATTGCGTTCATGTTGCTTATGGATGTTGAATGTTGGTAATAATTGAAAGTCAGAAATGAGATTCATTTCGAAATTGCGCTGGCTTCTTGCCAGTTGTAGCATCCGTGTGCACCAAAAGCAAAAACACTGTATAGAACAAGACTCATTGTTATATAACATACATGTCGACGCCTTTATGAGTTTTATACGAACAGACAATTTCCATGACACTTAAGATAGTTACCATTTATTAAGATATAGAGGAAATCTAGGAACATTTCAGATCGCTTCAAAGTTGGGGTACGGTTCAATCATACAACAGACTTATCGAGAGTGATGACGATAGCTACTTTTTGATAACCTTTGTTCGACTAATAAGGCCGGCACAAAATGACAAGTATTATATCTTTTCAGAGGGGCCGCTATTTCCAAAGATGGAGGGAGTATTCAAAATAATTTTGGTTAAACGAAATTGCTCATAATTATCATTATCCCTCCCTTGCATTTGATTTGATGCCTAGACTTGTCCATAATAATCTAATTGTATTATCAATTCATATCCATCATTTTCAAGTACGGGGTGATGGTTGATTCTTTATCATGGTTACCTGCCGTTCTTCGTCATCCTCGCTGACCTCACGTGAACTGTGACCCGAATCGGGCTTAACCATTATCACCGGACTCCCTTCTTTGTTGCTCTTCTCTCCTCCCTCGTCCTCGACATCGTCCAGCGGTTCGACGGCGCTTTCAATACTCTCCTTTTCCTGCTTCTCCATCTCTTCTCTGACTTGTTTTCGCAGTTCTTCGCGTCTCGCCTCCAAGATGGCGGCTAGTCTGTCAGACAGCAGGTGGTTGTTTTTAAGAAGGGTCATAGCCAGATGCCAACGAATTCGCGCCCTCTTATCGGGACTTCGCCGAGTCGACATGTCCACTGCAACAGAGAGAAGACGCTAATTATACACCTCAATAATCAACCTTAATAGGATATGAAACATAATTTTCCTGCCTTAAATGCATCCTTTCTTTTAAGCATACTCGAGATCTCAAATATAGTGGTCACTGGATATATCATTTTGTAACCAGAACTTTTCCCCCCTAATCACATGCTAATCGGTTCTAGCTATACTACCCTGATTTGCTAGCTACATTTTCTCTAACGAAAAACGATCTTGCTATTATCTTGCATTCAGTAATAGTTTCACATGGCAACTGAAACCTCATTGATTGCCTTATTTTCTCACAATATTAAAAAAACAAAACAATAAAGTATTGCCACCTGAGTTGCAAAACATTTTGAACTGTTGACTAAAATGTCAGTGATTTAAAGCATGTTACGATAACACCTTTATTTTTCTTCTTCTTATGTATTTACATCTTCAATCTCAAAATAAAGTAAACACAATGCACACACACGCACGCACACACTCTGGTTATTTGGGCTGATGATAATCCCATAGATGTGACGTGCGCCCTCTTTGATGGGGACTGCTAAACTGTTAATGACGTTACTTCGTCGACAATCCCCGTCGCAAGCCGGGTCCCTGTCATTCCTAATGCCCCAGTCACATACAAACACGGATGCTCAAGGATAGCTACACGGTGATCCGGGGAGATCCGGGGAGATCCGGGGAGATCCGGGTAGTTTCGGCCTCGATGGAGTGTCGACGAGCGTTGGTATTGCCCCAGTCACATAGTAACACGGATGCTCATCAGAAAGGATCTACATGGTGATCCGGGGAGATCCGGGGAGATCCGGGGAGATCCGGGGAGGTCCGGGGAGGTCCGGGGAGTTCCGGGATAGTTTCGACCTCGATGAAGTGTCGACGAGCGTTGATATGACTGTACACACGGACAAACACGTCATCTACACGGATCAAGACGACAGCTACACGGCAGCCACACGGACCCCCCCCCCCCCCCCCCCGCATTGCTCTGCCAACACGGCAATCCCCGGATGATGCCGGATGTTTTTGACCTCCGAGAGTTGCCGTGTTGGCCTCCCGGATGTCCCCTGATCTACGCGGACAAACACGGATGTCCAAGGATGTCCAAGGCGTCAACACGGATCTCTCCCCGATCACCCCGGATCTGATCCGGGGTGGTCCGGGGTGAGGGATGTCTTTGTGACTGGGGCATTACTGTGCGAAGTAGACTCACCGTCATCTTTTTCGCTGAATTCGAGCAGCTTGTCCTTCCTCTCCTTCTGTGTCTGGAGGAGGAAGTGGCAGAAGGTGATGACCACGGGGTGAGTGTGGGCGACCTCGAGCTGCAAGAAGCCCAGGTAAGCCTTGTAACCTGTCTCCGCGATGAGAAAAATAAACAAAGATTGTATAAAACTCGCATCTAATTATCACACAAAGCACATGACTGTCACGTCTTCTGCGAACAGACCTTAAAAATCAACACTGCGTTAGAAGCAACAAATCGCCACTAATGCACATCTTTAAATGCCAAGAAATTTCTTCGAGAGGTATATTTTACCAAAGCATGCTACCATGACATCAAAACCAGAAGGCATCCAAAGCCCAAGCATTATGTAACATTTTTATCATCCGGTGTGTTGCATGGTAATCTGTCCTTTTGATTCAAGTAATGATTTGCACTAAAACCGATAATGCACATTAATGGCGTTACAGTTTATCATCACCTGAATCGAAGAGTTCGAATCCCCTCATGAGCAGGCACCGGTCTATCCGACCGACGAGGAGCAATCCGAACAAAACCGATTTGAATATCCGAAGGAGACACGAGGCCAAACCGAGAATCACGTTGAAGAAGAAAAAGAAGTACACCTCAACGTGGAAGAGACGCCTGAATCCGATGAAAGCATGAAACGATATTGTAAATTTCGGGATTTGACCAGTACTCAATAATGCTACGAAGATCACTTGTATAGTGCATGGAAAGAAAACCTATCAGCTATGATATTGTAGGACAAACTGCAGATTATGTAAGTCTATCCAAGGGCACACGTGTACAGGTTTTGCACAATTACGATCATATGGAAAGGTAAATTGAACAATTGCGTACACATGGGGCATGGTGCCGCCAGCATAATATACTGATTGGTATACCCGTTTTTGAAATAATCTTATTTAAAATAGGTAAATTAAGTGCGCACAGAATTGTGTCTGTAGATGGGGTCACAATGGCACCACAAGCGCACAACCCATTTTACAGACCAATATTACGTGAGTGCATCGGAGTGCGAGGTGGGTTTTTATTCTTGCCTGTTGTCGATACTGAGCTCATTTCCCTTTTCTCGAAGGTAGAGGAATCTCGCCGAGAAAACTTGAGCGTAGTAGATGACCAGGTACACGACGACAGTCAACCTGTATCAACCGATCACGTGATGACAAAGGGCACGATCAGTCACTGAAGACTAGGTTATGTACAGTAGTTATGAGGATTACTTAATGTATTTGCTACATTGAATGTATAAGATAACACGATAAAGTCAATGAAGGATAGACCAAAATAAACTATTATAAAAGTGTCGATAATGATACACAGTTCTTCCATAGACAGGGTAACTCTTTCCTGGGCCCTGCTTCATAAAGCTGTTCGTAAAGTTACGAACAACTTATGAACAACTGGTGATCAGTTCTGATGTGCTATACTTATCAGAATTTCAATAATTCAGCACAAAGACTGATCACCAGTCGTTCGTAAGTCGTTCGTAAATTTACGAACAGCTTTATGAAACAACCCCAAATGTTTCTGTGTGCTTAGACACCTGAAGAAGATTTGATAAAGATGTATAAGCCCTAATTTTGGGCAGTTTCATGTCTTTTAATCATGCAAGTATGCTGGACACTCCACTGCTGATCATAATAAGGTCTGATGCTACGGACTTCCGAGGATAATGCCCTTTAAAGACTGTTTTGTGTGTGTGTGCGAGCAGTTTTATCTTCACTGCATAACTTCACTTCAGGGCCACCATAAATAACTACACAGCGTTTGTACAGAATCAAGGATGTTTAACCCCTCTTGTGCCGCTGGGTCAAAATGTGCACAAATTTCACACACATACGATGGACCAGAAACAAAATTGGCATACAGAGGGATGACGTCAAAGTCCGTTGTGACGTCATGCGTTAGCACCATACCATGATCTCCTGCGTCAAACACTGCCACGTCGGGCGTCGTAGATGTATAACCGACCTTTACAACTCTTGTCTATTCAACTCACCACTGGTTTTTGATGATGACCCAGACCCAGTTCAATTCTCCATTGACGAGTGGGAGAACGAGGAGGTAGATGAAGAGGAAGACGAGAAGCCAGAGGACGAGCTGGATCAGTATGAAACCTGGGAAAGGAAAGAGAAAAAGAACCATAATGTAACATGTTCTAGCTGGCGCGTAACTAGCGTTGAGGCTAGTGTGGCAGTTTTGCGCCATGAGTATAGATATGTCGCATCCATACTTTCTTCATAATGATAATCATTAATATCATTTATGTCATCTTTTTACATTTCTTATAAAAGCATCCAATATCAGTGATATTGTTATTTGAAGTGCACATTATATGATGATAATGATGATGATGATGATGATGATTATTATTATTATCATTATCATCATCATCATCATCATCATTATCATTATTACTAGTATGTCTCCTGAGATTCTGCTACAGGCATACTGTCTACCTAACTATATATACAGTAACTTGTGATGGAATTGTTTGAGAAGCTGCTGTACTTACCCCATAAGACGAAACCTATGTGGAATCCGGAATATTTGAAGCTGGATACCTATCCCGAGAGAATGATAGATTTCATGACATCAGACGACAAGAGTACGCCACATCAAGAAACTTAAACTGCCTGTGAGAACGCAACACATGTCAATACATAAATGACGTAGACGACACCATGCGCGTTAAAGATATACAATTTTGTTAAAACTAGCAAAGCAGAATAAACATAAAAGGCAACCCATTGAAGCTTTATGGTACAGGAGGTAATATCTGAAACTCTGTATCGCTGACGAAGATTATCGCGTGGATGATCAGTGTGTGGGGGAAACAAGAATTGATAATAATGTAGGCCTATCTCATTGTATTAACAATAATAATTATAAAGCACCATTATAAATACCTTGAAGTGTCCGTATTACTAGCCATAGGAAGAGTAATGATAATAGTTATCGTAGAAGTCGCCACAACAGCAGTAAAAGGTTGCAGTTATGGTGATATTAAGAGTAAAGAAGTGTCATACTGTAGTAGTCGTAGTAGAAATAGCAAAGCACATGTAGTCATAAGTTGTAGCAGGATACTATAGTAACAAGTGAAGGGCCTACTAACATAATATTCTTAGAAATTGTAGTGATATGATTATATCACACCGTTTATGCTGGAATAAGGTGAATCAGCAAAATGTAGAAGGCAGAAGCACTTACCACAAGCGATGTATTCTTGAAGTGCTCGTTTGGGCAGAATGATTTATCCCCTCGCCAAAGGCATATTGTGTTTCTCCTGTGTTATACACGAAAAATAACGTTAACATAGTTCGACTGACGAAGGGCTGATACACGACAATACAGTGTAACGATATGAAGTTGGACCGGCAAAGGCTATTGAAATCTTCCATTTAACTCATGAAGACACTAGTAGTGGGTAAACACGGGCTTTTGGTTAAGGTAGCCTTTTATATTAAAATATCTAAATATAAACTTGAAGAGAATTCATTTTTTCGCATCTAATTCATCATACTCATCACTTTTTAAATTCAAATAATGTCCATCTGCATGATGGTGATTATAAGATGCTAAAATAGTGATAGAATAATTTCTGAATATCACCGGGCAACATTCTGATAAAAAATAATAAATTGCTATGAAAGTTAGCGGAAGGGGTAAGTTACCTGTAGGTGATGAAAGCGATGAAGGAATAGCAGATCATGATTGACATTGAGGTAAAGACGGTCGGAGAAAAGGTGTCTGTTTTAGAAGGAGTAGAGTTATGACAAACTTTATTATCATGCATGAAAAAAAAAAGGAACTTGAGGAGCATAACTTCAAGAATCTGCTGCAGTGTTAACGAATGATGGAAAGCGTCTAGGTTTTCGTCATTTAGATTCTAATCAAGTTATTTACTCTCAAACCATCTTACAAAGGATTAAAAAACATGCTTTATTTCCAACAAAGCAATGGTCCTGTCGACCGTTGGCTTGGGTGTTTTATCAGTAGAAATATTCATTAAAGCGTTAATCTTTTCCTAGTTTTACTATTTCCCTGAACTTCATGTATATCTATGCCACGTGTATGCTTCCGTACGAAAGATATGATGGTTCTGAACTAACGATTTCTGGATATGATGCATGCGTCGCGAACACCTCTTTTTCACGTAGTAGGTACTCTTATACAGGTGACGTTAATCATTCCGTAGGTTTGACTTGTTTGATAATCTGAAATCTATTGAAATATGGTTCGTTATTCCGAAGACTTCTTGTTCCAAATCACACAAATTTCCTATACCTAGCTGCTTATTAAATCGAAAATAAAAATATGGTGTCGTTTAAGCCGAGCATTTGTGGCGTTAATCCCATTGTTCGTTATTGCAAAGTTTTGTTAATCCGAAAATGAAATAAAGTTTGTTTTCTGAAGTAAAATGCAATAAGGTTCGTTTGTTTATCCGAAAATGAAGTGAGGTTCGTTATTCCACAGGTTCGTAATTCTGAAAACGAAATGAGGTTCCCTAATCCGAAAATGAAGTAAAGGTGCGCACTAACGAACCTAATTCGAAATAACGGACCATATTTTATTTTCGGATTAATGAACCTTATGAATAATGAACGGTAACTTCTTTTCTCAGCCACCGTAGAAAAGTTAGCTCAAATCTGGCATTAACTTGAGTAATCAGTACATAATACACTCATGCGTTGTATTGTGAACAATGACTCACAAACAACCGTATCAAATAACTCCTTCCACTCATAGAAGGTGCCCGTGTCATTGTCCTGATTGTAGAACTCGAAGAGGTCCCCGTCCTCGGCAAACGTGGTGTCTAGCCATCGTTGAAGAGCCACCTCCGTAGCCTCGTATATGATTCCCACCTATACGTGGAGAAGCGCACGAAAATACAACAGACAAAAGGGGTATGAGTTTTATATAGCCCTGAAATATAGTCTGTATGATAGCAGTATCCGAAGACTGGATTCTCCAAAAATTACAAGAAATAAGATATAAAGAATCGCTAACTTACATACTTGCACTGAGGGACGGATGCACATCAAACAAACGAAAAAGAACAAATATAAAATTTCAATACCAGTTTATTGAATGATACTTCTATATACGAAATATTGCACAAGAAATAGAATATTACATACACGTATTTAGTATACATATATGTATACACACATGTATATATATATATATATATATATATATATATATATATATATATATAATATGTTACGATATCATCAAGACCATCAAGTGTAGTAATGAGAAAACATTGTCACATTTCACATTAATTTTAATCCCGATGCACCATCCTCTGTTTTGTTCTGCATATGTAAGCAAAGCAAATGTTGTACAGTTCTTCAGAATGCACGATCTGTTGTCGCCTGGCGACGAAGTAAGTATAGAGTTATTATAAATAATGAAAACTAAAAGATAGAAGACTACTTACACAATACAGACACAAAGCACTGAGTCCTATGGTACACACGATTCGACGGGAATACCGAAATCCTGTCGGGGAAAAATAACTCAAAAACATTATTCAAGTATATTGTTATTTATTCCTTTAACTCCTTCTCAGTGTTTTCCTTTATATATATGTATGTATATATATACATCTAATTGCGTTTGTTTTTATTAGTTTTTACTCTCACCTTCTGTTAAGAGAATTCAGTTTCAGTGTGAATAGAATATTTTAGAAAATAATTGTGCTTGTCCTTTTTTTTTCTTGTTGATCTTCCTTATATTCCAGTTGTCAATAGCCATGTAAATCATTCAGCACTTTGCCCTGTGTCAATAAGAGAATTGTGTTACTGTGCGAATAGACTTCTACACAAATTAGAGTCAGCTAAGTAGGTGTTATCAATCTTAGATGAGTGGAAAAAAAACTTACCAGGTTCACTTTCGTAAATCTTGTTTATAAGCTTCCGAAATTTGCCCGGTTCCGGCCGATTTCTGTCAAGTCATTAGAACGCAATAAAATAAAAAATTGATTAGTAAGACATTCATACAATTAAAATCATGGGACACATCGTTTGTATAATCTGGCCCTGTTTAATAAAAAAAAATAATCATGATATCTCAAAAACTGCATGTGGCGGCTACTTCTAGCTGATTATGGCGCACTGTTACCACCTCATGTACGTTTTTCCAGCGACAATAGCAGGCGGTGCCATTCATCAAAAGACATGCTTATAACATCGATATTCGATTATTTGACAATTCCTATGAGTTACAGATTAATGGGATATTGATGATACGGAGTACAGCAGTACAGATTGCCATGTTTTTAAGCTTTGTTTTCTGATGCCATGGCAAAAACACTTTATGTTTTTATCATTCATTCCTCGACAATATCGCTGAAAAGCTCATTGATATCACATCGCACTAAATAGGATAGCCAACATTATGAAGTACACCGCGGTTTACCAAACCACACGATGAGAAAATGATAATAATTTTATGCAGTGTACTCACTTTTCGAATCGCGCTTTTGGAGTGAGGAGATATTTCACCCTTTCGTAGTAATGTGTGTCTTCAAAATGCAACTCGTGAACCTGAGCCTCCAGTCCCTTGTTGTGCATGTGATGTTAAGAAATAAAAATCCATTTAACCCATTAATCTTCTGTGCTTTAATTCAGGATATACGTAGACATATCAACCATTTCTATCAAGGCAGACGGATGAAAAATGAACGGTTAAGTTTTTTTTGTTCTCTCTGTTTTGCTTTGTTTGTGTTTGTTTGTTTTGTTTTGTTTTGTGTTTGTGTTTTTTTGTTTTTGTTTTTGTTTTTGTTTTGTTTTTTTGTTTTTTTGTTTTTTTTTTTGGGGGGGGGGTTGTATTCATGACAACTAAAGAGTCAAATTAATGGCAAATACATGGTGCACACCGAACTCGATAAACATCTGATATAACGAAAGAGGAACTTAAAGACCTAATTTACAATTTGCAGATGAAACAAAACCCAGCATTAGTGCTTCAAAATAGTTCTAAGATATGAGTAAGGGATAGAAACAACCAATGTAAAAATTCTAACTTGTGTAATCGATGTTAAGTATTGTTAAATATACAAAATGTGAACAGCAGTTATAATGAAAATGTTTCCGGAATAAACAGTTATGGTTTAATGAGAAAAATAGTGATATCTCCATATATCTTAAGTTTTATTGGAAACATTTTATATGGTTGGATGTTTTGTGATACAACAGACCTACACATATGCATCAATAGCGATATCTTGAACATTTTTAAAATGACAGTTCCCAAAGGTAAACAAGACTTTTAAGAAGACACCAAAGATGGTGTCCATTATTGGTCTCGTTAATTGTAATGCAGCCAGGCTGTTATCAGCACACTACCTTTCCTGTGCTATACTTCACCAACTTACGAATTGATCTTTTATGACGACCAGGATGTTCCGACCAGGATGTTCCAACATGGATGTTATACCGTGGTGTCTTTGGATACGACGAGGTTTCGTGATGCATTTAACTATTTGCTTGTTTGTTTGTTTATCTAATCCTAGCATGATATATGGAACTGTGCAACATACAAAAATACTAACAGGATAGTGTTTGTGTGGGCATATATACATATATATATATATATATTTGCCTATATTATGTATATATATATATATATATATATATATATATATATACTATTATTTGGCCGGTCCCAAAGGAATTATACCTCTCTCCGTAATTTTCGGATCTTGTGGTTGTGATAGGACCTCTTTATGAAGAGGATGGCGAGTATGACGTACATGATGTAGACGGGAATCAGGATTAGCCTATTAACGTTCCCTTCATCCGATTCCTGTGAGCAGTAGAATGGCAAAAGACAGAGAAATACACTCGCATTGTTTGGGATGATGATAATAATCATAAACCCACAATTAATGACATCACAGGTCCAAAGAAAGGTCCGGAAAGAATTACGACGTCAATGTCAGCGAACCTGTGTGGTACATCGTCTCAGAATATAAGTGATCATGGCAGCTGATTATTTTTAATTTTCCTTTCTTTTCTGTATAACCCTTTAGTTGACAGTTCAATCTATCCGTGTAGCTCATATTACATCTATCTCTCCATCGGCTTTTCATTATAAAAAGATATGCGATGTATACATAGCTCTGTTTTTCACCGTAAGCTTGGTAAGAAGAGTGCGAATTATTCAACCTCGAAAATGCTGTATTGATCAATTCTGCGCGGATTGATTTCAACTTCTGACACAACTTCTCCAGGGACACAACTAAACCAACATGCTTTCGGAACATGAAATCTCATCAATCGGTTACTGGCGTCAAAATTGTGGAATGCGGTCATTAATTTGATATCCAACGCCAATGAGAAATAGGTAGCAGATCGAATGAGCTTCTGCAAAGTCGAAATAATTGTGTGATTCTAAACGAGTAAATGTTATGTCGGGTCTCTTTTAAAGAATTAACTGCTAATATGAAATGTTAAAATGATAATATTCGAACGATTTCGCGGCGGTAGCGTTCTTTAGACATGTTAGAAGGGGCCAAAGCTGAAAAATGCTCTGATACTTACGTTCCATGGACATTCAGCAAGTGTGTACCAGTACATGAAGGCCCTGGAGAAAAAGAAATGATAGAAAGAGAGAATACCGGTACAATGTCGACCCTTTTTGCTGTTCCGAACAATAAAATGTCAAATACGTGGCTAACATCACAAATATTGATGTCCTAACAGACGCATTGTTGAAGATCTAGAGATAACGCATGCGCAATATGATTGACATTTCTCCTTGATATGCTTGGGTAGAGACCTTTAAGGATGTGAAATTTTACTCGTCTGAAATGAACCAAACGGTTGTGTAATCAAATAAAACAAAAGGTACAAAATAATTATGACACAATACAGCATCAATCAGGGTATACCCTATCATTATGTGCCTGAATGTCTACTTGCAAAAGAAGACAAACGTAAAGCACCATTGAGAAAACATGTCCTTTGCATTCAACCTCAATATCGGTCACTGTCGGTGGCATCTACAAAGAAACCCCATTTTCATTTTGCAGTTTTGCAGTTATATTGTCTTCACAATATTAACATCTTAACTCTTAATATTTCAACAAGTCCTATCATTTAACATAATTGTTGATAGTGTCATCAGCCTTCACGTTTTTTTCTTTTATATGATATGTATACTATATTTATAATGTCAATTTTGTTGTTTTTTGGCATCAGTATAAACGCAGTCTCTTTTTGCTTGCTTAGACGGGGATGCAGTATTCGCAACGTTTCAAGAAAGAGAAACACACATAATTCATGTAACGCAGTATCGAATATTGATTTCGTCGCTCACCATTCCAGCGTGTAAAGTAGGCCTATGACGTCACTGACGACCCAGTTTTGAACCGTCAGACTGACCATGATTGGATAATGAGCCAAGGCAATGGCGAACACGTTGACGTAGGCCATGCAGCTGCGCACTGCGCCTGATTATAAGAAGGTAGAAAGTAGCAATAAAACAGATTCACACATTCATTTAGTATCTCTTTCAGACGAAAGGGCATTTTAGTTTTACTTGGTCATGTTGATAATGTTTGTTCTGAAATTGGTCGCACAGATGATCGAAGTGATAAAATTTGTGCCCCGTTAGGATGCTTGTGCATTCTTTCATTCTTTCAAAAACCCAAACACTGGATCCAAGAACTGGGGAACATACTTTCATATCTGCTTATTATACATAAATTATGTGACAATGACACTACCATCTTGTTGCGCATTCCAAAAACATAAAATTGTGGTTGTGATTTGTTCAAAACAAAATCAAACTGCCTTTGGAAGGCAGTATATAGTTCGCGATGGGCACCTGCTGTGAATATAAAATGGTTAAAGGGGTAAAAAACTGACCACCTCTATTCCAGCTCTCCCGTCTCGGCACCAAGAGCTCATACTACTTAAGTTTTTCCAGCCCTGTGTATTCGGATACAGTATAAGCCCAAAGTGACATTTCCCCTCCTTATAACATTACCTTGAATGACATATAAAACTCAATTACTTCTTAATTAGATTGTCGTATATAACAATTACACTGTATAAGGATATGTTAGGACGTACAATTCGTAGTTATAAATGCGCTAAAACACAACTACCCCGGCTTAATGATCAACTTTAAGTATATAAGTATCGATGGCATTTGCGACATCAATCATTAACACGAATCCCCTAAACCTTTTGTTTATCTACCAATCAGTCGTATCGTGGCTGTTTCTTACAGCTCACCCACTGCAAACCTGGGGAATGTACTTCAATTAATCGTAGCCCAACCCTATCGATACGCTGGGTAAATAAGCAACCATATACGAAAGAAAGCATTCGCGGCCCAAAGCCATATTTGCTAAAACTTTAATCTCACCTTATAGGCTGTGCGTTTTCTTGACATGAACTACGCACTTTACAAAAATCATTATTAGAGCTGGATGTAAGAATGTGAGATTTTGTAAGAATGTCTGAGAGCATTCATCGCTTTTAAAGTGCTACAAAAAGTGGGATTGTTGAGGGAAATCATGCAAATGAGATGAAGAAAGAGAGAAAGAGGGACAGAGACTGGAGAGGGGGGGGGGGTAGAAAGAGGAGGCAGTCGATCCCGACTAAGATATCGATCTCTGGTATCACGAAAGTCTATACAGTGATACACGATTAGTCACTTGAAGTAAGGAAGTGAAGAGTAAATTAATTTACTGCATGCAAAACTCCTTATCTTATTGGTTCATATCAACTTGGTAAATTCTATGGCATATCCACAGTGGAGAAAGATTTGGTGGAATTTGCTAAAAATCGTTCAATCTGTTCAAAATCAGGAAAAGATTGGAAAAGATATTTTCACTTTATACAAAAACATTCTTTTCTATCGCTGTTTTTCTTTTTATCTTCCTTACAAAGTGTGCATTGTTTCGTTCATACGTTCATTCTGTATATCACACTTTATAAATCACATTTCCTAGAAATTGTAATACAATGTGAAATGCCATGTGTATACTTTGTATTTTTTTATTGAATTGAACCGAATTGAATATATATACTTCAATGCTTAAAGGGTGTGTACAGTTCTGGTCGAGGTGAGGATTTAGCTTTTAACGTTTTGCGAGATATTCAGAAACCACTCTATGAGATGTCAAAGAGCATGCAATTCTAAGGGGTATCAAAAGTTTATTTGATGAAAATCGGTTTTGAAGTGGCCGAGATATCCAAAAACAACGTGAAACAAAGAGATCCTAATAAAGTTGTGGCCTGTAGTATTTTATTATTATCACTTTTTTGGATATTTCAGCCATTTGAAAACCAATTTTCATCAAAATAAACGTTGAATCCTTCTTAGAATTACATGCTCTTTCATATTTCATAAAAGGTTTCTAATTATCTCATTTAGGAATGTAAAAACATGAATCCCTACCTCAACCATTACTGTACAGCCCCTTTAACGATGTGTGACCAAGTTGAGGATATTCATTGGTTAATTGAAAGATTTAGAGGCTTGTCATAACTCTGCAACAGAAATAAACAATTATAAAATCAAAATAAGGTTAACATGAGTGAGAAGCTTTTATTCTATATCTTTTGAAATACCAGAAATCCAAAATAGAAAGAAAGGTTATATTTCTACAAAGGCGCAGCATCAACGAATATCAATGCGAATTTTGGGACTTCATTGGCTAATATCACTTGCAATCTTGATGTTACACGGGGAGTGACATTGACACAGATGGCACCTCGGCCTTCCCTCATAAATTCTGACAAATTGCACCCTTTACATTGTTGTATCACATTGGCTTGTGATATTTAAGTCTAGATCTATTATAAACTACAACTTCTTCTTTTTATCATTATCATCCACTGCGTGCAAGCATGGCAAGTGTAATGGAGCGCACTCCAGTAAAATGTTAAAAGAACTTAAGAGGTGTGAAAACGGAATCTTTTATTTCTGAATATCGTATTCGACGTAATGACTTGCTTTCGTCAGAATGTGACATATTTTATGTGAATCATAGGAGTAATAAGAGAGGTATGAATAAGGACGGCTGGACAGTCTTGTAACTCCAAAGACCTACCGCAGACAAGCAATAACTCAGCCGTTCAATACCATCTTTAATCTGTTTATACGCAAAGTCCCTATCACTTTAGAATTGCGGTGACGAGAGGGTTAAAGGGATGGATATAGTTTTGGTTGAGATATGGGCTTCAGGTTTCCGGTTTCTTTTTGTGGGATGATGAAAAACCTCTTATGAGATATGAAAGAACATACAATTCTAGGAGGAATTCAAAGCTTATTTGATAAATCGGTTTTGAAATATGTGAGATATCCCAGAACAGAAAAAACAAGTCCCAATAAAAGTTTTGTTAGGACCACTTTGTTATACTTTATCTTTTTTTTTTCCGTCTCAGCCATTACACCAATGTCCTGTATATCAGGATCTTGATGTAAATGCTGATCGAGCTATCCTGAATAAAGACATTTCAATAAATTTAAAAAAAAATAAAAAAAAAATCGATTTTCATCAAATAAATTTTGAATTCCTTTATAATGTCATGTATGCTCCTTTCTATTTCATAAATGGTTTCAAATAATCTCGCAAGAAGTTAATCCCCCATCTCAACCAAAACTATACTATCCCATGAATGTTTATCTTACCTTGCACCATCTCGGGCAAGTTGTCATAGTTCGGCTCCAGGTAGAAGTTGCCCGTGAACAGGTCCAGGATTCCGATACAGCAGATGCCGAAGGCACATAGGAAGGCCGGTCGATCAGAGTAAGTGTCGAGAAGATTCACGGGACTGAAATAAAGTAAAGACACGAAACAAAACAACAAAAACAAAGCAGAAAATTATAATTATAATGATAAATACAACGATCAAACTACAACTCTTTGAAACTCACGGAAGCGTCCAAAAATCCGAAGCAATTCTAACACAAGAAAATTCTTATGATTTGAAGGCATTATTTACCATCTGCGGATAAAATAAAAACCCAGCTCTTATAGTGCTTCAAAAGTAGTTTTAAAATGTGAGTTAGGGATAGAAACAACCAGTGTAAAAAGTTAATCAATAAAATCAATGTTAAGTACTGTTAGATATACCAAAAATGAACAATGATTATAATAGACTAAACCGTGTACAGTTATGGTTTAGTGAGAAAAATATTGAAAACTCCTTATATGTTAGGGCTTACTTGCAAGATTTTTATATGGTAGGATGTTTTGTGATACAACTGACCTACACATATGCATCAAAATGTGATAACTCGAACATTTTTAAATTACAGGTCCCAATGGTAAACAGTACCTTTAACTTATAATTGATTAAAAAGTAATGAAAGTTGAAAAAGAAAATTTCAAGAATTATTGTTATTTTAAGTGGGGTAAAATGGATTCAATATGCAAATTAAAACAAGTTTTGACAATTTCGTTCCTTTATTTTGTAACATGGTCATTCGATGCATAAACTTATAAAGCATATAATTTCATCACTTAAAACATAATTTGTGGTAGCCCTTCTCTCGGGAAGTTTGTATGGCTGTGTGCTATTCGGTTTTAACACAGTGTGTCTATGACTGAATGGAGGGCACTAAGGAGGAGTGATTGAACTTACTAAGCTACGCTCGGCTTCCCGCCACAACAGTTTGGGAAAAGGCGCTTTCGAGGTTGGAAGAAGCTGAAAAATACAATGATTGTTGCCTGCAAGAAGATGCATAAAGGAGTGAATAAATGAAGATACATCGGCATAGCAAATAGAATAAGATGGAGTTAACTCATAGACAAAAGGACAAATAATATAAGGTTATCCTATGAACCTTAAGGAACAAGAACTGTACGAAGGAACCTGTACGTATAAACAAATTTGTTCAGTTAGCCCTCTGTGTGCCACCTTGATTTCCTCTCCATAGGATTGAGTGTAAAATTTGTGCACATTTGACCCATTAGCATAGAAATGGTTAATATTGGATGAATTATTGGTGCTACGTAAATACACATCAGATAGACAAGTAGTGACAAAAATAAAACTTTTACCGAAGATATTATGGCGCAATGACAATGATCATTATTCATGTCTGATTTTGGATAGAGTGTGCAAACCGATGTATTCATCATGTTTTGGGATATCTTCTTTGATTTGTGAAAACCTGCAAATGCACTGATGAAACACATTTCTTGTTGCTAGATCAGAATACATAGTTTTGGGCAAGCTTGTCAATACACTTTTCATTGGAGCTGACATGTTACTACTATAGTATTCATTTGTCATTTGATATCATGCACGAAAGACATTGACTATTTGCATTTATTTACTTGTCTAAAAACTACTTACAGTGAGACACGTTTTCAACGTTTAAAATTGTTACATTTGCTGCACGTGTTATCGTAGTTCAACTATACTTGTGTCTCCATGGTGAAAACTGTCTAGCATTATGGGCCATGCGAAGGTGAATCGAATCAGCAAAGCGTACTCAGAAAGAACAAATCTTCAAACTCACTGCAATTGGTAGATTCCATATTGTCCACTGCTGGACGGTAAACGTCGGATTTTCGCAGGTGCCCTGTGAGATATTTGTAGCCGTGTCCTCGATGTCGGTCCAATTTAAATCGAAATCGATCGGAATGTTCTGCGAGCTGGGGAGCCGGTTCGATCTCGTATTCCTGACGGTCGTCAGAGGGCCAGTGGACTGAACGAAGACGACCACGTAACCGAAGATGCCAGCTAAGACGAACAGCAACAAAATGGATATTCCTGCGAGAGAAAACTCTTTCTTGGTTCCCATGGTGATGAGTTTGTTACTAGAAATATATAAAACTTTTGAATTTCACCACAAAATGAGTACAATAAAGGAAAGTCGATGAAGCAGAGTCAGACGAGATCGAACGCCTGGTCGAAAACATGGAAGTACCGACGAACTTTAGGACGCAATCCAAGTCATGTTACATCACAGAAAGGTATACACATGCTGCTCGGAGTAAGAGCTTTGAAGTATTGGTATCAAATTCTGTATTCTGTTTGTTGTTGTGTGGCAGCCGCAGGCTGAAATATTCTTCTGAATCACTCTAGAGAACCACCACTCTGTTCTCAAGGAGTTTATGCATCGGGTTGGGCCTGTAGTTCCCTGACGTCGTCCATAGAGAAACGGGTAATTACATTGATAACACCCTAAATGGGGGTACAAAGTTCAAGTCGTTGTTCAAATAGTCAAGGCGACGACTTAATGTTTTCGACAGGGCAGATGGTTCACCGTGTCTGATACAAAGGAACGACTCGGGGAAAACAATGAGTGTTGTTTCCAAGGAGAGAGAATGTCTTGCAAAGACCAGTACTGAGTGTGACATTTCTGGTCAATTGGTTTGCGTGTTGCGTCTCAGTTTAACTACACACTATTGACGACATGTATATCGCGCCATTGTCATTTTGGGTTTTCTCTTGTTTGTTATTGCTGAAAAGTGCATATTGATATCGGCATAAGTATATGTTAAGGATAATATCATTCCCAATAAATGCCTATTGAAAAAGATAAGTCCCGGGAAATTTGAAAATGACAATAACACTACAAAATTATGTCTTTTTAACATATTGTCATGTTTTCCTGGTACTTCTGACGTTTCTGTAATTACTGAATCCACATTATATCATTTTTGGGCCAATATACCATGAGTGCGGTCGCATGGATGGTTATGTATCAGCGTGTCCTTGCGTGCCTTATTAACTATGCTTGTTTTGTGCTTTGATATTTTTTTTTTAATCAATTTATTGTCAACCTCTGTACAAAATAATGTATTGGTAGGATGGCAACTGATGATCTACATTTTAACAAACCTGTAAGATCAGCAGTTGCGATCTTGCAAATACATGTATATTTATACAGAGGCTGAAATTGACACACACACACACACACACACACACACACACACACACACAAACAGTCTGTCATAGCACTTAATCAGCCCTTTGAATTAATGATCTCTTTTTTTTTTCAATATACTTTTTTTTTCTGTATATCTCATTCCCCACACTTCAACTTTTTTTTTTTTCACCCCGATGCCTGTACATAAATCCTTGCCAACGTATCAGGGCTCGACATAAGCGAAGGCCCGGGGCCGCTAAAAATTGATGTCGGGCCATGACCAAACTTTCGAAGTGGGCATACACACTGTATTTGGGAGTGACCAGATCGGGCACTTAAGATTCAAAATGAATGTCTATGTTTCCGTTTCTTTTTCGGGCCACCAAAATTTCATATTCAAAGAATTCTGTTGCCCGACCGGGTCACAGAGAGAGAGAGAGAGAGAGAGAGTAACCAACAACACACACATGTACATGTATATAATGTATATATATATATATATATTATTTACATGTATATATATATATATTACGTACATCTATATAAACATGTATATAAACATGTATGATATTGATCAAAATTCGGACATAGGGTTACTGATATCCTCATTATCGAGAAGACGTTTTCTTAATAGGTATCATTTGAAAACATACGACAACTGACAATTTGACTTACTCATAACAGTTGTAATAAATTTATTCTCAAAAAGCATCTGGTAAATATCGTTTACTAACACAAGGCAAGACAATATTCAAGAGTCTATAACATCACATGCATTGAAAAGAAAAGAAGAACAAGAACGATACAGCAAAAAGCAAAAAAGCAAGACAGGCGCAAAGAAAGGATCATTCATTTCTTATCTGTGACGTATGGCGTTCAAATGGAATGTTCTTCATGTCTAAATAATCATGTACTGCATAATGTCAAAATATTGTCGTATCATAATACTGATAGATAATCGTTATAACAACGTTTGAGCTACAAAAATAAACTAAACTTCTAATGCCTTAAATACCAAACAGGTTTGAATACAGCATGATAATTTCCTAATACATAATCAATTGTGATACAAAATCAAAGAGGGTCGTTTATCATCATTAAGGGAAAAGTGTAATGAAATACAACACCTGTGAAATTTATTGTATGACAGAAAATTTGTTGGAAACCTCCAATGAGCATGTTTACTTTTGGCCCATTTTCTATTTTTCACGATGCTCTATTAAGCATCCCTTTCTCTGTTCTTTTAGGTCTTTTTAATCTGTGATATGTGTCTATATAATCTTTACCACTCCTCTTCATTTTCGCTACTCATTGCCTACAGGAACTGTGCTATGATGTCAAGCGTAAAGTTCAGCTAGCTAGCGATCATATCCATGACATTTCGATTTATAGCAATAACTGTAAAAATTTCTTCATAAAAAATGTAATTAACTTTACATAATCATATGAATCTTCTTTTCGGGGGAAGGCCGCATACGAGGAACAATACTTTTCAGAGAGCCTTTCCACTTGATACCTCTAGAAAATAGATATAGCATTGATTGTAGGTGTCTTTAATCATAATTCAATATCATTTTCGTGACATATGAAGCAATAATTATTGTCCGCAATACAGGGCAAAGAGAGGTAAAAGCGCATCAATCTATCAAAGAACTCTGTGACAGATACTTTGAACACATTTGCTTTCCATCACAAAATGCATATCAACATCAGTTATAATCAGCTTATAATTTGCATCCACGCACGAATTCATTGTAGGTCCTACAGCATTAATTCCAGCTCATTCAAAAATTAACACTCTCTATCATGTACTGCGTAGCTCTATCAAGTCCAAAGTATCGTTTTTCGTTTTCTTTTTTTTTTTTGTTTCAAATATTATATTTACACATCCAGAATGGCTGCACATCTGATACACAAAGATATATAGCACGAAGTTGTTGAAGGTTGCACTGTTAGATTTCTCTTAAAGAACGTACGATACAATAATATCTTCAACCTCTTTGAATAATGCACACAGCGACCGGTTTGTCTCTTCATTCTAAAACCGCTCACATTAATAATTATCTGTTGCGTCACTTGCATTGCATCTTGGTCTTTATTCGTCAACTTTCCAGAAAATGATAAAACATTATCGTTCACTCAAATTACTAAAAAACTCTAACGTGGCTATAATAATTGGGTGGGGAGACTTTCGTATTTTTTTCACCTCCGCCAAGAAAACAGTGTTTTGCGAGGGTTTTACAATGTTTGTTTGTCTATTTGCACTCGAATAGTTAAGTTATAGGCAGGGTTTGATGAATTAATTTTTCAGGATACATGCGTTACAATAAAAGGAACACGTGATAGGTCTTTAGTGGGAATCCAGATCACAATGCATATCTGTGTTTTGTTTTATGATGCTGTGTGCAACAGTTTTGGGGCGTTTGTTACGCTAAACGTCCTCTGCGAAAGCTTACGCTCTCCGCGCTCTTGTAGTTTGTTTTACGGTCTTCAAACAACAATCAAGATGATTATGCTTCCGATTCACGAAGTGGAATAGCACGATAACGAGCGTTGTCGGATGCATGTGGCCATTCCAAGAGAATCCGACGTTCCTCGTCGTCGCTGTCGGCTTTCTGCAAACTATGCCCGGAACCCGATCTTACAACCACCTCTTCATCCTTCGTCGTGCTCATTTTAACACAGTCCGGTTCGTCGAGGATCAAGGGAACATCATCATCATCGTCGTCGTCGCATGAGTCATTGACGAATTTGTTGATGGCTTGCTCGGTGAGTATCTGGTTCCTTGCCCGACGAACGCTCTCCATCTGTCCCAAGAATTCTGCCCGGTTCGCTTGCAGGATGGCGGACAGTCTCTGCGAGAGTAGATGGTTGTTTTTCAACAGAGTCAAAGCCAGATGCCAACGATTGCGGGCCCGTCTGTTTCGACTCTTGCCTATTTTTGCGGGCTCCACTTCCACTGAAACATGTGGAAAAAAAAGAGAATGAGACAAAGACAAACTTAGTTCGAAACACTGCTTTGGGAATAAAAGTTATTAGTCTTCAATTTCAAGCGCAAAACGTTTCGTTCCAGCTGAAGTACATTTAACAGAATATCGAACGGGTAATGCTTTATAGAAACATGATTGATGGAAAACATTTATGCAGCCATACTGAGTTTAGTAATACCACTAGAACATTAATAGCATCCTTACTGAATTGTACATCGAACAGAAAGAAAAGAAGAAAAGTAGAAGAGAAAAAGTAAACAAATCAGAAGAAGGGAAACGAACATGCTTAGATACCTTTGATCCCTCTTGAATAGAGATACCACATTTTCCCCTATTCAGATAACATAATTATGGCTCTCCCAATAAGATAGCTGGGGAAAAGGGGAGTAATTTTTTTTTACCTTCCAAAATCTTACACACACTGCAATACTTAAAGGTATGTCTAGTACCTGCCTCATAAAGTAGACGTGAATTATCTCTGTTGGATCATGGAAAAAAAATCAAAAACATTTTTCTCAGTTCTCTTCCTTTTGCTTCACGACCTACCGTCATCCTCCACGTCGACGTCGGAAACGTTGTCCCTCTTCTCCTTCTGTGTCTGGAGGAGGAAGTGGCAGAAGGTGACGACCACGGGGTGAGTGTGGGCGACCTCGAGCTGCAAGAAGCCCAGGTAAGCCTTGTAACCTGTCAACGCCAAAACGATGAAACAACATTGCGTAGTAAACCACCACCACCGAACGAACAAACAACGTATGATGTAGATCGTTGCACTTTTTGCATATGTAATAATATAATCCTATATACAGTATAACAATACGTGTGAATGATATTAATGGTAGCAGCGTGTCATTTCATAAAAAAGGGGTGGCGTTTTAAGATTAGGTCAGCTAATACAAAGCGGCAACTTTTTCATGAAAGGGCGAAGTTGAAATGACACAAATGAATTCATCTTAGACCAGTATGAGCTATTACTCACACAAAAACGACGTGAATTTCTTAGGACGCTATTGGCTGCGATTTTGTCTCGTTATCAAATCTTTAATAACGTTACTTCATTCTGTGTTTCTATGGTAACAATTTACGGCTTGTTTAAAACGTCTATGGTAGTCCCAACTCACAAGAGAAGTTGATTTATCTTATATTCAAACATAAGCGAGTTCTCTACATAGGAACACAAACATCACCCAAATCTCATGGAATATAATTACTACACTGTTATATACTAGAAGTTCTTGAGATACCAACAGTATATAGATCAAATGACACAAAGAGACAGAGTCTGAAAATAACCAACAATGAAATTGAGCGCCCAAAAGATGCGGTTATTATTTATGTATCGTGTAGGTGATATTTTCGGGGCACAGAACTTAGAGGATCAAGAATTGACACGTTGTGACGAAAAGTAGAAGTTTATGAGATCTGTTTATCTCTTCATTATAAAGTGCTACAGAGTATGATGTTATTTTTTTCTCTTTTCTATAATGACTGCTGTAAGGACAATAAGTGGTTTGATCTAGAATTAATTGTTCACCAAGACAAGACAAAAATGATGGAGAAATTACCTGAATCGAAGAGCTCGAATCCCCTCATGAGCAGGCACCGATCTATCCGACCGACGAGGAGCAATCCGAACAAAACCGATTTGAATATCCGGAACAGACACGAGGCCAAACCGAGAATGACGTTGAAGAAGAACATGAAGTACACCTGAACGTGAAACATTCGCCTAGTATTTGAGAGGGGAACAGACAAACATTCAGAATGTGCATCATATTCAGTGATATTTCCAATGGTACAGAGTAGCTAGAGATAAGAATTCTACAACTCTCACGCGGGCCTCGAGTTACGTAATCATATCGAGATAGACTGAGGATGTACTTATGTATACTGATATTGCAGTGAATGACGTTAGCTTTATGGGAAAAATCTCATCCTATGAATATACACCCTTGTATTGTGTACATTTGTGTCGGCATGGATTAGCTGCAGAAGATAGCATGTGGATATCTTAGTTAAATATATGGCTACATTAAGAAGTACATGTTTACATTTTTTTTCATTTACTTACCTATTATCGATGCTGAGTTCTGCCCCTCGCTCATGGAGGAAGAAGTATTTTGCTGATATCAATTGACTGTAGTATATGCTGAGATACACGACTACTGTCAACCTACAATGAAGCAAAATATGAAAGCCCCGAGTCAATAATTCATGGTTCACAGTCTCTTGAAACAGTCGCATTAAAAAAAACAGATAACATACATAGACCGTGTCCTTTCCTGACCAGATCGGTTGATAGATCATGATCGCAGTGAAAATTCCTATGAGCTGGCATAAACAACGACTGGAACACACTATCTGTGGTGCTGCTAATGTTACACTTTATCTTATAAAGTTATTAAAAAAACACCGATACGTGACGATTGACACACGTAAACAACATTCTGCACACTTCATTTAAATACACATTATACATGTGGTCAAGACCAGACTCATCCTAATAATGCTAATTACATGTTCATGCTTCTTACAATTCCTTGGAAACATATAAAAAGAGAAGTCTGTTGTTGACAATAATCATAATTGTTCTCGTCAGTTCATTGGTAGTACGCCAATCGGAGTAGCAACGAGCGAACTGTTCAGAAACAGGCGCTAAAAGGGAAAATTATAAAAAAGCAAAACAACTTTTATTAAAACATAGCGCAAAATATAAAATTTAGATTATAATATCCAGATGAGATACAATATTCTCCTTTTACTTCTTTATGACTACTCATATTTTTGTTTATGACATTGCAGGTTGCGCATTACATACCTGGGCCCCGTTTTATCAAAAGATATAATCGATTATAAATTTCCTTACCACACAGACTGCCATAGACTTACCATAGAAATCAACTATATAATCAATTATAACTCTTTATAAACCAGGGCCCAGGCCTCAACGCAACCTAACGGAACTATGTGTGCTCATTACATCGTAACACGAAGTACTCAATATGTCATCATCTGTATAGAGTGGTCTGCGAGCCGCTCACCATTGGTTTTTGATCATGGACCACACCCAGTTTTCCTCTCGATCGATGAGAGGAATGACGAGATAGTAGATGACCAGGAAGACGAGTAACCAGAGCGTCAGCTGGAGCAGTATGAAACCTACGCAAAGAACCATGTTATTGTACGGCAATGTTAATGATCTCGAAGGCACTACTATAGAATAACTAGTTAAAATGCAGTGCAATTCAGAATTATAAACTCTAAAATAGTGCAGATAGAGGATTCATCAATTGTTATGATAGAATGGAGTGTGCACATGACATTAAATTCATGGTTACATTAATTATTGAAAGACCATGTATATTGTATAGCGAAAATAATGACTGGCACCTGCGAGCGCAGTACACCAAACATTAAATGAATTTATGGATACACTTTTTCATACATCAATTTATAATTACATTATAAACAACCTTTATGCCTGTATAGGGAAATTTAAAAAATAACGTTTCAATACTACCGTATACAAACAGTAATCAAAAGTTTAAACCAATATAATACCTAGGTTTGAAATCTCGCGCACATCATCATGCTTATAAAAGAAGCTATCGTCTTTATTTCACTGTCTAAGGAGGTCAAAGAATCTATCCCACGTTTAAACATTAGTCCAGGAATAAAACAACAACAACAACAACGAAACAAACACAAATTGACGACTTCATATACAAAGGCGTGCCACGGACAACATTAAGTCCTAACACGTTTACTCACCCCATAACACGAAGCCGATGTGGAAACCAGAGTATTTGAAACTCGACACCTGTTAAACATGATAGTAATGGGTGGTGAATTATAATGAATAGATAATTGTCACGTCAATAAGAACTGTGGATTAGTATCGTTTTTGCCTTTTGTGTCCATGATAATTTTTAACGACAATGACATCGCACCATTGTCAATGTAGAATGCGGAAAGCATTGTATTTTTTTATGGGGAACTTTCTAATTTGACTTCTATTCAACACTGTTCAAAGAATAGTCAACTTTTTTTTCTTTAAATTTTGATTAACGGCTTTATATGGTTTTCTGCTAGAACATATAAAAGAAATACATTCTGAAAACTACTATGGGATCGTATCACGACGCAACGGAAGCTGTTCGCACACGTTCGGTATATACATTACTTTAACGTACGAAGGAAAACAAGACACTTGTACAGTACGCATAAGCATGCAATATTTCACAACAGCAAAGTAATGATATGACATAGAAGGCATCTGACATTAATAGGTGTATTAGAAGATAGCTTAGAAGAAAAAAAAACGAATTAAAAAGCAACGTGAGTACATAATGAGAGGGATATGATGAACAACAAATTGCCGAGCAGGAATGCAGGGAGTAGAGACAGGAGCATTTATTCATAGGGGATTATAAAGATTCTTACCACCAGGGTTGTATTTTTGAAATTCTCTTTCGGACAAAAGCTTTTATCTCCTCGCCAAAGGCTGAGTGTATTTTTCCTGAGAGAGAAACAGGATATAATATATTACCAAAAAAGTATAATTATATAAACTTGCCGAAATCCTTAACTACAGATGAATGCAGAACAAAAGAGAAATGATATTTTATTAGAAAACGTTTAAAATAGCATTTTCCATTTGCTGTTTGTCTGCGAATGTATACATTTACATTCTCGCGGATTTAAGACAAAAACCGATTCCTTCATTGTGTTCCTCGCTCCACCACAACGAAGAGACAATCTTATCATATAGAGTACCACCCTTCATGATAAAAAGCGGTTCAATGAAGTGGATGTTTGTCATGCTACTGACGAAATCCATATGAAATGTTAAGACGCATTAATGACGATTCTTTTCTGTGGGAAATTACACACATTCAACATTTTTTAGCGTCTTACCAACATGAGAAACAGCTGGGACAGTAAAACGCAAACTATGATTAACTGTCTATGCTTAATTTTTTTCATCTGATGACAATCAAGGAACTTTTAGTATTTCGGCTTACATCTTCAATCGCAACGTTCGAGACTATTGCATGTATTTTCATTCTTTTATCATTTTTGAATTATTTTCATAATTGATATCATATATGATTTTTGAATTATTTTCAATAACATGGAAATAATATAGGGTAAAATTTGAAAATTTAAAGAAATTTTATGAATATAGATTTGGTGTAAGTATTCCTAGGGGAATGATAAACGAAAAATAAATTCAAATAACAACAACAACAACATTCTGAAGAAAGAAACTTGGGTTTGATGAAGACAATAGATGATGAAAGAATACACTAAGAAGCTTAATGAGTATACCTGTAGGTGTGGAAGGCGATGAATGCATAGCAGATCATAATGACCATCGCAGCAAAGACAGTTGGAGAAAACGTGTCTGTGAGGGTGATAAGAGATTCATGAATGGCAATCAAAAGACGTGACAAGAAATAAATCTCAGCTTAACCGACTTTTTTTTTCTGTTGTTATTTGAATCTAGACGGGGTTAATTTCGACCGCACTCAAGATGTAAGGCAAGTTTTCGACTTTTCAGCGCAAAATGGTCTCATCTCCACATGGTCTCATCTCCAATTTCTTGTTTTTTCATACACGGATTTTCTTCTTCCTCTCTCAGCTGCAGGCATCCACATTATTTACTACTTAATGTCGTCCTATGACGATCTTGTTGGAGTTTTCTGTTTCTTTGTTTTTTGTTTGTTTGGGTGTGTGTGTGTGTGTGTGTGTGTGTGTGTGTGTGTACGCATGCTGGTCCAGGTGCACATGCGTGCGTGCAGTGTGTGTATGTGTGTATGTGTGTATGATGTGTGTATGAGTATGTTCGACTTCTTTTCGTGGACCTTACCCCTACAAGTATCTGTTTTTATGTAGCTTCCCCGGCATAAGTCTTCTTGGGCTAATATGAATATGACACACTCTGGAGTGATTAAGTCCATTCTGTATCACGAAATATTATTTGAAGATTGTAAACACTGAATTTTTAAATATTTTGTTACTACTCGGCATTCATTGACCTCAAGATGTATGTAACAAATGTAATTGTGTCATGAAATACAGTAAAATACACTAGTAAGGGGGTTACCTTCGATTCATCTGACACCTATTGATTTAATTACTGTATGAGAAATCAGCCTTTAAGATATGCCTTCTCCTTTAGTTTTGCATTCTCACGTCTGTACGTCCACTCGAACAAGGATGTGTAGCGTGCGAAGATCTATTGTACAGCTAGTGACAACAATATACTAAGCAGATTCTGTGTCCTCCAGATAACGGTACATATATCAAGCATCCAAGAGGAAACGATACTTTTCCTGCTTAGAGACTTACAAACCACAGTATCCACAAACTCTTTCAGGTCGTAAAAGCCGGCTGTATCGTTGTCCTGTCGGTACAGTTCGTAAAGGTCTCCATCGACTGCAAACGTTGCATTCGCTATTGCTCTCAAAGTCACGTCCAAGGTTTCGTAAATTATTCCAACCTGAAATTATATAAGAGGTAAAAATGTAATATACACAGTCATTATGCTACATGCCGTTGTACTCCTTCAACTGGCGTTTTCTCTTCAACCGATACACTTTATATTTAAACTGATGTGGCAGCACATGTTCAATATCTCTCCGGCATTTGGAAGGTGTAGAAAGATATTAATATTTATTCAATTTTATCGAAGCCTCCACTCTCATAGCTATCTATCGGGTTCGACAAGGTTTAAACAGACGCAATTGGAAATACTCAAAATCTAACCGATGTTCATATTATACAGGTCTTATGACATATCGCATTTTGTTATAGCATAATATTATCATGTTCAATGTGTCAGTGTGGACAACAATATAAAGAAAATATAAAGGTGATTCCACACAAAAACATCATTTTTCATGAAAATTACACATTCCATCAACTTATAATACTGACATATTCTAAGGGTAGTAGTATAATTTCCCCTGCTTTTTGAAAGTGGTTAGTCAAGTGTTCTTTCATCATGCTAGAAAATTGAATTTTGTGGAATTTTCTATATGTTTTCTTTATATTGTTGTCCACACATACGTCCTAACCTCTAGTAGTCTCCTAATCCAGCGGTTCCAATACAAAAACTTTAAAAATCCATAACTTTGCATCGATTGTCCGATTTTCCTCAAACTTTCACTGATGTATTCTACAAATGTTGCTGCTTTCACTCAATTCACACAGCTCTTTGGGTTTGGGTTTCCTTTCATAATCCCCTGGCCCAAAACGGCGGACAACTTACACAATATAGACACAGCGCACTTAGTCCTATGGTACACGCTATTCGTCGTGAATACCGGAATCCTGTAAACAAGAAACAGATAAACAATCAAACGATCAAACAAATCGACAAATGGTGTCCCATTGCACAAGTCTTTAAATTGAGCAAATTTTGACCTGCAAGAAACCATTCATCAATGTCATACAACAATAACCTTAGATCGCAAAATTTCGTCATCACTGTTACAAAGTCGATTACTTCAAGGATAATACGCAAAAAAAAAAGTAAATACATAATTAAACATTGATATTTTCCGTCCGTTGCGTTTGTCCTTGAATGAAATGTTTAGCCTACAATTGACCTTGGAGTGTAAATGGGTAACTGGTAATGCTGGGGTACGGTTATAATGGCGAGGTCCTCTCGGAGGAGCAGTTCTAACACTGAAGAGGCTACGCAGGTCAAAATAACGAATAAGACAATATTTTGCTTATCATTATAATTATTATCATCAATGTTTATACCATTTTTGTTTATGAAGATAATAATAACGATAAGATAAGATACAGTATTAGTAATACCCCTTACCACAGTGACTCTCAAAGGTCGCGAGAAATTCATTTTTCATTCATTCATTCATTCATTTATTTTTCATTTCCAACAAAAACATATTAATATATTACAGAAATTGAATACAAGTACATAAATGTCATCATAATACAAAATAAAGGATAAGTTTACAAAAAAAAAATTGTAAGTATACGAAAATGTTGGAAATGGGGAAGAATGCTGAAAAGCTGGGCTTGTAGGGTGCATTCCCCCCACACGTAATACAAGAAATTATATGATCGATTTAGTTATAAATCAATTAGTAATAGATACGTAATCATATTAACAGTGTCCCAACCCATTATGTGTCCTTGATGTCAGACGGTTTGTATATCTTACCTGGTTCGTTTTGGTAAATCTTGTTCAAGATCTTTTGTAACTTGGTTGGTTCTGGCTGGTTTCTGTAAAACATACACACCAAAGCAACATCGTTACAAGGAACGCACATCCACACACACACACACATACGCGTTTATCCAACATTTACTAACATTTAAACAATTAATTGCCCTGTATATCATACATATTTTATTTCCTTAACGAAAGAACTGACATTATATTGACATGTTTGACGGGTGCACGTCACGAGACCGACACCCACGAGTTATACAGCCTACGAGTTATACAGCCCACGAGTTATACAGCCCATGAGTTCGACACTAAGGAAAAAAGATCCACGAGACGACACATTAAACCCCCTGTTGTATCTGTCGAACTCGTGGGCTGTTTTTACCTATGGTGTTGGTCTCATGTGCTTTATTTGCCTAGTGTCGACCTCGTGGGTAGTAGGACTCGTGAGCTGTATGACTCATGGGTTTCGGTCTTGTGGGATGACCCCCGGCCATTTGACGACTGTCTTTCTTTCTGAAACTAAGTACGAAAATATACACAAGTCACTGCAAAAGGCAATACAAGACATTGAGTCAAGGCAGCTCGTCCAGATATAGATACATAAGGGGGGGGGGGGGGGGGGGGAGCTGGAAGGTACAAATCGAAGTACTAAATCACTGTCCAAGCCAGTTTCACAATGCATTCAAATTCAAAGCTGTTACTTATAGTGAAGTATACTGACACGAATTGTATGCGAACTGGTTCATTAGGTGATGAGCTGTACAATTGATCAACCTTTGATTGTCACGCATGATTTGAACAAAGACCATTCTATCTATCTATCTATCTATCTATCTATCTATCTATCTATCTATCTATCTATCTATCTATCTAACTAACTAACAAACTATCTATCTATACCGATATCCATACCAGCGTATCGTTTTCTTGGCATTGTGTTGCAAGCAACAGAATGTTTTTGCAAGCATTGTAAACTTATTTGACGTTCTGTTGGAGACTGAAATTGAGTTGAATTGGAATTGGAATATGAAATAATGAAGACGTACTTATCCCACTGCTCCTTAGGAGTCAAAAGGTACTTCACTCTCTCGTAGTAATGCGTCTTCTCAAACAGCTTATCTTGTAGTCTCGTCTCCAGACCCTACGATGGAGGTAAAATGTAGTTCACACTCGTTGGTTTTCTGTCTGACTATAATCACGTTGAAGTTGAATCATCAGACGGGGGCGTTAGCTTCAGGGATTAGTAATACCGGTATTCTTTCTCACGTATTTGCACTGATGGTTTTATTCTGCTGTATGTATGTGCCTAATGTAGTGATTTTATATGCTAGCGATTCCAACTTTCTGCTTAAAAACATTATCCAGAAGTTTTATAGATTATTTTCGGATAGGAACTGGGTGAAAAAAACAAAAACAAAAAACAAAAACAAGATAGATATTCACGTGCGACATTTCCCCACACTTTTTTTTTTCTTAAATATCTCGTAACAAATAAACCTCAACATCCGCACCAAGATCAAGCTGATAGTGTAGTAAATTACTCTACAATTTGTCGAACTATAGGAGTTTCTCTCCCTCCTTCCAAATAATTTCACAATCATTTGGAAACAAAAATGTGAAATAATTAGATAAATAAATAAGACTGAATGAAGAACAGCAAAAGAAAATGCAACTGAATATTACAAAGAGAATAAAAAATGTCAGAATAAAAGATTGTCAAGCGAGTTTTAAATGTCAATATCTCTATTCATCCTCATCTGTTTATTCTGTTAAAAAAAAGTAATATAAACTTGAACCTGAGTGCGTGAAGTTGAAAGAGAGCTATACCTTTCTCTTCATTTTCCGTATCTTGTGATTTTCGTACATCCTTTTCCCGAAGAGTACCGTAAGTATGATGTACATGATGTAGACAGGTAACAAGATGAGAGTGTTTGCGTCCAGTGTCTCGGATTCCTGATTCAGTTTTGAAGTGTATCAGCAGAGAGAGAGAGAGAGGTAAGAAAGGGTGCACGTCACGAGACCGACACCCACGAGTCATAGAGCTCACGAGTCATACAGCCCATGAGTTCGACACTAAGCTAACTTGGCCCACGAGACGATACCGACACATTAAGCCCCGTGTTGCATCTGTCGAACTCGTGGGCTGCTTTTACCTAGTGTCAAACTCACGGGTTGTATGACTCGTGAGCTGTATGACACTCATGGACCTCTTTTCAATGTCGAACTCGTGGGCTGCATGACTCTTGGGTGTCGGTCTTGTGGGAAGACCCCGGTAAGAAATACACACAAAACATACATCAACGAAGGCGAATAGCGAGAAATGACTCGTGTAGCTTTTAGTAGTGCCAATTAAGTCTCTAGTCGTATACATACAATGAAACGGGGACTCTGCGTCGAAGTTTGAAGCGACGACGCCATAACACGTAATTTACAAAGGGTTAAAGCAAGACATTTTTGGTTTAAAAAAAGAATAATTCTCTTCAGAGAAAATGAAAATGGATTTCTAGAGCAGAATAATTTTGGCTGATCAGACGAGGGAAGACCAAACGGAAAAATCGTGCAAAATATTATTATGAAAGATATGATTATTTCAAAATAACCACAACAGAGGTGTCCGACAGCATTCAAAAAATAACAGAAATACATTGTAATTACTTAGATTATGACAGCACTCATGCCTGGTATTATATGAGAGTGAGAGAAATAAATGATCAATAATCAAGAAATAAGAGTTCTTTAAGTTTTAAATCATTATTGAATATATTGGATGTTATCATGTTCAACATGACTGTCCTTGATTTTTTTTCTGCGTGACTTTTTTCTTCTATTTTCTGTAGAAATGCTTAAAAGAATCAGTCACCTACGCCAAAAAAAAAAAGAAAAAAAAAGAAAAAGAAAGAAGAAACGAACAATGCCATTCATGATTGTAATTCTTATTCTGAAAATGTCATTAGTAACCAATACTTACTCGCCATGGGCATTCGGCTAGTGTATAGTAATACATGAATCCCCTGCAATGCAAGAAAGCGATGATATTATTCAAATTAATGTTCCTAGACCAATGCAAATTTCAGTGCTGCGTAAGATCATTGTTAAAGTTTGAAGATGGGAAAAAGGAAGCGCATCAATATTTCTAAAAATAAAATAACTTTGCAATCGCATCTTGTGCAGTAATACCGTGGTGTTTGAATACGCATTCAGAAGTTTAAATAACGTTATTTTATGGCCTAAAGACTATACGTTTCAACTAGAAGTATACTTACATTATATATACATATATATGTATAATATATATGTATGTATATATGTACAGTATATATTTCTATATATATATACATATATTTCTCTTTCTCTTTCTCTCTCTCTCTTTTTTTTTTTATAGCAGCAGTATCATTCAAAATTATATACACGTAGTATGGCAATTTTGTGAGGCAACAGGACTATATCAAGTATACGAAAGTGAAACTAACAGTTAACTTCGGCTGGGCGTATTGACTTTGACATCGCTTACATCATGATCCACCAGAATTATGTATTTGACTTGACACTTTATCAGCTCAGCTCACCATTCCAGCGTGTACAGTAGGCCTATGACGTCACTGACGACCCAGTTTTGAACCGTCAGACTGACCATGATTGGATAATGCACCAAGGCTATGGCGAACACGTTGACGTACGCCATGCAGCTGCGCACTGCGCCTGATTAGGAAAGAGAAAGAGAAGATTGAGGACTTTAATGCATTTTTTTTTAAATTCATATTTGTGTGTGTGTGTGTGTGTGTGTGTGTGTGTGCAGGTACATAGTGGGAATTAATAAAGTGCATTGTGGCTGGTAAAAAAATTAAGGATGATAATCATTTTGTAGACAAACTATCTGCAACCTGGATAAAACTGACCGAAGAATTAGCAAAATTACCGAAATGTAAAGATTTAAAAGAGTACTGCTAAGTATATAACTAGACAAGAATATATCAGTCCAATTTCAGTTCAATTGACATCTTTTTCCATTCGTCCACAAAAACAGAAACTAAATAAATAGTATTGCACAATTATCATTTTGTAGACAGGGTTAGTAGAAAACACATAAAGTATTATAAAAGTGACATGAAGTATAATAAACTATACATACAATTTCATTAAATAAACAAAAATATCAATGTACATATGGAAGATTAACAGAAAAGTAAATATCAGAATGGAAAAAAAAAGAAGTCCATTGAAAAGCAAAGCTTGTAAGACGTGGATCATTTGAGACGTAGGCGCCTGTGTTAATATCATCTCGAGAGATTTTATTTGTCCTCATACTATGATCAGAAAAATAACAGACATTGTTTTTAAGTGGATAGTGAATGGATAAGAATTCCTTGAAGAATGCGTGTGTTTCGCGCCGCGGATGCATGATTTCTCTTTCAGGTACAATCTGCATTTTGAATCAAGCTGATGTGAGACAGGAATGCCTAATCACCCTGAGAATAGCGGGCATTTGCGGCTTCTAATAATTATCCACAAACGACCATCTCACCTCGCACCATCTCCGGCAGATCCTCGTAGTTGGGCTCCAGGTAGTAGTTGCCCGTGAACAGGTCCAGGATCCCAATGCACGTAATGCCAAAGGCGCATACGAATGCGAGCCGATCCGAGTACGAGTCGAGAAGATTAACAGGGCTATTGGAAAGTGTGCAGAATGAGAATTCAAGAGAGATCGACGCACGATGCACATCGACAGTTTCCAAACACTTTTACCATACAGAGTGGTAGAGAAGATTACGTCAGAACAGAGCGCAGTTAGGTAAAATGGAAGGAAAAACTAAGATGTAAAAAAAAAATGAGAGGAAGAAAAGGATTGTGGTGATTGCAGACGGAAATGATAGTAAATGATAATGTACATGTATACAACAGCAGAATTAAAAGGAAAAACATGAGAGAAGAAGACAGGGGAAATCGGAAGGAGATAGTGCAATTGAGAAGACTGAGGGAGAGAATGTAAAGAAAGATCAATGAGAATATGGAGGAACTGTGGAGAAGGAAAACAGAATAGAATTAGAAAAACAAACAAACAAACGAAGAAAGATTAATGGAAACGGCAATATGAGAGAGAAATGTTGCAACATGCGACATAAGTCAATTAATTTACCTGAGATGTAGCCTTAGAAGGGATGATTACAAGACGAAGAGGATGAATAGTGCATCTTTGCCCCAACACTTTATCTCATTTTAAGTTTGTATGTTCTCTATACTTAAAAATACAGTACTTTAAAACAGTGTGTATGACACGTTTTTTGATCACTTGCAACATGTATATAATATATATATATATATATATATATATATATATATATATATACATATATATATATATATACACATATATATTCATTTCTTCATACATGCATGCATGCATTCATTCATTCTTATTCATTCATTTATTCATTCATTCATTCATTTATCCCCAAATGCCCTTACTGTAAATAGGTAAATTCGGAAATATATCATGATTTTGGCATATTGACCTATAATGACCTATACTTTACAAGCTCTGCTTTTCCTCTTCCATCGATATGCTTACTTTTTGTCACCATTGCAAAATATGTATTGTTTCTATTCATTCGTTCATATTTGCATAAAAGTTTTATAATCTGCATAATAATTATATAGCTTACAAATTGTTAACGCTATATGATTTATCACTGTATACATACTCTGTATTATAGGATTAATATGAAATAAAATAAAAGCAGGTTTGAATCGAACTGAAATGAATTGAAATGAATTGAACTGATAACACAATACATGCTTATTGTGAACTATATATAAAATGCATCAGATTGTAAGATTCAGTTTAAAACTTCGGTAAACTACTGGTACCTTGTCTAAAAAAAATGATTGATTTCTCCGGATCGAAGTAATGCCAAAGAGCACAATGCCAGTGGATATTGACCTTCCATACCATGCATATTGTAAGAGGTTAATTGTAATAGGTTATGAAAAATAAGAACAGAACATGGACAAACTGCATGGTTCGGCCGTCATCGTATACTCACTACGCTACACTCGGCTTTCCATTGCAGCAGCCCGGAAAGAGGCGAGCTCGAGGCTGGAAGAAGCCAAAGAATACGATGATGACAGTCTGCCAGAAAAGAAGTGATTGAAGAAAAGGGGGTGGAGGTAGGGAGAGATGACAGGGGAGGGAGATGGAGAGGGGAGAAAAAGACAAGGAGAATGGAGATAGCAAGAAGACGGGTTCGTATGGGGAAAAAGGAGGGGAGGAAGAGGGAGGGCGGGGAATGGAGGAGGGGGAGGGAGGAGGAAGAATGGTCGGCAGGGGAGGAAAAATTGGATACAGATAAGTAAAAAGACGAAGGGGGGGGGGGGAGGAGGGAACCGAAAGGAGGAGAGGGCGGGGATGGAGGAGGGGAGGGAGGAGGGGATGGTGAAGAGGGGAGGGAGGAGGGAAGGGAGGAGGGGATGGAGGAGGGGATGGGGATGAGATGAAGGAGGAGGGGATGGGAGGAGGGGAGGGCGGGTATGGAGGAGGGGATGGGGAGGAGAGGAGGGGAGGGCGGGGGATGGAGTAGGGGAGGAGGGGATGGGAAAGAGGGGAGGGCGGGGTGGAGGAGGGGAGAGAGGAGGGGATGGGGAGGAGGGATGGGAAGGAGGGGCGGGCGGAGGGAAGGACGGAAAGGAAGAGAGGGGAGGAGGAAGAATGGGTTGGCAGGGGAGGAATAATTGGATACAGATACATAGAAAGACGAATAAGAGGTGAAAAAAGAAGAGGAATGAGCGGGAGGAAGGAGGATCAGAGGAGGAAGGGGGGGGGGAAGGAAGAAAGAGGTAGAGTCCAAGAGATTGTAAACCATTTCACTGTCATGGTTCATTAATTTATATTTTCACTGTAAATTCGCTCCACATACGCCAACTGTCTTCATACAAAAAAAAAAAGGATGAAAGGAAACTATCATTGAGCAACACGGATTTGCGTTAAGGAAACTTTAACATACAGTGTTGATACAAATTCTACTTTCGATGAAGCAGACAGAAGCGGGTTGACACTTCGTTAATTACATGCTATAAAAAATCTCTGCATGGTCAACTTTATATATTTGCATATAATCCCTACTATTAACGTCACAATGAAGACGAAAATAATGAAGATGTGCCTGGACATAGCGTGTTCTGTGAAGTACAGAAAGTAGAAACCTCATCAAAATTAATGATAGTCACAATGACATTGAAGTATAACAATGATTAGGCCTAGTGTCAATGGCGACAATGATGACAATAGAATAGGATGATCAAGATCAATTAATATAACAATAACGATTGTAATCTTATAGATAAAGATAGGGCCTGTAATAATAATGATTAAAGTAGAATAATGATAACGTATAGAATTAAAACAATGATAACGACATACTGATGGTAGCAGTAGTAGCTAGTACATGTGTAGTAGTAGATAAAATAGAATAACGATAACAAAACCAGCAAATTTATTTGTAGACAGTAGGGTTTGAGAAACAAGATTCTTTTAGAGATTTTTTTTTTCAAATACCAGGCCTATTATGTTTGGCATATTTCTTTCTTAACCACTACATAGGCCCACATCAAGATTCCGTTCCAAGTAAACTTACTGCCACTGGTAGATTCAAGATGGTCCACTGCTGCACGTTGAACGTCGGGTTCGAACACAGGTTCGTTGTGACATTTTCGCTGGTATCTTGGATGTCGATCCAGTCGATGATCGTCGATGAGTTGGTCGCAGTCCCTTTGCCCGACGATGAGGAAAAGACGGCATAGCCGAGGATGCAGCCTAAAATGGCCAGAGCAAGCCCGCCAAGGAGCATGAAATGACTCGAGTGCTTCTTAAACCAGGTAGTCATGGTCAGGTTTCTGTGTGTGATTTCAGAACTATTGGTCAATGTCAGATTGTGTTGATGAAGTACACCGCGCTTGGGAAGCCTGTGCATGTGGTTGGCTGGCGTTTCAAATTTGGGTGGCTAGTCGATCTCGATCCGCAGAACATGAACGTTTTGACTTTCCTGTGTTTCGTTTCATCCATTCATTCACCCATTTGCAAGGTCGACGCGTAACATTTTGTTGCAAGTATACAGTTGTTGTGGTATAGAAGCTTAAAATGCGCACTTCGTATGTTATTGTGTATGAGGACCAACGTCGCTTCCATGACGGAAGTTAACACGACCGCGGTCCCGAGAATCGAGCCGCATTTCATGCATTTCTTGCTACCACAGCACAGATAACTGATTACACTGACACACAAGCAAGTGATCAAAGTCCACCAGTGTCACAAGAGTGTTGACCTCCGCACTGACGTTACATCGGCTTGCTAGTTTTGCATTAAAGAGAAGATAGCCTTCTCTCAAAAGCCCTAAAACTGTCAATCAATCTCTATTAGAACTGTTTGGTGGGACATGGAGCTCTGTGGAGCTAAAAGGGCAGTACAGCCTACGCATCAAGCAGTGGGATATGATACGATATGATATGATATGATGATGATATGATATGATATGATATGATATGATGATGATATGATATGATATGATATGATATGATATGATATGATAAAAATCATGATATGATATGATATGATGATATGATACGATACGATACGATATGACAATAATTATGATATAATGTGATTAGATATGATTTGAATTGATATTTTTATCGATGAATATGTTATGAATTGTGGGTTGGAAGCCTTTCCAGCAGGGGTTGTATCTCAAGGGGATCTAATAATATTCATATAGTGTAAACCCTAATCCCATCGGGTTTTTGGGGACTTGAAACCACGGGGTGAGGGAGGAGGGTGGGGGCTGAGTGCCCCCCCCCCCCCTTCAGATCTCGGTCGTGGGTCGCGCGATCCTCGCGAAAATTTGCACTAATGTAGAGGCCAATGTAATCAACAAGATTGTATAGGTATTTTTTTTTTCAAATTTTACTTTATGTATTTTGTATTAATTTATGCAAAAATAATTGTCGGCTTCATAATTACAGTGTATTTCTTTTTTATTTTCATGTTTATTGAATTTCTTATGTATTTCTTTGGGGTTTTTTCTTTTTGTTTTTATGTTTTTTTTGTCAAAATTTTCTTATGTATTTCTTTGGGTTTTTTTCTTTTTGTTTTTATGTTTTTTTGTCAAAATTTGTCGCAGAAACATTTTAAAGCATAATCATGCTAAAATAAATCATTATCAGTCATTGAAAGTAAAAATATTTATTTTTATATGAATTAATTGCAAAAACACAATTTACATTGGATTTGTAAACAAAATCATGTTTTTGAGCAATTTTTGGGTCGACGAATTATTTTCAAAGGGGCGTGGCTTCATAAAGGTATGCCCGGTAGGGACAAAAGTTGCGCGATACTTGAAAGAAAAAAGTCATAAACTATCGCCGCGAGAGCACCATTGCGTTGGGGAGTAATCACGCGAAACGTCGGGTATTTTAGCCCCCCCCCCCTCCCCCCTCCCCCCTCCCCCCGCTGGTGAGAATAGGGTTAAAAACATGCAATTTATTTGCATAGATATTAAAAATGTTTCATAAATAAAGTGTTAAAGGAAGTGAAAGCAGAAATCAAATCAAATCAAAGACGTCATAATCATTCAAAAAGCCAATTTTGTTGCAGTGATAACAAAACGATACTGATAAAGATGTAATGCTGGAAAAAAAAATCGATAGTTCAATATGAAACATTATGCACAATCTGCCAAAACACACACACACACACACTGATTTTGCTACTGATTTGCCAGATAAAATCAAAACAAATTCATATATAACAATGCGCCAATAGCTCTACTGACTGGAAAAAATGGGGGGGGGGGGAGGTGAACTCCGGAAAAGGAATATGGATACATATAGAGAGCCTATGTTTCCACACACTTCACTTGTATGCTTAAAATTTTAATCTTCAAGCTCTGAGTGGTCTATAGAAATTATAAGGTCTATAGGAATTATCAAGGGAAGTGATGCGATATACTGAAACCGTTGTGGGCTCCAGTGAAATTTAGGATATACGGTCTCTACAATAAAGAATATGATAATCCATATAGAGACTGTGGAAAATTGATCGAAGCGTGTTCTTCAATACTCAGAACAGGCATGACTTTTACAGCTTATACACGTATATAACGCGATCACCTGCACTCAGATCTGATTACAAGAAAAACAACAACTAAGAAACAACAAACAACTGAACAGAAAAAGCCACCTGATATCATGCACTGTGGACTGTGCTGTTTCTTTGCCCGGGTGTGACGTATGCTATAGTAAGTTGTAATAATGGACGGTAAGAATGGACTTTTCCAAAATAATTACTTAAGTTACTCATTGCAACTGATTGACAAGTTGCCCTACATCGACGTAAATAAGCACTGAATTGATCAGCATTTTAGTAGTAGCCATGATAAAAAAAATCATGGGCGTACGTACTCGAGCAGGATTCGAACCTACGCCCTTCTGATCTCCGGACAGGCGTCATTTCCACCACACCACCGATATTTCGCCCGACAGCAAGTGCTGCAATTTGTCTATCAGTTGTAATAAAAACATCTCGACGGAAGTATTTCATGAATTTGAATAACTAACTCATGTTTACAAGTGCATGTGTTATTGCATCTGTCTGTGTGTGTGTTTGGGGTGGGGGGGGGGTGGGGGTATGGGCTGACCCAATTTGAGGAGAAATTGTTGTCAGCCGCGTGTGTATCCTGGGCAAAATTCCTCTGCAAAGTAGGGTCCATCCTATCTGGAGGTTGGACACAGATCTACGCTTCCCTTTCTCAATAAGAGTATTCTATTTGTTGCAGTAAAAACTCACTTTAAGACATGCATGTTTCTGTTTAGAAAAACGGTGCAGCCTTCCTTTAAACGACCGTGATGGAGTATCGACTAAGCAGAACCACAGTCGAGCAGACCATGCCAGGGAGATGTCTCTTTCCACCTACCTGAGGGGACCGCCCCTCCGTTCTTTAAATCGCTCACTACGGTAGCACGCACACACACGCGCACACACTTTTTTGTTTTGTTTTTCAACGATGTTTATTCTGTTCCATTCAAAGTAATAGAAACAAATAACAATTTTCATTTGCTACAATTGAAATGACGAAAATATACATTTGTGATCATAATAGCAAATTTGCTATTGCTGTACATAATGACATAACAAAAATTACATTTTCATGAACAATTATCAATTTACATACAGTCACTTCCCCTATGCTCTCAAAAAATTGCTTAAATTTAACAGTGATAATTCAATTCTTCTATCATTAATCTTAATAATCATCCAAATGAATTATGCAGCAAAATTATACAGTAATAAATAATGGAACCATATTATTTATCAACCAATACCCGCCCACCTACTAACTCATATCCCTTACTGAGTCCCTATGACCACCCCCACCAGTTCCCTCCCTTCCTGTTTCCTCCCCCACCCCTATCTGTACACATGCAACACACAAACACACACAAACACACCCATACACACACACACATACACATGCACCTAATTTGGTTAACTGCTCTTGCCTACACATCACAATATAGTAAATATAGTTATATAATCAGCCCGCCAACAGGCTGACAGGAACGCATGGGAAAGGAGGGGGAGCAAATACAACACAACACAAGAGAGAAAAAAAAGAAGAAGAAGAAGAAGAAGAGGAGGAGGAATGACGGAAAGGAAAAAAAATGAAGAAAAGAAAGAGTGGAATACTATGGAAACATTACTATTTTCATAAAAGTCACAGACGTTGCACGTAGCTTCAGACTGGTTTATTCAACGAAGTCTCAAAATATTCCCATTTTTGTAAATGTACATGTAGCTTCCCAGCCTTGGTCGCAAGGATTTTTTCCTCATTTATCAATTCAACAATAATCTTTTGCATCTTTTCTCCAGTGGGTAACTTATTTCCCGTTCTAGATTTAAAAATGATGTATTTTATTAAAATAATCAAAGTATTTACACATTTTGATCTACTTGAATAACCAGAGATTCCCCCAAATATATCTCTCCAATCCATATTCCTTAACTCATTTATATCAAAATAATTAGTTATGAATTCCCATAACGGTTTCACTTTAACACAGTGTAAAAATAAGTGCAGATAAGTTTCAGGCTCATGTTGGCAGAAGGAACAAAGGCTGTCTGTTACAAAACCAAACTTCATTAAACGCTCCTTAGTGTAAACTACGCCATGGCTCTTGTGTAACATCATAAATTGAAATTCTCTATATTTTCTTATCAATGTACACTTACTCGGTTTAATAAAAAGATCTTTCATTTCTTTGTTTGTATAATCATAGCTACTGTGGTCATCTTTAATTTGTAAAACATAAGATGACTGTAAATCACACACACACACACACACACACACACACACACACACACACACACACACCACAATGATTAGTTCTTTGGCATTGACCAAACTTTAGGGGGGGGGTGTGGTTTTGTTTTTAGCTTCATTCTTTGACATATAAGCTGTATAGTGTTGTGGAAGAAATGGCTTAATTGGCATGACGGTTTATAAGATGCTTTACGTAATCATATACAGGGCTCGCCACTACTTTTTTTTTTCTTTGGTGTCTCTTTCGGGCCACTAAAATTTTAAAATCTGGAGTTTTGGTGGCCTGAAAAAAAAAAGATGCAGTGGCCCGATATAAACGGAGACAAAACAATCCATTTTGAATCTTAAATGTGCGATCGGGTCACCAAAGGATAACCTTTATGGAAATTTGGTGGCCCGACACTTGCAATGCTAATGTTGATCCCTGATATATATGTGTATATATACATGTATATATATTAATACATGTATATAATAGGCGTACCTGTGCTTTTGCGTCTTGTCCACTACCGGCGGTTTCACGCCGGTAGCGGACAATCTACTGAGTATATTATATATATATATATATATATATATATATATATATATATATATATATATTATATATATATATATATTATATATATCATATATATACATTATATATATATATTATATGTATAGTATATATATATATGCACATATATATATTTATATGTACTGTATATTTATTTATATATATACTCTAAAAATGAAATAGTAAATCAAAAATTAAAATGTTGTCACTCCAACCTAATGTTGAATGTTGAATTTAACACTCGAAATGTCGATTTACCATTTCATTTTAGTGAGTAGGGTATATATATATATATATATATATATATATACATACATAAACACCTATGTGTGTGTGTATATATATATATACATGTATGTTTATTATATCTATAATAAGATATATACTTATAATAATGATATGATTATGTGTGCTTGTATATATTTGATTGGGAAATTCAGTGCGCTTTTCGAGCATTATAAATTATATAGTGCATGGTACCAACCCCCACCCCCACGATCTGCCACTGCACACGTTTTACACCCCCTTCATGATTAAATGGTATGGATGACCTGAACTGGTGGTGTGGTGGTCAAAGCGGGGTCCACGCTGCAGCTACTGTAGTCCCTCGGCTCGTATTTTAAACTTGCATACTATCCCCTGAAGGTCTGCTCACTGTCCCTTAACATGACAACAACAATCTACCCATGTTCTGTATTCTTCAAAAAGGATTAACACTTTCAATCAATCTAAGCATGGTCTGGTGTAGATCCACCATCGCCTCACCTCAGCAACAAGGCTAGAAAGTAAGACTATCAACACTGGGGATTCCCCAGTGCAGTCCTTTACCGCGTAGTCATTGAGAGGCAGTCGAATGTTTCAACATTGTTGACACGAAACGCTGATAAAAGCTTGTACAGGAAGCGAGCATACTATATTCCACGTTATAATTCGCTGTAGGACAGTTTGCAACGCAGAGAGGTTGTAGAGGCAATATCCACCTGCCTGTAACACCTGACGGAGCCAAATGGAAATCACAAACATGCTGAAATCAACAAGTGAACTTCCATCGACTTTTGCGGATAGCGAGGCAAAATGGGACAAAAAATCAGAAGCAGCCAACAACTCCGGGGAAGCTGCTAACAACTCCGAGGAAGCTAATAACACCTCTGGGGAATCAGCTAACACCTCAGAAGAAGCGTACATTAACAATTCAGAAGAAGTTGCTATCACCTCCGAGGAAGCTGCAAACACCTCCAGGGAAGCTGCTAGCAACTCCGTGGAAGCTGTTTATACCTCCGAGGAAGCTGCTATAAACACTTCCGAGGAAGCTGCTAACACCTCCGAGGAAGCCAACACCTCTGGCAAAGCTGATAACACGTCAGAAGAAGCTGTTAACACCTCAGAAGAAACTGTTAACACCTCAGAAGAAGTTGCTAACACCTCCGACGAAACTGCTGTGAACACCTGCGCAAAAGCCGTTAATACCTCCGAGGAAGCTGTTAACACATTCCAGGTCGCTGCTGACATCGTGAACGAAGGTGTTAACACCTCCGAGGAAGCAGCTAGCACCTCATCTGAGGAAGCTGCTATAAATATCTCCGAAGAAGCTGTTATCACCCCAGATGAAGCTGCTTACCCATCCGAAGAAGCTGTCAACACCGCCGAGGAAGCTGCTAATAACACCTTCCAGGTAGCTGCTAACACCTCCGAAAAAGCTGCGGCTGTTACCACTTCTGAAGAAGCTGTCAACACCTCCGAGGAAGCTGCTCTCGCCGCCAAAGAAGCTGTCAACACCTCCGAGGAAGCTGCTAACACCGCCAAAGAAGCTGTTAACATTTCCGAGGAAGCTGCTAATAACACCGCCAAAGAAGCTGTTAACATTTCCGAGGAAACTGCCAGCACCTCAGAGGAAGCTGCTTACACTTCCGAAGAAGCTGTTAACACCTCCGAGGAAGCTGCTATTAATACTTCCGAAGAAGCTGTCAACACCTCCGAGGAAGCTGCTATTAACACTTCCGAGGAAGCTAATAACACCTCTGGGGAAGCTGACAACATCTCCGAAGAAGCTGTTAATCCCTCAGAAGAAGTTGCTAATTACAACACCTCCGAGGAAGCTGCTATTAACACCTCCGAGGAAGTAGATGCTATTAACACTTCCGAACAAGCTGTCAACACCTCCGAGGAAGCTGCTAATAACACCGCCAAAGAAGATGTTAACACCTCCGAGGAAGCTGCCAGCACCCCAGAGAAAGCTGCCAACACTTCCGAAGAAGCTGCTAACACCGCCAAAGAAGCTGTCAACATCTCCGAGGAAGCTGCTATTGGCACCTCCGAGGAAGCTGCTATTGGCACCTCCGAGGAAGCTGCTAATACCGCCAAAGAAGCTGTTAACACCTCCGAGGAAGCTGCTGATACCGCCAAAGAAGCTGTTAACATTTCTGAGGAAGTTGTGCGAGAGCTAGAGCCAGAGGAAGGCACGGAAGGAACGGAAGGCAGCGATGCCCCCAAGCCTAGCGATACCTTGCACATCTTATCTGCAAAGGGAAGAGTCAAGATAAGTCTTGGAACACGTTTCAGGAACAGCACAAGCAGCCCGTCACCCGAATCGAGTGTCCTGCCAATCCCAAGTCGACAGCCATATTCATCGATTTCGTCGCGTGGCCGGCTGAAGTTGACGGTCGCGGGAGTAGAGACCGAGTACGTGCGGGCTAAGGAATTTGGCGACTGTGACGAGTGCAAATCCGCCCTTTGCCTTGACTGCGTGTGGGAGTTGCCCCCTGACATCACGCTGCCTGTCAACGGATGAATACCGGTACCTCGTCAAGTGTTGATATACTACTATAATTATGCAAACTGAATCTACCACATAAAGTGTTTGTGTGACTGGATTGGATTCTCTATAGAGAGAAATACTCTGTGGTGTACTGAGGGATGTGACCATCTGTTGCGACCATTAATATGTAAAGAAAATGCAGAGCCAACGTGAAATACATGTACCAGCAAGAGGTTTTTGATATGTACAACATGAAAATATTGGTCATCTTCGCAAGCTGTTAAGGACAATTCAGAGAGCATGAATGTGAAAAAAATGTAGGCCTACATGATGTGAAATGATGCTTGTTGTCTCGAGGTCGAATATAATGTTATACATATACTACTATAGCAACTTGACATTCTGTGTAATTTGGCAGATCTCAATTTCGTGAAAATAATTTTATCCAGTGCAATCCCGTTATGAGAAAAATGACTACGTGTACAGGCTGTATCACAAAATTTCGGATACAAGGCAGTAAAATTAAGGGCTCAAAATGGTTATCTAGATATCTTCATATACTTTATTTGTTTGAATATTATGAGATGATGATAATTTTATAAAGAAAGAAAACTGCCAGTCCGGACGACTTTGTTACTATGGGAGTCGCCTGTAGGCCTGATTATCAATGTCAAAGACTTCTCTTACCTGCTTTAGTTATCAAGCGTAGTTGGCATGGTCACCTGCAGGAACTGCAGGATATATGGCACTCGTATGTAGAGAACATATGAAGAGTTTGTTCGCAAAAACCAATAAGTCCACATTTGCCAAATGGAGATATTTGCGATTAAAGGTCAAGAAAAATAAAGAGAATAATAAGAAAATTTTTGCTTCTTTTGACCATAACTTCAAAAATGTACCTTTATATGTAGTGACCAATATATCATTTAAAAGGTATTATTTTGTACTTTATGACAGACACCGTACTTCAAAATCTTCAAAAATTGACTTATTGGTTTTTGAGAACAAACTCTTCATATTAACATGCATACTGCGCCAACAGCGTCGTACACTATACTGGTGAGCAACCAGCTGAAAGTAAGATACATGTACAGGCAAAATACAGGTAAAATACTTGCATGTTTTCAGTCTCAGGCATACCACAACTCATCCACTTTTGTGGCTGTGGTGTGTGCGCAAGACCTCACAAAATTTGTTGACATTCCTTCAAATCATTGAAATGACAGTTTTGGAAATTTGTTGTGAGCTTGACACAAGCCAAATATCAAGGGGAAAGAGTATGTGTGTACATAAGATTCCAACGAAGTAAAACTGACACTTTCAGCTCAACAAAACAGTGCCTAAAATTTTCAACTGAAATATTCAAATACAGTGGTGCATAGAAAAGTGTACCTTAAGGCGTGCATGTATATTATTTCTTAATGCATGATAAGGGGTTTTAATGCATGTTTCTACCCTTTGTTGTGGTTTTCTACTTTTTAGTGTACATAGTGTATAAGACAAAATCTAGAAGTTTGTTTTGTTTTGTTAATCATCAAACTATTGCAATGCGTATATGTACCCAGGTATACAGTACACCAAATATAATTTCCAGTCAAATTCATTGATATTATGTATGTGCATAAATATCTTTAAAAAGTCGAAAGATGTTACAAAAATTGATTATCCTGTTTTAGTGTGTGATGGGTCAATGTGTATATTTTTCATGAATCGGTTTATAAAATTCTTGTTTTCAAACAATGTCATTGAGGAGGAAAAGAAAAGACTGCTTTTTAACTTTATTACTAGTACACTGTTCAAGTGTCAGCAGTGTGTGTGTTTGCTGAAAGGCCACAGGTAATTGTAGCATTGCTTTAAATATCTTTTTTGTACATATATGTATTTAATTCAAAATAATATTACCATGATTACAGAGCATGTAATCATACATGTACGTATACAAATATAAATATACTTGTCCATAGGAAAATTTGCTCCGAAAGGGAAATTTTGTATTTCCCTTAAGGTTTTGACAATGTTTTTCAATGCCTTATCAGTGATCTGGGGCCTCAGGACTACTCCACAGTAGGACACTTATGGCTTAGTGTGTGTAGAGGACTGTACCATCAATACAATTTAGGGGAGATTGTCAGTGATGCCAAAAAAAAAATATATATATATATCATGGATGTAATACAATGTATTGGATGTGCATAGAAAACTGGTCATTGGTGGAGGATACATTGTATCTGCCTTTTCTTTAAAAAAATAGAAAGAGGGTTGTGCATGTGTATTTTCTCATTAACATACAGAATTTAGTGGTATATGTCTTTTTTTGCTCTTGTCAATTCAATGCTTCACTGAGCCCATATTAATGCATAATTTTCAAGAGAGGGCAATACATGTACATGTATTTGTTTCTGAATATTATTATGCTTTTTATCAAAATTCCCCCAAACTATCATTTATTCCTCATTTCTCCTTATGGCTGGAAATAGTCTTATAATGTATATATAATCATAATCATCTGTTTAAATAACCACTCCACTGAAACAGGTATTTTGCACATACTGTTTTAATGCTGCATTTTAATATACTTAATACATGTACATGCATACATATCAGTAGACGTAGACATTGTGTACCATATATATCATGCCATGTATAATTTCACAGAAATGAATACGCCGGCCATAAATGAAACATTTCAAGCTTTAAACACTCCTGATTACTGTTATGAATCGGGACTCCATTTGATATCTCTGTATATTTACCAACACACACTTACACATGAATGTGTGTGTGTGTGTGTGTATTTTATTTAATTTTTACTATGGTAGCAGAGTATATATATTCCCATCTGGTTAATTACATAACCCCGGCAAAGAAACAGGTATTTTGCACACTGCTCTAATGCTGCATTTTAAATTGCTTCATGTACATACCAGTTGATGTATACACTGTGTAAACATGTACAGTGAATATCATGGCATATTTCCACTGAAAATTCTACCTGCAATAAATGAAACATTTCTAGCTTTTTACACTCGGTATTACTGTTATCATGAATAGAGAATCAAGCAGATACCTCTATATATTTACCAACACATGCACACATGTTTGTGTATGTTTGTGTGTGTGTATTTCATTTGATTGTTTACAGTGGTAGCAGGGAATATGTATCCCCATCTGGTCAAGTTACCAATGAAGTGAACCAGGTATTTTGCACAGTTTTAATGTTGCATTTTAAACTACTTAAAACACAATCCTCAATCATTTCACTTGCTCTCTCAAGCTTTTTATATTCATGAGATGGACTCCGCTGTGCTATTCATTTTGAGGCACATTTTGAACAGCTATTGGTAATCTGACCACTGTGGCCTGAAGATTGCCCACGTCAGTCCTGGGTGTTCTGTCACTGTACTGAAATAACTTTCTCTAATATTTTCTCAATTTCAAGGATCTCCTTACAGTGAGGAAACACTGTAGATTTCAAGAAAAGAATGATTATAAAGCTGTATCATGAAAACCTAAAGAATCATTGTTGTTGCTGTTCAGTTGGGACTCTGATAAACTTGAACACAGCTTCAATGGGACACAAATATTACTGAAACAATTCCAAGGTGCATTAAATTCACCTCTCTCCAAAAGAGTCAACACTTTCCCCAGATACTTACACAAAAAGACAATTTGCATGAATTCATCTTGTTAGTGCCATTCAAGTGTGAACAAGTTATGGTGGGTTGTGTGAGCCTGTGTACTGACTTTTGTGTGATATTCTGAATATCAATTTCAGTAACTTCATAAGTGACAGTCACTTCGTCAGTACATAGGTCTTGCACCCGAGTCATCCCGATCAGGCAGCAGCAACTGTACTAGCATTTGCATATGTGTAGTGGAAAAGCCTTCATTATATCCACGAAGATCATGAAGTATGACAATCAACAATGACAATACAATTTGTATGTATGGTAATATGAATAAACACTTTTTATCTGTATTTGCAACTCTAGAAATCAACATCAATATAAATCATCATCCTTTTTTAAAGTTTATCTAGTTTCTGTTTGATACAAACAGAAACCAATTTCGACAAAGCATTCACAGTGTTGCATTTGGTTTGGAACATAATACACGTAATAATGTGATGTTCCAAACCAAATGTGCAAGATTGTTGGTCATACTACTCTTGAGTCTGATGACTTCAGGTTGAACAAAAAAAAAAAAAAAACCAAACAAACTTTGAATGACTGGGATGAAATAGTTTGTCAATGTGTCTTCCAGTATCTTTAAAGCTAGAAACTGTTATTTTTGCATTGAAAAAAAAAAGGGGGAGGGGGAGCGTGTACTCCTAGTGCCTTAAAACAACAAATCTTGTGGCAAGTACAATGTAATATACATTGTATATTACCTCCCGATTCGTGATCATGATGTAAACATTCACTGACCACAGGAAGATGACACAGTCAGAGAAATGTAGAACACATTAATGCACACTGTCATTTCTCATCATTAACCCGAGACATTAGAATGGATATGCCCTTAACCTCCGGATGAAACATTACGAAATGAAGGAGAACCACCATTTGTAAAAAGAAAATTTTGACTCGTAAGAGAGAGTAATAGTACATTTGTACATTCAATCAGTGTTGATGTGAACAAAGTGGACAAATAACAGGTTGTGTGTTTGTCAACTTCACTATATCCTCCCATTTCACATTCCATGGGCCCTCCAACATAGTTGTTTCAATATCTCAGGACAGTTTTCTTCATTTGCTCATGGCCCGAATGATTACGAATGACCAATGAAAACCAAAAGCATGATTTTCTCATTTTAATATCACGAAGGGCTACTAACTTCTACTTCAGCATATCACTGGCATTTCAAGATAAAATTGGTGCAGTCATCTGTTGTCCCAAACACCTGTAAAGGAGCTAAAAAATTGTGAGTTATTCGTCGAATAGACACTTCAAAACACTATGCAACTATTAACATAAAAGCGCAATTCCAACACCAGTAATTGCTTAGACAGGGAAACATAACATAGTTATTGCACTATAATGTACCACATGGGAGATATCTCCAAAATCCATAACACTGAAAAAAAAAATCTTTACTCCTAATACCTGAAATCATGTAGCCTAAGAACTTGTCAGGCAACTTGTCCTCTAAACAGGACAAACACTTAAGTCAAGTAGCCTTAAATGATTCTGGCAATCCTGACAGACTGTCCAAAAAAGGACAACTTTTGTTTGAAACATAAAGAACCAGAATTCAAATTTGTGTCTGGCCCTAAAGGCTGTTCAAATTTTCCTCTTAAAACTCACAGCATTTAATTGAATTTTCTGTTTTGTAATCCCTGCTCATTTTTTTCTACACTTAAAAAACAACAACAATGGGCAGTTTACAGTGATTCTTTACTGGTGCCATTATGAAATCTGCAAACAACTTTGAAAAAAAAAAATAAAGCTTTCCTCGAAAGAGATTACCAAGGTGCAATGATGATACTTAGTGATTCAAGCATCTTTTCCACAGAGATAGACATAAAAACTTGACTGGCAAAGAAGCATTTAACTTTCATTTGATTACTACACTGCACTTAGCTCCATCGTGAAAGACCACAGAAAACATCCAAGCAGTGAAAGTCAGAATGACACACGTAGATATACACTGCTTTCGATCACAAACATGGACAGCTCCAATCTTACGCTTGCAAATGACACTCTGCGACAATGTCACAAACACTGAGAGCATAGTGTGCTACAAACACTGCACTATTGTCGTCAGGCGGTTATTGTTGCACATGGAACAGTGGCTCTTCCGTTGGGGGGGGGGGGGCAGAATGTCTGCTGGTCAACAAATTCTTGCTTCTCTCTTCGTCAAAGAAGCTTTAACTGTCCTGTCACCTGATCAACTTTACTGGCAAGTCCGAATATGGCCAAGACTGTACATGAACCGGCTGGAATCTACAAAGATAGAAGCAAGCGATAGTGTTCTGTTACAATGAAATGTATTATAGATCCATGGATTAATAATGAAGCATGACATATGAAAACATTCGTCACTCTTAAAATTCAATAACAGGAACATAACCATTAAAAAATCTTGTGATGAATGATATACATGTACAGTCAACTCCATGTATGTTGATGGCGCATGTGTCTGATAATTCGATAAATGGATGAAAATAAAAGTCCTAAATAGCATTCATAGCCTTACATGTGTTATTCTTCTGTAAATGCAAAAGTCAAATGTTGCCTAATTTGATGTGTTTTCCCCAAGTCGCATTAACATTGAATTGCTTCCTTCAAATCCCCCCAAAAGAGATTGGTACCGTAACATCCTTTTCACAAATTTAACAAAAATCTGCTACTCTGCATTATACTAAGATTTTCCTCTTTTTTTGCCCTATGTTTCTAAGTGATCAAAGTCATTCAAAATCCTCAAGTACACAAACACACTATCTTAATCACATCTGAAATATATCTTTAAATGTATAACTTGATGCCTTGGAACATAATTAATGGCTCTCTTTGGGTATAAGAGAGAAGGTACATTAACCCATCGAGGACGAGTCCTGAGTATACTCAGGCAAGCGTCTATGGGAAATGTGTGTTGTAGTAAAATCAAACCATCCTCAACGGGTTAAGTACAGCAACCACTCTTTTGACACACAAATTAAGGCAACCTCTTTAGAGACTCTCTCATTTCTGCAAAAGCTTGACGGAAAATAGAACTTGGAGATAGAACAGATGTGGATTCTCAGCTGAAATCTTGAGTGGCTACTTGAAAAACTTAAAAAATTTTCATTAAAAAAATGCCTATAAAAGTGTCCTAGATGGGCCTTCGTCAGTCTCTACATTCTACCATTACTTGAATATTGAGGACATGTGTCTCTCAGATGGATGGTTGGATTGTGATCATGTTAAAGGCACCTATTCTTATTTGTGGCAACCCTCCCCCACTCCTTTGAATATATTCAAGCACTTGCAAAAATTTCTTCAATGGACAAATTAAGCTAGCTTCCCATCTCACATCTGAAATGCGCAGGAAATGGAACTTAAACTTTGAAAAAGATTATCCTGCAGGGTGCTACATTAGCACTTGCCCGATTGCCTGGGGCAAGTGAAAATCAAATTTGGGCAATTGTTTTTGAACAATGAGAACTAATGCTTGCCTGAATTGGGCAAGCAAAGTATTGGAGCCACCCTTTTTTCACTTATCCCCCCCCCCCCAAACCCACAAAGTCAACCATACAGAAGCCCAAGATAATGGCTCTTTAGTGATGCAAGACACTCTATATGTCATTTCAGCAACTTTCCAACACTTACCGGTATGTGAAGAAGACCCAGTGCAATGAAACAGCAACACTTGATTGGAGTGTTTAATCACAATGGAGTAACAAACACCAAGTTTGCTACTCCATTGTGATTAAACATGCAAATCGATGTGTGCTATTTATTCAAATGATTGTGTTTTATTAAGCCCTTGACTTACAGATGATTTTCTATATTATTTCCTTATGTTTTGGACTTTTTTCAGGCAAGCTAAATTAATGTTAGGGCAAGTGTTTTGCAGCAAATTTGACAATCCGCTTGCCCAACCGGGCAAGTGGTTAAAAAAAGTTATGTAGCCCCTTGTCCTGTAAAATATGCTTTACACCACTCAGACGTTTGCAACAGAGTGACAATACGGTATTTCCAAGATTACATGAAACAACAACAGTAGCAACAAACTACAAAGTGAGAAATCAGATTTTGCCCAAACTTACTTGAGTGTGACCAGCATCTTGAACGAGGTAGCTTGGAAGACCCAGGGAAACTGCTTGTGCCTGAAGCTCTTCCAGTCTCTCTTTTGATCCACCATTCAGCACAATCTTTCCTTCTCTACACAGTAATCACAGAACATCATAAAAACAACAACAGTAACAATATCAAACAATACAAATATGGAATCAATGAAGGGATTGATTTCAATGTCAATCAAATCAAATTGAAGACAATTTGTAAGAAAAGGGAGTCTGTCATACAATCTCACCCGAATGCTTCCCATTGCACGAGGAGATCCCCGTACTGTTCTTGCTCCCGCACCAGGATGCGGTGGAGGTCAAGACAGGCATGGCCCACCTGTGCCGCCACTTTGCCGACTCCCATCTTCAGTGCAGTATTGACGGCGAAGACCATCTTGACATTATCAAATTCCTTCGACAAAACAGAGGGTGAAAAAGTAGCATGGTGATTTGATCTTGGACTCCTTTAGTCCTGTCAACAACAGGTTTAATGCATTTTCAGAAGCATTTTAAGATTGTGGTGCTGATGGGGTTAATCACAGGGCTGGGATTTATGGTTTGACTAACTGGACAGTGATTTGAAGACTGTAAGAGTTGAATGAGATCCTTACCACTACCAGACATTTGATGTCATTGCGGGCTGAGATTAGTTGTTGACTACACCTAGGATGTCGAATATTGTTTAAAATGGCATTCTAGATTTAAAAATATGCTCAAAATAGTGCATTTTTTTTGGGGGGGGGGAGGGCAGATAAATGAAGGCATATATTCTATTATGAATAGAAGAATACTTTTGTAAATTCATACTTTCATATTAATGATATGTATAAGAAAACATTCTTTAATTGCTCTGAAATGTTTGATAACATAATATCTAGCATAATGGTAATCATCACACTGAATGTTTTATCAACTAACAATGTAATAGTGGTAGTGAAGCTTACAATGTACAATCTTGGTCAGCCAGACTGCTGACTTACTCACTGTTGTAACCATGAAATGACTTTCAGAACTCCATACAATGGAAAAAAAAAGAGAAAAAAAAATGATGGCACCATTGGAGATGATATTACTATAGATATAAATATCTCACCTGTGCATTTTCTGTTAAAATGCTTCCTTTCGACATATCAGCATTTTCAAATACCCAAGAAACAGCTGCTTCTGCTGAGATATTCCCTGTCGTTTGAACTGCCTGAAAACAAATAGAGAAAAGACTCATGCTTTTTTTCTAGTTACAAACTAAGCAAGCTTCAGAAATTGAAAAAAGTAGTTAGTTATTCATTTACTTTTGTTAATATATAATGGGCTTATTTTTGTTTTCTTATTTTATATCTATATATCAAAATCCACTGTTATGATTTAAAGGCACACAACAAACTTCATACTACTTTGAAGAAGCCTTCTAATGTTCTGGAAAACGGTCAAGAAGTATCAGTTATATTGGCACAATTGGTGCACTACCGTACTATGGTAAATCAAATGTATGTTTTTAGAGTACCGGGTACCTTCAACATGTCTCATTTTACAAGAACATTTGAATTATCAGTGAGCATAAAACCTATTCTTTCTTTGAGTAAAATTCATGGTGAAAATAACAACATAAAACAAAGACCAGCTGCAGGTATTACAACAATTACCTTTTCTGCAAGTTTTCTGTCTATACCCATCATCATGAGCATTTCCACAAATGCCTCACATGGAGCATTTCCTTCTTCGGCAAGGACTCCACCAGGATTGTCATCAGGAAGGGCTGCCATGATTTTTTTTTTTCAATCACTCCTGCACGTTTCAGGGAAGATAAATAAATATAAAGACTATGATATGTGCCAAATCTTATAACATAAATGAGTCTTTATCCTTGTTTTAATTACCGTACCTAAAACCCTCACTCGAAAACAGCAGATAGTTTGGTACCGAGTAGGGGAGTTATCGATGCAATATTGCTATCTCAGCAAATCTGGATTTAACTTGCAGGGAGACTTCCTTTACTCCTCCCCCCATACCCCACCACTTGCCAAATGCAAATGTGTGTGCATCAGTGCATAAGCTAGCAAGGGTTGGGTAGTGTGGCGTGGTATGGAAAAATTAGTGGGAGCATTTTAAGGAAGTCTTTCCTCACTTGCATGGGTTTGAAGGATGACAGACAGGAATACAGGCTACCAAGATCGAAGGTGGGGGGGGGGGGGGGGGGCATTTCATGAAGCAGTTTGTATGACAAAGTTGTCGGACAAATTTGCTCTCAGCCAATAAAGATGCAAGGATTTCAGTAGCTTGTAACAGTTTGACGGAAAAATATCTTGGTGAATATCCGACCAAAGTGCTTCATGAAATGCCCCTCAGGGGTCTAGTTAATCAGGTAGTAACTGCAACCAGCCCAAATGTGAAGACAGTGGAGATAGTGGAATGCCCCGTGAGTTGTTATAGAATCAGACTCTCAGACCAGTCCCATTAATCATGTCGTAACTTGATATTATGAATGTGACTCCAATCCATATCCAACCTAGGGTCTTGTATGTTGCTGGTCGACTTCTCATAAGGAACCCTAGTAAGGAGTAAGGTATAAGGTATAAGACTATGACATGCAATCAACACAAGTGTTCTATACCTGCCGGGGCCCGTTTCTTCACAAAGTCAAAAAAGACCTTTTGGCTTTACGAACATGAGATGCAATTGTCAATTAATGTTATGCATTAAATCTGTTTTAATCAAGCGTAAGCGTTTTAATGAAATTCAAATAGACTTATATATGATCAGGATTGATCTTATGCTCGATTCGCTGAGTTATGTTCAATAAAATCAAGCGTAAGATCAATCTTAGCGCTTTAATGAAACAGATCCCTGGACCTGGTATTCTCCAACCAAGTAAAAGCAACTTGAAACTCACAGCACAAATTTAAATGCATGGGACTGTATCTTGTCTACAGAATAGAACACGATTCTTGATTCCGATCACACCCCACGACAGACTACTCTACTGCGTCTAGATATGGGTGTTGTTGTTGTCTTTCGGGATGTTGTCCTCCGTGTGTGATCGTGCAATCAAAGATCCTATCCTGCCGGGTGATGCTTTTGCGTGAGATGTTGTCCTCAAATTTGGGGACCAGCAAGTAGCAGCGGAGAACGAGACAGAAGAAAGATAAAAATTTTTGTGAGAAACTCTTGAGCAAGCGCCCTCACGTGGTGGTGCATCCCCGGATAGCTGAGACCCTTGCCTAGCAACGTACACCTGCCGTGCTTGACAACCTGACTCAGTCGACCGAAGACATATGCACATTTGGAAATTTGTACCATGTCAACACCAGCATTTGCATGCAGTTGACACGATCGTTCCTTACTGTATACGTCGCCAACAGGGTACCATCAGCCAGCAGGGTATTAATCACTGCCGAGTTGATCACAAGTGTTTCAGGTAATGTATAGCGAGCTAAATTATTTTTTAATTCCACGATATATTGTGATGATATGCTTGTGATAAACACTGTGGCGCTGAAAATTTCTGCTGCAAGGTCTTGCGAGGGAAACCACAAAAATGCCTGCTCGCAGACGTGATTTGCATCGTGCAACCAAAGTCGGAAAAATGTGTTTACGTAAATTTTATTTCTCCATTGTTTAAATGTGATATAGCCCGAATAAAATTATGCTGCAGCAATCCAGCATTCTAATGGTAGAGGTCCAAACGTGTCTAACATTCCCAAGACATTGTCATATGGAGGATTTTATTTATTCTATTATTTTTCTTGTTGTTGCCATGCCCATGTAATATCCTCACACTGATGATTTTTATGTTACGTGGTAATTACAGGTTTGTTCAATCTGAAGCACATGTAAATGTTTGATTTATATTTGAGCTGTGCTGTGCTGTTGTTTTTTTTTTTTTCAGATGTGGTGAATGACTTGAATTGAAGACGGAATCTGTATTACATTTTATTCATAAATCATTCCTACTAATAAATTGATTGAATCTTTTATGTATTTCTGCTTCTTGCTGATGTAACCATTATGATATCTACTAACAGCCTCACCCTATTTTCTTTGATTTGTGCCAAGCACAGAATCATGTTTATTTCATGTTTCACCAGGTCATAGAAAAAAAGACGAACAGAATTTCTATAAATTCATGTGAAGAGAATCATACAATTAGAGCAAGTGAATTTTGAGCAGTTTGGTGCTTCAATGTGTCAAGCTCAAATGGCTTTCTGCAACATGCCTTTTTTAACTTTAATATTTGATGTGTACCTACTGTATATCACACCAATTTTACCTATTTGCTTACATATGTACACAATGTACATATCTTTCTCATCTGATTTATCGTCTGATGTTTTTACTTGGTGTGCATATGTTGCTGTTTACAAAGCTGAATCAATGCAATTCAGTTTATTTTTGTGGTCTTGTGAGGAAAGGAATGATGCTCAAACAACTGGCCTCCTTCCATGAGTTAGTGTAACTATATATACATGTATATATGTAACATATTACTTTATATCTTCACAAATCAAAGCATGTAAGGAACAATCCTGGGTTACTATACCTGCCCACAGGCAGGTAAGTACAAGGAAAGAAATACAATGGACCCGGTCCATTACAACACAGTTGGCAAGGACACAAATATACATATACATTTACAAACAAACATGATACATTTGATCAGCTTTTTCAGGACAAAAAAGGTGTTTTAACATACATTTAACTTAACACCAAAAAGAGAAAAAGAATAACTTTTATGCCTTCATTCAATTATAAAAACTACCAAAATACACTACCAATAAATTTCATTAAATTCACCCAACATAATCTTATTTCACATCCAACATTATAGAAAAAAAAAAGAGAAATTTTCCGACTGGAAGAAAAAATACAAGAAACATATAAATCCTACACATATTCAACAATATGTATTTTTGCCTCCATATTATCACAATAGGTGATCCCTACTCTCTGTGCACAGAAGCTTATCAGTATAAGCAGCATGGCTGTTCCCCATCGCACATCCAAGCGCCCCTGGGGCACCATCACCAAGCCTGATGATATGCACCTCGGCCACCAGAAAGTCAGCATGTATGAGGTTGACCAGCTGGTAGAAAGACTCTATGAGGTAAAACTTGTCTTTATTCTACTGTACTAACATTGATCTGTCTCCTTTAATGTTTGATAGTGATTCATCTAAATGATTTATGGTAATGTTCAATCAATATTATGCAAAGTTGTAATATGCCATGCAAAAACTTACATAAACTATAATGAGAGGAGTGAAGGAGGTGGACGTATTATTTTGATGAAATGGGAATATCAGGAACACACCTCATTTCCACCATGAAATGAAATAGATGCCTGACAAGGAGAGTGAACCCATTATCTACTCTATGTATATCAACAGCTTCTATATACCCACTCCCTCCACTTAAAACATTATCATTTGTATGAAATGTGCTGGAGACAAAATTTGAGAGAGAAAACAGTCTCAGTTGTCTTGATGTTTAGCACTATAGTCATCTACTGCAGGTCATTTTTTTAAACAAATAATTTTTAGATCAGAAGAATTTTTGTTTTTCTTTAGTTGAGCAAGGAATGATATTGATTACGTAGGTTCTTTCTTGAGGAGCTTATATTTAATGTTGGGTGAGGAAGCAAAATGTCAAGGCATCCATTACTTCTCATGCCTTCCCATACTTACTATGATATGAAGGTTATTTTGCTTCAGTATGTTACTACAGGCTTTTAATGTGCATCATTGCTAAACATACATAGTGCATTAAAGTCCCTGGAGTTAGGGCCCAAGGAAGATGCACATACACCATGCACTACCTGAGCAAAAGTAAGACTCTGCCCGGTGTTGGCACAGTGCCTATGTTTACTTCCTGATGTGTATGTGTGTAAATGTATGTAAATGTGTATTTCCTGAAGTGTGTATTTTCCATACACACATAAACATGCGCATGGATGCAAACACACAAACAGCGGCCCTTAGAGCTTGGTGGTTAATACTGCAACTGATCAAGGTGTGCTGTATCTTCTCAAATGCACTTTGCTGACATGCAGTGAATGGGAGATTTTGTGACAGCAACATTACATGAATTCCACACTCTTAATACATCTGAGTCAGAACTGACCTGGAACTGGGTCCGTTGGGGTCACACACCGTTCCGGGTCAGATATGACAAGGAATGGGGTAAGATATGACCCATTCAGAGTCATGAATTGGGTCAGGGTGACCCCATTCGGGGTCTTCATGACCAAATTCCAAGTCATTTTTGACCCGGAACGGTGTGTGACCCCAATGGACCCAGTTCCGGGTCAGTTCTGACTCGGAATTTTTTAGAGTGCATATTTAGTGCCTGTCTACTTCTTAAGCTGGTATTACATTGCATTTCATTTATCTGTTGCTCTCAGAATATCAGAATACTGAAAACTGATTAAAATGTTAAACTTTTATTTCTACAACCCAAGATACGGAAGGAAATTCCACTCACATCGAATCGGCAAAATCCCAAAATGACTCCAGAGGCAGTAGATGACATGCTGGACAGGTTGACAAGGAACTCGGGTGAGAAAGCGCCAGATGCTAAACGAGTTGCAGAAGGGAAACTGAAAGATATTGGCATTCTGAACTCCTTTGCATGGAAAGGCTACAATTATTGAGAAACAGAAGTGGAAAGAATGAAGAAGAAGAGCCATTCACTCTGATAAGGTATAGATGAGATTCTTCTTGTACTACTACAGCAATATTTATTTCTACTTGTGGAAGATATCAACACTACCACTACAAACAATACATTTTTATAAAGGAATATGTATGCCAGTTCTACTTGCTCTGTTTCATGTTGAATCTAGATATGAATTCAGACATAATACAGTTATGAACCAGCCTCTCACTAAAAAAGAAAAGTGACCCTGCAATTTTACCATTGCTTAAACTGTTGAATTTGGGTCGACTATAAGCAAACATACCCATTGTGGGATAAAAGGATTGAATATTGTTACCATGTTTTGATCATATAATAGCTCTTGATTGCATCAGATAAAATACTGAAACAATTAAAGCTTTCACTTTGTGCTTTTACTCAAAAAATATTTTCTTAGAAATTAGCTGTGACTGACACACATCTTTAGAAGCCAGCTAGTAATATGACATGGGATTCCTTCGTAAGGCAAAATGAAGATCAACCAAAAAGTAAGGTAATTGAAGCTTTACGGGAAAAAGGAATTTGAGCTGTAAAAGACATGTGGTGCCTCACATACTTTGGTTGTGAACAATGCAGTGAGTGCACATTTTGAATTTTGACACTTTTTATCAATATGCAAAGCAAATGCTTATGTTTTCATCCCATTTAGTATGCAGTAAAAAGAGTGCCAGAATAAACATCAAAATTCAGTATTTATCTGCAGTTTACAGATACAAGCTCAGTATGAATGTCCATTGAAATCTGAAATGTTTGCCATTACTTTATAATCAAGCCACTATTACCCAAGCTGCATAATACATCCTTCTTGATGATATCAGCAAGCTGTAGGCCTACAAATTAGCAGTCACCATAATTTATATGCAAGTGAACTGCCTGTTAGCCATCATTACCATTTCAGAGGTCCAAATGTCAGCCAAAATTATTGTAGGTAAAACCTTATTTGATAAAGAGTTGTTGTCCACAATTGCTTCTGAAAATGAATAATAAATGTAAACAGTGCTTTTTAACATGATTGCTTTACTGTTACAGTAAATGGGCAAGTGTAATAACCATTAATCTTATTTATTAGGTTTGTATCATTGGCATTATCTATGACAGGTTTCTTTTTTACCACCTGATCTTTCACATTTGCAGTATTTGGTTTCGGTGCACTGAGAGGCTTTGGATCTTTTTTAAACACCTAATGTACAGAAGTTATGTTATTATATAAAATACACATCCAGATGTATGTGCTTACTATAAAGGTGCAAGGCATTATGCTTTCATGGGAATGATATTCTGTGTGAGTACTTCTGAACAAAATTTCAGCAAACTTCATCAAGTATTAGCAAAAGTCAGGTTGAAATAACAAAAGTTCACTTCTCAGTATTCAATTTTTTATCATATCATTCCAGTAGGCTAGTAAGTAGATTGTAACACCCTGTTACTTTTTTTTTTTTGTTTTACCTGCAAGAATTTTATTATCTATACACTATACTTAGGAACAGTGAGCTTTATTGTTCTCATTGTTATTTTGCATTAATATGTTTATTACTATTTTTTTTTGGTGTGGGAAATGTCTTTTTTTCATATGAACCTTTTTTTTTTTGTTACTGGTGATGGGCTCTTTGTGACTGTGTGAAAACTATATACAATTATGTTATCATTTGGTACATGTATGTAGATAATAAACGTTTTTATATGCTCATTTTTTTTATAATTTTTACATGATTGCTAGAACATGTGTCTGTTATATGTGTACACATGTGTTTTATTACATCTCATATCTTATACTTTACCCCTTGTCCTCTAAATTTCACACTTTATATGGATAAAATAGTGAAGGATGATCTATTGTAAAAGAGAGGTGCCCTCCCTGATTGTAATAAAATGATAAATATGTAAGGCCACAAATTCATTGAAAAATATTATATAATCTGTGTCAAAATGATGCAAGCCAACCTTATCTTTCAGTCTCTTATTCCATAATGTCAGTAAAAATACATGAGAGGGACTTTGATAGTGTTCATGGTCATTCTGTTTTTCAGATACATAGCCCCACAAAGGCTCAGTTGGGTGCTGTGTAGTTCCAGTATTATCTTGTTGAATTCTTTTATATTGTGCCTGCCACGTTTATGTGCAATATGTTGAGGTGTAATGCTTTCCAATGAGGTTTCACTCTATGTATGAAATGAATTCCAGCTACAAGAGGGTATGTAGTTATTGAAGTTGTGAAGATGTTTGTGCACAGTCATTTAGTGTTGATGCCGTGCTGGTAATGGATTCATCAAGTGAAGAGTTTGTTTGCAAAAACCGATAAGTCCATATTTGCCAAATTGAGATATTTGCGATTAAAGGTCAAGAAAAATAAAGAGAATAATAAGAAATTTTTTGCCTCTTTTGACCATAACTTCAAAAATGTACCTTTACATGTAGTGACCAATATATCATTTGAAAGGTATTATTTTGTACTTTATGACACAGACCGTACTTCAAAATCTACAAAAATGGACTTATCGGTTTATGCGAACAAACCCTTCAAGTGTTGTGCAACATTGAATGCTGCAAGTTGTCAAAATAAGCAACGCATAGATTAGCAGGTGTAAAATAATGTATGCTGCTTACCACCAAAGAAACTGATAGCATCTGAACAAATTTAAAAGCTTTGCTGGAAATCTGTCTCTTGGGCTTCTGTTTGTGTGATTCGATTTGTGAGACAGTTGGGTCTTGTTCTTGTTTTCAAATGTTGTGCTGTATTTAATTTCAGTTTGCCCTGCAGATTGAAAGTTTACAATCATGGTATACATATTTATATATGTACTGTTTGTGGTTCACTGCATAAATATCATAATGTTTTGAACACAAAGTACCAGCAATACCCTAACTGGTTAAAATTAGATGTGTCAAGGGGTTCATGATATTTTCTAGTATGACTGATTCTTCCATGACTTTGTGTGTGTGGGATCTTTTCCTAATTAAATTTCTTCATTTCATCCATGCTTATATATCTGAGATTGTTGTTTTTTAATTGGTTGTCAGTATTGCAAAACAAGTATGATTCATTGCAAATGATTCAAACTTGTTAGAATTGACAGTGTCTTGTGTATTGCTCGTGCCACATTCTTACTCATGCCGATTGTTTTTTATTTTGAAATAAACTGATAAAGAAAAGAAAGCTCAAATGTTATTGAATGTAATTCCTGAAAATGTGTGGTGTCGCATGAGTACTTGCATGCATACCTCAAGATTTTTTATTTATCTATTTTGTGTGTGTGTGTGTATGTGTGTGTGTGTGTATATGTTAGGTTAAGTGAATATAAAAGAAAAATGAAATGGATCTTCTGTGTGAAGATATACAATGTATATATATATATACATATATATATATAATATATATATATATATATATATATATATATATATATATATATATATAGTCATGACGAAGGAAGAAGGGCTGCTGGCAGATGTAGTAGCAGTTCACTCACTGCCTTTTATTGCTGCCAAGCTTTTGACCCTGTACAGGTCTTCTTACTCGTCTTAAGTGTACCTGTGTGGTTTCTGGTGTATGTGCAGTATGTATTATATAAATAAATGAATAAATATATATATATATATATATATATATATATATATATATATATATATGTTCCAAAGCTTCTCGGGGTGCTGGTGTGATGCATAAGCTAAAATTTATTATTCAAATTCATGAATTCTTTTACGTCGATGTAGGGCAATTTGTCAATCAGTTGCAATGAAAACTAAAATTTATTGTTCCTAAAAGTGTCTTGACTACACTGTATAATAGCATCATAATGCCTCACTTGATGTATTGTAATGTTGCCTGGGGTAATACTTATAACAGCCATCTTCATAAATTGTTTATTGTACAAAAAAGAGCTATCAGGCTAATAACAAGCTCACACTTTACTAGGCCAAGTGCCCCCCAGTTCTTACAGCTGTGTTGTTTACCTCTAAACGAGTTAGTGTCTTTTAACTCATTGGCATTCATGTACAAGCTTCACATGTCCAGTTCTCCCTCCTTATTTCTGGATTTGTTCGTCAAAAACTCAGTTGTTCATTCCCATAATACACGTCAGAAAAACCTTCTGCATCTACCTCGTGTAGCTACCAGTATTGCCCTAAATTCTTTTTATGTGTCTTGCATAAAAGAATGGAACATGTTACCCTCAGATGTTAAAGATAGTACCACTTTTTCCAGATTTAAAGTGTTGGCTCGGAAGTATTTGCTTCATCGATATTCTCAGTCTCATTGATGCTGCTCCTTTTAAATTCTACATACATGACTTCATCTCATCGCTTTCCATTTGAGTAACATAGTCTAATGCCAATTATGTTTTGCTTTAAAATTCCATAGGTAGTGTGTGTGTGTGTGTGTGTGTGTGTGTGTGTGTGTGTGTGTGTGTGTGTGTGTGTGAGGGATTGAGGAATTCCAGTAGAATTATTCTATGGCTTTAATGTTTGTTTTATAGTAGTGAGTTGTTATATTGCATGTCTTAACTTGCCTTTCCAGAGGTTCTTATTATACAAGCTTGCTTTTCTAAGACCCCTCCACTTTACATTTATGCATCTACATGCATTGTCAATTTATTTTCAATTCTGCAAATTGTTTTAATCGCATATATTCAACAATGTATTCCTTGTTACATATTATTGTTCTTATGTAATTTTTGTATTGTGGAAACTTTGAATAAACTTGAAACTTGAAACTTAATATATATATATATATAGAGAGAGAGAGATATGTATATATATATATATATATATATATATATATATATATATATATGTATATATATATATATATATAATAAATAGTGAAAACTTTGAGCAAAGAAAATGGGTTTTCATCGGGATTCGAACCCGAGACCTCCGGATTACTAGACCGGTGCTCTACCGACTGAGCTATTGAAAGCCCTAGATCGGTGTTCGTCCCAAACCATTAATTCTCTTTGCTCGTGTGGTCAGAAGCTATAGTGTGTGTGTGTGTGTGTGTGTGTGTGTGTGTGTGTGTGTGTGTGTGTGTGTGCGCACACACACATTAACCTGACATAAACACAAAGGATGTAAATCAACTTTGGAATAAATGCGAGGGATCGCCGAAGCGATGCAGCTTTTTATTTTTTGTGATATATATTGAAACAAGAAAGGGAAAACTGACCAGAAACAAATAATAGATAGTGAAAACTTTGAGCAAAGAAAATGGGTATACATCGGGATTCGAACCCGAGACCTCCGGATTACTAGACCGGTGCTCTACCGACTGAGCTATTGAAAGCCCTAGATCGGTGGTCGTCCCAAAACCCTTAAAGGGACTGTACAGCACTGGTTGAGGTGGGGATTCATGTTTTGATCATTCCCGAAGTGAGATAATGAGAAACCTCTTATAAAATATGAAAGAGCATGTAATTTTAAGAAGGATTCAATGTTTATTTGATGAAAATTGGTTTTCAAATGGCTGAGATATCCAAAAAAAAACGATAAAAATAAAAGGCGACAGGCCACGCCTTTTATTAGGATCTCTTTGTTTCACCTTGTTTTGGGATATCTCAGCCATTTCAAAACCGATTTTCATCAAATAAACTTTTGATACCCCTTAGAATTGCATGCTCTTTGACATCTCATAGAGTGGTTTCTGAATATCTTGCAAAACGTTAAAAGCTAAAATCCTCATCTCGACCAGAACTGTACACACCCTTTAACTCTCTTTGCTCGTGTGGTCAGAAGCTATAGTGTGTGTATGTGTGCCACACACACACACACACATACACACACACACACACACACACACACACACACACACACACACACACACACACACATTAACCTGACATAAACCCAAAAGATGTAAATCAACTTTGGAATAAATGCGAGGGATCGCCGAAGCGATGCAGCTTTTTATTTTTTGTGATATATATTGAAACAAGAAAGGGAAAACTGACCAGAAACAAATAATAAATAGTGAAAACTTTGAGCAAAGAAAATGAGTTTTCATCGGGATTCGAACCCGAGACCTCCGGATTACTAGACCGGTGCTCTACCGACTGAGTTATTGAAAGCCCTAGATCGGTGTTCGTCCCAAACCCTTAACTCTCTTTGCTCGTGTGGTCAGAAGCTATAGTGTATGTATGTGTGCCACGCACACACACATTAACCTGACATAAACCCAAAGGATGTAAATCAACTTTGGAATAAATGCGAGGGATCGCCGAAGCGATATATATAATATATGTATGTGTGTGTGTGTATTCCACAATCACAGATTAAAGTTAATATTTGAAAAATAATGCAGATAAAGATTTTCATTAAAAACTATTGGAAGAAACCAACAAGAAAATAAGAAATGTTACAATATCACATTCAGCGAGCATTATGAAAATAATGTAAGCCTACTGCAAAACTCCAAGCGTTGGGAGGTGATTTTACCTATATGATTGGCAGGTATAGTTACTACCGTTATATCAGGGTGTAAGTATTGCCGTCTGTTGATAATCAGGAAATTTTGGGTACATTGAAGCATATTTACAGTAGTGACAACTCCAATTCCTCTTCAAGAATAGCCCCAAAAAGGCATTTTAGATGCAACGTACACAGGGCAATATAAATCGATGGAATTCCTGTCAATTAGCTTAGAGGGGGAATAAGAAAACAGATTTGTTTGTTAAATTGTTGCTTTTCTGGGGGTGGGGCTGTGTGCCAATTTCACCTAAACAGACGTCAAAAAAGGACGCTATATGCTTCAAGATTGATCTTCTCTGCAAGTTGAAATACATGACTTGATCTCAAGGCACTGGCGTAGCCAGGGGGGGGGGGGGGAGGGCGATGGGGGCGATCGCCCCCCCTAAGATTTGGACCGGGGATTTGGGAGGCGGAAAAAAAAAATGCGTGTATACTGTATGCATGCACATGAAGCGGGTCTCCTTTGCAACCTTTCATCAAATAAGATATTTTTTTTGAATATTTCACTCAAAGTGTGCACCAGATCGTTGAATTTCAATTCAAATTATGCAAAATCTCTCGTGCTTGGGAGGGGGATACCCCTCCCAAACCCTCCCCCTCTGTGCCTCTTTCCCCAGCTTAGTACACTTTTTAGATTTTTTTAACAATTATGAATAATTCTGAGTGCACAAGACTTATCACTTATATTCCGAAAACTCAAGGTTCCCTCATGTATAAGGGGAATTTCCCTTTTAATCGACCCTTTCCTCCCTCAGTCCCCCCCCCCTCCCCCAATCAGTTTTTGTGTGTGTGTGTGTGTGTGATTTCCCAAATGTTGATTCCATCAAATATGCGTAGACGAGATATCTCAATTTCAACCTTAAAAAAGCAAAAGCTCCAAGGGTGGGGAAGGGTGGGGATAACACTCGCCCACGCCTTCTCCCTGCTCGCCCGCCCCTCCCCCCCCCCCTTCCGCCATGCATAGAAGTAGACTGTGGCTATACCCAGATCGCTTTATTTCAATTCTAAAAACGCAAAAGCTCCGCGAGCGGGAGGATTGCCCCTTCCCCTAAGCTCTACCTCACTAGACTTTCTACATACACACAGATGGTGCACATTCGGAATAAGAGCTAAATCCCGTGATGTTATCACTTCGATGAAAAAGTATTGCACCAAAAATTTGCAACAGATCGCTGAATTTCAGGTCTGAAAACGCAAAATCACCTTCGTGTGGAGGAGATATGCCCCTATCTACACCCTCGTGTGCATGCTTTTTCTGTTTGACTGCTGAACAGACAGTGTTAAAGATATTCAGTGTAAGAATTAATACAAGACGATTATTTAAATGATACCATTTTATAGGCAAATTGTTCAATAAAAATCTACACTAAAATATACTGCAACTTTAAACAAGTGGGACTGTTTCAACTCGTTAAAACACGCAAAAACATGCATCAAATTGCACCATTTGCAACATCAAAATGCAAAAAGTTCTCATCGTGGGAGGGGGACATCCCCTCCCACACCCACTCCTCCCCCTTCGCCCTCTCCGCTCTCTCGGGTTCAGTCGCGTTCATGATATTCAGTGAAAAGAATTAATACAAGAAGCGTATTTAAGATAGCATTTTATAGGCAAATTGTTCAATGATAATCTACATCAAAATATACTGCTACCTTAAACAAGTGGGACTGTTTCACGTTGATAAAACGCGCAAAAGCATGCATCAAATTGCACCATTTGCAACATCAAAATGCAAAAAGTTCTCACCGTGGGAGGGGGGACACCCCCTCCCCTCCCCCCTCGCTCGCTCCGCTCGCCCGGGTTCAGTCGCGTTAATGATATTCAGTGAAAAGAATTAATACAAGAAGTGTATCTAAATTATACCATTATATAGGCAAATTGTTCAATGATAATCTACATCAAAATATACTGCTACCTTAAACAAGTGGGACTGTTTCACGTCGATAAAACGCGCAAAAACATGCATCAAATTGCACCATTTGCAACATCAAAATGCAAGAAGTTCTTACCGTGGGAGGGGGACACCCCCTCCCACACCCTCCCCTCCCCCTCGCTCGCTCCGCTCGCTCGGGTTCAGTCGCGTTCATGATATTCAGTGAAAAGAAGTAATACAAGAAGTGCATTTAAATTGTACCATATTATAGGCAAATTGTTCAATGATAATCTACATCAAAATATACTGCAACCTTAAACAAATGGGACTGTTTCAACTCGTTAAAACACGCCAAAACATGCATCAAATTGCACCATTTGCAGCATCAAATGCAAAAAGTTCTCACCGTGGAGGGGGACACCCCCTCCCACACCCTCCCCTCCCCCTCGCTCGCTCCGCTCGCTCGGGTTCAGTCGCGTTCATGATATTCAGTGAAAAGAATCAATACAAGAAGTGTATTTAACTTATACCATTTTATAGGCAAATTGTTCAATAATAATCTACATCAAAATAAACTGCTACCTTAAACAAGTGGGACTGTTTGACGTCGATAGAACGCGCAAAAACATGCATCAAATTGCACCATTTGCAACATCAAAATGCAAAAAGTTCTTACCGTGGGAGGGGGGACACCCCCTCCCACACCCTCCCCTCCCCCTTCGCTCGCTCCGCTCTCTCGGGTTCAGTCGCGTTCATGATATTCAGTGAAAAGAATTAATACAAGAAGCATATTTAAATGATAGTATTTTATGGGCAAATTGTTCAATGATATTCTATATACTGCTACCTTAAACAAGTGGGACTGTTTCACGTCGATAAAACGCGCAAAAACATGCATAAAATTGCACCATTTGCAGCATCAAAATGCAAAAAGTTCTTACCGTGGGAGGGGGGACACGCCCTCCCACACCCTCCCCTCTCCTTCGCTCGCTCCGCTCTCTCGGGTTCAGTCGCGTTCATGATATTCAGTGAAAAGAATTAATACAAGAAGCATATTTAAATGATAGCATTTTATAGGCAAACTGTTCAATGATAATCTACATCAAAATATACCTTAAACAAGTGGGACTGTTTCACGTCGATAAAACGCGCAAAAACATGCATCAAATTGCACCATTTGCAACATCAAAATGCAAAAAGTTCTTACCGTGGGAGGGGGACACCCCCTCCCACACCCTCCCCTCCCCCATCCTCGCTCCGCTCGCTCGGGTTCAGTCGCGTTCATGATATTCAGTGAAAAGAAGTAATACAAGAAGTGTATTTAAATTGTACCATATTATAGGCAAATTGTTCAATGATAATCTACATCAAAATATACTGCAACCTTAAACAAGTGGGACTGTTTCAACTCGTTAAAACACGCAAAAACATGCATCAAATTGCACCATTTGCAGCATCAAAATGCAAAAAAGTCTCACCGTGGGAGGGGGACACCCCCCTCCCACACCCCCCCCCCCCCCCTCCCCCTTCACTCGCTCCGCTCGCTCGGGTGGGAAATAGGCAAATTGTTCAATGATAATCTACATCAAAATATACTGCAACCTTAAACAAGTGGGACTGTTTCAACTCGTTAAAACACGCAAAAACATGCATCAAATTGCACCATTTGCAGCATCAAAATGCAAAAAAGTCTCACCGTGGGAGGGGGACACCCCCCTCCCACACCCACCCCCTTCACTCGCTCCGCTCGCTCGGGTGGGAAATAGGCAAATTGTTCAATGATAATCTACATCAAAATATACTGCAACCTTAAACAAGTGGGACTGTTTCAACTCGTTAAAACACGCAAAAACATGCATCAAATTGCACCATTTGCAGCATCAAAATGCAAAAAGTTCTCACCGTGGGAGGGGGGACACCCCCCTCCCACACCCTCCCCCTCCCCCCTCGCTCGCTCCGCTCGCTCGGGCTCGGTCGCTTCGCTCCCTCGCAGACTAACCGCCCCCCCTAAGATGAAATCCTGGCTACGCCGTTGTCTCAAGGGAAGACGTCGATTAAAAATGATTTTCGAATCTTGAGGGATCAATTTTGAAATTCTTAGTCGCACAGCCACACACGGAAGCATCTTCGTTCAAAATTAAACACTTTAATAATGATTCGTATCATTGTCATTTTTTGTATAGACGAGAATTGGGGTTTTAACTTTTGGGGAGATACCAAGAAACCACTTACAAAAACAATAATTGAGAGCATACCATACTAAGAGGAATTCAAAGTTTATTAGATGAAAATCGGTTTTGGAATGCCTGAGACATCGATTAGGATTGCTCTGTTTTGAATATCTCAGCCATTTCAAAACCAATTTTCATTAAATAAACGTTGAGTCCCTTTTGGAATTACATGCTCTTTCATATTTCAGAAGAGGTTTCTCATTTTCTCACCAAAAAATATCAGAAACCTGAAGTTAGGTCTCAACCAAAACTATACCATTCGTTTAACAAGTCAAACATGTTTACGTGAGTAAATGGCAATGTTTATATACAAATAACGCTATTTCTTATTTGATTATGGCACCTGTTCAATCCAGTAGTGGCGGCAGAACGATCGCTACGTCTTTTAAGAACACAAGTTTTCCATGTCCGATTACTTTATAAAGACATAAACGTCAAGGAGGTCATTAAGGGTCGTCAGTTTGATATATTTATTCTCGCTTTTCACATTCCAACTTAATTGATATGAATTAATGGACTCGAATATCATTATGCGCTATTATATGATTTTTTTTCTGTTCCCTTGGACACTTACACGAAAGACATTTGGCGAACAGATGCAACCCTGTGATATCGTTACCAAGTATATAGGTCTAGTATAGTCGGAAGATTTTATGCGAATTGACATTACCTCAGACTTTTATTCCAAGGATTACAGGGCCTCGTCGACATACTCATGCAAAGAACTGAGAATTCGAGAGGATTTGGGAGTATTTCGCGGCACCCTCGTTGATATATCCATGGGGGGGGGGGGGATATTGCTATCTCTCCTTCGCTACATTTTGTGTGTGTGTGTGTGTGTGTGTGTAATTTTTCCTGACAATCGCTTTATACAATATTCATATGGAGAATATACACATCTTAACTCCAAAATAACACGAATTAAACAACAGACTGAATCCCTCCTTTTAGAATGGAGTGAAAATAGTGCGTTGAGAATCGTGTTGCCCTTCGCGCACAGTGAATATTCGTAGCTCTTTTTCGTCCACCTTGTTTTCGGACTGAATGACGTCGTGATAGCATAACATGAAATTCCAGCTAAAACTTTGATTACATTTTTAGCAAGAAAAAAAAAAGATACATAAAAAAAGATGCGTAGAAAGATGAAAGACGTTTTAGCTGTGTTTATAGTTAGAAATATGCATTTTGATACGTAAACTATGTCATTAACATATACTGGGTTCACAGTCATGATCCAACACCAGTGTTACCCCCCCCCCCCCCCCCCCCTCTCTCTCTCTTAGTGCTAAAATCAAATTTCTATTTGGGATACCTGGCATTAAAAGGCATCTCCTTTTCCGTTGTGAACGACATGCTTACGAGACAAGGAAATATTTCTCAAGCTGTTTGAGATGACCTTATTTTCAAGATAAACTCCACAAGCAGAAAGGTGCGATGCATGCAACCATGCAAATATCTTGTCTATTCGATAGTACATGTAATAGTTTTTTCACCTCGATGAACTATATACATAACTAAATAAAATATTTACACTTGTTTTCAAGTATAGATAATCATGCAATATCTAGCCTACTAAGTTGCGTATTGATGAAAACGTAAAGTTATATAGTCACTTTTATTATGTATCATTAGACGGCATCCATTGCAAATTGCTTAACACACAAACAGACAGACAACAGACACACACAATACCATTATGTAATGATCTCTTATGCCTACGTTTTCACTCTCTTCTTCCAATGTCTTCAAAATGACAAATTCTCCAGTTGTTCGATATTCTAATGGTGAACTTGCATCCTCATTTTTAATGCTTGAGGTCATTCAAATTTTGAAAGGGCAGAGATGGATGTACATAAAAAAAGGCAAAAATGTAGAAAGAGGGAAGAGAGAGGAGGATGAGGTGGAGAAAGAGAAGGAGAATGAAAGTAATGAGAGAAAGAATTTGAACAAATCAATCCACACTGTCAACATCATGAATGTTGCAAATATCACCTCTTTGGCCAAGCAATTTGTTACACTTGTACCGAAGAGTCCAATCTAGATTCGATTATCATGTAAATATATACAGTATGTATACATATTTTTTTTATCATTTTTATTATCATTATTATTATTTTTTGTGGAGAGCCATCCGCAACTTGCACTGCACGATGCAGGGACAATAATCACTACACTACTAGTAATACCTAAACCATTAGTCATCAATTAAGCCCCCGTTGTGTGCATGCAAAGTCTCTTCCAAAAACCTCGTATTGGCGCTTCCTTCTCGTGTATTGTGCGCACATTCATTTTACATCATATTCACGTTTATAACTCAAAATCAAAGTAGAGTTGCATGATGTGGGTTGCAGAATATCATCTGTATCCAGAATTAATTTCAATATATACCATACTATTCTGCGTTCGTATAATCAAGTCAAAACATATCAAAATTAGTAACAGAAAACCATGCATTATATCCCATCTTTCAATGCCTTTTAATATAGTCTGTCGACAATATTATCGGCTATGATGGTTGTCGTCATGTTTTTTTAAAACTAATTATGCAAGACATAAGAATAGCATCTCGAAAAATCAGAAGTTGTTTGTTCTGTTGTTGTTGTTGTTGTTGTTGTTGTTGTTGTTGTTGTTGTTGTTGAAATGTGATATAATTTGGTTGCTGGAATTTCCCCGTACACTTATTTTCAGTCACTGATGTAAGAAGAAGATTATTAAGTTGATGCAGGTTCGTTCTCCTGACAATGTAAGCATCCTAAAAACATTAAACAATTAATAACATAAACACGCATGAATACGCATCTCTGTCTGTGGATAAAAAATGTCAGTCATTATTTCAGTTAAATTGGGAAATGCACAGCAGACTCCTTGAATAATATGGTATACCCTTTTCCTATTTTTCCTCCTTTTTTTGAGGGAGAGAGCAGTTAATGACTTCACTTAGTAATATAATTATAACACTTGCGAATGACATATAAATCATAACTATACGAATTTTCAAATCTCAGAAACTCAAACACTCCTTTTCATTGAGGACTCTCAATTATACAGGTTAATGGAATTTTCTTATTTTTTTTCAGTCAATGAATCTTTCGATCCATTTTCTAGTCCCTGGTAAAAAGAAAATAACATGACGACAACCATTTTACGACTACTTGACGACAGATCCACGTACGCCTTTCAGCGAACTCTCCACGAGTCCATGTTTTGTTTTATTACGCTCCAATTATGACTAGATGTATAATCACACAGGGTCATATTGCTGATTTGGGTCATCAAGGTCTACTCGTAGGAATGACATTCTAGGTATTCCAATAAGATTGATTTCTGTAACGAAAATAACAACAAATTTACAAGTACAACAACAACAACAATAATAATGATAATAATAATAATAATAATAATAATAATAATAATAATAATAATAATAATAATAACAACAAGAACCACAATCACCACTACCACCATCATCACCATCACCATCATCATCACCATCACTAGTACCATCCTTTATCAACCTCTCCAGGGAGGTGGGAAGGAGCACCCGAGCACGCCACCTTTCTCTGGCACTCCCATCCCGCATGCTCCACAAGCAAGCGGTAACTCCCTTGACATTGTTCCACTCTGACTACCTCTTACCTCACTGTCTGTGTTGATGGTGGTGCTGAGGTGTAACTTGGCAAGCAGCGGGATAAATTTGAAGGGACTGGGGTGGGAGGATGGACAAAAGCTGTCAGAAATTTTGGCCTCGACTAGAGTGACGAATAAACAGTAGCGTTGGAAGAAAAAAAAATCTCAGTGTCCATTTACAGTTGTCTTGTTTGTTTATTTGCTTGCTTGCTAGATTAGTTGGAATTGTTTGTTGCTGTTGTAACGTTTTGAAGAAACTATGTCTTCTTCTGGTGCTTAGGGAATTTTCGGTTTGTCCACTAAACTGAGCGGAAAATGATATGTCTCCTTAATTGTTAGGACGTACTGTATTTACTCACAGTAAAGACATTTTTTTTTTCTTCTTTTTCTTGCACGAGACCTTCAAAACACTTGCAAGTAGAGTCCTTCCGCCATCAAAGACACAAACAAGTGTCTTGTTCAAAACTTCAGCTCACGGCATGATGCTTTTATAGGCAAAACAATAGAAACAACACAGCAGTCCAAATCATTGATCCAGTAAGTTATTACAATACACATAGTAGCTTGTAGGTCTACGAAAAAGACAATTTCTATCGGATCATCACAACTGGCTCGAAATTTAAGGAGTCTGTAAATACAGACTAGATACATAGCATACGCTCGCATGGAATACTGAGTAATGTCATTACTGTATAGTGGATGCGGCTTCCGTGATTGTCGATGATGGCTGCCCAACCACTTGTTATCAGGATAAAGACCCAAAACGGGGAAGATGTAGATTGGACGGTACAGTTAGGCCAGCTTTCATTCGAAGAAGTATTGGTAAGTGAATTTTCTGCCCGAAGAATCGATTTTGACGGGACTGTCGCAATACCGGTTGCGCAATGGTCGTTGGTCGTCTTCTTCTACAGCGGGAAAGCCAGTGGTCCCATACGTTCGTATTTGTGTGAGAGAAAGCAGTGAATAGCAGTGAAAAGACTGCATGCGCTTTGGGTACCGGTAGCGATACTATCATTCATAATTGTCGGTTTGAATGCACATAATGCATAGCAGATAAGTATCCTATGAGCGTGCACCTGTCCTCCTTATCTAAGTCTAACCAGTTATCTTTCGAGAGCAAAAATGGAAAGTTGATCGAGATTAGACTACTCGTATGAAGAAATCTCTCCCACAGTCGCAGTCACCACCTGACCACACAAATTTACAGTGTAATTTAGTCTAATTTAAATTTAATACTTCATATCTTTCTACCTGGAGTACGTTGCGTTGAAGAAAGTATGTTACATGTGAAAGAAATCAGACTAGACTATATCTATATTCAACTGTTTGTGCTTCTAAAACAGGGTTCTTAAATTCCTTTTGTCCACATTGCATTGTGAGGATGTAGATATTCTAGTAGTTGCTGACAGGAGTATCGACTTACTGTATCGTTAAATGACTAGAATCCCCTTCTACATGCATTCTGTGATCTAAATGCAAATGATTTTTGTGCATTGACGACCGAGCGAATAATACTGCAAATAAGTACCAGGTAGATCTAGACTATATTTTTATAACCCACAAAAGTGGTTTTTTTTTCTTGATTAATTGCTTTCCCTTTTTTGTAAAGAAATTATTCATGATTTATTTAATAATCCCACATGTGCACGTGTTAGCTTAGCCTTTGCTTTGTCATCTCAGTCTTCATCAGAAATCAAAGTCTAATTTACCTTTTTTTTTTGAAAGCTGACTAAACTTTAACTTGTTCCTCATAAAGTCAAAATAAAAAGTGTTCTGTAACATATTATTAAGGTTTCAAAATATTGAGTTTTCGTTAATTGTGCAAAATAACAATAGATTCATGTTTATGCTATAATATTTAATGTGATAATATTGGATATCATGATAATTAGATTGATGAAACAACTTCTATAGCTTGTTTTATCTGTTAAAAGCGTTCAAAATAAGTGATGGATATCATAAGAACTTTAAGAAACAGAAAGTCACAAATTATGTTTATATTTCATTTTCAAACATGAAATTGTGTGAAGTAAAAACTTTTGCTTCTGTTCTTGTGATTTATAAAGACACAGTGTACAAAAAAAGTTTTTCTCATGAAATGTAACAAAAATGAAAATGGTCAGCTTGCAAAACAAGGCTAGCACTTTCATGGATTTTCATATTCCACTTTGATTTTTTCTAATATGACCAGAACAAATAAAGTGATTGCGATGAGTCTCACATTTTGTTATCTCTTCTTCTTGCAGGAGGTAATAGCTCAGGTTCTCCAAGATAATACACCAGCTGCCTTTGAATGTGAGTATTCTATCCTCTAAATCTTGATGTGTATGAAGAATAATAATTAGGATAAAAAAGAAAGGTTGACCTTGAGAGGATGATGGAAGGGGGATGTCACAATTTTTCCTCGCATCTGTCACTTGCAAGGGGTGATGAATTCTTGATTAGTCACGCCAGTCTGGAGGGAAATAACTTCTTTATCATATAAATTTGTGGAGTATATCAGGTTAAGTGTCTGACAAGCCATTCCCATACGTGTAAAATCATTGTCCAGAGGCAGTGGTAAGAGTAAGTTACAATGTAGAGAAAATTGATCCAAAGAAACCAAAATGTAAATAACCAGGATAATTCTCTGAATACTCAACAGACTTTATGGGACTTCGAGCTTTGCTTTGTGATCAATTCAAGCTTCAAGTGAAACTTTAGGGTGCTCTGTGTTGCCATCACCATGGTACACAACGCCACAAATTTTGTCGACGCTTTGGATGGTATGCATCAGTTTGTCAAAATATGGTCTCTCAAAAACAGGCAGCCTAACATTTTTGCACCCTTTCTATCAAATACAAATGGCTTTCATTTTTTTATATCTCGTTCATTAAAACAGGTTGATGCATTTTATTGATCTCCTTGTTTCAGACCTCTATTAAAACAAAATTAAGGCTTTATTACATCATATTGCAAGGTTTGCCTAGAGTCAAACATAAATCGTTATGAATCTAACCAGTCAGAATCCATGATGGAAAATGTGTGCTTATTGTAAACATTCTATCTGAAATGTAGCAATGCAACAGGATGCAAAGCAGTGTAAACTTCGTGGTATATTTTTGATAATGGACTATTCAAATTCTATTTTTGGGAGCAGAGCTTTGATATTTGCCATGGAAATATTTTTCAGCATATATATCGTTAGTCAATAATCTAGCAAATACAACTCCTTCCATCTTACAGTCACCATTGCTGGATGATTACCACACAATCAGTCATTTGATGCTTTAGATTTGTCTGTTTAGTTTTCATTCAAAATTAAAAAAACAAGTAAATAGATGAAAAAAGTGGAGATTTATGTCCAGGTCAGTGAGAGATTTGTGAGATGATCACACCACCTCTTCTGATGTGCATACTGGTTGTGACTAGTGTCACTGCTTTTCCACTACCTCTACTAAGGAGGTTTAATGTTTGTATCAGCATTTGTTTGCAGGGGCAGATCCAGGAATTCTGTAAAAAAAAAAGGGGGGGGGGGCTTTACAAAATTAAAGGGGGCACACCCCCCCCCCCCCCCCCATTTCTTTCTTTTCATTTCTTTTGTTTTGAAAAATAAAAAATAAAGGGGGCCCATGCCCAGTGCTCCCCCACCTGGATCCACCACTGGTTTGTTTTGTTTTGTTTTTGTCTGTTTTCAAAATAACTCAAAAAGTTGTGAATGGATTTGAATGAAACTTACAGAAAAAGTTGATAATGGCACAAGGAACAGATTATTAAATTTTGGTAGTGATCTGGGTAGTTTTATGAATTTTTTAAGAATTTTTTTTTTAAATAATTTGGTGAGTAGGGTCAATTAACATGGGAATTCAAGCTGAGCACATTTGAGGTCTGCATACACACATTAAAGGGATCGTATAGTTTTGGTTGAGACCTAATTTCAGGTGTTTAACATTTTTTGGTGAGATGATGAAAAACCTCTTATGAAATGTGAAAGGGCATGTAATTTCAAGAGGAATTCAATGTTTCTTGATGAAAATTGGTTTTGAAATGGCTGAGATACCCGAAACACAGCAATCCTGATAAAAGTTGGGACCCAGCTTTTATTCTGATTGCTTGTTTTGCTTTGTTTTTGGATGTCTCAGCCATTCCAAAACCGATTGTCATCAAATAAACTTTGAATTCCTCTTAGAATGGTATACTTTGTTTTCTTAAGTGGTTTCTTGGTATCTCTCAAAAAGTTAAAAGGTCAAGCCTCATCTCCACCAATACTATACCATCCCTTTAAGGTTCTTGCTCTGCTCAAGGCACGGCCTTGCAGCATGCAGGAACAAGGCTTCTTTATTATTGGGAAATTGGGTGATTTTCAGCATGTGTGGAAATGAACTGCATGGTGGAGGTCTGTGCTTCTGAGTGCTAAATTGTAGGTTGTTTTTTTTTAAGATATGAAACTTTAAATTCCACAACTGTTAATGAAAACTTCTTCCACTTTTTTGGTTGTTTAGAAGTACAACTATTTGAAGAAAAGGTTATATGTGAATTTCACAGAAATTAATCTTTCCTGGGCATTGAAAGAGCACTTGATCTAGCATCTCTACAAAGCACTGGGAAAAGTATGTGCCTTTCAATTAATGGGTCTCAGAAACACTGAAAGGGATTGTCTGTTTTTCATGAAAAATATGTGGGGGGGGGGGGGCACTGATCATTGTCTCTCAACAGTTGTTTGACTGTTGCATGATGTTTTTAAATTGTACATTATAAAATGTTTGCAGCATAAGTTGTCATGTGTAGCTATCATGAGCATTAAATATAAATCCCTCATAGTGCATTGTAGAATTAGGGCTAAGGTTACAAACCCATACATTGTAAGTCTTCTGTCCAGTGGCAACTAAATTGTTCTCTCGATCATGTAAAGTCTAAAAATAAACTGGGTCGCCATGATTCAAGGCAGCCAGACATGCTCTAGGCAAAAGTAGGGATTGGTGCAATATCTGAACTTAGGAAAATTGGATTAGAATGGGTGATATCACTGATGCAGAAGAAGCGACAGACTTGTACTTAGTTTTAAAATATCCTCCCAGTATATCTCTATGACAAGTACCTTTCATTGATGCTTTCAATTGAACCGTGAAGGGATTGTATAGTTTTGGTTGAGACCTAATTTCAGGTTTCTAACATTTTTTGGTGAGATAATGAGAAACCACTTGAGGAATTCAACGTTTATTTGATGACAATTGGCTTTGAAATGGCTGAGATATCCACAAAAGAGCGATTCTGATAAAGTGTGGGACCCACATTTTATTACGATCGCTTTGTTTTACTTTGTTTTTGGATGTTTCAGTCATTTCAAACCCGATGTTCATCAAATAAACTTTGAATTCCTCTTAAAATGGTATGCTTTGTACTATATCATAAGTGTTTTCTTGGTATCTCGCAAAAAGTTGAAAGCCCAATTCTCATCTCCACCAATACTGTACCATCCCTTTAAAGCTTATCTATTAGCTATTTAATTTACATTGACAAACTGTTTTGTTTACAGACTGTATGTGCATGTATACATGTATTATATAATATTTGTCTAATGTTCATCAAATAAACTTTGAATTCCTCTTAAAATGGTATGCTCTGTACTATATCATAAGTGTTTTCTTGGTATCTCGCAAAAAGTTGAAAGCCCAATTCTCATCTCCACCAATACTGTACCATCACTTTAAAGCTTATCTATTAGCTATTTAAGTTACATTGACAAACTGTTTTGTTTACAGACTGTATGTGCATGTATACATGTATTATATAATATTTGTCTAATGTATTTGTCTAATTGTATAATATTTGTATAATGTTTGTTCACTTGTTTGTTTTTATGTTCTATCTTTTATGATAGTATGTTGTAACATATCTTTATATCATATTCATTTCTGTTTCCACACTCAGCGCCATGAGTACTACTGATATTGTTATCATTATTAAAAGCATGGTTTGCCTTTGTGTAATTCTATATTTTCTTGTTGTTAAGGCATGTGAGAAAATAAACATTGATTTTAAAATAGTAGAACCCAGAGTGTTGTTACATTTAATGAGTGACTGCTGCATTTAGTTAACATTACAATTCAATCAGCTGCAACGATAATGCTTATTATTTTTGTCTCATTGTCCAGATGAGGACGAAGATGGGGATCGCATCACAGTTCGCAGTGATGATGAAATGGAGGCCATGATAAACTATGTAAGTTCATATTATCATTTGTATGTTTATAGTAGATTATCTCCAGGGAAGACATCATTGTCAGATGAAGATGGTCACACAAAGGCAGCCGAGTCGCAAAATTCTGAGTAGAACTGGATAAATAGTGTGAAAGTTCTAATGATCATGTAATCAGCAGATTAAATCTGACATGCTGTCTAGTTGGTCATACACAATAATAGTATATGATAATAATAATATTAATAATAGTTGATATCCTTAGAGCACCTTTTCCCCAGTATAAAGTGCTGTGAGACGTCATCCGTGGTTGCCATAGGAGATAAAATATGTACAGCTGTACAAATTATCAGGCAGTGACAGTAGGAGTTCAGTGCATGCATACACTAAAGGGATTTCAGAATAAGTAGGTCTTACCCATTTGGCTCCTGATACTTTTATCATGATAGGCCTACCCATCCTGCACTGAATTCATAAAGTGATATAATAATACAATTTTTATTGTGTATTTGTATGATAATAAATTTACAAGTTTCTTCTGTCTTCGAAAGTGTGTCAGAACATAATGATCCAGGGCCCTGTTTTATAAAACTTGTAAGTTGCAATGGTTGTTAGAAGCTACTGAAATCCTTACATCTGATTGGATGAGAGTAAATTTGTCATAGAAATGTTGCAGTTGTTACTGATAATGTGTTTTTTTAAATAGGACCCTGGTTGTGATGAAGGATTGCCAAGGTTATGACAGGAAATACCTCTTGATGGAAAAAATGAAATTTGCAGCATTCTCATGCTCACAACAGTTTAGGAGTACCCTGAAAATGAGGTTATAATCACCCAATCGTTATGACAGTGTTCTTTTTGTTGGTTGACCAAGTGCTAACATTACAAGTCATGTTAATGTTCTTTGATATTTCCCTGACTATGCTCAAATTTCACAATGTTTTGCCTTGTTTGGTTTAAATGATCCATATTTTTCTCAACTCTTGGGCTAGTCCTTCCTAAGGAGGGTTAAGCACACATTAATGCACAATATAGCATGGTAAGCATACTATATGAGAATACAATTGGGCAGAGAAAAAAAATTTGTGGGTACGATGTGTACAACGATCCTGTTGCAGATTTTCCTGTTTGCATGCAGGCATACAGGGTCAATGGTAATCCTGATATACCTAACATCCTCTGTACATTAGTGCAGTAATTGTGCTCATCAACATGTACATCAGTTACTATGAGTCATTCTACTGAAGAGAAATGATATCCCGCTCAGCATTTTTTTTTTTTTTTTTGTTCCTGTTTCATTCTTCCTTTGATGTGCGTGCTAGAATTGTATAGAACTCGGTGCTTGGGCACATCCATTTTGACAAAGTTGGGCATGTGTTTGAGAATGAGCTAAGTTTGGAAGTGCAATATTTATTCATTTGTTGTGCAAGAATTATTTCATTCATTAACTCATCCACTTCTTCACTAAATTCATTCATTTATTCTAGGCAGAGTAAAAGGGTTATTTGTTGTAATACGAGGAGGAATCGTACCTTCCTTCATCACGGAAAGTAGAAATCATATAGAGAGAACAACAGTTATTGGAATGTGCATTAGATGCAATGTATCAAAATAGTGACATTTTTAACTAACATCGTGTGATCCTCCTTTTTTACAGACAAATGAAAGTGAAATTGCTACATTTTGCTTGTAAGAACTACAGATATTCACATGTAAGTGAGTTAAGAATAATGACATCTAGACTATTTTCAATCTCTTTTGTTGGTTCTGTATAGTTGGCACATGTCAGGTCGTCTCTACACTAAGAAATTGCAATTGATAGCAATCTCAGTAGGGACAATGAGTATCTATGAGTGGATGCTTATAAAGCGATTCAGCTGAATTGTTTTTATTTTTCTGTAACTCAGCCAGTAAGATATTTTCTCATGAGTGAAAGCACTTTGGTTCAGTTATTCTTTTTGTCTTAAAATAGCTTCTTATCTGAATAATACATTCCATCTTTTTGTTTTCTTCAAACAAGAATTTTCACTTTCTCTTGCACATAAGCCCCACTCCCTAGAAAAAAATGACAAACCTTGATGTATGATTGCTGAAAACAGTAGGCTTAGCTTGTTACATATCCTATGTTATTCAGCAATTGGTGAATGTGAAAGTGTTCCACCCATTAGTTACAATGCAATCACTAAGCAACCCAAGCTTATTGCCAAGCTTGACTGTAGACTGCCCATGATGCTGTCATGAGGATAAAGATAATCAATCCATCTCAGTTTTTATTTGTTTTTTTATTCATTTGTATCATAAATCTATATTTTCAAATGTATAGCAGCTGTGTTACACAGATTCCCTGCTAAAGACACAACTTTGTAGCTATGTATTATATTTGCATCACAGAGAACTTTTCAACCTGGATAGAGAATGATATCAAACAATGCAAGACTTTGTGTCATTTATTTAGAATTATTTGATATGTAGCAATTTCCTGGCCAATATTTCATCATTTACTGGTCATATGATATCTTCTTTTATCCATGGACTACTGAAAAAGCAAAACGAGTATTCTTTTTCTTATGGGTCTTACCCAAATACCAGTTGCTAATGAATTACTGTCATTACCAAATGATTGTGATGGCTTTTTAAGCAGGGCTACTTCTATGGTAATATCTACAGAGTATCCTTGCCTCACTGAAAAGAAAATTTTGATCATGAAGAATGTAAATTGAATGGGTATTCATTGAAAGCAGAAGAAGAGGTAGTATGCAAGAAAAATATACCAGGGCCTTATTTCATAAAGCTGTTCGTAAAGTTACGAACGACTTACGAACGACTGGTGATCAGTTCTGATGTGCTATACTTATCAGAATTTCAATAATTCAGCACAAGAACTGATCACCAGTCGTTCATAAGTCATTCATAACTTTACGAACAGCTTTGTGAAACACCCCCCCCCCCCATTAAACATACCAAATATCTCAACAACAAAAAAGAATGAAAGAAAGGAAGAGAGAAAGATATAGAGGAGATAATGTGACCAGGAAGAGAGATGATACAACAACAACAACAACAACAAACAAACAAAGAATGAGCAAAGGGTGGACAGGCATTGGCAAACAGATATCATGAGGAGGATAAATAGATGGATGGAGATAGACATATATTGATATAGAGACATAAAGATATAGAAAGACAGAAAACCAACAAAGATGACATGGGAGGGATAGATCTAGGTATAGAAATATGAAGAGAGATAGAAAGGAGAGACCTTGGCCAAAAGTAGGAAAATGAAAGTATTTAAGATAAAGAGAATTTAACACAAATGGTATCTTGTCAGACACACAGCCTCAGGGTAGAGAATTCAAACCCTGGGAGATACTCCAGACACTGACTGAGTACCATGTGACCCCCGTGACCCAGGCATGTATGATATGAATGACCTATGACCCCTGGGGTGCAAACTTTTGATGCTTACTTCGCTCTCTTCATAGCAAATGTAAAGCAACTGATTCTGATGCTTGCCTGTCAACATTTCATCATGCATACTAACTGTCAGTTTCACAAAACTAGTGATGTTCATTTTAAGATTATCTTTAACCTGAATATGTGAAGTGGGTCAAAGTCCATGGTCCCACACCCAACATATGAATCTAGGCACTCATGTTTTGATGAAGATATTACTTTCTGACTAAGGAGTACACTTGTATGTCTCGGTTAGACTGTAAGACAGGGAGAATGTCTGTTAATTGAAACATTCACAGTTTGTACATTGTCTGTTTGATTAAAGAGAAACTCTTTTGGCAGCTATCCTGATGAAACTAATAATACTCAAAATTGTGTTTCAGCATGGACTCAGAAGTTAAACGATTATGATTTATGTGTGGTCCATTTGAATATTTGCTTATTTTTAAATGCCAACCTTTTTGCAATTATGTGTTTACCAACACTGCAACAAGTTGACCACATGACATGTATAAACTTGGTTTTACAATGTTTGATCCCATACAAACCTGAATTAGATGTACCCCTGACCTAAATGGCTTTATATTCAATCAACATAAGCTGCTGGTTAGGGGATGCTTCAACAGTGAGAATATATGGGAACTTTATAGATAAAGATGAAATGAGATTTATTCATACTGGCTTTGATCATTATTTTTGATTGATTAGAAGGCTGCAAAAATCTGTGAATGTCACAGAAAGGGAAGTGGTATAAAGAAAGTATCAAGACAATTCTGCATATTTTTATGGTTTTTTTTTGTTTTTGTTTGTTTGTTTGTTTGTTTTGCATAATGACCTTTGATTGGATGTACAAAGCCTGTAGTGTGCTCTGCTTGGATTACAAGCTGTCAGCAGAAGCATTCATCCTGTACTGAGATATATTGACATGTTCTGATGTGACTATGATGTCAAAGTAAATAACAGATAAATACATTTGGTCAACATACACGTACATCACACTGCACTTTTGTAATGCGCTTCCAGTTACAGAGAAGGGCAGTGTTATTCCTCGCCATAAGCATGTGATGTCAAGTAACAGAATTGAGCAATGTAATTGACAGAGCTACCTACTGTTGTCGTTTTTTTTCTTTAACAGTACCTAACAGTTTTAGCAGAGTGTGAAGCCCGACGTGTCATGGCCCCGCCCCTAGATATCTATCCACAGGGTAAGCAACTGTGACTACCAATGTGCAAATGAAAAGATTCCAGGGTCACTAAGTACTCCAATAACTACTACTACTACACATGCTGTTACTACGTTTTGTACTTGAACTTACTATTAATACTTCAACTAGTAATACCAGTACTACTGCCACCACCACCACCACTACTACTACTACTACTACTACTACTACTACTACTCTACCACTACTATTACTACTACTACTCTACCACTACTATTACTACTACTACTACTACTACAACTACTACTCTACCACTACTATTACTACTACTACTACTCTACCACTACTATTACTACTACTACTCTACCACTACTATTACTACTACTACTACTACTACTACTACTACTACTACTACTACTACAACCACAATTACTGCTGCTGCTGCTACTGCTGTCACCACTACCATTTCTACAACTACTACTGTAAATACTTACTATTACCACTAATACTACTACTGCTACTTCCACTACCACTTCTACTACTACTGCCACAATTCTTATTATACTACTACTACTACTTCTACCAGTAGCATTACTACTACTGCTACTACTACCACTACTGGTACTGTTACTAGTAATACTGTTCACAAACATTTTTTTTTTTTTGCATTTTTTCCCCAAAATAATATGCGGCATTTCTCTTCAGTTGACCAACAATCCCTTGCCTAAGACTATAGGTGTCCATAAAGACATTGTCTGGTCACAATCAAGAACTTTACAGCCCGTCAAATACACAAATTTGTATGTGTGTGAGTCATGGTTTCATCGTGATATTGTATAATACCTCAAATTTTTTTTATCATTGTCTTAGAGTGATTATGAACAACTTACTTCCAAACTCTATTGAAGTGAAATAAATTTAATCTACATTTTCATGAATCATTACCAAACTTAATGATGTTTTTCCTCTTAAATGTCTCTTGCACCTTTCTGGCACCAACTGCAACATGCGTAAGAAGTGAGAGGTTTTGCAAATTACGACAACTGTTTTCTTGATTTGTATATGATAACAGTTGTATACGTAGATTAATGATGAGAGGCATGGTGCCAGCAGCAAAACAACATCACATCTGATGTCGCATTTGCAGCATACTTTGTTTTTGTTGTATTTATTTGGTTTCCTCACTTTGGTCTATAATTACTGTGTAATGTGAAAACTTTCTTGATTGTGATCAATGAGAAAGGAATTTTACTTTTTTTTTCCTTTTTTCTTTGCATTTTCCAGTCAAAGCTGGGGGAAGAAAAAACATTCACAATCTGACTGTAAGTATTCAGCATGGCTTTGCCTCTCCAAACAATGCATACTGTGAATATTATATGTTTAATTGTATTAAAAACAAAATTAAATACACATCAATATTTGTTGCCATCTGGTAGAGATATTAAAGGAAGGCTTCAGGAAAGCTGCCGACTAGTATCTTTGTTTAACTACTATATTTGTGTTTTTCTTCCATGAAAATAGGAAAGTTTGTTTTTCAATTAAAAGAAGAAATATATTTACTTAACTTCAATTTACATGCCACATATGAGCAATTTTCCTTTTTCTTGGGCAAAATGTGATTCTTGCCTTCAAAACATCTGCAGTGGTTGTCAGTTCTAAAAAGAAATAACATCATCAATATGTCAATAGTTTCCATAGATTCTGTATGATAACAAGGAGAAGCTTAAAGCAATAATGTGGCTTTTACTTGTCTGCTGCTCTTTGGGAAAGTTTATTGACCCATTCTTTGAGGATGGTATATTTTTCAGAGAAGCCCTGTGCAATGTTTCGTATTCCTGGTATGTTCAGGGTTTGTTTGCTTCAGTAGATAAGTATTGAAGATTTGGCAAGGCTGAGTAGTAGATGGTTTCTTGCATTTGTCCCATTTTCTTCATTACTTTGACATGTTAAAAGAGCAAAGTTAATTTAACCGGGCACTGTTGTTGTGTAGGCAATCTTATCAATTTAATATGTTTGAGATGATAATTCTTGCACCCCCAAAATAAATAAATAAAGAAAGAAAATAAAAATAAAAGGTTTTCTTAGTTCTAGATAATCTGCATAATGTACTTTGTCAGTAGTTGTGAGTGAGTGTTCACCTGAGCAACAAAAGGCTGCAGTGATGTTATTGTTGTTATTATTAGTGCTATATTCATAATGTAATATGATCATCTACTTTGTATCTGTCCATGAAGCCCTGATATGTGTGATGAATGTTGATGGTTGATTTGCAGGTGAACACAAGACCAGCAGGAGCCGTGCCAAAGGGGGCTGACAGTGGAATCAGTTTAGGATATGGGTGAGTCAAGAAGACCCCTCTCCAGACAGCTAGAGATACAAAAAGTGATGAAAGTTATGAAACAAAGAGAAATAGAGAGATAGATAGATAGATAGATAGAGAGAGAGAGAGAGAGAGAGAGAGACAGACAGACAGACAGCACAGGCAGCACAGCTTGAGAGAGAGAGAAAAAAAAAGAATTGCAGCAAGAATTTCTACTTGGACAATGTGTTCCAGCTCAGTATACTTCATGACAATGGTGTTGTTGAGCTACTATTAATGAAAGCAAGTGTACAATGTGTGTGTCAATACACAGTCAATACACAGCTACATGACCCATGGGAATTATAACTCAAGTGTTCATTTGGTATCACTCACCTAATTTGGGAATATGCTGTTGCCGATCGTTTACGCTGACTTTTGTTGTTGCGCAAGTTTGTGGTTGAAGAATTACTCATCATTTGTAGCTGTGATTATACACTCAAGAATAGCATGTGTATTACAGACGAGTGACTGAATCATTGTATCATATTGTCATTATATAATTTTTACATGTACCTCTTAGTTAACCTTTTATAACTTTGCCAGGAAGGTAGGATTTATTTGTTATCAAACTTTGAATTATTGTTAGTTTAGAGTACTGTAATATCTACTTGTATAAATTATTATAATCATAAACATGTGAAATTTAGTCTTTGGCTGACATATGATTTTAATAAAACATATGTATTGATTTGAATTGAAGTTAACTAGAGAGATATTTGTTGGAGCACCAGAAAATGTCTTCATCTTGAATATCAGTATTTTATTTGTCTTTCAATCTCTGTGTAGCTCTCTATCTGTCTATCTATCTCTCTTGCTCTCTCTCTCTCTCTTTCTCTACACAAACAAGTGAATCTCTCTCTCTCTCTCTCTCTCATGCAAACAAGTATGAATCATTTAAGGCATCTATAGTAGGATAGTTGTAGAAATCAACCAAAGCAATAGAAATTTCTTGTAATATATTTCTCTTCCCCTCCCCCCCCCCCCCCGCCAAGTATGAACCTCTAAAAACATTTATGGTATTATAGAGATAATAACAGTGCATTATTTGGAATGTTCGTTAATTTGAAAATGAAGTAAGTTTTGTTATTCTGAAGGTTTGTTAATCCGAAAATGAAAAGAGGTTCATATTTCCAAAGGTTCGTTAGTACGCACCGTCTTTACATTTTCGGATTAACGAACCTTATTTCATCTTTGAATTAACAAACCTTATTTCATTTTCAAATTAACAAACCTTCGAAGTAATGAACCTTATTTCATTTCAGATTAACAGGCCTTTGAAATAGCGAACCTTGTATCATTTTTGGAATTACGAACATTCAGAATAACGCCTCAAATGTTCAGATTAATGACCCCTTTTCAGTTTTGGATTAACAAACCTTTAGGTATACAGAATATTTGTGTTTCGGAATAACGAATCTTTGGAATAAAAAACCTTCTGAATAATGAACATCACCCAATAGAGATGGTTTCAATGCAGATCTAATCTATTCCACATTTCCTTTCATCACAGGAGACATGATGCTGAACTAAGAGAGATCCTAGCCAGTGGAAGGGTGAGCACACTGATCAACCTTAATTCAACTTCTGCATTAAGTCATATGAAACATTCTGGATGAACGAGTGAAAGTTCTTGTCAGTTTCCAGCAATCCATATGACATATTATACAGTCCTACCCCAATTATGCTGCCCACTGTTATCCGAACGTCCGAAAAAAGCGATTACAAACTCAATTGAAAACTCAAGCAATCTGCCTATGATATTTCCTACAGAAACATCACCAAGAATGAGAACAAAACAACAAAGCATGTGCTTGAAATCATTATAGTCTGCCTGTACTTGTTCCCAGAGTGTAGACTTCCATCTTTGAAAACAACTTGCTATTAAAAGACTCGAGGGGCAAGTGATGCACTGAATCATGGATTAGATAAGATTGCAAAATTTTCAATAATCATCACGGCATTTGATTAGTTCCATTCAAGAAACATCATTGAAGAGTTACATGACAAAAGCATGATCAGCTGCCAAAGGCTAAATAATTATGCATGTCAACTGAATCATAAAGAGTTGCAAAGTCTCATTGATTTTGCCAGAGATTTCCTGAGAGGTTTAGATATCTCTGTATGTCAGAATATGAGAGAAATGAAATCGCTGTGATTCAGGAGCTATTATTTTTTTTTCCCAATGAAATTGATGTAACACACATCTTCCTAACTGCTCGCTCTATACTTCCTTTGTTTTGATTTGGGGAATATTGGCAGCTCTGATTCATATTATGTGCAGATGAACAAATTTTCAAATTAGATGGAGCAATACTAGGCTGATTTCTTACCCTCTTGATGTGTAGAATATTGTACATCTAAAGTCATACAGTCATTAGATGTTATATTTCGTGATTTTACACTTAAATTACTGTAAAAGTGGATATTTTCGCACTCAGCGGGGTAAGAGGACATTCGCGTGTTTTTAATTCCGCAGAATCAAGACATCAACTACTGGAACATGTGACAAGCAAAAATATTCATGTGCCTTTATTTTCGCGCTAGTTTCGGGTTGCGCGAAATGCGCGAAAATTTCAGCCCTGCAAAAACTTCCACTTTTACAGTAGCCATTGATTACATCAGACATTATTTATAGCCGTGGTTAATACAGATTCAACTTGAATGTAGTATATGCTCTTTATTAAACAGTGGTAATGCAAGACAAATATGATGAAGTCATTCAACATGCAATGTATATTCTGTGTACTGTACAGATAGCGGAAACTGACATCTTACATCTAGAGGTTCTTGGACATGGTCACAGTGGTACAGTATACAAGTGAGTTTGCAAAATTAGTCTTATGTAGGTGTAGACATACATTATATAGATGATGAATTCAATAGCAGGGAAAGATACAGTAATGTTCCATTAGGGGGGCATGCAATGCTATGCTCTTTTAAAAAGGCTTGAAATGATTTGAAATACTCTTGTAGTTATAACATTTGATGGCATTACAACAACAACAATAATGATAAAACAAATAGATATATACAACGATAGGAAATGTAGTGCTAACTGAAACAATTGATTTAATGGTTATGAATATTAACATGATTAGGTTTATGTCAATATACAATCCATCAATATTAAGGAATCAATTATGATGGAATTTTTATACTTGTATGAGAAATAAATACAAATGTGTGTTATGAAAATCAGATGTTAATTTCACAAAATGCGGCATCAGTGTTGTATCTGTAAAATATTAGGAGTATACAAATTCATCCCATTGTGTTACAATCAACTTCCACCTCATATTCCAGTGGGAAAAAAAAAGAAAAGAAAATAAGACTTTTATATGTCACCCATTATCCTCTCTATCCTGTTACTCTTCTTTAATTTTTCCTTTTTTCTTTTTTTCAGGGCCAAGCATGTACCAACAAATAACGTCATGGCAGTGAAGGTAAGGATCTATGAAAACATTGTGCCTTCTTTTATAGATCTCATACAATTTGTAATTTCTTTCCTTTCTATTGTAGCAACATTTTATGCAACCTTCTCATTGTTTCTCAACACTGAGAGGAATTATGCTCTAAATAAGAAATTATTATTATCAACCCTTGCTGTACTTTGCTTAGTGATTGGTATCACACTGGAGTGCTTCTTTCACCAGTTGGCACAGATGTCTTGCACTAATTGTCAATAAATAGAGATTACCCTAATCCCTATTGTGTCACCCCATGGCCTTCTTCCTGTTGGACTGTGGCATATTGCTACACCTGAGTGGTCTTGCTAACTTTATAACCGGGTCAAATTTTGATGGATTACAGAATTCTGATGAAAGAGCTTGGCAAGTTAGGCTATTGAAGTGCCTGAGCACATAGAGGGTCAAAATTAAGGGTTACTTAAAGGACAAGTTCACCTTCATAGACATGTGGGTTGAGTGAATGCAGCAATATTAGTAGAACACATCAATGAGAGTTTGAGGAAAATCGGGCAATCCGTTCAAAAGTTATGAATATTTGAAGTTTCTGCTCAGTCACGGCTGGATGAGAAGACTACTATAGCTTGTGATGTCATATGAGTACAACTATATAAAGAAAGTATTAAGAAAATTCAAGATATTCTCACTTTTCTCACATAATAAAAGAACACTCGACTTCTCTCTTTCAGAAGTCAGGGGAAATAATATTACCCCGAACGTAAGTCAGTAACATGTCGAAGAAATGTGCACTTTATTCAAAGAGTCAAGTTTTGTGAAATTCTCTTTTTATTTTCCTTATATTGTTGTACGCATGTGACATCATGCACTGTAGTAGTCTTCTCCTCCAGCAGTGATTGCACAGATACTTTAAAAATTCATAACTTTTGAACGGACTGTCGGATTTTCCCCAAACTTTCACTGATGTGTTCTACTAATATTGTTGCCTTCACTCAATCCACATGTATATGAAGGTGAACTTGTCCTTTAATGCATGTCAGACAGTAGTTGCTGGAAAAGAAAAGTCCAAAAGATCAAGTGTGTCCTCATGTTGCCAAGGAAATGGGATTGTGGACAATGGTTTTAACAATAACCCAGTATGACCAACTAACCATCCATTGTCCTCTTTAGGAATTTCTGTATTTCAAAATTCTCATTTAACAAGGCAAAATATATTATACTTTCCTATGCATTCAGTGCAATTCATTAGATAGAAATTGCTGTGTCTTTATGTGTTGTATTCATGGTTACATCCTCTGAATTTTCTTTCACATCGGAATATAGAATATGATAATAATGATAGTGATCATGTGTATCATATGTCTCACTTGGTGTGACAGACAATGTGCTATCTCTGCTTACCTGTGGCTTCATACTCTCCTGTGAATTTTTCATGATCTTACTAGCTATTGTAAAAGTGTAAAAGTATGAAGTAAGTCTTTGTTGGACAAGCACTTCTGTATGGCACAAACAAACATATAGAGTAATATCATATGTCATAGAGATACAGTTATACATTTCAAAGCTACTAGTGAGGACTTTGACCAATAATGATTACACCTGCATTCTATCCATCAGGTCATCCCACTAGATATCACCCCAGAGGCACAAAAAGAAATCCTGTCAGAATTACAGATCCTGTACAAGGTAAGTGCCATTGCAAGTCATGATGATCAATATATTGAGTGATGTAACATTCCAAATCTCCCTATTTTGAAGGGATGATACATAGTTTTGGTTGAGATGGGAGATTCAGATTTTGTTGTTGTTGGAATTAGAATCCAGTTTTGAACTATCAAAGAGCATACAAATCTTAAGAGGTGGGTCCCACCTTGTATTATGACCTCTTTGTTTTTGGATATCTCAGTCCTTTCAAACCAATTTTCATCAAATCTTGTAGAATTGTATGTTCTGTAATATTTCATAAGAGGTCTCTCATTATCTCATAATATTAAAGTTGAAAGCCTGAAGCCCCACCTCAACCAAAACTATACCATCCCTTTAACCCATTGAGGACGATCCAATTTTGCTACAACACGCATTTCCCATAGACACCTGCCCGATTATACTCCGGACTCGTCTTCAATGGGTCAAAGGACAAGACCCCCTTCAAAGACATGTGGATTGAGTGAATGCAGCAATACTAGTAGAACACATCAGTGAGTGTTTGAGGAAAATTTGACAACCCGCTCAAAAGTTAGGAATTTTTGAGGTTTCTGCTCAGTCACTGCTGGATGAGAAGACTACTACAGCTAGTGATGTCACACGTGTACAACGATATAAAGAAAACAAAGAAAATTCAACATATTTTCACTTTTCTTGCATAATAAAAGAACGCTTGACTTGCCTCTTTCAGAAGGCAGGGGGAATGATATTACCCTTAACATACATCAGTGACAGGTTGAGGAAATATGCACTTTTTTCAAAAAATTAAATTTGTGAAATATCGTTGTACGCATGTGACATCATACACTGTAGTAGTCTTTTCATCCAGCAGTGACTGCATATAATTCAAAAATTCATAACTTTGAATGGGTTGTCCGATTTTCCCCATATTTTCATTGATGTGTTCTAATAATATTGATGCATTCACTCAATCCACATGTGTATGAAGGTGGACTTGTCCTTTAATGCATGAAAGACCCAGAAGCGTAGGGATTCTTGGAGTGGGAAGGCTAGCCCGGTTCAGATGTATTCAAGAATCTCCATAACAAATTATGTACAGCTCTATCACTGATCTCTATGTAAGTCTTCGGCACACACAGCCAAAGAATCTCAACTGGAGTCGACCGTTACTGATGAGCGTACACTTTGATGCACATATTCGCTGACCGATGCTATTCATGGTTTTAAAATGTACCCTGGTGGGCAGCGAATGAATGGGACCACCCATGAACCCCCACAGTACCGAGTCTTTAATAGTAGCAGCAAATTGAGAGAGTGTGAGAGAGAGAGAACTAGCTTAAGACATGAACGGAGAGAGAGAGAGAGAGAGAGAGAGAGAGAGAGAGAGACACACACACACACACACACACAAAAAAAAAAAAATGAGGGGCTGGAAGTAATAAAGAAGATGCAGAGAAAGACAGAGACCCCGTTTACAGTGAGTGAAAGGGCTGAGGTCGGCCGTGGACGAGCCCGGCCTTCATTTCACTGTAAACGCACAAAAGGCCAAATGCGGTACCAAAATTGGCCGCGCATTTGGCCAAGCCCTGGAGGTAGTCTCGGCTGCGGCTCGGCCCGGGCTCGGCCCGGCCTTTTCTCACTGTAAGCGCAAACTGGGCCAAATGAGGTACCAAATTGCGACTGGCGCGCTCCCAATAATAGTCGTTTGTTTACAAGCAGAGCGCCACTACAACAAAATATTGAAAGGTTTGAATTAAAAGCCTGGGCCGAGCCCTCCACTGTAAACGGACAAAATCGCGGGGCCGAGTACTGCCATTGAGGCCGGGCTCAGCCTGGGCTCAGCCCAGCCCTGCACTGTAAACGGGGTCAGAGACAAGCAGACAGACAGTCAAACAGAATGGAGCAGGAAGAGAGAGAGAAAGAGAGGCAGAGTTAATGATAGTAGTATATGACAGGTCAGTAGTCCCTCTTCTGATGTTTCAGAAAAGTTTTGCGAGTTTGATATTTTCTTGTCATTTGATGCTACTAAGTATTTGAATGACGATAACACCAGTTCTTCCATTTTGAGGGAACATTCATTTCCAAGGGATGGGCGAGCGGAACCACAAGTTGTCATTGTCTACTTCCTTTATATCTCTCTTTACTTTAAAGTAAACAGAGGAACAATTTTTATATTTGTCTTGCTGCAAAAGAAAGAATGGAATGGAGGGCCCTTTATAAGATCTGTTGGAGTATCAGAATCTCATAGGAAGTGGATAGTTTAGCATACGATTTGAATTATTAGTAAACCATCCTAACAGCGCAGACATTACCAGCACTTTGTTACAATTTTAAGCATGTAGTATGATAACTTACAGACTATAGTGGCTGATTATTCATGTGCTGTAGTGTAGGACTGCACATGTGCTACACCAAATACATGTACTACTGTCCTAAACCTTTGTGAAATGTGCATAAAAAGTATGTACATATTTCTGTCTTTTTATGTATTTCATTCCTGAAAACAAAGGTATGATGAGTTTATCGATATTGTGCTCAGGCATGCACATTCATATAATCTAAATACAGTGCACTCCCATCATAACAAACATGGTTATTATGAAATTCTCATTACAACAAAGTGAAGATTCGGGTCCCAAAATTGTCATCTATACATCTTCATACACTTTACTATTCGACTATGATGAAATTTTGATATAATGAAAGAAAACTGCCAGTCTTGAGGACTTCATTATAACGCGAGTTGCCTGTACACATATTGATAATTTGAAATAAGAGCAACTGTATGTGAGATTAAATAGGACACTTCATTCTTGAGAATAATAACAGTATTATAAATATTCATATCAAAAGAGATGATCTAAGAAAACAGTTACAAACTTTTCAGTCCCTGAAGTCATCTCTCTCACCACAGAGACAATGTCTTGTCTTGTGCATATACGTTCAGTGTGATAGGAATCATGCTTCTCCACACTATTGAATGTAAAGCGTTGATGAGGAGCGAAAGTCAGTGCACTGCAGGAGGTGCAGGATACAGCAGAAAACCAGTGAAGGTGGTGAACCTGTCATTGGTCCCACTGACCGAATGCCGCTGCTTGACTTGCAGCCACACATCGTCCTTCACAACTAAGTCCACGATGGCACTGTTTGTGTATGACTGCCGCAGGGAGTTGCCGGAGTCACCGTGGATCCCCACCAACTTCTCCCCATTCTTCAGCAACACCACAAGTGTGTCCCTGTTGTGTCCAATGCTGAACATGAAGAAGTATGTCCCGTTGATTGCACACTTGAAGTGTCCCGTGGTGGCATTGAAATGGCCACCGATGTTTGAGACGACGTGGTCAAAGGTCAAATCCTTGTGCACGTCGCTGTGGCCATAGACATCAAAAGTCCTTGCCGCAGTGAAAGCTGATCGGTAGCTGGCACTGCTCCTGTGGGCTAATCCTGGAGGGCCCCCTGTGAGGTCAGGATTGGCCCCTCTTCCAGGTGGCCCAGAATCCCCCTGGGTCCCTGTCTCCTCTTTGGCACAAGGAATCTCTCTCGTCACCACCTCCCCTCGTTCTCCCTTGCTTCCCTTCTCTCCCGGGAGACCATTCAGGCCCGGCACGCCGGCTGCTCCAGGGGTCCCACTCATTCCGTCCCTTCCCGGTAGGCCTGGTGGGCCCACCATCCCCGGGCTACCCTGTGGCCCTGGGGGACAGACAGGACATAAGACAGGCCCCTTGCAGATGAGATCTCCTTTCTTTGGGCGTCTGGTGGAGGAGGGGTCTGTTGGCTCCACATGGGCTGCAATCCAACTTCCTTCCAGCAGAAGGAGCAGTAACAATATCTGCACAAGAGTTTGTTTTACCTGTGAATAGAGTTCAGAGGAAGCTGATTTAAGCTTTTGATATTATGAAGCATCAATATGATATCATTAGCAACACTTTCTAGTTACCATTTACTGAAGATCTTTACTTTTAAACTATTGAAAGCTCGAGGATGAAAAGATAACTGAGAAATCTTTCAAATAAATGTTCTGCACTCTTGACAGCTCTTGGAAAACATTGTCTAGCCTGGAGTTTTTATAATTGTTGCATCGTTCTTGCATGTTGCATTTGTATCTTGTGTTTCACATTTTATGTGGTAGTCAATCATGACTCCATTTTGTCTTATATGACTTATTTTTATGCCTCCGCCAACGAAGTGGCCGGAGGCATTATATGTTTTCGGGTCGTCCGTCTGTCCGTCCGTACGTCCGTCCCGTTTTGTTTTTGTCGATATCTCAAGAACCGTGTGGTGGTTTTACATCAGACTTGGTATGAGGGTATATCCTGGGGGGATAATACTCTGTTTGGATTTTAGGGTCACGGGGTCAAAGGTCAAAGGTCACAGGTTATTTTGTGAAAAAAAGGTTGAAATTTCATGTTTTTCTCCATATCTCGCAAATGGTTCAAAGTATCTTCATGGAACTTAGTATATATGCATGTACCGATGGGCAGTGATTATCTAGGGAAGTTGGGGGTCATGGGTCAAAGGTCATGGGGTCAAAGGTCAAGGTCAACTCCTCAAAGTATCACTACTTTCCTTATATTTATGCAATGCCTGAAGGATTTTTTTTTTAAACTTGATGTATGCATGTATTACCCAATATATATTCTGTGGGAAGTTTCTTGCCAAAAGGTCAAGTGAAAGTGCTAAATTGCACTTTTTCTTCCATATCTCGAAAGTAACTCAAGGTATCATCATGAAACTTACATATTTATGCATGTTCTACCTAACAGTGATTCTCTTTGGAACTGTGAGGTGAAAGGTCAAAGGCCAGGTTTAGATAATACTATTTTACCATTTGATACTGAAATTATACTTTTTCTCAATACCTTGAAAATTACTCAATGCATAAACTTATAAAAGGGTCAAAAGTCAAGTAAAAATCATCAGTTCCCCCAAATACCTGCACTCTGACATTTTAATCATTCATCCAATTGAACCTAGTTCTAGGAAAGTGAACATTCAGCACATTTGTGGCAAACCTGTCATTTTAATATTTTGCCAATTGTGTGAAACTGTCATCACACATTGTCAAGACATTGTACTATAGAGCTATTAGGAGAACCATGCATTATGGCGGAGGCATACCAGTCGCCGTAGCGACATTTCTAGTTTTTTTAATGATGTAGATTTCTATGAGCTTTTACTTTCATAACTCTGCCTATGTCTTGCCAAAAGTAGAATATCAAAGGTTCAATAAAAATAGTATCATACATGGTCACTAATATTAGCACTCATAATGTTTTAAGGGGGGGGATGGGGATGAGGGGATGGGAATTAAGGAGATCCAGCTTGTATTTGTTGAGAAATAGAATGCATCACACACCTTCAGAACTCTTCTGTGGGCTAGAAAAACAAGCAAATGAAGGTGCGAAGATGAAGATGAATATATCCCCTCCCCCTCCCGTTACTTTTAAAGCAATAAATAATTGAGGGGCAAACAGAAATGGTTGGATTCAGCGCAGTAGAAAGAGATTATCCCCCAAGTAGGATTTACTCCTTGTGTCGATACAGACATCATTTCAGTGTGAAAATTTTTCAAAGAACACATCATTTGGTATTGTGGATGTAAATGAAAATAGGAGTTCTGTCAAAATTTGAGCACAATCAGACTGACAGAGATGCTATGTTTATGTGCATGCTGCTAAGTGAATTTGGTATGAGTATTTCTATTTCATTTGTCTAGAAACAGCAAGATCTGACCTCAAATATGTGCTACCACAGAAATTGTTCTTTCACACTTAGCAAGATCTCAAATTTACATCTGATTCTAAGTGCACAAGTTTTGAATGAAATTATATTATGAATGCTGCGGTGATACTTTGTCTCCATTTCAGCTACTGGTATATTGAGAGCCTATGTCAAACTCCCAGGACTTGATCTCATTAGACACATTGATACAGATTTGATAAATTTAAATCCATGCTAAAAACTTACCTTTTTGATAATTCTTTATTGTGTTTCTGTTGTATGAATGTTGAAATCTTATATATTTTTTTGTATCTTCACACATAGAGAATCTCTTTATGGTATTATGCATTTCTAAGAACTGAATGTTATTATCCTACCACAATACATCAAACTCAAAACCTCTCACTTAAAGACGTGTAATGATTTGGTGCCAATGTAAATAGCTTGCTCTGATCCTGTGGCTCTGTGATAGGCCTGAGGCAAGGTTTAACCAGAAACTTTTTTTTTTTGATACTGCAAACTGCTACTTTATATAAAGAATCTAATTTTGGCATTTGTGTGCGAATGCATATGACCGGTGTTGGGAGTTTGGGGTAGATTGGAGGAGCAGAGTAGGCATTGACGAGTTAATACAACCATTGTCTAAAAGTTGACAGAAAACATGTCAAAAAGTAAAAGATGGAAAGAAGAGTAAATACGTGGAAACAATTTCATTTCTCACATCTAAACCTGCTTGTAATTTGAACCGTTATTTGACGCATATTAACTGCCATTTTCAGATTAAATATGGAAAGATTTGTAGTGCTTTCCTATCATGAAGTGTCAGCATGTAATTTTAAGATGTGAGTCACACACATCATTTTTGCAGTGCTACAAGAGGCGATGAGGACCAAACTTGTGTGAAAACCAGATGATTGCAGATCATTATTCAAGTCCATTTCATTCTATGGAAATGTGATGATACAATTGGCAACAAATCGCTTATAATACAGATAGTATTTTTGCTATATTTTAATGAATAATTTCAGCGTAGTTGTTGAGAGAAACACTTACCATTTTGGGGGTTCTTGGCGAGTCTGTGTTGAACTGTAAAATGGGTTGCGTTCCGTTTCTTGGTTGAACGTGTCTCGGAACGCTATGAGTAGCTGGAGCTTGGCTAACTTCCCATTTCAGTCGTGTGGCGTAAATGGTCCCAGTGCGGAAGCATCACACCTAATGTGCATGATTTCAGGAGAATTTCTCCGTTTCTCTCTTCCTTCCTCTCTCCCTTACCCACCCCCTCTCTCTTGCCCCTCTCCCTCCCCTCTCTCTCTCTCTCTTTCTATCGTTCTAATAATCCATCCTTTATTTTCTCTCTTTCACTCGGATTCTCTTCTCTATCAGTCTTCCGGTTCCGTAACTTCTAGAGTGTAAGGCAATGATTGGTCATTCGTATTTCCCAGGTTTGCTTGGATTAGCATATTTATGATTTCATTTTTACCTCATGCATATTTATAGGCTGAGGGATTATGATTTTTTTTTTTACTATTATCATTATTGTTATCATCATTTCAGCAAAAGGGCTGTGCTTGGAAAAATCAGGAAGAGGCAGATTTGAATCTGATTTTGCAGTGCATTGTGTGAAATGTGGATTACTTGGCAGGAAGGACTTGTAACCTTCTTCCCCTCTGCCCCCCCCCCCCCCCCTCTCTGAAAAAAGAGGCATCATTTTGAGTTATTTTCTAGGGAAACTGGTTGTGTATATCTGTGATGTACTCATGTCTTAGAGATATTCCACCTTCTACTGTAAAAGTGAAAATTTTCACGGTGTTGAAATTTTCGCTCATTTCGCGCAACCAGAAACTAGTGTGAAAATAAAAGCACGCGAATATTTTTGCTTACCATGTTTTCCAGTAGTTGGTGTCTTTGATTCCGCTGAATTAAAGGACATATGGAAAGCTTGAAAGGGGGTAATTTGCATCTTTATGAGGGATTACGAGGAGTTCATGATGATGGGGATGATCCTTGCATGCATTTTAGAAGCAGAAATTGCTGGACTGGGCATAATCTTTGTGGTTGAAATTTGAAAGGGTCTTAGGTTTTTAACAGACTGAGAAAAGAGAGGAAAATAAGAAGGGAGAGAGGATATGTACTGTATGAAGGACTGATTATTCTTATAAATAAATATTTCAATGATTACTAGAAAAGTGTGTGGAACAGCGAAAAGTCAAGATTTCATGCCCGTTGCTGAACAGAGTGTAGGATCTTTGAAGCAGATTCAAGTAGCAGATATTTCTTTGTTGTTGCTATTGTTGATGCGATTTTTTTTTAAATTATGTTGCAAGAACATGGCCAGCGGAACTGGATGTGTTGGGTTGGTTTTTTTTTTTGGGGGGGGGGGGGGGTGTGGGGGGAGAGGGTGCTAGTATGAGGTGCAGTGTGTTAGAGTGTGTGTTTTTCTACCCCCTGTTTCATATCATCTTTAACAACTTTCCCATCGATTTGTGCATTACTGATCTGAAGAAAAACTCATTTTAAGTCAATGCTCAAGAAGTAACTATCACCCATTCCCCCTAAAGAGTCAATCTTTTTGAGTCACTACAAGTGGTCATGATTTGCTGCAGAATCTCTTCTGTGTAAATTCATGTCAAAGGAAATTTAGTAAATATTTTAGTGCAAGTCAGAGAGGGGTTTGTTACTCACTGTAAGAGTTGTCAGACACCTCCTTGGTGAATACTATCATGATCCCATCTTACTGTCATATGTAATTGCTACTGCTGGCACTGTTTTCTGGCTACAAATCTACAGCAGTGGGGTTCTGTACCATTTTTTGTGCTCTTTGTCCGATTTTGATGAATTTTCTACCAGTTTGTTTAATTGATTTTACACTCTGCATTATGGAAAGTTGAATAAGATGTGGAGTATCAGTTCACCTGATTATTGTAACAACTGTGCAATAGCTTGAGTGTTATTTATTTAGTATTTCAAGTTTCAAGTTTCAAGTTTCTTTATTTCACCAAAGCAAGGAACATATTAAAAACAATTACATATATCAATATTCGGATATGATTACAAACATATCAGTAAGACAGTGAAAAGGAACAAAAATACATAAATAGATTGACAATTACACATACATAGGTTAATAGTTATGCTATGGTAGGTAGCAGCCAGAAAGGAGATGTCCCTTATTTATAGCTGACCTAGAATGATTCATTCAATTTCAGTTATATATAATGTGTTCCAATGAAAGTAAAAACGTTAGAACAGGACAAGACAAGACAAAGCAAAACATAAAATGACAATAATACAGGATGCAGGATTTCCAGTCATAGATTACTTGCTGTGTCTATGGTATTACTTTTTCTAAACCCTTCATAATTCAAATTTTGCATTCAGTTATTCAGACCATAATAAGATGGAGCAAGTGGTGTATGGTTCTGTCAGTGCTCAGGATGGGGAGGGGGGGGGGGGGGGGAGGGGAATGGGCTGATTGTAGGCAAGTTAGACGTTAATATTTGATGAGCGGAATAGATCCTCAAGTGGGGCAGTGATTTGCGTCCCTGGATTACATGGGAGAGTGGATGCTGTAATGGGAGCCTAACTGAGTGTGTAATCAGAGTGGATGTCTGAATAGGACAATCATCGCGAGGAAAGAGTCAATCTCCCACTGCTAAAATGTACCAGAAGTGTGCATGCTTATTTCTGCCGTTTGTTGGCATGCAGGAGTTTCGAGTCAAGAGGAGAATTACTCTGAGGCTGAAAGTTACTATGATTGAAAAGCATAGAAACCAAAGCACACTGATCATTGAATATGTCAATGAAGCAGGGTAGCTATTGGAGGTCATCACGACTTTTCTCATACCAGTTTTGTTTGTGTAGCATAGCATCCTGTCTTCACCTCATGCAAACTATTGCGTGGGGACATTGTATTTTGTTTATAGCTTTGCATATGAATTTGTCACTATACTCTTACTAGAATCATCACCTCTGTGATATATTCAAAAATTATCTTATTGAGGACATATTTCATGTATATACATTGAATTGGTGAAAGTCAGATCTCAAATTTGATTTGGTTGGTAAGTGTGTGTATAGCAAAGTTTAAATATTGTACATCATTACAGATGTCATGATAATTAATCACAAAGCCAAAATAGCTATTTTTTTTTATGTTCCTAGATGATGGAACTGTTACCTGTCTTCTGGTGTCCAGTTGATGATTTGTTTTGTTGTTTCTTTTTTATTATTCTGCAAGTTGACAAAGTATTAAGGAGAGAGGGAATTTGTGCTTTATTTCGATAAAAAAACCACAAACAAAACTTCCAATTGTGTCAAGTTTCTCATTCAGTTGATTTGTGCTTTCTCCTTTGTTTTAATCTGCAGTGTGATTCCCCCTTCATTATTGGCTTCTATGGAGCTTTCTTCACAGAAAACAGAATCTCAATATGCACAGAGTTTATGGATGGTAAGCCAACAACCCATGTGATCTGTAATTCCTGCAGAAGTACCAATTAATTCAGTTTGATCCAACTATCAAAATTTGTGATTTATCTGCAAAGTAATTTCTTTTGTTGAGAAGTTTTAGCTGAATTGCAGTGATACAGTAATCACATGTTTCAAGGCCCCTTATTGCCTTTTAAAGGCATTTTCCATAAGAACAAACTACTGCAGAGTGTGGCAGTAATGTTGCAATTGTCTTTATGACTACAATAGAAGTGTTTACTTTAGGAAGGTCATTGAGAGCATTTGATACACAAGCAATTCAGAGACAAAATGCAGTCATACAATCAAAAAGTCATATTTGCTTATTTGCATGCAGTTGTTTACTGATTTCATTTTAGTAAGTATATTGTTTTGATCTCTATGATAAAGAGTGTAATAGCAACCACTCAGTGGTACATTTTCATTGTGATTTGCCATTTGTTTGAGTGGAGTTGCAATTGAAAGAATACATTATTTCAGTGCCAAAGTTTGTGATGCAGTCTTTTCGTCGTTCACGCTCTCCCTGTAGGTGGCTCCCTAGAAATGTATCGATGCATTCCAGAGTCAATACTTGGGAGGATGACTGTATCGGTAAGTGTCATTTAGATGTCATCATCTGCTCTTGTCCATATACTTCCAACAGATCAATATGGATGCACTACTCTATGTCCAGAAATAATGGAGTTGTAACCACTGAGTCATTAAATGAGGATATGTGTGTCTTTTCTACATGGATGCTGCTGCAAATGTTAGTAGAAAACACTGCAGTACCAAACTGTGGTGTATGATCATTGTTTCTATCAACACTATTAGTAGTACTAGTTCATAGTAGTATCAGTATTAGTGCTAGTAACAGTATTTGTATTAGTATTGGAAGCAATATCAGTAGTAGTAGTAGTAGTAGTAGTAGTAGTACTAGTAGTAGTAGTAGTAGTAGCAGTAGTAGTAGCAGCAGCAGCAGCAGTAGTAGTAGTAGTAGTAGTTCGCATTGTCACAATTCAAATAAATCAAATCATTTCTCAGTTCATGAATGATATGCCATTGTGTGATATCTTTTGCTGTTTAATTTTAATTGAAATGTAAAGGGCTAAAGACAATAAAGAAGTTATCAAGTAAATAGCTGCAGTGTGATGAGTGTACATGTAGTGAAACTGCTGGTTCAGTGCTCTGTTGAAGTTGAAAATGGCTGCCTTTAAAGATTTCCTATCTACGTATATTTGTTGTCACTGTTTCAGATTGTCAGGGGCTTGAATTATCTGTGGAATCTAAAGATCATGCACAGAGGTGAGTATTAAAGTAACTTAAAGCAGTCAGGAGCACTGACACACATTTCTGAACCCATCCATTTGGCCCGTAATGATGGTGTTCTATTCATATAGCACAACTAGAAAGAATGTAGCTATCCAATTCGTCAATTGCTCATTACATGATATGCAGTTAAATTACTGTTTCACGTTGTCGCTGTCAGCCGTGCAATTTTGTTTGAGCAAAAATGGATGTCGTATGGCTGACGTCACCAATTTCCATTGAATCCCGTGTTAAACTTGTGATGGACTCATAATTTTTGTTCCATTACATGGCTCTGATGTCACAATAAACAAACCTTTGCCGCACGCACTGCAACAATTATAGGCGCGCATTCTGTTACTCATTTTACTGTAAACAACCTCAACCGATTGGTTTTGCATAAGACTGATTGTGCAACTCCTTCCCCATTTATGAAGAAATGGTTGCCATTTCTGTATACCAAGTAGTCGGTGTTGGCCATATCTCTTGACGTCCAAGTTTTGGTCTAAAACAAATAGTGTATGGTCTTTACTCATGCAGTGGAAGGAGATATTGTGCCCGTAACCAGTCACTATTTGTATACTGTTGTTTAAGTGTGTGTGTGTAATGCTTATCATGGCTTCTCTATCTCATGAAGCTATCATGTACCAGGCCTTCTTTGTATCATGAACACAGGATAAATGTTGGCAGTTATACATAGGTGACTGGATTAGTTGTTGCTTCATGCCAGAATGAGGGTAGTCTACCTCTCAGACCTCTTGTGAATCACATGAGAGATACAATTTCACGGTCTAATGCCTGAATTCATCAGTGAATCCGTCTCCCGACTTTTCCTCCCAGACGTGAAGCCGTCCAACATCCTGGTCAACACTCAGGGGGAGATCAAACTCTGCGACTTTGGGGTCAGCGCCCAGCTGGTCAGCTCTATCACCAGAACCTACATTGGGACCAATGCCTACATGGCGGTGAGTTGAACTGGCTTCTCCTTTTCCCTGTTTGTGCAAGGTAAAAACTTTGTGTTTTAGCATGTTAGAAAAAAGAAATGTGGTCATTATTCTGTAGAACACAAGATTGATTGCACACTAGATGTTGCAACACTAACAGTTAAGCAGTCATTGCTCATCTATTTTTTATGCGTTATTCGCACAGGCATTAAGATTATCTGCTGCTTCCATGTAATTATTAAAGTTTGAATAATCTTTCTGCTAGGATCGAAAGCTCAGGCCCCTTTTGACTCCATTTTTATCTTTCTGGGAATAAATTTTTTGTGATACTGTTTGACAGTCATCTTTTCAACCTAGTACTTTTTATGGTTCTCACAAAAACTCCATTATTAGCTTATTTTGCCTCTCTTATAAAAAAAAATTATGTCATTGTATATAAATGCTGGATTCATGCTATTTTCATCAACCATCCTGCAGATTTATGAAGAAAAATTTCCCAGAAGCAAAATCTGTTATGCAAAGTTATCACACTTTGAATTGAGAATGGGTAATTCTTTTCTTCTCTTTTACAAGAAATACTGAGTATCCTTGCATTTTCCTTGATTGTAATCGTTAAATTAACCTTCCTTCACAGCCGGAGCGAGTGTTGGGTGATGAGTATGGTGTGCATTCAGAAGTCTGGAGTCTAGGAGTTTTCTTATTAGAGGTGAGACTGATCTGGCCCCGGCATCATACTTAATTCCCCACCAAGCAATGACAACTGGAACTCTTTTGTCTGTGCTGCTTCCATTTGTTGACCATATTGTAACATGCTATATGACAGTTGCAAGGATGATAGTAGATCTGTCACACAAGCTGATAATTACCACTCAATGAAAATGGAAACAGTGAATATTGAATTAAAGCAGGTGACCACTAAGGATTTCTATGAACAGAAGAGTTTTGCTTGTGTTTGACGTTGTGGTTACCGTAAGATTACCATTGATTGCCATAAGCAAGCGGCCACTTTGAAAGAAGACATTATTTCCTGTACTGTGCATTCCAAACTGTTTTAATCTTTGAAATGTTTGAAATTTTGTAATTCTTTAATAGTGTCAGAAAGTAGATTTGTACAAATGCATTAATAAGGCCTATCATTAGTGTCATGACAAATCTCTTTTGAGAATATTATTGAGCTAATGATTGGTTTTAGTTACATATTATCAGAAAGTTTTTTTTTTTTTTTTTTTTTTTTGGGGGGGGGGGTTATCTTTTTGGTCCCATATCTTGTTTTTCCTGGTGCACTGCAATGCTATGGTGATGAAGGATATTTGGCCTCAGTATGTTCCTGCCTTGTTAACCAGGTGTAAATTTTAGAAGAGAAAGATCTACAACCACTGGTGTAGATGATTTTGATACATGTAGTTGAAGTCTGGTTGTCAGATTAAACTCAGTTTTGAGAAGGAGTTGTAGAAATAATTGTTTAAAGTGAGTAATCAATACAAATCAAACAGCACAAATAAATAAACAAATTTTCCATGGATATGAACATTACTGTTTTTAAACTGTATGGTAGTTGGCATTGGCAGTGATTTTTGTCAATACGACTAGGTTTGTGAAATGTTGCTTGTTGAATGATAATCTATTAGATTACAAGGTGTGTATAGTACAGAGATAGCCAAGTGTAGTCATCTACTGTTTTCATGCCTCCGCCACGAAGTGTCACTGGAAGCATTATGTTTTCGGGTTGTCCGTTCGTCCATCCGTAAGCATTTTTGTGGACAGCGTAACTACAAAACCGTTTGAGGTATCCTAATGGAACTTGGCATGTATATGTATGAGTGGGCGAAGTTGTGCCTATCAATTTTTGAGTGCACATGTTGAAGGTCAAAGGTCAAAAGGTCAAGGTCAAATGCTCAAAATTTCACTATTTCCCCCATATCTTTGCCATGCCTGAAGGTATTTTCTGAACTTAGTGTATACATGTACTACCAAATAAAGATTCTCCAAATACAGTTTCGAGTCATGTGGTCAAAGGTCAAAGGTCAAGTGAGAATGTCAAAATGTCCCTTTTTTTCTCCATATCTTGCAAATGGTTCACAGTATCTTCATGGAACTTAGTGCATATGCATGTACTGACTGGCAGTGATTATCTGTGGAATTTGGGGGTCATGGGTCAAAGGTCATGAGCCAAAGGTCAAGGTCAACTCCTCAAAATGTCACTATTTCTCTCATATTTATGCAATGCCTGCAGGATAATAAACATGATATATACATATATTACCCAATGGAGATTCTCTTGGAAGTTTCTTGCCAAAAGGTCAAAGGTCAGAGGTTAGGTGAAAGTGCTGAATTTCACTTCTTCCTCCATATCTCGGAAGTGACTCCAGGTATCATGAAACTTAGTACATATTCATGCATGTTCTACCTGACAGTGGGTCATAGGGTCAAAGATCAAGGATCAAAAGCCAAAAGCCATGTTAAATGCTAAAATGTTACTATATAAAACTGAAATTACACTTTTTCTCAATACCTACTGTATGTCCTTGAAAATTTCTCAATGCATGAACTTATAAAAGGGTCAAAAGTTAAGTACAAATCCTCACATCCCCATATACCTGCACTCTTAGTCAATATAGCCATTCATCCAATTAAACTTACAGTTCAAGGAAAGTGAACATTCAACACATTTGTGACAAACCTGTCATTTTGATATTTTGCCAATTATGTGAAACTGTTATCACACATTGTCAAGACATTGTACTATAGACCTATTAGAAGAACCATGCATTATGGCGGAGGCATACCAGTCGCCATAGCGACATTTCTATTTTTTTTTCTTTTACATTTATAATATCATCTTTTTTTATCCCTCCACATTGCAGATGGCAACCGGACGATTTCCATATCCAGTGAGTTTCATATTTCCCCTCATTTTTAGAGTTACATTGACAGAATGACCAGGATTACTAATTACTGTTTCTTTTTGTTCTCATTGCTGACTGGAATTAAAACAATATGATGATGAACTGTAACCCCCACCCCCCCCCCCCCCTTGTTTGTTCATTTTCTATCTGCAGTGGGCATTTTTGGTATCGCCTGTATTGGGAATGCATATTTGTAATGGGTTTACGTGCGACTTGTGACATGTCACCTCTAGCCTGTTTTAATGAAATGTATAAGGGGCTACAAATGACTGATGAAGGTGTCATTTATACCATTTATCAAATTCAAGCCCAGAAGTCATTGATTGGTTGGCCTTGAGATGGCAAAACAATGTATGTCAAAAATTCATGAAAATTGACCTAATAGTCACATATTTCAGCTTATTTTAGTATAATCTAACTCTTGACCAAATCTTGAAATCAGAACCCATTCCGTTACTGAGCTTTGACACTCCCTCCCAGTGGGAATTGTTCAAATTTTGTTAGCAAAACAATATAAGCGGCGATATGCTTGCCCCTGCTCAACACACGTCGGGCATGGCAAAACAACGTATCTACATGCGATAAGTTGTTTTGCCATCTACATCTTTATGCAGTAATTGGCTGCGCGCTGCATGCGGCTGCAGAAGCGTGCACATATTGACATTGTAATAGATTAGAGGCGCTCCAGTGATGGAGACTTACATTGTTTTGCCGTATCAATGGCAATAATGTGGTTATGTTGAGATGGCAAAACAACGTAGGTTTTGATTAAATGCATTTTATTCTAAAACGAAAGGTCTAGTGAAATCAATTTGCATACACTGTATTACTGATAGTGTTGGTCCTTCTAGGGTAAGATATGAAGTGTTGAATGAAAACAGGAAAGGAGCTGTACAAGGTTTACAAAACTTCAAGCTCGATTTACTGGAAATGAGGTTGGATGTTGATACATTGTTTTGCCATCTCAAGACTGTGGTATTTTGCTCCCATTCCCTGTAAGAGGAAATACTGCATAGGGGGCCTACAGCTACAGTCATTTCTTTCCTCATTTTTCCCATTCTGCAGGTAACACCAAGAGAACGTGACCTCTCGGTGAGTAGTGCTGTTCCTCATTTCGAGTCCTCGTTTGCAGACACTTGCCGTACTTAAGTTACATTATCATCACAAGATTTTGCATCGGGTCGCACATATTCTAGCTCTTGTGTTCGACTTGTTGTAAGAAAAGTGTAGTGGATGCTGATTGATGATGCTTTTTATGCCTCCGCCACGAAGTGGTGCCGGAGGCATTATGTTTTCGGGTTGTCCGTCCGTCCGTCCGTCCGTCCGTCCTTCCGTCCGTCCGTAATGAATTTTGTGGACAGGGTAACTACCAAAACCTTTTGAGGTATCCTAATGAAACTTGGCATGTATGTGTATTAGGGGGTGAAGTTGTGCCTATCAACTTTTGGGTGCACATGCTCAAGGTCAAAGGTCAAAAGGTCAAGGTCAAATGCTTAAAATTTTACCATTTCCCCCATATCTATGCAATGCCTGAAGATATTTTCTTGAAACTTAGTGTATACATGTACTACCCAATTAAAATTCTCTGGTGAAAGTTTGGGGTCATGAGGTCAAAAGGTCAAAGGTCAAAAGGTCAAGTAAAATTTTAAATTTTCACCTTTTTCTCTGTATCTTGGAAATTGTTCAAGGTATCTTCATGGAACATAGTATATATATGCATCTACTGACTGGCAGTGGTTATCTAGGGAATTTAGGGTTCATGGGGTCAAAGGTCAGGGGTCAAAGGTCAAGGGCAATACTTCAAAATTTTACTATTTTCCTTATATTTATGCAATGCCAGCAGGACTTTTTTTTTTTTTTTAAAACTTGATGTATGCATGTATAACCCAATAGAGATTCTCTGGGATTTTTTTTTTTGCCAAGAAGGTCAAAGGTCAAAAGGTCAAAGATCAAGTGAAAGTGCTGAACTTAATTCTTTCTCCATATCTCGGAAGTGGCTCAAGTTATCTTGAAACTTAGAACATGCTGAATTTATGTATGTTCTGCCTGACAGTGATTCTCTTATAAATCAAAGGCCAGATGAAAATGATAACAATTTACTGTTCAATACAGAAATTGCGCTTTTTCTCCATACCTTGAAAATTACTCAGTGCATAAACTTATGAAATGGTCAAAGTCAAGTTAAAGTTCTTAAATCCCTGAATACATGCTCTCCTATTCATCCAATTAAACATAGGTCAAGGAAGGTAAACATTCAGTACATTTGTGACAAACATGTCATTTTAATATTTTGCCAATTTTGTGAAAATGTAATCACACATTGTCCACATGTACTATAGACCTATTGGGAGAATCATGCATTATGGCGGAGGCATACCAGTCGCCATAGCGACATTTCTAGTTCTTTTTTCATTTCATCTGTATGCGTGGACACCGGCAGGAATATGTTTGTCAGATGCAAAGAGATACAAAAAGTTGTTGTTGATTAGTCATATGATGGATTGGAATTGTAGAATTTTTGTGTACCACTTCTAGTGTTACAGAAGTAATGAACTCTGTTCATTTTGATTATGTTTCATTCTTCTGCATTGCCCTTAGTATTTTATTTCAGTATGTCATTTTCCAAACTATTACCCCTGCAGACTAATGAGGTTGTCTTGCAGATAGTTGAAATTATGAAATCTATGTTTTAATCAAATTTCAATTTTCATGATTACTATTCTGCCTTCCCTTTCAACTTATATGATTACAAAGTCAAATGAGATAACTTAAGTCACAGGTATAGGGCAGTAACGTTAAGCAAAGAAGTATTGTACAACTTTGCATGGAAAATGTTAGTAATTTTCGTCTCAGTCGTCCCATTAAAAAAAAATCTCTTAAAATGTGGGATCTTATTTTCTTCCCCTATGATTGAAGCTGTGATATTCATTTCATTTCTTCTGTTTTGATTCTCTCTTTGCAGCCAATAGATCTTCTGCAGTGTATTGTCCATGAGGTAAATATTTATTTTGCAGGTGTATCAATATTTCTGTAGTGAGTTTTGAGTTTCTTTGCTTCACAAAAAAAAAAAAAACCTTACCACCTTAGATAAATCATTACAACAGAATATGGACCAGACATGAAATTAGTTGATATAGAACAAAGAAGCCTAATAAACAGCAAAACTTGCTTAGAAGGTGCAAGTATCCCATGGCATGAATAGTGCAGTCAGACCATAGATGTGAGAATCAGTTGAAAAGAGAGGAACAAGATTGGATCAGAAAAGAATAGAATGAAATTGTCATTTTCCAGTGCATTTACTGCAGATAACATGATACTTTTGGTACAGTAGGGCTTGTTTTGATATTCTAAAATCAGTGTGCAGTATATTGATCAGAAGCAGATCTAGAGGGGGGGTTGGGGGGGTTGCAACCCCCCCCCCCCCCAAAAAAAAAAAAAAAAAAAATCTGGGGACCATTTTTTTTTTATCTTATCTGTTTTTTTTAACTTGTAATTTTTAATTTGGCAATGACCTCTATACCAAAAATAGTGGTGTTTTAGATGCAAGAAAACGCCATTTTCACACACAGATTTTCAAAAATTCTCCCTACTGTGGGAGGGGGGACACCCCCCTCCCACACCCCCCCCCCCCCTCGTTCGCTCCGCTCGCTCGGCCTCGGTCGCTACGCTCCCTCGCATTCCGCCCCAACCCCCCCCCCCCCTTTATAAAAAGCTAGATCCACCCTTGTTGATTTTTGTTCTTTATCTTTGATGCTGATATACCTAATCAAATATATATCTGTTTTGATAGCTTGTGAGTCATTGTCTTCTTTTATTATTTTTTTTCTGATACCCAGAAGCCTCCAAGGTTACCAAGTGACAAATTTACACAAGAATTTGTTGACTTTGTCAGTCGATGGTGAGTGACAGTGATGCCAATTTTTTTTTCCTGTTATCCTATTCAACACATGCCAGGAACTTTTCATGATACTCTGCCCATTGGCATGTATTCTTTCTTCCTTGTGCATGTATAAAACTTGAAAACTTCGTAAGCTCTTGTTAGATATATTTGTAGGAAAGTGGGAAAATATGATAGTTGTAGGGCAAGTTGAGGACAAGTTTTAGACATGTGATACACAGGATACTGGAGTTTGTGTTTCTTGTTATCATTAAAGCAATCGAAATATAGCCGAGTGAGATATGGCCATTGGAAGAGCCTTCATGTGCTATCACAGAAAACCAACATGTTCAGTGCAGAGATGTGATGTGTGATGTGCAGTGGGGTTGTGAACAAGTGTGTTTGTTTCCCTGTCTGTCATTTAAACTACTATTCTTTCTAACACATCTACATACAAATTATGTGCCTAGATTTTGGAGATTTCTTCCTCATGCATTGGATTTGCCATCAGATAACATTATCTTTGTGTGATAGAGTGGGATTTAGTTCCATTGTTCTCTGCATATATTTCTAATTAGGAGTTGCCTGTAATATTTCTGTGCAATAGCCCCAGGATCAGTGATAGGTTCACACACCAACATAGTTCTTCTCAATGCATGCAGTGCTGAGATTTGTAACATTTTTCAACAAGCACGAATCAAATGGATCCCAGAAAATGTTATGTGTTCTTTCTCTTTCCCTCACATTACCTCTCCCTCCTTTTTTAAAATCTCTCTCGCTCCTTGTTGCATCAAACACAGTTTGCAGAAGAAGCCCGGGGAACGGCCCAAGCCCCAGGACCTCATGCAGCATCCCTTCATCCGCATCTTCGCCGACGGCAACAAGCAGATCATCGCCGAGTGGGTGTGTCAGGAGCTCCAGGAGTTGCGGCTACGGGGACTCGTGAAGGGACTCTAGGGAGGAAAGATCGCATCTTTGGACAGGATGTGATCATGGGAAATGTAGTTAAAAATGAGACTTAGTTGTGTCCACCATTTTGGGGATGCCAGCCGGAGCATGCCACCTGAGGATGCATGACCGGGTATTAATTCCAACACCACCTCCCCATTGATGGAGACTCTCTTCCTCCACTTCTCCCATTATCTTTTTGTTTCATTTATACACTTCAGCCACGACTTATTACATGGTTGGTGGAGAGTGTAGAAACGAATCTCGCATCTATCACTGCCTGTCATGCGACCGGAAGATGCGCATGCGAAGTTTTGCTTGAAACCTCCTCTTTGTCAATACCTACAGCTGTAGCTGGTTCTTCTTCTGCTTCTTGTTGTTCTTGTGGCATTTGTAGCATGGTTTTATGGGGAATTTCGTGTGTCAACTAATGTTCAGTAAAATTAACGATATGCCAAAATATTGCCTCAGGTAACACACATACACACACTGAGGTGTGAAATGGCTTGCTTTGCTTCTTGAGAAGGAATAATTATTTCTTTATTTTTTATTCTCCTGCTGTGTTTCGTAATCTCTGATTTAACCATGAAATCATCTTTAAATTGAAAAAAATTGTGAACTTGTCTGACAAGTTCTGAGTCATGGCTCATACATGCATGTATTTGCAAAATACCTGGCTTATGTTTGCAGAAATGCATGACTTATGGCAGCAAGACATGGGCAATGAAATTGTCTAATGTAGAACAAATTGAAAGGACCGAGATTAGCATGGTCAGATGGATGTGCAGGGCATCACTATACACTTAAAAGAAAAATGAAAACCTCCTCCAGTCAAAGGGCGTGGTAAGAATAGGGCAGAAAATGTGGAAGAGCAGACTGTATGTACATGTGTATGGACATATGGCTAGGAGAGAAAAGACCGGCAGGCACCAGAGAATAGCAAATTTCCCATTTGCTGGGAGAAACCTACATGGGAGACCCTGCGAAACCATCAAAGGAGACAGAAGGGCATCTAAAATCACCCACAGTGACCCAACAGACAGGATATCATAGAAGAGAGCCATTAAAGGAAATGACCTGTCCAACCTCTCTGAGTTGGAAAAAATGAACTGTCAAGGATGATGATGAGTCATTGCCATGATAATTTGCAGATTGAAGTAATGAAAATATACTCTTTGATAATTCTTTATTTTTTTTCTTTGTAATCCATTGAATATTGATATACAAGCTTTTTGTCATTGAGGGGCAACTTCGGTCATTGTTGGTCATTGCTTTTCAGAAAACTCACTGGGTAGATTTTGGTAAGGAGTTACACCCTTTTAATAAGTAAGGTAGTGAAAGTAAAGGTGGTGACATGTAAGCATATGTCTGAGGACTTTTTGAGCAGGGATGGACAAGAAGCAAAATAATTATTATTTATATCATTATGGTTATATCATTATCAATTTTCAGCGTTGATGAATTAGCATGTTGGAAGGCATGCATCGAAAGAAATGGTTATGGGTAAGCTCGGGCAAGCATGGTTGGTAGCAATCAAATACTGTACAGACATTCTGTGCCAAATGCAGTGAGCAGATGATAGTCAGCTGTATCTTGTAGGTGTATGAAGTGTTGGTTACTTCACCTACTTATTATGGTAAGTTTAGTTCTTATTGGTTTGACAATGATGTCATTGGCAGTAATTATTATTTTGACCTGCCCAGACAGTAGCTACAAGGCAACAAAGTATGTCAGTTTGCAATGAATTCTGCTATTTTTGGTGGAGAAAAGAGATAATGGCTACACTGTATTAAACTCAACCAATGCTCAGATGAGATCATTGATGAATTGCAGAATGGTAAATGCTTTTAACTCTCACTGCAGCATTGGTGAGAGTCAGCAAGATTGTAATCATGTGGCCAGTGATTTTTCATTTGCAATAATTATATCATATGAAAGCTGCAGTGTTCGATCTGTAACCGTATACATCATTGCTAAAAAAAGATGTCCAGCGTTGACCTTTAGGAACAAGGAGCAAAAGGCATTGAGGTCACTTCTCACTGGTCAACTGCCCACCAGACCTGACCACATATATATGTAATATATTCCACATCAGCACCGAGTGCTTGAATCAAGACTATCTTGATAGTTGCTCCTCCACCTTCAGAGCTGCATCAAGTTGCGCAGCCATCCAATGGACGGGACCACACAAATGTCAGCGTGGTAGAGTTCAGCGTGAGGGCAGTTTAGGGTGGTTCAATGAGAAAGCCAGATTGTTTGGGTGCTGAAAGGATAAGGACATTAATCAAGTGGAAATCAGCTTTTGGCAGTAAAATATTACCAACTGTGATATTTTATTCATTCAGTGAAATGTAGTATATATAAAATTTCAGCAAAATTTTGTCACTTTGTATTCATAGCAGTATACTGTTGCTGAACGTGTTAAGACGAGTTCTTGTGTTGGGAGAAAATATGAGTGGAAATTTGTGTGCACAGCAATGAATTTTAAGATTTATCCTTCTGTCATTATCAAATGAGCAATGCAGGTCTTATGTGATAGCATGGTCATTGAAGTAACCAGGTCATTTTTCTCTCCCATTGTCACAGTTGATGCATCTTCTGTTCTGTGATATTTAAGCATGACCCTCATATTATCGGACCATTTCCTTGAGATGCCGAAACCTACCCAGTCTCCCTTACTTAAGGCCTCACAAAAAAACCAACCAAACAAAAACAGCTGTCTCTGTGTTTTGGACTGTAGATTTTTTTTTTAAAATCAATGTATGATCATCTATGTTTGTAATAATGGAAGATCTGTATACCTTTATTTTTTTCATTGCACGGATTCAGCATGACAGGACAGTGGATGACATGTCTTTTGAAAATGCATCAATGTATAGAGAAGGACTGGCATTGGAGGAAACATACAGAGTGTACCATCCTAGAGATTTTTCATCCTAATAAGGGGAGGTTGGAACATTCTGTATGTTACCAACAACAGAAGTGGCCATCCTTCATTTTGTCTGGGTTTAATAGTCAAAATATATTAAAGGGTACCAGGGTAATGCATACCTTCACCTTGACCTTTCTGTAGTAGCCCTTTCTGCAGCATCACCAACAAGCCCACAGATATCTAGCTAGCTGTGCTGCGCAACTCTACGAAGCTTCATTTCCAAGAATTGTCTGTACGTACATCAGAAAATGTTATAAATGGTCCACTGCCCTCTGACCATGTGTATCCACTTATTGCTGACTGGTATTTGATGGATGCAGATCAAATTTAATGTTCTGTCAGGTTTCTGAATGCAACTCTGGTGACATTCACACTATTTGCTGCTTTGAAATGTTTATAATCATAACTACTGGAGTGAACCACAAAGCGAGAAGATTAACCCATTTAGGACAGACTGATTTTGCTTCAACACGCATTTCTCATAGACACCTGCCTGAGTGTCCTCGGGACTTGTCCTCAACGGGTTAATAAAAAAAGGAGAAGAAATATTTATAGACAGTGACATGACATCAGTCTTAATTATAACTGACATCACTCTTATGTGGAAACACAGAAAACTTAAGAACTCTGCTGTGTTTTTTTTTTTTCTTTTCTGTTTGTGAAACATTTCATTAAAACTCACAGTTGACCTAACTCTCTAAGTCAACTTGGACATGAAGTGTAGTTTCTCCTTTAAAATTTCAATTCATATTGCATGGCTGCAAATCTATATTCCTCTGACAATCTCTATGTCATTGCATTGTTGTTTTTTGGAAACATGTAACACAGATGTATTACTTAGTCACCTGGTCTCTTAAAATACTATTCATTATTTTTTGTTGAAACTTCAGACTGTGACAGTGAGAATGTCTTTTTTTTAGGTATTTTTGTTTTTGTTTTGATTGCCAGAAATACAAAAAGGCTTGAATATCGTGAATAATGACATTCCATGATGATGGTATGTGCGAACCAATGAGAGATCATCCATCTTGTGCAAAGATGTGTCAGTCACTAATATCTAGACAAGCCGAGTCTGCCATCTTGATAGTTCAGCTTGCCATGTTCATGTTAGACAGCGTCTGCTCATGTATGGAATATCACAAGTTTCTTCTCCTCAATTTGATTGTAGTGTCACTCTGACTATTGCTCTAGTTTGGCCAGCACTTTCGTTAGTTTGCTGCTAAATGTTCAAACAGACATAGTGTAGCTATGGTCAGCTATATATGTCAATCTTGTGTCTATTATTGTATTCATTCATAGCAATGAGAATTGTTTTATGGCACTTGGAAAACAAGATGGCACCTCTGGCTTTATCTTCAGTTTGCCCTGTGTGATCTTATCGGACATCCACTGAAAAGATGAGATGGCATCATGGCCGCCTTTCATTTCCTTCTTGTCTGTCTCTACTTCCAAGACCAACGAATATAATAGATATGTCTGCATCGTTGGGTTAGAACCAGGAGGGCATAACTTACTTCCATCAACTCTAAAAAAGAAAACCAATGCTGGTGCTCCTTGATTCTAACCTTTTAAAAAAATGACCAGATTTTGACTGGGAAAGAGTGCCTGGATCAAAAATGTCATCTGAAGTTAACCCTGTTTTGTTGTTGTTGGGTGTGTTTTTTTTTCTCTCTCTGCTAGTTATCACTCAGAACTTGTTGGCACAGATGAGAAACTGTGACCTTCTCTTGTTTTCCAAAATTTGCATCTTTTTGACACAAAACCTGCTGGTTCGATAGGCTCAAGACCACTCCGCACAGTTGTAAATTTATGTTTGGTCACTTTTTTTCCCCTCTCAAAACAGTTTTTTTTTTCCTTCCTTTATTTGGTATGCTCCCAACCCAAGATTAAGTTTGATAACATCACCTGTGCCTGTCAAATGATAATACATAGAATATCATTTTTATCATACTTGTGTACATTTCAGTCTTATCACTATGTAGTGTTTTGTAATAGAAAGTTGATACTTATCTCCATTTTGTGGTATGGAATACTGAACTTGCTTTCTAGCTTACTGATTCGTAAAACCTGCATGAAGTTCCCCAAATGCCCTTGTCAATATGTTAGTCATAGCATGATGATGTCCAGTGTTGAGTGCAAAGTTGTATTATCATGTAAATGTGTACATACCTGGTAATAGATCTGAATTAAATATGACAGAGTAACAACATCAATTAAAGGAACATGTCATGTGTGATTACTTTTTTTTATATTGATCCACCCTCCATGCCTCATTTTTATATCATTACAAATACATTAGCATTGTGCAAGTTTGTTTTTTTCCAAGTCTAAAATAATGTGCATTGTTTAAACCAATATTTTAGAAACACACACAGACACACAGACACACATATATAAATATATATATATATATATATATATATATATATATATATATATATATATATATAGCAATAATAATGTCACAATAGAGGAATGCATTAAATGCCAATTGCCTTGATTTTAATTAAAAATCCAAATTTTCAGGGGCCTCCCCCTTCGTCAGGGATGACGGTGCGAATGAATTTTTACAGTGACATTAACAGTGAGGTGTTAATATCCTACTAGCGCGTGCACTCTCAGTGTAACCAAAACAAAGAATAATAGATAATAACAAACGCATGTTGCGCACTTATGAGTGTAATACTTTATGTCATAATAGAGAAGACGTCACACTGAGCTTGCTCGCGCTGCACATAAGGATCATGAGACAATAATAACAATAACTAGAAAAGCACTCTGAGAGCGCAGACCTCTGCCAAGCATGCAGCTCATTTCCACTACTGATCTTGTTCTATTATTTTCACCCATACGTACTGCATTGTGTGCAGAGTCGCTCGAATCCCAATATAGAAGCCTTTGTTACGTCATAAACCCTCAGCTGCACGGCGCGCCTCAAATGCACCTCAAATGCGCGCAGCCTGAACTCGCAAGTTCATTGACCCTACCTGCTAAAATATCAAAAATCCTTCATAAATTCCCCAAAAATTCTCGGATCACTACCAAAAGTTAATCGCTTGGTACTTGTGTCATTCTCAACCTTTCCTGCAAGTTTCATCCCAATCCGTTCACTACTTTTTGAGTTATTTTGCGCACGGACAAACGAACAAACGAACGAACAAACCGACAGTAACGAAAACATAACCTCCCCCCTTGGCGGAGGTAATAATAGAAGCGTCATAATGGCATTGAAGTGATACAATGAAAGTGCTAATGGATTATCACAGTGATATTAACAGTGAGGTGTTAATATCCTACTAGCGCGCGTAATCTCAGTGTAACCAAAACAATAGATAACAAATAATAACAACAAATGCATGTGGAGTTGCGCGATTATGAGTGCCATACTTTACCTCATAATAGAGATGACGTCACACTGAGATTGCGCGCGCTGCACAAAGGAGACAATAGTAACGATAATAGAAGCGTCATAATGGCAATGAAGTGATGCAATCTGTCATGTGCTTGTACGCATTATATAGAGAGAAGAGAAGAAAGAGCAAAATGTAGGGCCTACGAAAGGAGGGAATAAGGAGAGAAGAAAAAAAAAGATAAATAAAAAGGAGGGGTGAGGAAAATGCCATATACATGTGGTACATTTACTAGTAACACATCAAGACTGCGTAAGTTGTCCAGTACCAGTAAAATAAATTGAAGACCTCTACAAGGGTGAAATTATCAATAGCGGAATAGCAACTGAAATTAATCATCAGAAGAATCGGAAGAAATCGGAAGAAAGTGATCTTTGTTCATGCCCGTTTCAAAACTGCGGCTCCGAACAATGGATCGCAGTTCTGCCCACTTCCTGTCTTCAGCTGATTTGTAACCCCCGCCAAAGATGCAGACTTTCAAGTCTTTCAGCGAATGACGGGGGTCACTGAAGTGGTTCGCCACTGGAGTATCTTTTCGCTTCTTCAGGATTGAGCTCTTGTGATTATTAAACCTCATACGGAACTTTGTGCTAGTCTCACCTATATATGACGCCCCTGGGCATTTAGTGCACATGATACAGTAAAGCACATTGGTAGAGTCACATGTGTGGTCCGGTGGTTTGATACTGAGTGACGGAGATATTTGTACCACTGTTTCTGTCACCAGGTGGTTACAAATTTGACACCGTGGTTTGCCGCACCTCTTGTTACTTCATGGGGTTGCAGGTTTTGGTAACTCACTCCGCACCAGAAGTGATTTCAAGTTGGGTGGTTGTCTTTGGGAATGTAGAGGGGGTTCCCCCAATACTGTAGAAAGTTTGGGATCAAGTTGAATGTTCGCCCACTCTTTCTTGGCAGTGGAGACAAACTTTTTGACCTGTGGGTGGAATGTGGTAACAAGAGGGATGAGATTGTTCCTCTCATCTTTAGGTTGATAGTGCCTAAGAGGTCATCTCTGCGTTTTTCGCTGACCCTTTTGAGGCCATTGTTTACAAGGCGAACTGGATAACCCCTTCTGATGAAATGTTTTCCCAGACTTACAGCATCTTTTTCAAACACTTTGGGGTCAGAAGTGATCTTTTGTATCCGACTAGTTGGCTGTACACAATTGATTGCTTTGTGTGCAAGGGGTGGAACGAATTGTATTCCAAGTAGGTGAAGGAATCCGTGGGTTTGATGTACACACTAGTAGAAAGCATATTCCCATTCTTAGATACATTGACATCCAGGAAGTGGATTTTCTCTCTGGAGCTCTCCATCGTGAACTGAATGTGACGAATGTGTTTGTTAAATGCCTCGTGAAAGGCTGCAGGGTCTTTTTCACTGTGGGGCCAGATTATGAAAATGTCGTTGATGTATCTCAGATACATTGACGGTTGGAGAGTGCATTTAGAGAGGAAATCTTCCTCCAGGACTGCCATGTATATGTTAGCGTACACGGGCGCCATCTTGGTCCCCATGGCAGTACATTTTCGTTGAAGGTAGTGTCTGCCGTCATTATCAAAGTAATTGCGCTTCAACATGAACTCTGTCATGGACGTTATATCATCGATGTCACTGTTAGGTACGTCCAGTTTTTGTGAGGAATGTACGGAGAGCGTCTACACCATGTTCGTGTGGGATGTTGGCGAAGAGGCTCTTTACGTCTATGGTGATGAGTAGGCAGTCTGGGCCAAGGGTTGCAGACTGAATCTTATTCAGAAAATCTGTTGTGTCTTTCACGTAACTTTTGATTTTGGGTAGGTACGTCTGAAGTTTTTTGTCGAAAGTTTTTGACACTGGTTCTGTCAGAGAATCAACGCTTGAAATGATAGGTCTGCCAGGAGGGATTACATGCTTATCCCTGGCTTCCTCAATCATTTTTTGAATGTCAGACACCCCTGCATATATATATATATATATATATATATATATATATATATATATATATATATATATTATATATATATATATATATATATATATATATATATATATATATATATATATATATATATATATCATTTTGGAAAAGCACAAGAGTTGAAAAATTGGTCTCCGCCGGGAATCAAACCCGGGTCTTTGGCATGGAACGCCAACGCCTTAACTGCTCGGCCACGGAGACGTCATAGCCATTCAGGCAGACCCAAGCTCGAATACCCGACGGACCAACCCTTCAACTCTTTTAATAGCATATGTTCCTTTTTGGGGCAGAGAGTTATGAATAACGACCACCCGCGTGCCTCAGCTGGATCTGCAATGAGATTCACGTAGCGGTGAATTGGGATAATGTTTTTTGTGAAAGAGATCACCACTACAACAGCTTTTTGGCTTCTCCTGAATAATTTTGCATATGTGAGATATGAGAAAGGGAGGAGAAATCGGTGCGTAGCTTTGACATCGTTATTCCTCTTACTGTTCCTCCTTTTTGGAAAAGCGAGAGAGTTGAAAAATTGGTCTCTGCCGGGAATCGAACCTGGGTCTTTGGCATGGAACGCCAATGCCTTAACCGCTCAGCCACGGAGACGTCATAGCGATTCAGGCAGACCCAAGCTCGAATACCCGACGGACCAACCCTTCAACTCTTTAGCATACGTTCCTTTTTGGGGCAGAGAGTTATGAATAACGACCACCCGCGTGCCTCAGCTGGATCTGCAATGAGATTCACGTAGCGGTGAATTGGGATAATGTTTTTTGCGAAAGAGATCACCGCTACAACAGCTTTTTGGCTTCTCCTGAATAATTTTGCATATGTGAGATATGAGAAAGGGAGGAGAAATCAGTGCGTAGCTTTGACTTATTTATATATATATATATATATATATATATATATATATATATATATATATATATATGTATATATATATGTATATATATATATATATATATATATATATATATATATATATATATATATATATATATATATATATATATATACATAATTATGGGCCTCGAAATGCAACATGAAGTTTTCCAAGAGCCAATATACCTCCTTCGCTTTAACAATCCAAATGTTGGTCAATTCAAGTGTACACCGAAGCACAATTTCTTAACACTGGTATGTATACAAATACACATATTGTTACTACGTATAGTTGCATGTATACACTATGACCTTGTGCTGTACATCATATTTCAAGACACCTACATAGATATGGAAACACAAAGGAACAAGGGTTTTCTTTTCCACTTTAATTTAGTGTTCTTACTCTTTTCATAAAAAAAGGACACATCTCTCTATAATATTCATTCAAAGATAATTAACATTGCCTCCCTCACTCACATACTTACTCACCTTTGGCCCATATATTGGGAAAGTGACCAATAGCTTGATAGATTTATACAGTGTTTGTATAATAATGCAAAAAATGTTGTTTTTTCCCTTCAGTAGATAAATCAAAGCTTTTGGTAATGAAGGCATTGCTTTGACTCTAGCTCAAAACTTTCTTTTTCTACATATTAATGCAGGAGTTGGGAGTATTGACAAGAGTTGGTAATGCACTACGATTACATGGGAATGAACCACAGAAGGAAACAGAAACGGAGGGGAGGGGTAAAAGTGGAAGAGATTGGTAAAGGAGTTCAAGCCGTATTTCACAACACCAAAAAAAGGGCGGAAAAAAAAATGGTCTCATACAGTGTGGCTTGCACTACGCTAAATCTGATTTACATTGGCACATAACACCAAGAGTAGAAAGATCATTTACGATTTCTAGTTAACTTTTGCTTGCCACTGATTTACAAATTGCCCTACATTGACGTGAATAAGCACTGAAGTGATCAGTGTTTTAGTAGTAGCCATGACAAAAGAAATAATGGGCGTACATACTCGAGCAGGATTTGAACTTACGACCTTCTGATCACCGGACAGGCATCTTATCCAGGTCGTAGGTTCGAATCCTGCTCTTGAGTATGTACACTTGTGATTTCTTTAGTCACGGCTACTACTAAAACACTTATCAATACAGTGCTGAGTTACGTCAATGTAGGGCAATTAGTCAATCAGTTGCAACAAAAACAACTTGACAGAAGAATTTCACTAACTTTTAATTCATACGCATCTTGAAACTATATTTCATACTTGGTACATCTTGGGGCAACAAAAACAAAATGCAGCCCCCTTCTTTCTGTCTTTCCCTCATTTTGAAAAGACACACAAAGTGAAGTCACTAATATTCCAATTTTCACATTTCCAAATATTTATTCACGTATCACGCAATTTCTCGGCTGGTTCTCTGGATGAAATTTAGTCATCAAACGTTATCTTCTTCCCCTGGAAGGGAAGAATCTTAGACTCCTGTTCCTTTTTCCTCCTCTTAGCCTCCCAAGAAGGGTGGAGGGACTCCGCCTTCTGCCCAGGTGCCTTGCTTGCCCCCTTGCCTCCGGCTTGTCCCCTCCCTCCTCCATCCCTCTCCCTGCCTCTCTTGGCCTTGGGGTGGTCCAGGGGCCTCTGCGATGGTGGCAGCCTCTTCTCTCCCGTGGGCTCTGATGGAAGGAAAGGGACATGTGACACATATTGGATTAGTTGGTCGCATAAATTTTGTGCAGTCATGTGATTGGATGCATTTCATTATATTCCCGCAGCAGTGCCAAGAGGCTGTTATATGCACAGACAATCAGAATAATAATATCCAGTTAAGTTCAATTGTTAGTTGAAAAATAGATAAGACATACAATTATACAATCAACAGCAATTACTTCATGACACATCTACAGCCTTCAATTTCTGTGAACTATCAATTTTAGCATTAAAATGTTTAATCCTAGATAACAACAAAAGTAATAGGTTGTATAAGAAATGCACATGTTTTGGTATCATGTTGTTGTTTTCTTTAAGTATGTTACTAAAAGTGGCAAAGTATTGTCAGAAAGCATTCATGAACAACAAGAGAAAAACAGCTACAGCATCCAAGGGACAGCGTGGCCATGAATTACAAACTTTGTATGCATTAGAACTACATTCAGGTTTCAGAGACTCCAACCCAAAGCACCTTCTGATCTGGAGATTCTCCCACCTGAAACCCCTAGCAAACGGGAGACTCCAACTTGATGTGTGCGAAGCGCGAAGTTCCTAGGGTTCTAGATTCTCTCTGGTGCTATCTAAGGCTTATTTTTTCAACATACGATAGAAATAAGTAAGAAACCCTTTCCAATGGGAGACAAAGAACCAGGGCGGGAGAAATTGAATCTCATGCGGGAGAACGGGAGATTTTGCAAAAATGGGTTTTCGGCGGGAGATCTCTCGTCGAAAACGGGAGAGTTGGAGTCTCTGAGGTTTGATCTGTTGTCTAAACAATGCCACGGATGTGCTGTGAAAAGGAGAGAGGAAGCAGAGGAAGCAAGCAATTTCAAAAGAAGGAACACTATCATGTCTTTGACATTATGGAAGGACAAGGTCAAAGGGTTGAGCTTTAAGAGGAAGGAAAAGGTTCAGCTGTGCTGGTAGGGATTTCTAATGGACAATGGGAGCCGAGGGGAAAACTGATGTGTGGGGAACAAAAGGACAAAGGAGGAGGTGGGGTGTATGGGCACTGGTGGTGATGAATGGTCACCTTGGAGTTGTGTGGAGGGGGAGAAGAATGGTCAGCAGGAAGGAATTGGATGAAGTCAAATGGGGTAAGTGAGATGAATAAAGAATGGTTAACTGTCACAAAATGTTCTCCATTGTCTGCCTATTACACCTCTACAATCTCCCCCTCCCCTCATTCACATGGACCCTTCTAATCTCCCTACATTTCCAACAAGTCTAAAGTAGTACCTTCATAGCCCTTAATCCACAAACTTCCTCAGTAATTCTTCCATATATCAATACACTCTGCCCAGCTCAAGAGTCTTGGCACATCCTGTCACACATTGTATCAAATTTACAGGTAAGGGAACCTCCTCCTTTAGTGTTATTCTTATCAGCTTGTCTTCAATGTCTAAAAGCTCAATACCCCAACCCCTTCCACTCAGAATGTGCTACATCCTTCTTTCTCTTCCTCCCTGACTCTGTTTACTCTCTTCGTGTAATACATCCATTGTATTAAGGTTCTAAAATACAGTCTTGCATATTCACTGTTTTCTCTCACTTGATACTGGGGATGTGTAGGTTGGTCCTACAAGTGGAAAAGCTTCTACAATAACTGGATTTAATCCTCGAATCTATCCATGTTGACTCCGCTTGTTACAGAAATTAGAGTGACACGGTTCTACAAATTTTTATCTTTTTTCTTTAGAACGGTTCCCAACAGTTTTATCTCATTACATAACACTGGAAAAGTGTTATGAAATTTATGATTGAATTCACAACTACTGATACACTACACGCCATCAAAGAAAATGTGAGGGAAGTAGCTAGGAGTAAATGCATGCTTGTAAAGGGCAAACACAGTCTGTAGCTTTACCAATCTTTGGTTTCTCTGGCATAGCATTGATGCCTGTAATGACTTTCTTCGCTGCTTTGTCTCTGGTGGCAAGACTTGGCATATCTACCAGGGCTACATGTCTGCTCTGTGGCTGATGAGCAGATGGCCTCCTCAGCACTTGCAGCTGTTTCTTGATGTTAATTCTATGAAAAAAGAACAAAAATAGATGTAAGAAAAGGAACTCCATGGAGAGAAAGCAATATATGACCACATTAAAAAAAACAACACTTCATTCAGCCTATATCACTTAACTAACTGGTACAAAAACTTTGAAAGGAGCATGGTAAAAGTGAAAAGCTTATTAAGAGTTTGTCAGCTTAAGCAAAGTAATGCAAAGCACAAGAAACCAAATAGTTTGTGCATCTCCATGTGTGTATGTGTATATGTTTGTGTTTGTGAGTGAGTCTTTTGACTCATGGTTGTAGCAAGTCCATTTTCCTATTTTATTCAAACTTTAGATTATATCATAAAATTACAAATGAAAATGCAACAAACAACAAAGAGCAAAGACTAAAGGATATGGACTCAATAAGATGTGACAAACACAACAATGCAAAAGCATGCCTGCACAACCATCACCATCCATAAACTTACTGATAATGATAAATAATGTTTTGCCACATCATATTGCCACACATCCTCTCACAGCTATATCACACAAATTACATGCTGTCCTTGAAAAATGATAATGAACTACCATAACAACCCCCATATCAGCACTTGGCTTCATGGTTTGTAAGATTATGTTTTGGATGTTGCCTTCAATGAAAGAAACTGTTTCAGCACAGTTCGTTATGCAACTGAGCTTTGGTTAAACGAGGAGTGGTAATATGTGAATCACCATTGCAGAGGTACTAACCTATGCCTCTCTTTCTGTCCAGGGCGGTTCCTTCCGCTCTTGTTCACACTCGCAGCAGCATCCAGGAGGCTCTTGCCCGACAGTTTGCCCACAAACAGGGAATCCAGCCCTTTCGATTTCTTCCTCTCATTAGCAGCACTCTTGTCGGCATGCCGGGATTGCTGTTTGCGGAAGTGGTCAGACAGCTCCCTCAACTCCGCACCGAAGTTTGCCTCCATGTTATCATGATCATCATCGAGGTCGTCATCCACATCATCTACACCGTAATCGTCCTCAGCCCCACTTGCATCTGAGTCACTCTCGCTGCCGTCACCATTGTCCGATACCTCCCCAGACACATTTGCATCCTCTCCCTCTGAGCCAGTGACAAAGAAGTTGGACTCTTCTTTCTGTTTGTGTCTGGCTTTCATCTGTTTTTCAAGCTGCTTTTTCTGTCCAGACAGTGACACTGGAGTTGATGATTTCAATTTGTGTGATTTTCTTCTGCGAGTCTCTTCATCTGAATTACGGATCTCTTTTACAGCATTCATTCCAGATTTGATCGGGAAGTCTTCATCGTTCTCCAGTTCATCACTATCACTTTCACTTTCTTCAGATGTGTCTGATGCTTCACTAGTCTTCTGCTCAGGATTTTGAATTCTCTCTATGCTCTTTTCCTTCTTCTTCCCGACTGCGAGTAAATCATCTGTTACAAGATCTGAAGAGGGAGATCAAAGCACAAAAACTGAATGAGTATCGTATAGATACACTTGAAAATGCCGGTTTAAGTTTTGTGTGGAGAAAGAAGCCATGGCAGACAAAATTAATATTTAAGAGATGTCTGTATGACACTTGTACTGAAATCAAATTGACGTAATAAACACAAACTCTTCGACAAAGAATAGGTAAGTTAGTATACATATTGTAGCAACACATGTATGCAAGCCAAGTTTCCAGGAATATTAGCAAGCTGTTTCAAAAACAACAAAAGTGCCATGCCAAAGTACTTTGTAGAGATATGACATGCAAAACTTGCAATAACTTGTGGCCCAAAACTGAAATGCAATGTACATATATTGTGTTCAATGTTCAAAATTGCAAACTTTCTGCTTCAGAAGAGAGATCATTCTCATTTCTCATTCCATTGCTGTGGTTCTTGATTGCAAATTCAACCCCTTGAAAAAAATTGCCATACACTTCCAGATTTGTTAAATGTTATGCTCATGATAAACAATGGTGTATATCATATAGCAAAATCTGCCTAACCACTCTGGTTTTCATTCTGGAAAACCAATAGTTTGCTTGAGGCTCTCACAAGCCCAATGACACTTTCCAGCCAAATTTGGCAGCTGATGAATGCCTTAACCTGTTGAAGACGAGTCCCGAGTATTATCGGGCAAATGTCTTTGGGAAATGCTTGTTGTAGCAAAATCAGCACTTCCTCAACGGGTCAATGGCCACTAAGAGCCCAATGATTCAGAGCACACACCCGTGCACACAAACAAATTAATAGTGCCAGAGTTAACCCATTGAGGACGGACTGATTTTGCTACAACACACATTTCCCATAGTCACCTGCCCGAGTATACCCGGGACTCGTCCTTAATGGGTTAAGAATGACAGCACTTAAATCAGTTTGGCAGAATGCCCTTTCTATTTTGAAAAAAAAAAATAAATAAATCATGACAACTGCTACTGGATCCAGTAACAATAAACATACCAGACTCAAACCAAGTCTGTTGATCCATTCCACTTGAATGAATGCATGACTTGAACATAAACAGAATGGAGTGGTATACTGTCTTGTAAATTATATTCAGAGGAAGAGCTACACAGTAGGAACCAATCAATGATTAATGTGGCAATGGCTGTATTCCTTTCATTTAGTCTTCAGAAACAATATTTGGCATCATCAGTGTTGCTGTCATTTACGTATATACAATATTAAAGAGAATGAGGATTCATTTTTCTCCCTCAAACTTACCCTTGAAGGTGGCCAACTGCTGGACAACAAGCTTATGATGGATTAGACGAGCTAGTCCCCGTTCGTCAGCTGTTGAGTTTGGCTAACAGACAAAAAAAGTTTAGAGAGTGTGTCAACCTAACTGCTAGTGTTTTATATTTGAGTAAAGCACCACCAACAATTTTGAAAGCTTAGCACAAGCTATCAATGTTAAAATGTAGATGAGTACATTTTCATGAAAGAGCCATTTAAACAAACTTGCTTTTGGGAAAAAAATTGTACCACAATTGGATGCTAGAAGAAGGGACTAAGAGAAAACAAAATTTTGCTATGGCTTTGTGGGATGCATTCGTGATCACGCAAACACAAAACATGGCAAAAAACCCAAAATGGTTTCTTGTATGATCCACATGTTGGGCAAGCACATCTTGCAAATGTTAGGGCAACAAACAAGAAGATACAAGAAATTTCAGGAAGTCATGCTGTGCTGATGATTTTCATCACCCTACCACATACACATTAGTTTATCACTGTGAATATTTGAAGAGTGTTCCACTTTCTCAAAGCTAAAAAGATAAATGCACAAACAAACAAGCGTGGTGATGATAGCATATTGATACTGTGTCACTTAGGAATCTCAGTGAATGGGAAACAAAACTGATCTGCTTGCCTGCAATGAACCCTAGCTACAAATACAACGTTTTTGGTTAAAACAATACAAACATACAAAAAATACAACAAAATAAATGAGCACCTTGTTGAGAACCTCCTCAAGCGATTCCTTGGCAATGATGGCAGATATCGTAACCTCATCTGGTGGCAGATCCTTGATCACCTCAATCTCTTTGACAAGGCGGCCAGCCCTCCGTTCATTCTGTGCAATCTGCTTCTCTGACCCTCTGAGAGAAAGACACAGAAATCTGGTAAGTTTTCATAAGACCACACTGAGTGCCTAAAAATGCTCTAGTCATTACTAAACAACTTTGATACCATATGAACTACACTGTACAGATCAAATGTGACTGTGCATCACAAAACCAGCAAGAAGTCGCACGCACTGATTTTGTGTTCGGACTGAAAATAGGTGAAATTGGTCGACCCCAGCCAATCTTAAGTTTTTCATACTTTCTGAAAGAGCAAGTCTTCTCCTACATTATAATACTAAAGTTTGGGATAATAAAATGAAAAGGAAATTGTGTTTTTAGCAGTTTTTCTGGAACACTTTTTGGTAGAATAGTGTGATTAGGTGTTTCTCATAGAGTCCTCATACTCTTCACTTTCAATTCCAATAACTTTAGAAAGGACGATGCTACTGCTTTTAAAATTGGCATTGATCAGCTACAGAATGTGTTTATAAAGCATGCGCAATTTCAGCTTAATCTGATAAACCCTTGATTGTTGTTGCTCCGTTAGTCAACATCCTGTTATTTGTTCCATTCACTGCACAGCTAGTGTGGCTTGGTAAAGACTAAGCGCTCGAATAGACGCTGTACTTCAGAGCCCCTTTTCTGAGTTCACATTTTCCAGAGTGTGTGCCTTCTTTCCAATATTGAGATAGGTTAGGAGAGTCCATTTGAATTGAGTTTTACATCATTTTAAAATCTAAAGTCTCCTCTTTCAGAATCTGCTCTTAACTAAGAATCCATGTCTGGCAACTTTTTGTTGGTTTTGTGATGCAGGGTCACAAATGAGCATGCAGGCACAAAGCAATCATTGTGGTATCTATCATTCCACTACAGAGGACAAATAATAAATCATCACATTCTGTTGTATGACTATAGATTATGAAGAAAACAAAGAAAAGAAATGAAATAAAAGATACTGTAAAAAGGGCAAAGGAGTAAAGACACCAGACTACCATAGTACCAACATGAGCAATACTTGTCCAGTGCTCAAGTATGTACATAGTCACTTACAGAAATTATAGTTTTGCCAGTTTTCTAGGTACATGTATGTGGTTAGCAACCATACAATGCCAATGTAGAAATGAAGTAAAACAACTGCCAATAATTAAACCATAATGCCCTCCAAAATTTGACCGCTAGCTACATGTACTTGTTACTTGCTTGTTGAAGTAATCCCCCCACCCCTCCCCCCCCCCCAAAAAAAAAAAAAAAATTGAAACCATGCCTTTGCGTTTGGTCGAATTTGGGTACGGGGGTTGAACATTATTTTTTTTCCCCTTTTACCAGAGTACTGTACACGCCAATTTCGCCGGTCTAAATTTTTGCAAATCAGGACTTCCTGACGATTTCGCAAGTGGTTAAATTCGCGATCATGGAGTCCTATAACGGAGAAATGCATACGCTTATGTCACATTCATATCGGGATCAGAGTCAAAATGTTTAATTTCATGAAAAGCACCTGACTCGCGAAATTTGCGAAAATAAAAACCTTGTAAAATAAATTATTCAGCGTATGTATTGAAAAACTGAAAATACATTGATTACCGGTCGGTATTCATTTTATAGAAACTTTTATGTTCAATTGATTTCATGTTGGTTTATTGTAATGCTATACACAGACACAAGTTATTCATACATATTTGGCTAAATAGATCTACTACTTCGAACAATATGGGAGATTATTAGACTACTTAGTTATTCAGAAATTTACTTACTTTTTCTTGTTGATGACTGTTATTTGGCGAGTCAAGCGACGCACCAGCTGGACTTTAGCTCTTTTAACAGTTTTCCTCATTAGCACAATCTGGGTAAAAATGACAATGCAATACATGTATGTGCATATGTTGTACAGTTTCAGTGGAATTATATGAATATAAAGTTCAGCAATCACGTGTGGCATTATTTTTTCCTCCGGTCATGAGTAAACCAAGGTAATTTACTGTATGATTCGTAGATAAATGAAACGCATAGAAACAGTAGCACAATACTCAGAAATGAGTGAATGGGACCATTACACTAGCGGTTCTACCAGCACGTTTGTCTAGATCCTAAGAAATCCATTATTTCAACCTTCTGTGGAAGAATTCGAGGAGAAAGGTGATAATTTGGGCAAATATGCGTTTGCAGATTTATTTTCCGGTGCCCTTACCTGCGTGTTAAACTGTACTTTGTCCATGCTTCCCACTTGAATACCGCAACACTTTTACGCACGTTTTATTCCTGATCCAATAAAACACGGTTCACAGAACAGGTACGTACACACGTACACACGCATAATCCCTTGAACTGTGGAGCCGGGAAATGTGCAAACGCCGGGAAATGTGCAAACACCGGGAAATGTGCAAACGTCTCGCCGGGAATTGTGCAAACGCCGGAAAATGTGCAAACGTCTTGCCGGGAAATGTGCAAACGCCGCGAAATCAAAATGTGCAAATGTCTCGCCGGGAACTGTGCAAATTTCATCAACGGGATATGTGCAAACATGACGCCGGGGAATGTGCAAAAGTTCAATTTTGCCGGGAAATGTGCAAACGTCGCCGGGAAATGTGCAAACCATTCACCTTAGCAATACTGTTTACAAAGATGGTAGATAAACTCCATGTCAAAACTGCGCATGAACCTCCGCCTTTAATATTCTCTTAATAATATCCTTGACAGATTTTCAACAAAATTGGCAGGTAGCACCATTGTGGCGATGGGATCTCAATTTGGTTAGATTAGTCATACCCCCCCCCCCCCCCCCCAAGAAAAAAAAAAAAGGGGGGGGGGGAGGAACCTCAAAGTCCCAGAACTACGGTTTTATCAAAATTCTTCTTAACCAAATAAAGTAGAGCTTGGTTGGTGCTATAAAGACATTGATGACAGTAGTTCGAGTTTAATGGCAAATCCAGGGATGCAGGGCATGAGGCCATGGGAGGGGGAGGCTTCAACTCTCCTCCCTAGCCCTTGGGGGGGGGGGGGGTTGGAGCTTAAGATTCCTAATCTCTGGAATCTTTAATCTTCTTTAATTTTCTGTATGTTCTTGAAAAATCGTAACGGATTTTCACCGAACTTGATTTTGATGTATTAAAATGATCCCCCCTCCCCGCCGAAGAGGAGGGGATGGGGGGGGGGGGGGAGTTGAAGCCTCAGAGTCCCTAAACTCTGATTTTTTAATCTCCTGTAGAACCGAAAAAGATAGAACTAAGTTTGTGCTATGAAGACATTAATGACTGAAATCTCATGTTTAATTGTGGCGGGTGCAGGCTGGGGTACCCTGATCGGGGGTGGGTCGGGTGAGGGGTAGAAGGGAGATTTTCCAAATTTTCTCCATCTTCTTAAAAAAAAAAAAAAAAAAATCTATGACGAATTTTCATCGCCCCAACCCCAAAGATGGAAGGAGGTGGAGCCCCCCCCCCCCCCCCCTATCTCAGCCCCTCGAAAAGGGCCGGGACGAGGGGGTGGGGTCGTTCGGGTGGAATTCAGAATTTCAGGTATTTCTTGAAAACCCGAAGCATGACAAAAGGAATAGGCCTACATATTTCAAGAAATTTTCTGTACAAAGAACGCAATTTTATCACTTTTTTTTTTGAAGGTTGGCCTACCTTGATGAAATTTCACGTCTGCTTATAACGTGGTGGCTACTCTCGTCTTAGCCCCCGCTTTGGGGAAAGGGAACAAATTGGACTTGTTGCCCCTTCGAACAAAGTGGGATTCTAGTACCCTAGAGATGCTACCTCCCACGTTTGGTGAAAATCCGTCAAAGATTTCTCAAACAGATGCAGAAAATGTGGAAAATCTCCCTCCTTCCCCTCACTCTACAACCCCCCCCCCCATACGAACATACCTCGATCCGCCACAATAAAACATGAAATTTCAGTCATGAATGTCTTCATAGCACTAACTTAGCCCTATCTTTTTTTTTCAGCAGAAGAAGATAAAATTCCAGAGTGTATAGGGACTCTGAGGCTTCACCTCCCCCTCCCCCCCCCCCCCCCAGCGGTGTATGTGTGTGTTTGTGGGGGGGGGGGGGGGGGGCTCATTTTCTCATATTAAGATAATATCACCATAAAATGCAATCTGCCAAATTTTGTGAAAATTCGTGGTAGAATTCTCAAGATGCTGAAAATGTTGTAATCCCCCTCATCTCCCCCCCCCCCCCAATCTGGGCACCCCTGGATTCGCCATAATGAAACCTGAAATTTTATTCATTAACGTCTTCATTAGCACCAACTTACCTCTATCTTTTCCGGTTTGACAGAAGAAGAAAAAAATCCAGAGTTTAGGGACTCTGAAGCTTCAACCCCCTCCCCCCCCCCTCCTTTGGCGGGAGGGGGGGGGGGGCTCATTTTATCGATCAAGATCATACTTCCATAAACATGCTATCTGCCAACTTTGATAAAAATCCGTCTTAGATTTTTAAAGAAGATGCTGAAAATATGGAAAATCCCCCTCCTCCCCCCCCCCCCCCCCATCCCCAGTCTGGGCACCCCTGGATCCGCCATAATCAAACATAAAATTTCAGTCATTAATGTCTTCATATCACTAACTTACCTTTATCTTTTCTGGTTTGACAGAAGAAGATTTTAAAAAATCGCAGAGATTAGGGATCCGACACTTCATCTCCCCCCCCCCCGCCCCCACCCCCCCCCCTTCAGGTGGTGGGGGGGGGGGGTCTAGGACTCATTTTAGCAAAATTGGATCATATCACCGTAAAGATGCTCTCTGCAAAGTTTGGTGATAATCTGTCATGAGATTTATCGAGAAGTTGCTGAAAATGTGGACAATCCCCCTCGGGCTCTGCGTCACCCCCCCCCCCCCCCCCCAAAAAAAAAAAAAAAAAAAATCAGGGCACCCGTGGATCCGCTATAATCAAAAATGAAATTTCAGTCACTAATGTATTCAAAGCAGTAACTTAGTTCTATCTTTTTTTTTTCGGTTCGGCAGAACAAGAGAGAAAAAAACATAGTGCAGGGACTCTGAGGCTTCAACCCCCCCCCCCCCCCCTCCTTCGGTGGTGGTGGTGGGGGGGGGGGCTCATTTTAACAAATTACGACCACATCACTATTAAGATGCTATCTGCCAAATCTGGTGAAAATCCGTTATGGGGTTTACAAAAAATGTTGAAAATGTTAAAAAAAGACAAGTGGTCGCTATATAGACAGGATGGAGGCTACGACATGTGGTAAAGGAAGCAATGATTCATCCACAGGTTTGATTGAGAGTTTCTCTTCCATCTGCATAATATAGGTGAAATGTATGGTTGGCACATATCCCGGCGGCTTTTGCACATTTCCCGGCAAAATTGAACATTTGCACATTTCCCGGCGTCACGTTTGCACATTTCCCGTTGATGAAATTTAGAGATTTGCACATTTACCGGCGAGACGTTTGCACATTATTACCGGCGTTTGCACATTTCCCGGCAAGACGTTTGCACATTTCCCGGCGTTTGCACATTTTCCGGTGTTTGCACATTTCCCGGCTCCACAGGTACCAGGCGTTGCACCCTCTCCTCAAATAACCCGCTCACCTTGGTAGTTCCGCGTTTTGATATATCTCTTTAACATAGGTAGATAGTTTGCTGTCGTTTGATTGCTTTGATTTGATTTGACTTGATATTTTCATTTGATGTTGTAAAATGATCTCAACGTTTCAATACATGTACCATAGCTACACATCAAACTATAAAATACTGTAGATCCTATTATTATAAGAGGAAGAAGAAGAAGGAGGAGAATCGGCAGTGGCGGATCCAGGGAGGACCGCAACCGGCGCACGCCCCCCCCCCCTTATTTTTTTTTTGTTGAAACAAAAGAAATAAAAAGAAAAAAAAATGGGGGAGGGGTGCCTGCGCCCTCCTTTAATTTTGTAAACGCGCCCCCTCTTTACGAAATTCCTGGATCCGCCCCTGATCGGGGATGGAGAACAAGAAGAAAGAAGAAGGAGGAGGAGGAGAAGAAGAAGAATTATACAAGAAGAAGAAGAAGAAGATGACGACGAAGAAGACGAAGGCGAAGGAGCCGAGAAAAAAAAAAGAATACACGGAGAGGAGGGGGAAAAAGACAGAAGGGAAGATGAGGAGCCACAGGACCCAGAGGAGAATCAAGAAGAAATAGAAGAAGAAGAAAAAGAAGAAGGAGGAGGCCGAGGAGGAGAGGAAGTCCAAGCATTTAACCTAATATAACAGAATCATGCTGGAGGATTCCCCCGTTATATGAAGATTTGGAATCGCTATACTGCACTCATAAAATAGAAGAAAATTCAGTTCTATAGGCGCTATATGCAACAAAATGTATACACGTTACTAAAGTGCTTTAAATGGATTAATTCTGTCTCTTTCTTGTCATGACAAGTCATACTAACACAAATTATTCACATGTTGAATATTACGATTTTAGAGTATATCGTGTATCTTAAAGACACATGCATCATCATTCTGTGCATATTGCCTTTATTCTTTGCGGTGTTATGTCAAAAGCGATCATGAAATATTTAAAACTGCATGGAAGCGAGCATTTGTATAGGGCCTACGTTGGAACACATCGTTCAGGAGGCCTGCTTATTTGATATCAAATCCTCCTAAAATCCGATCATCTACTGTAGTTGTTAATTATGTTTTCACGAGGTCCGTATTCAATCTTATTTACCGATTTCACTTGCCGTTATCTGCCCACATTAATATTTTACTCTGATGCAAAGTCTTGCCGTCTGATTCCTGGCCGCCTCTCTTATGTTTATTTACTTGAGTATTAGATAGGCAGGATTATCACTATTACTGGGTACTATACTAGAATGATGTAACAATTATTCCATTCAATTCTGATTTCATTTATTGGTTTCCAACTTGTTCATAGACAACTGAAAAAAAAATATATAAGCCTATACAATTATGATGAAACTAAGGTTATAGCCCCGACACTTTGAATTTGTGATACAGATTAGTCTAATATCTTTATTTGATATAGACTTATATCATAATCACAAGCAGTTATTTATTATATTACGGAATGTTTGACGGGGTTAGGGGCTGACATAAAAAGCAAAGCTTTAATTGAAAGTGACAACTTTGGAATTTCGAACGAAAAATAAATGTAATGTTCGTCCTAATGCTTTATATTTGCTATCATAACTTCTTATGCGTTCTGTAATAGATTCAACGCCCAAGAGAAATACAATGGAAGAGAAGACGCAGTGTAATCTATATCAACATTTACTCTAAGGAGTGCTTTTTTTTTATTTAAAGGAAGACCTGCAGTAGTTGGTCACGGTAAATACTGCTTGTTTCTTTTCCAGGCAGGCTGATGAAGTGTTTTTCTTCTTCTTCTTTCTTTCTTTCTTTTTCATTCAGATTGCATGCAGGGATTCAGCCATAGGCTCACATGTAGGCCTATATAGGCTAAATGAATTTACATTAATTTTCATGTGTACATTTGCCGAATAGCAATATTATATAATGATAATAGTGATGATGATGGTGATGATGATGAGCTCCCCTCCCCCCCCCCAAAAAAAAAGAAAAAGAAAAGAGAGACAGACAAAGACAGAGACAGAGAGAGACAACTTACAACAAAAACAAAAAAAAAAACAACAACGCACGCTGCTCTGCTCACGACTCTAATGGGTCTCTTTTTTTTTCCAATGAAAAAGTCTACCTTTATGGGTGCTGTTCGTTATTCCGAAGGTTCGTTATTTCCAAGGTTCGTTTTTCAGAAGGTTCGTTTATCCGAAACACACAAATTTCCTATAGGCCTACCTAGAGGTTCGTTAATCCGAAAATGAACAGGGATTCCTCAATCCGAACATTTTGTGGCGTTATTCCGAAGGTTTGTTAATCCGAAAATGAAATAGGGTTCGCTATTCCGAAGGCTCGATAATCCGAAAACGAAATAGGGTTCGTTATTCCGAAGGTTTATTGATCCGAAAATGAAATAGGGTTCGTTATTCCGAAGATTCGTTGATCCGAAAAAATGTAGGGTCCATTATTCCGAAGGTTCGTTATTCCTATAAGATTCGATAATCCGAAAATGAAGTAAGGTTCATTATTCCGAAGGTTCGTTAATCCGAAATTAAATAGGGTCCGTTATTCCGAAGGTTCATTAATCCGAAAATGAAATAAGGCTCATTAATCCGAAAATGAAATAAGGTTCGTTAATCCGAAAATGAAATGAGGTTCGTAATTCCGAAAATGGAATAAACTCATTGTAATGACAAAATACGTTGTCGTGATTTTAAAAAAATGCTAGATATATTACGCACTAAAAATTCAATATTGTCTCTGCATGGGGAGAATAATACACGTGCATATTTTCAGGTAAAGCACGTCGTGTTGTCTGAAGAAGTGGCGTATGAATAATCTTGATTTTAATTCAATCTGAACAATCATTTACCTGAGCGATTGAATTTAGAGTGTAGGGGACTGTGTGATTTTTCTATAGCCTATACCTTCAGACATCCTCACATTTTTAATGATAATAACAGTAACGACAATACGATTAATACAGTGAATAATTAATACGTATGGACAAGACTAAAAAGTAAAATTGATGGTATGTAGTTATAATGGCAATAAAGGTGGTAACAATAATGATAACGCATAGCAACTATATAGCTATTACTAGGAGAAACTGGCAGGGGAAGGGGGGTAGAAAGAAACGTAATCTTAATCTGGGGCGATGGAGCATTCTTCTCAATCAAAGAAAGAAACACATTCCTTTGTAACGCTAAAACAGGAGAACCTCGTTTAACTTCTCATGGAATTCATGCAAAAATCATTTCTGACATAGTGTGTGATCGGTAGGACAAGTTCCATCAAATGCCACAGTCTTCACAAGAGATTCAGAGTTTTTGATGGCTTTTATTTTTAAGTCCACGCATTACGAAAGTAATAAGACTATAATAATAATGATAATAATAATGATGATAATAATAATAATAATAATGACAATAATAATAATAACAATAACAACAACTATTTCTTATTGAGCGCTTTTACAGGACCTAATCAAAGCGCTGTATATACATCAACATACAACATTCACAAAGTATAGAAACAACATAGTGTCATGGCAAAAGCTGTCATAATGGAGTGCTAACGCAATTTTCTTTACTTTATGAAAGCTAGAAATTATACAAAGCACTGGCTTACATTTTATCAGTTACCATAACGGCATGAATTCAATGTGTTATGTCACACAAAAGTGGAGAACTGCATTTAACTTCTCATTGAATATTAATGCAAAAATAATTTCTTACCCAGTGTGTGATCGGTATAACAGGGCAATTTTGATTACATTCCACTCTTCACAGTGAAGCTTATTAAAAGAGTTGTCACATTTGAAATCTGCTTGTTGAGTTGTACGATAGGCTTAATTGTTGTATTTGCTTTATAGCTTTTATTTTTAAGTCCACGCATATTATGTGTGATTTTTTTTTTCTGCTTGAGACATGTTAGAGTTGCCGAATATGGTAATCATTTCAAATAATTAATGTATTATCCTGACAAAAATGAAGAGGAGAAGAAGGCCTGGAGGGCGAGGGCGAGCTCATCCTTCGGAGGAGAAAATACCTCTACTTTCATCAATAGTCATGTAAATGAAATTATAAATTCCGACGGCATTTTACGTCGCTGATAGAAGTTTGTGTGGAATTGCATGTGTTTGCGTGTGCCTGTTTACATTGTGTGTTTGTATTTGTGTGTGTGCGTGCGTGTTATATGTGTCCAAAGAGAGTATGAGCATGTAGACATCCCCTTTTCAAAGTGAACATGCCTCTCCTGAATTGTTATGATGATGATAAATTCTAGATTACTGATAAATGTAAGGCCATCGGAATTACAACGCGAACCCTAATACATTTTCGGATTAACGAACCATATTTCGTTTTCGGATTAACGAACCTTATTTCATTTTCGGATTAACGAACCTTCGGAATAACGAACCTTATTTCATTTTCGGATTAATGAACCTTCAGAATAACAAGCCCTTTCCTTCGGAATAACGAATCTTCGGAATAACGAACCTTCGGAATAACGAACAGCACCCGGCGCCGCGTTCTTGATTTAAGTGGTGGTGGTGGTTGGGGGGGGGGGGGGGGGGGGGGGGGGGCAGTTTATATTTCTGGCGTCACTTCAAGCAAAAAGAAAAGAAAAAGGCCTTCAGCTCAATTTAAAAAAAAAAAGAAAAGTGGGCCCAGGTGGTTAGACCCTGTGTATTCCTATATATTATGCAAAAAAAAAAAAAAAAAAAAAAAGTGGGGCCCGATCGAGCCCCCTGCCCCGCGCCGGCCCTGTGAATGTTTTTGCCGTTTTTGGCAGTGCAGCCGGCTTGTTCAGCAGTGTTAAACTACCATCTGTACATTGTAATACTATGACCACCTTGGCCCGTATTCTGCTGTTTAAACCAATGGTTTTGTTCTAAAAAGTGCAAGTGTCTAAAAAGTGGACCTCGGTCCACAGTAGAATACGGGCCCTTTGCGTGCATCTTTTCTGATAGTACCCCATCTACGGTGGACTAAAAGCATTGCTGACATGATAATGCGGGCGGAAAAACAAACAACAAACCCACTGTGTACCTCTACTGGCGATGGCAGCAGGCCTAACCCTTGCCGCCCAGTAGTGAGCGCGCTCTGGAGCTTACCGTACCGTAGCACGGCCAGTTATCGATTCCACACGTAAACGGCGCCCGTAACCCCTTGTGTGTATGAGCTAGCTAGCTAGAAAGACCACCCATAACTATCCCACGACTCCCAGACCCTCACGCCTTTTGCGCCTCTCTGATGCTCGCTCTCGGTCGGATACTGACGATGGCTCGCATGAAAGATAACGCAAGGCGTGCGGCTGTGATGTGTTCTGAGCTATGAACTGACTACAATTTGTACCACTGAAGACGTTGCTGTATATTTTGTGAACCTTATTGTCTTGGATATTTATAGAATATCATAATAGGACCTGACAGAGACACGAAAGTGCCTTTAAAACTGTAAGTAAATGCGTTCTTGTACTCGTTTACTCACTTAGATCTCTATCTACGTATCAGTTGAGTTATGTTGCAGTATGAAAAAGGTAACAAGACACGGGGGCCACGGGCTCCCACCCTGTACCGTTCATAGTTTTGATAGCTGTATGCAGCGCGCGGCGTGAATGTTGTCTGTCTACCTCATTATTGGAAATTTGTGCTTACATCGAGTAGCTTCTCATCAAGATAATAATGAGACCATGTCTGCATGAAACAGTGATCAACGACAGAACGTTTGTAGAACGTTCTAAATTCATACTTGTGAGAGTACAATTTGTATGCTGTTAAAAACAATGTGCCAGGAAACCTTCATAAACATCTCGATGGAACCGGCTAGACGACGATCTAGAATCTACATTGCATTGTACGTAGCACTCAGTACCGAGGCGGTGGCTGTATGCGATGGTGATTGCCAATGATTGTAATTTAGCCAGGGTTAGCTTAGACATCTAACATGTTAGAAGAAATTGTCGTTGTAAACGTAGACAGTAAACAGTAAAAAAGGCAGCCCCCCCCCCAAAAAAAAAAAAGGTAGAAAGAGAGAGAGAGAGAAAAAAGAAAAACGGCAAGCATACCAATCTTAATTTCTACCATGGCATTACCAACCATCGCCATCCATCCAAGGGACAGGGTGAACTTCTGTTGTAAGAGATGCTTTTTGACAAGTAAAGTCGCTTAAAGCCTGCCTCACACAGCAATTTTGACTAGCGATAGCTTGCGGTGGGTTTGACTTTAAGTTTGAGCGATATCAGGCACCGTTCATCCGCTGCAGGATGTTGAAAAATCGCAGGCTGTTACACGTTAGAAATAGATAAACAGATAAATATTAAAATACAGTGTAGAATCTCCACACTCTGTGCGCTATCTATCTGGCAATCTTCTGCAATGCAATGATGTATCACAAGAAATTGCAGCCTAAGGTGGGCTTATTTAATTCGATGGCATGTGAAGCTCACCACAATAATCATGTAAATATTTTTATGCCTTCTTCATTCACTACTGCAGCTGCAAGCCACCCTGCGCAGGTGAGGTGTACAATGTGTAATGTGTGTTTACGTACCGTAAGCGCTTTTATTATACAGAGACGTTGTCTTGACACACACACACACACACACATCCGACACGAAATCCCACACACATAAGTATGCATACAGTACACTGTCCTTGAACATGTGCTATTGACCTGCGGCATGCGGGGCCTGATAGATACCTGGTACTCAAATTCACATGCACTGCTCGATTAGGGTATATTTTACACCAATAATATGTTTACATTGTAGGCCCCTCAAGTGCATGATTGTCAAAAATGATTGGATGCTAAGGCCAAGGGAAATGCACATGTACATTGTATGTAGCCTATTACGCACATAAGGGTAAATCTTAAGAATTCTTCTTCCAGTTGTAGATTTATAACCAAATAAATGATGTACATGTAGGCCTACTCTGGCCATTAATTGACTGCGTGCTAATGATTACCATGTATGAAATTCTAACTCATGGTCAGTTTTGTCTGTGGATAAACCCACCCTTTGCTCCCAACAACGTTGAATAGTAAGAACTATGGCTAATGTTGTTTTATCACAAGACAAAGCATGAAAATACTTATTATTATTTTTATTATTATTTTTAGATTGGGTAAGGGGATTTGTGTGTCGATGGGGAGGTAAAAGGTCTTAATTCCTGACATGCGTGTACAGTAGGAGGAATTTACTTTAAAGGTACAATGTCTGGAGCTTCTGCAGTGTGTCTACTGTAGGAACCACCCTTTTCACAACACATTTAATTCACTCTCTACTGATTCACCAATACACCGCATAGCTCACTGGGGCACTCAATAGGTATCCGCTGGGCATCCTCCAACACCTTGGCCAGTTTTCTGTGAATGGGATTGCAACTGACTCTGGAATGGAATGCAAAGAGATTTAGATTCTTTTGTGCCCTTCGCAAATCCGTTGCTGTCACTCTAGGAGGCCTATTAAATCCTTCCAAGTTGAGGCCCTTTCAGTTTTGCAAAAAACCTTTTGTAATGTATGGGTGATCTTCTTTGTACATAGAATGCTAAGTCTGTACAGTGTATTGTCATTAGCAGAGTTGATCAGGATTTGACCTTCACTGTTTTTACTATGAGGGTCAAATTGTTCGAGTGCAGACCAAAGATTTGATAGTTTTAAACTTTTATTCAGCAACATAAGGGAATGTTTTACTGCCATTTATCCTTGTCTTTTTGTTTCTATTGTGATGGTTTTAATGTATTGTACCTTGAAAGTTAGTGTGTCATTTTCTGAGAAAGCAAATGACGGGAGATGCATGCCAGGGGGTGTTTATGCACAGACTGCTAAAATTTCAAGTTGTCTTGCATCTTTTGTTCTATTGACGTAAGAATGTAACTGTGGAAAGTTTATGTAAAAGCAGTGTTAATCATTTCATCAGATAAAAGTGCTGTAGTTGTACACAGAATTATAGAACACTGTGGGATCTGTGTTTGAACATTTTGTCACTTGATGACACCGCAAACTCAATTCATGTCCAGTATAAGCACCTGACCGTGCAAATCCATACATTCAAACAGCAGATTGTGTTTGATGTACAACTGTATGATATTAAGATTCTCATTAAAAAGCCAAGCCAAACCTGCTCAGGGTTACATGCATCAGTTGTAAAGATTTCATATAAGCAACTTGCTCTTTGATTTAAGTCCCTTTCCATTACGATGAATCTGACTTGAACCAAGAACATCTCCCTTTCCTCAACCTTCCTCTCTTTGCACCATATTGTTTTTGCACTAAGCCGCAACTAATCATGCATGATTCCTACTGAAGTCAAATTGCAGAATAACAAGAAATGTATTCAGAGCAGAGTGCACACACTGTCTGTGATTGAATTGTTGGCGCAATCTATGACCTTAGTTCTTTCTCAATACACACAAATGTAAGTTGGGCAAACCATGGACCTACAAAACCTTCTTGTCAGCATAGCATTACTGCTGTAATTTTCTAAGCTTGCACATGGTGGGGATTTGAAATACTCTCTGCCGTTGAGGTCAGGAAGAAGGATACTGGATTGTGAACACAATACCAGCAGCATACTGTATTTAAATTATGGTCATTTGTGTGTGCATCAATGGACCCATGGGGCTGTCCTTGATGACGAGTCCTTATACAGGAAAATGCAGTATACATGCTGGTATGCCTTTTAGCACAAAGTTCAGCATAAAGTATTTATTCATGTTTACATCAGAGTGAAAGCTGTATCATAGTATTTTTTTTTTCATGCCTATTATAGTAGGCCTATGCAGGAAGTCAAGACTAATGGATGGAATTTGCTCAGTAAAGTCTGGACTCCTGGCATGTGAAATGAATTGACCAGTGGTTAACCAAAGTAGTGGAGGTTAGTGTAAATTGATAAATGCTGTAACAGTGTACTGTCTGAAAATACTGTACTTCTGTTCAGTGTTAGTGCTGATGTGGTTTTGAAAACAGAGTGCGCTGATTTACACAGTTAGCTGCTGTCTTTGACAGTATGAAAACTGCTAAATCCTGAGATCATACAAGGTGCAAATAACATTGTTTCACTGTCAAGAGACAAAATTCCATATTAGCAGTCTTATTTTATTACATTTTATGGTGTATAATTGCATTATTAAATAATAGTAATAATAATAATAATTCTCAACATTTATATAGCGCGTTATTACATAAAATGTCTCTAAGCGCTATGGGAAAAAGAAAACAATAGAAAGGGAAGAAGAAGAAAGTAAAGAAAGAAAGAAAGAAGAAGAAGAAGGTACAGTTTCAGTAACGGTATAAGACATGAGACACATTCATGATACTACTCAATAAACAATACGTTTTTAACATGGATTTAAATTTGTCTACTGAGTCTGTTTGTTTCAAGCATTCAGGTAAACTGTTCCAGAGTTGAGGCAATTCACACTTCTACAACTGTAGTATACTTACAAGGATTTTTGTAATCCTTGAAAAGAAAACAGTAATTTGCAGTTTATTCTTGAATTTCTGTAAAATTTTCAATGTAATTTGTGATCCAAGAGGAGAGGATTGAATCCCCTTCACATACATTGTACATACATGTACACAAGTAGCTTTGACAGTGTTTGCATCAGCATTAAAGCAGCTGCCAAATCCTGTATTCCTATACATTATTGTTTTGTGTTACATACTAAAAGATTCTCAGCAATTGATATAGTGTCCTTTGTCATGTCATGTCCATAGTGAATAACTCTTGATTGCTTGAAAGATACATGGTCCATTTCTAGAGCTGATTGTTAGTGACATTGCAGGTTTTGTTTTCTCCACATACACTTGTGGATTGCATTCATCTTCAGTTTTATTTGATATGTCACATGAGACTGGAATAGTCCATATGATTGCAATCTGGATAAATACCGTTGACAAGTGGAAAAAAAGGGTTTGTTTATATTTATAAATCAGAAGATTTAGGATGCATGATGTTGAATTTAGAGAAGAAGTTCTACAGCCCAGAGACATAGGGGTGCATTTTAGATACATTTTGTAAACTCATTCCTGGTGCAGAGCGAATTAAAGGACAAGTTCAGCTTCATAAACATAAGGATTGAGAGAATGCAACAATATTAGTAGAACACATCAGTGAAAGTTTGAGGAAAATTGGACAATCGATGCAAAAGTTATGAATTGTTAAAATTTTTGTGTTGGAACCGCTGGATGAGGAGACTACTACAGCTTGTGAGTCATATGCGTACAACAGTATAAAGAAAATGTGAAGAAAATTCAACATATTTTCACTTTTTTCGCATAATAAAAGAGCACTTGACTTGACTCTTTCTAAAGGCAGGGGGAATGATATTACCCATAACATTTGTCGGTAACGAGTCGGGGGAATGTGTACTTTTTGCAAAAGATGAAATTTTGTGAAATTCTCTTAAATATTTTCCTTATATTGTTGTACGCATGTGACATCTAAGTTACTCACACACTGCAGTAGTCTTCTCATCCAGCGGTTACTGCACAAAAACTTCAAAAATTCATAACTTTTGAACGGATTGTCCAATTTTCCTCAAACTTTCACTGATGTGTTCTACTAATATTGCTACATTCTCTCAATCCTTATGTTTATGAAGGTGAACTTGTCCTTTAAAGGTTTCCAAACAACTCACGGGGAGTTTGGGACAGTTGATAAACACAAAGCTGTTTTGATTGTTAGGTAACCGTAAGAAACATGTTTCTGAAATGCCCCCCCCCCCCCCAAAAAAAAAAAAAAAAAAAAAAATGCAATCACAAACTGTTTACATGTTTTCAGCCTGAAATGCATTTCTGTAGAGTTGATTAAACATGAAGTCGTTTGAAACACGTAGCATGTAAATACATTTAGCTCGCACCTGCCCACGCCAACCACTGCCAACCACACATCTTCGCTCCTTGGGTCAAACTGCGCAATGGACCTGCGCAGTGACGAGGCCTCTCAATTGACTCACAACAGAGTTGATATATGCAACAACACGAGAAGCGTGATCCGAAAGGCATTTGCAAGAGTGTTTTGATAGTGGGTATTGAGAGGCGTTTCAAACATGGAAAGTTGATAAATGCAGCCATAGTCCATTTTCATACTGCAATGATAATGTCTTGTTTGTGATCATGTTTGTGATCACATTTCTAATTGCATTCAAATTACTGTAATACAGATGTTTAGACACTGAAATGGACTTCCCTGCTGTCCACAAATGGGAACATGAACAGCTGTGTTGCAAACTTGGGGCTCTCCGTACAGCTGTATACATGTGTAAATTCATGAACTCCGAGTACAGTAAATATTTGTGGATGCATACTGTACATCATACTGTAGGCCTACATGTATACATGTTTCTGTAGAGCACTCAGTTTGTTACCAGCAGAACATTGAATGAAGATCAAGCTAAGCTTTATCTCCATTATACTGTATGTGTACATACAATGTACAGGTTGTACACTTTTCTTAGATGTCGAACTGTGAAGACAAAATCCCAGAATTGAGAAAAACTAATGCAGGAAAAATCTCAAGACAAAGATTAGACAAATATGATCTAATGGAAATGTTTGAGAAAAATGAGAGTCAAGTTTGCTTGTGTGATTTACATACATGTTTATTTAAATTATACAATCAACAGTGTAATAATTACAGTCTAGAAGTTTTTTTTTTTTTTTTCATTGACTCCATGCTTACCCAGGCAGCCACGATTGAATTGTTTGATATGATAGAATTGTCAGATGAATAGACAACGTATCTTCCACAGTCATGTTCTCAGATTTTGGAGTACGGTGTACAGGACATGTATACTGGGGAAACCTCCCCATTGCCCAATTATTTATGTGTCATTCCCCAGATCTCCATATCAATACATGATATGTACAGGTAATGTTGCAAAATCTATCAGCCTATTTAGAGCTGATCTATGATGATCTCACGTCAATGCCTCACCAGTAGCTACAGATCTTAATTTGAAACTGTCTCTATTTTATCTCCATTGTTGTAAAGGTGACTCATAAGTAGTGGTGAAATTTGAGATTAGTCCAATTGCAGGCAGATGCATACAGCAGTAATAACTTGAACCATGTATTTTACATTGTACTTAATTTGTGCATACCTGACAGTGATTTCCATTTTATATTTTTTGCATGATAGTGTGAATAGATATACAGTGTAAATGTATTTATCAGTCATTTTTATCATTCTTGACATGTCATATGCAACATGTGTGAAGTAGTCTGACACGATGCAGTGCAGGTTGTTCAAAATTTTCTGCTAGCTATTAAAAAGTCCCCAGCACGCCAAATCACGCAAATGGATAAGTGTAAACTGTGATATCATGGTCAAGTACATACCGGTACTGTGAAACGAGGAATCACATGCATTTTAATTTCGCGAATTTTGCAAGAGCCAAGATTCACAAAATTACAACGCACGCGAAAGTTCTTGTCTGCACTATATGCATTGAATGTTGGAGGCAACTTGCGAAAATTTCATGCCGCAAAAAGGCTGTCAGCTCTAATTCGTGAATCAGGCTCAGCTAGTCAGAGTAGTATTGACCCCTTAAGGTGATATGCACACCTGTATGCACAATAGGTTTGCAGTTCTGTGGTAGATGAAAATATGAATTTATGGCATGTGCTTGTAGTGTAGATAATGTAGATTCTTGGCTCAGCATTGCAATGGAGATGATGTTGTACCAGGGTACAGTGTACCTCTCTGACCTTCCTTGTTATTATTACGTTACATTTCCAGACAAGTGTGTACAGTGTACAAGTTAGGCATATCATACTGCTTTGTTGAAGAGAAGAATCCTAACAGATAATAAAGGAGGCAGTAGATATCCAAGGTCTGTGTCAGCTGAAAACTAGCATTAGTTTAGTGAAATTGCCTACATGTACAGTACCCTTCAACAAGATATGGTACAAAGTGTAGTTCAAATTTCATGAATTTCTTCCGTCGAGATGTTTTCATTGCAACTGATTGACAAATTGCCCTACATCGACGTAAATAAGCACTGAATTGATCAGTGTTTTAGTAGTAGCCATGATAAAAAATCATGGGCGTACATACTCGAGCAGGATTCGAACCTACGACCTCCTGATCACCGGACAGGCGTCATCTCCACTAGACCACCGAGCTTTCGCCCGAACCAACACTTGCTTTCAGGCGAAAGCTCGGTGGTCTAGTGGAGATGACGCCTGTCCGGTGATCAGGAGGTCGTAGGTTCGAATCCTGCTCGAGTATGTACGCCCATGATTTTTTATCATGGCTACTACTAAAACACTGATCAATTCAGTGCTTATTTACGTCGATGTAGGGCAATTTGTCAATCAGTTGCAAAGATATGGTAGAGAAGAAAATTGGATTGGTCCATTGACTGATGTTTTAAATATTATATTGTACATACATGCATATAAAAAAACCGTGTAGTACTTGTACTACACTGTATAAGAAATTGTATAATTTGTAGGAGGGACCTAAAGTTATAGGCAGGATGAATGTGCTGTTGCTTTTTAATTTGTACCGGTACAAATGTATGTGTTAGTATGCTCTGTGTACAATGGGTGTGTGTGTGGTGCTTGCTGAGTCGCACTGTGGATTTTGCAGAAAGAGAGCTGCAATTGTACGTATATTGTATGTACATGTAGTTGATTTTATTGTGCCAGGAAAAGTTGTTCACATGACTCATTGGGCATGTACCTTTTGTTATGGTCTGTGTTTATGGCTGCCGTCCAATCCAGTCCATGTACTCTTGACATTTTTGCAATGTACAATCTGTATAGGGGAGTGATGCAAGTGCCCTTGAATAGTTCTGTGCACTCAATGCAGTAGGGCCTCAATGGTACATGTACAGCTGTACAAGTACTTTCATCTGTACAGATGTACTCTTATGCACAAGTACATTGTGTAGTATGGATGCAGACATTGCCATGATTAACCTTGTACATTTATAGCATTGTAACTAACAATTAAAACATGAGACACATATATGCATGTAGAGGGTAATTGTACAGTGCCTTTTGATCTTGATGCTGGTCTGTTCAGAACAGTTCAAATGTTAAATTGTTTGTTTGTTTTTCTGTATAAGGTGTTGTTTATGCCAGTGTATGACAAATATGCAAGAGTTTGAACACATGTGAGCACATGACCTCTCAATGAATAATTCATGAGTTATGAGGAAAGACATGGGGGGGGGGGGTGTGAGAGGGAAGGGGTAAATAGAGGAAGGATACAACAAATCAATACAGCTTCTGTGTGCAAGGCTAGGTCATACTACACATTGTATGTAAACAAACACAGAAAGTTGAGAGGACACCATTCATGTGAGGTTTTGGGAAGAGTTTCCATGAGTTGAGGGTGATGTTACATCGTACGTGGGGTACATACACAGCTACATACAGTACCACATACTAGTATTCTGTACAGTAATGTATACAGTGTATGTATTTTACATTTTGAAGTGGTTATTGTAAGCCAGTGCATTGTCTTTAGAAACCAAGAGATGCGTGCCCTGTAAATCTTTATAAAATTTCCTTTTGGCTTGAGACAGACAGACAGACAGACAGACACACACACACACAAATTGTATGGTGTGTGTTTGTATAATATGCTGTTCACACATCTATAGTGAAAACTATCGTTAAAGACCATGGCATCCAAGGCAAATGGGAAAGGCAGGCTTTAATGGGAAGCTGGTTTTTATGGATATTGTTTATGGACATACAATTGTGTATGTTAAATGCTCAGAAGGGATGCCAATGCAGTGGTTGTAATTTAATAACAGTTGGTCATTGCTGGTTTTACAAGTTTTTTTCTTTCAGCTCTCAGAAGTTTGAATCTTTTTGATGATTTGTATACAGTGATAGCATTATTCATGTGGGTAATGGAAATGTAGATGTTTCCCACATGTTGTGTTTGATGAATTGAGGAGCAAATCTGAATATATAGTCCTAATATTAGGCATGTCTTCATCAGCCCGAAGTTCAAACTAGCGGGACATTTTGCGGTCGTAGTAAATAGCCCGATACAGCGAATGTGCATCTTCATCAGCTCGAATAGCCTGCTTCGGGAAATTAGTCCGAAAATTAACGCATGCGCACTTTGCAATATTACTCTGCATAGCTCGCAGTTCGAAAGTAGATTTCCCCTCTCAAAATCTCCTATATCACCGTATGTACGATACGACAACCAGGGAGGTGAGCGGTACAGCAAATTCTCTCCAAAAGGATATTAATAACGCTACTCTTTTGTCCGGTGAGGCATCTTATATGAAGTTAACAAATTGCAGTGTTTAAACAAATCAAAAATACACACAATCTGCAAGAATTTTCAGCTAAGGAAGAAGTTTACAAAAAACAGCTAGCATGCACGGCACTGAGTTTTATTAGGGAGGTGAGAGAAATCACCTCCCTGGTTTTAATGATGTCAACAACAGTATAGGCCTATGTGATCCTGGATGAATACACCGTGCATGGGGGTAATGTACTATACACAATTACTAGCTTGTACATGCGTTTTCCATTGCCAGCTGGCTGACCAGAAGCGTAGAGGGATCGAAAAAATTTCAGGCTGATGGAGACGCACCGAAAATAGCGCGCTATTTCACGAATTAGCGCTCTAGTTGACGAACTAGACCAAGATTTGGGGGGAAATTTTCCCGATCAAATAGCGCGCTATCTGCGTCTTCACTACACAGATAGCGCGCTATTTTGACATCGGACTTGTTTGGTAACCGCAAGATAGCGCGCTATTTGGAAACTTCGGTCTGATGAAGACACGCCTATTTTGTCAGGTCATCTTGAAATTTGTTGTCGAGTTGAGACTGTGTGAAAGGCATGAAACCATGTATTGTGTGTGTGTGTGTGTGTGTGTGTGTGTGTGTGTGTGTGTGTGTGTGTGTGTGTGTGGTGGGGGGGGGGGAAATGTAATACTTTTTCATGTGGAATCTTAAATGGTAAATAGCATGGACATTACAGAATGCTTCAAAACTTATGATCACAGATACAATTGTACATCAATGAGAACAGTTTGCATCTGTTCTTGTGTGCATATTACATGTATCTCATTAAAAGTGGTAATGAGAATACCACAAGTTTGCTAGACTGCATTCTTTCAACCACATTGTGTTTTGTATAATGGTAACTCATGATATCATGCAATGTCAGTACATGAAGGACACTCATGTGCACGTACAATGTACATGTGCACTCATTCTATCTTGGTTTGAGTGCAGTTTTTACAATGTAGTCCCAGGAATTTGTTTTTATACTTATGAGGAAATAAATTTGAAAGATTTCTGGATAAACTGTGTGAATGCCACACAATTTTTCTTGATGATATTACAAAATGTATGCACAAACAATACAACTGTAGTCTTTTCCATTGCTGGCTACTACAATTGTACCTACATTGTATACACAATACATTCAACTATAGTGTGTGAGTACACAGTTCCTTTACTTACAAATTACAGCAATAACTTGTAGCTATGTAACACAGTCACTGTAATAATTCAACTCAAAGAAAGGGTAATTTGCACAGATGTAAGTAGATGGAGAAGGGGGGGGGGGGAACAAAGGGCTCAGAACCAAGATAAAAGGGTTGAATTTTTATGCACATTACCTGTCTTTGTACCCCAAATGATTCCATTCACTTAATTCATGGAATCATTCAATGACTCATCGTGATCAAACGAAATAAAAAAAAAATTGTGAACGTAATAACGATTCATGGTTTGTACGAGTGCTTTGACACAATAGACACCCTTTTTCAGACACCCACACTGGCCCACACACTCTTAAAGTTTGTGCACACGTATGAAAGAGGTCTTTAAAAAACAGAAGATGAACAAAAAAGATAAAAGAGTGGCCTGCGATGTGACAAAAGCGGCTGAAGCCCACAGACTTTCTTGTCTCCAGTTCATTGCTTCAGGGCTGCGTTCATGCGAAACTAGAATTGCGTTTCTAAACACGTTTAGTCGCTAAACGTGTTTAGTTGCGTTGCGTTCATGCGATTTTTCCATTTAAACGCGTTTCAAAACGCCGATCTGAAACGCTGAAAAAAGGGCGTTTTGAATCATGATTCTGCCAGAATCACGATCGCAGAAACCGCATGAACGCAACCGTGATTTCAATCATGATTCTATGACGTCATTGTGCGCTGTGCGCATGCGTGTCTCATGGGGTATCCCATGCACAGCTTCTAGTTCTGTTCGCGCGCTTGTGTACGTCTTATGAATCATGTGTTTTGGTACCATACTTGCACTTGTTTGTTTACATCAACGCCATACACCGATTCTGTGCTAGTATCTAACGTTAACTGTTTAACATAATAATACATATAATTACTCTCCGATTGAGTTGATAAAAGTAATAGCTGCAGCGCTGTGTCTACCAAGGGAAACAATGAGACGAAGAATTAGGATTATTCCTCGATCTGTTCCTCGATCTGTGCATGGGCAGAGCCTGAATGCCACAGCTAATCGGAAAGTATTCACCGAAATAAAAACGTAAAGGCCTGTACAGCTGGAATAAGGAGGTCTGGCTCGAGTTGCAGAGACAAGGTCAAACTGCGCAGTGCGCTGCGCAATGGCAAATGATGAGTTGAGCCAGAATCAGCATTGCGAAAGCCCGCATGAACGCTCTTCCGCTGAGACCGTGATTTGAAACGCCGTTTTGAATCATGATTCATGTTTGTGATTCTGGCTACGAAATTCGCATGAACGCGGCCTATTTCCAGGCCAGCGGAGATTGCTCAGTTATGGTTGATCCATTGGGACCCAATGTTTGTTTGAATTAGTGAATTTTGCTCTTCAGTACATGATGAATGGATAGTATGCCCCATTTTTAGGGAATGATGGATGATAACTGTCAATATGCAAAGGGAGGCCGGGGACAAGTTGCGCGCATGGTAATCTCACATTTGTCTGTTCTCATGTGGATTATCTCCCATCGGTGTAATGGCGCAATCAGGATTTCGGTGCTCAGGATTAGGTTTATGGCTCGGGGTTTGGGGATTAGGGATGGGGGTTGGGAGAAAGGTTGGGAGAAGGGTTGGAAATTTTATGATGTAGAGTCTCACTTGGGATAATTTTAGGGTAATGGAAATGTGGATGTTTCTCACATGTTTTGTTTGATGAATCGGGGAGCAAATGTGAATTAGCCTAATAAAGTAGGAACAGGCCAATGACATTATGCTGTTTGCACTGGTCAGGACTTTCTTACATCAACAGGGTATAATGGCAGTTGTTTCAGAGGCTGTTCAAAGCATTGTTTATCAATGCCTCTAGTGTGCAAAAGTTGAACTGTATGCTTTGAAATATTAGAGTTTCTAATCTACAATGAGAGTATAACAAATGTATTGAAAATAATACTAGAGTGTAAATGCTTAAGAAAAAAAAAGAATATGAAACTATAGGCCTACATGTGATTACATGTAGGCCCTACTGGATAAGACTGGATTTACCTTTCAATAAAAGGTATATAATTAGAATGATTACCGGTATAATGTGTATTTATAGACCTCTTTATAGTGCAGCATAATTTTCATGTGTTGTTTGCTCTGAACTTTTTTTTTTTTCCTTGCTTTCATACATTTAAACATTAGGCCTATCCCTCAGCTGACTGAATTTTTGTCTTGAATAGTAGAATATCATGCGGATTGTTTCAGTTTGTTTATAAACCAAAACATCCTTGAAGTTTAAACCCATCTCTTTCTCTCTCACAATACATTTCTTATCATTCATTTCTTGCATCATCACATGGTTTGACTTGCCAAGTGCGTACCATGTCTTTATTTAAGTGTGGTGTATCCGGGGTCTTGACAAACTGAGCCAGTTTTACAAAGAGGCAGGAGAGTCTCGTAATTCCACAAAGAAGGACTCATGCCTCCAAAATTGATCACAGTGGTCGCTATTCGATCTTGACACAGTTGCGCAACCCTTTCTACAAAGTAAGCGTGGTCTTCCCAAAGTGTGTACTTGCACTTGTGCTGCATAAAAGAAAAAGGAGAATATATTGAAGGGGTTTCCCCATTGAGCCTTTTGACACATCTGGGCTTGTTGCAGTTGGATCAGTGGCTCTCTTTGTCTCCTGTTGAACTAATCAATATGGTCTAGGACTCAAGTTGTGAAGCCATTGTAGCATCTCCACCTGCTCCGCTGTAGACACAGTCCAGCTGGAAGGAAGCCTTTGTTTCCCTGCATCTTTAATAAACTTTGTAAACACACTTTGTCTAGTAGCAGGAAGACTTTGACCGCTCAAAGCTCTGTCAACATCTACATGACTTTTACATGTATGTGCTGCGGCAGATTATTGCCATTGTAAAAAATCATGGCAGTGCAGCAAATAATGATGCAAACTCCTCCTCACAACAGAAAATCAAGTCATTGTCCCAGCAGTGTCTAATGCTTGTACTGCAAAAGGTGGAAATGTTGTACAACGTGTACATAATTTTAAATGAGGCTATACAATGTATTAACATGTTTTTCACAATTTTTTAGGGGGGGGGGGAAGGTGATAGTGAGCCTGCATTTGCAAGTAATTCATTAATGATGGTCATATGGAGTGCATTCCTCTTGTAATTGTTTATGATTGCAGTCCTTCGTCTCTGCATGCATTAGTCATGAGAGAAGCAATTTGTGAAACACTCTTTTACATCCAATCCTACAGTAGCATATTGAGCAATACGTACTGCAGAGTAAAGTACACGTAGTGCTTGCCCTACCCTTGTTGTCGTACATTGTACGGTATGACACACAATTTGTGATTGGCTGTCTTCTGTCATCCCAAGGTTACAAGCCAAAAGATGCCAGCAGGCATCTGAACTTGTGTATTCATTCATGTGTTTTTGCAGGATTGCTATGCTGAATGGAAGGGTTGATTTATTGACTTTTCTGCATATAAGCAGCATCTGTTTTTTTTTTTTTTTTTTTTTTTTTTTGATAATCTGGGTTTGCATTTATCTGCCTGTGCCTTATAATACCACTATCGCCAGTGATATCAAATGAAATTGTCCTGTCTACATTGTCTGGTATGTTCAGCTTACATGTGTGTACTGTAGGATGTTTGGCAATGGCTTTGTTCTTGCCAAATCAGATTTTTATATCAAGTAATGGGGGCAAGGTCCCAGCAGTCCTTGTTAAATTTAAATAATGAAAAAAAAAATCATTCTCTGAAGGAACAATATTATTCTTGTTCTGAATTCATGATTACGGTGTAAGTACATTATGATATAGAATTGACAAGCTACATATTGCATAGACTTGCAGTGGATCACTGCTTCCATTTCTCAAATTCATAGGTGGATGTATATTAACATAACTACTGGCATTGCACAACTTACGTTTCTTTAACGTGTGATATCATGTAAAGATTAGTTCTTTTAACATGAAAATAAATGTAATGTTCCTTTTTGTTAATATCCAAGAAGATTTTATTTCTAATTCAGTAGAGGTTCACAAATTGAACTTGTATGTATGTGATGTGTGTCCGTTGATTTGTTTTATTCATTGTAGCATAATGTACATTGTAGGAGTGCCTACAACATAGTGTAATTTAAGATGCTGGCTATATTTATATTTTTTGCATTATTGTTGTTGCATTGTGAAGTACACACAGTGGTAGTACCTCTACCAGCAGAATTCATTTTTGCGGTAATGATATTTTCATCATATTAATAATTTGTACCAAGAATGAATTCAACATGATATCAAGCATTGAAACAATTCAAGTGAAAATCAGCAAAATGCTGGTTCCGTAAAATTGATATTCATTATAAAGAATCCCTCACTTAATTTGATACTGTTCCTACAAAGTGGACCACTAATACTTGACCTCTCCAACATATTGAGTGTCTAGGCTGACTGTGGGCATGATAACCAAATGGATTTGGTTACATTTTATGTTTACTAGTGGTATGACCCAGATCTTAATGAACCTTGCTTACTGTACAGTATATACCAAAAGAAACTTTGCGTTAATCAACATTAACGTTTCATTAACGCAAGCGGTTTCACCTGAATCGTTAGTAACGCAAAGTAACGATCGGGAAAATTAACGTTTGTAGTAACGATGAGTAACGATGAGTAACGATCCCTCACGCAAATTAACGATGTTTCGTTAAAATTAACGATAGGTAACGCAAGAACTCACACGAGATTTTGGTTTTGTAACGAGACCTAGTGAAAGGACGACGTAGCCCCCGCCGAGTGTAGCGATTTAGCGGAGTCTTTTCGCGAATCGAATCACGATTTCGCGAATGGTTTATTTGCGACCGGCGTCACCAAAAACGCACGCCGGGCCACCAAAAAAAGCCGGATGTTTGCCTTCAGTTTTGAAAATGAACAGCGGTAACTATCGGCTTCGTAAGCTCAGGCCTCGAATTAACCGTCTCGTTGGCCGCAATGCCTTTTGTTTTTTGATCAAAGTTACGGCCAAAAAAAAAAAATGTGCCCTTTTTCTTGAGGCCGTGGTGCCCTTTTAGAATGAAAGTTATTATTCATGACGTATGATATGCCCTTTCTCAAAGTCTCTTTAATAAGCTTGAACAACTTTCCTGATCTCAAATATCATACCTTCAGTTCCGATGTATCTGATTCAAACTCAAAGTATCTTTCCGAGATGTACGAGACGACGTGTACGTACCACAGAACTCATGAGTTCTGTGGTACGTACATGTACATGTACGCCCGACCGGCTTTTACCGTCCCGACTGCCTCCGCAGCGCAGCGGCCGCGAGTACGAGTATGTACTAGCTAGGCAGCGCATATTCAGATAGAGTAGAGTGAACTCCAAGTTCACCAAGAAAAAAGAAAAATCCCACGATGCCAAGGGGTGCCAGACTGGGGAATGGGGAGGGATGGAGAGAGAGAGAGAGAGACCAATCAACAGAAGAAACCGCGCGTACTGGCGCATTCTTGGAGGTCATGAACTGTCTGTCACAGACTAATCATAGCAATCTGCACGCGCACGCAAATTCCTTTGCCTTGTGGTTTTGCCAGCCAGCTGTCGGAATGTGCTTTGAAGTTTCATGGCAGCCTGGCCTGGCTGGCCTGAAAGGGTGTCGAGTTTCAATCAATACCTACTGTTGTTTTATTCCTGTTTTAAAAAATGTTGTTTCACCTGATAGAAACGCGGAGATCGGGAATGTGTTACAGCTGTAGGGAAGAGGTTTTTGTTGTGTGTTGCACTTTGTGTGTGTGTGTGTGTGTGTGTGTGTTTGTTTTTCTCGGTTTGTTTTTCTTCTTTCTTTTTTCATAAACACCAAACATGCCCTTTCCAATGTGGCCTTGGTGCCCCTCTGACTGGCCTCTTGGAAAAAGTGCCCTTTTCTAAATGGCCTTGCCCCCTCCAAAATCCTATTTCGAGGCCTGTAAAGCTGCTAGATTAAATGTCAGATGTTTGCTCTTAATTTTGGAAATGAATAACGGTAATATTCGACTCCGTATTATACAAAAATAAATGTCGGATGTTTGCTCATACTTTTGGAAATGAATATAATGGTAAGATTCAGCTCCGTACGGTGCTGAAATTAATGTCAAATATTTGATTTTGCGTTCGGAAATGAATAGGGATAAAATACGGCTCCGGAAGATGCTGAAATAAATGTCGAATGTTTGCTTTGACGGTCGGATATAAATGATAATGAATTTCAACTCCGTATACGATGATAAAATAAATGCCGGAAGTTTACTTTTACGTTCGAAAGTAAATAATAATAATATTTAGCTCTGGAATATGCTAAAGTAAATGTCGAATTATCCCTTTGGCGTTCGGAAATGAATAACAATAATAATAAACTTCGTACAACGACGAGATAAATGTTGGATGTTTGCTTTTACTTTCGAAAGTGAATAGCAATAACATTCGGCTCCAGAAGATGCTGAAATAAATGTCAGATGATTGTTTTTACGTTCGGAAGTGAATAACAGTAATATTTTGCTCCATACAGTACGATGCTAAATAACTGTCGGATGTTTGCTTTTAAATTTCGAAATGAATAACAGTAACATTTAAATGCGTTTGATGGTGAAGTTAATGTTTGCTTTGACGTTCGGAAATGAATAACAATAGTATTCAACTCCGTCCGATGATAAATAAATGTCTGATGTTTACTTTTATGTTCGAAAGTAAATAGCAATAACAATCAGCTCCGGAAGATGCTAAAATAAATGTTGAATGTTGCTTTGGCGTTCGGAAATGAATAACAATAGTATTCAACTCAGTACGATGATGAAATAATTGCTGGATCTTCGCTTTTACGTTCAAAAGTAAATGGCAATAACATTCAGCTCCGGAAGATACTAAATATATGTCGAATGATCCCTTTGACGTTCGGAAATGAATAACAGTGATATTCAGCTCCGTACGACGATGAAATGCCGAATGTTCGCTTTTACGTTCGAAAGTAAATAGTGCTCAATAACATTCGGCTTCGGAAGATGCCAAAATAAATGTCAGATGATTGCTTGAACGTTCGGAAGTGACAAGCAGTAACATTCTGCTCCATAATTAAGATGCTAAAATAAATATCAGACATTTGCTATAAATTTAACATTTCGAAATGAATAACAATAACATTCAGTTGCGTTTGATGGTAAATGTAATGTCGGATGACGTTTGAATGTGAAAAACAGTATAACATTCGGCTCCGTACGATGCTGAAATATGTCAGATGATTCATTTCACTTTCGGAAGTGGACAGCAGTAACATTCGGCTCCTTCGATCATAAAGTAAATGTCGGGTGTTTGCTTTTGAATTTGGAGATGAATAACGGTAATATTTTGCTCCGTACGATGCTAAAATAAGTAACAGATTGTTGCTTGTACATTATGGAAATTATAAACGGTATCAATCGGCTCAGTTAGATGATAAAATAAAGAGCGGATGTTTGCTTTCACGTTCGGAAATGAATAAGGATGATATTCAGGTCCGTAAGATGATAGAATGAATGTCGGTTGCTTGGTTTTATATTCCGGAAGGTGTTAAAATACTTATAAATGTTGAATGATTGCTTGAATTTCCACCAGAAATAAATAACGGTAATTTTTTGGCTCTTTACGATGCTAAAACAAATGTCAGATGTTACAATGTCTGCAAATGCTCCCACTTTCTCATTTCAAACGTAAATTTTGACCAATTTAATAGGCATCAACTTTCATAATAATCTATAAGCCTATTTGCGAAATCTTAGAACTCAGAATAACGGTATAAGATGATTAAATTTTCTCCTTATTTTAGACGTGGGTACCTGTATCACTTCAGTAATACTTGATATTTATTTTTCTATGTTTAGTAGGACCGATAGTTTTGCTTGTTTTTTTTTTCTTTTCGGGCCACCAAAAAATAAAAATCAATCATTTTGGTGGCCCGATCGGGCCACCGAAATAAAAGTTAGTGTGGAGCCCTGGCCTTTTGTGGATAAAGTGTCTTGCTTAAAGGCAAATATCGGGCTTCGAGGGGATTGAAACCGCAAACCCGTACCATGGCTAATTGATTCAGATTTTACTTAAGTACATGTACTTGAAGGTCAACTTTAGATAGACTTTTTTTTTTGCGATACAGCTGGGGCTCCATGCGCATTCATTTACAACAACAGTATAATCGGAAGACGAGCAGAAAGAATGTCAGCACCAGGAGTAATCGCACCGGGCCGAAAGGGGAAAAGGAAAAGTATATCCTGAATCTATACCCCCCCCCCCCACATCGACAAGAAGACAAATGAAAAAAAAAGAAAAGAAAATGAATGGACCCACATGACGCATAATTTTGGTAAATCTGCGGGATATTCGTTATTTCATTTTGCTGTGTTCAAACTATACACCAGTATAGCTTTTCGAGTGTGATCTTAATGCGTATGAATGTTCTATGGACTTTAAGTTTATAATGCGAAAGAGGGTAAGCCTAACTATATAACAATCAACGACATGTATTGATAACGCCAAACAATAGGAAATTTCAGAGTGCAAGAAAAATAAGACGTCCCGGAAGTACGCCAGACATCATAATTGCTTTTTTTGTTCCTTTCTAGCTCCACAGCATCACCTAGGAAATCGATTTGACCAAGAACAAAAGCGCGTCCCTCTTTTCTTCCTGGGCAATTACCCCGGACCCTTCCCCTGGCCCTAATCCTAACCATAACCCAAACTCCTCACCCTAAACCTAACCCTAATCTTTACTCTAACCTTACCATTAACCAGTATTTAGCGGGGGAGGGGGGGGGGGTAATTGCCCTCTGGGGTTAATTGCCCGGATTAGGTTGCAACACACAACAAAAACCTCTTCCCTGGCCCCACACCTTCCCGATCTCCGTGTGTTGTCAGGTGAAACGACATGTTCAAATACAAGAATAAAACAACAGTAGGTATTGATTGAAACTCGACACCCATTCATGCCAGCCAGGCCAGGCTGAAATGTAACTTCAAAGCACATTCCGACAGCTGGCTGGCAAAACCACATGGCAAAGGAATTTGCGCGCGCGTGTGGATTGCTCAATAAAATTGGAGGGCCTGGGAGCGGGAAGCGGGAAAACAAGGGTGATTACTGAGTAGTCTGTGAGTTATCAAAAGCAGACCTTTCGAACAATTGCAAACGTCATGATACTATTTTGTCTTCCTTTTGGACTGAAGAAAAAAATCACAAAGACGAGTTGAGTACACGTTGTATCACAATTTTTTACATAGCCATGCAAAACGATTACTACACTCATGTTATGACAAGAAGAATCAATATTCCAAGACAAATACAAAGCAGCCTCGGGTACTGACGGTGACAAGAAACGCCACGCATTCACAATGCACGTTGGGGAGCAACATGGAGGTGGGAAGAGACTCGTCCCGCCTCCCTGGGAGCAACATGGAGTTGGCAGGGAGGGGTGATCCTGGAGTTTGTGAGAACTTCCCGATACTCCGTGACAACAGGGAGGTGGAAGAGAGACACTCCCCACCTCCCTGGTGACAACAGTACCTACACGATTGTGACGATCTCAAAGCATGGACCCTACCACGCCCAGCAAATCTGCGTGCTACTTCTCAAAAATTTGAAGGAACTTTGTCTCTGATCTGTTGAGTTGTTTTTGCTGAATATCAGGAGCTTTTCATGCCTGACGTTCAAATGGATGGTTGCCAAAAATTTCATAATCTATAAATCTCTCAGTAATTTATTTTAGGCTGTTGATGCTGCCGTAAAAACATTAGAAATTTCATAGGAACTAGTCAGGATAAAGACAAAAAAATCTCCGCACAAAACAAATACAAGTATCTTTTATTGTCATTGGTAGTCAAATTTGTGTTATACAGATACATTGTATGATTAAAGCAATAGGCATAGTATTAACTATTGTATTACACGTAGTAACACTTTCATGGTAAGTTTGACGTTTTAAAAATCGCAAGAGAGTTTTTTTTTTTTTAAGGAGTGCAACCATTTCTAAACGTGAAGGCATGATAAATGAAAGGAGAAAAAAAAAAGAATCAACGTTTGTAATTCTGGGTCTTCGACTTGAGCTATCTTTAATTAAACATTCCTTCTCTGTTCATCTCCAAGACCCCAGACTGTTCATGACCTCCGAGAATGCGCCAGTACGCGCGGTTTCTTCTGTTGATTGGTATCTCTCTCTCTCTCCACCCCTCCCCATTCCCCACTCTGGCAGCTTGGCATCGTGGGATTTTTCATGTTTCTGGGTAAACTTTCATGTGAAGCGTGCCTATCAAGTCACCACTTGACTCACCTGCTGGCAGTGTAATAATGCGAGCAGAAAGTGGTAGACATTTTCTTCTGCTGCAGCTACTTTTACTGCCGAAATACTCGGCTTTGTCACCACACACTACCACCAGTTATTCGGCGAGACACACGTTGTGTATTGGAATATAAATGGACTTTTGCACCTTCCTGAATTTAGTAAGTGTCTGACCGTTGTTGAAATCGTGACATCGCTAACGTTAGACAGTCGGCGTTAGTTTTAGGCTTGCGTATGCGTGATTTCATGGGTTCAATGTTCGATGGAATATGTTGGCTGTGGGGAAAAATGTGGCTTCGAAATTTTTGCTTGCCCGATTCCATTGACTGCGCCCATGAGTACAAATTTGACGACCATGACAATACGACATTGCCAGGGGAGTTCTGCTCAACTACAACATCTTTTCGGTATTTGATTATCGCTATTTAAATGCCTTCCGCCGGCAGGAAATTGTCCGTAGTAAATATTACGAACGACAGTTACCAAACCGAGGCATCTCCGAGTCTCGCAATTTCCGAGATTTCTTGCCAGTCCACATGACAAGTCCGCTAACGCAAGATCTAAAAATTAACGCACAGTAACGATCTGTAACGCACAGTAACGATCTGTAACGATCTGTAACGATCATTCACGCACGGTGATCGTTAATTTTGTAACGCAGAAAGATTAACGCAGTACCGATCGGCGCTTGCGTTACACGTAAATTTAACGCAAAGTTTATTTTGGTATATACTGTATCTTTGTTTCGTGCTTACTGTCTGTGACACTGTGCAGCCAGCTATTAAACACAACATGTACTACTGTAAACGTCAATATTTTCGCGCGATTAATTTTTCGCGCTGAGCGGCTCGAAAACATATTCGCGGGTTCTTAAATTCGCGCTCGGCAGCAGGTTAATACACAGTCGCTGTTTTCATCCAGCGATGCCAGCGTACGATAAGCGACGTAGTGAGCGGCGCGAGTGCGAGTACAAGCGCTCAACTACATAGTACAACCGCTATGACATGTATTCTACTCGATACATGTACTGTAGGACTAGTACTGTAGTCGCGGGGATGTAGCACACCAATCGGCCGTGGGCTCGGTGCGTGCGGTGCGTGCGATGATACTGCTATATGCGTAAACATGTCTGTACTACGTAGCAGTATCATCGACAAAGCGCACCAGGCCGTTCAAAATGTGCATAGAAAATTGCGAAGATATATTCGCGCGTTTTTGAATTCGCGCTAGCCGAACGTAGCGCGAAATCCGCGAAAATTTCCATGTTTACAGTATGTAAATTAAAGATAAGTAATGGTTTACTAAATTTCTAGAATCTGATTTGTAATGCATAGACATGATTGTGGCCAGTCTTTGGTCTATATATTCAAGTATTCCCAGTGTAGATGAAAATACCGCCTTGAAATTGCTGTGTAATGTGTACCGTACTTGACTAGTCATTTCATTCAGATTCAGGCTGCAGAACCTCTCTACATTTGGTTCATTGAAATGGCGCAACACAAATTGCAAGTTCACATCTCTATATGTTCGCAAATCAATGAGACATGTCATGAAAACTACAGACTGTGCAATATCCCCAAACTATGTGTATAAAGCATCACTGTCACATATCATACAGTCTACCACTCGTTGAACCATGCACAAATCCACCTTACATAATTTATACAGATGAATATGGGAGAGGAGGACGGGAGAGATGTGGTAGGATTTGTGGATGGATACAGTAGCTTGATCTTCATATTTCGCAATTGCTTTGCGTAAGACTTCCGGATGCATTCCGTCTTCAATTACCAGCACTGTGCACATACAAGCTCATTTGACATTTGTGCATCGCTCTACAAATCAAATTTATCGGGAGTGGATGGGGAATCCTGAAGCTATTGCCTTGTTTTCAGACTCTAGTAGGTTTTTTTTTTTCATGTCTAAGGATCACGACATTGAGGGCTTCTGCCAAGTGTTAAATGTCTTTAATGTAATTGCTTCATTGATGCATCAAAGACATTAGATTATTGGAATTCATAAATTTGTTAAAATGTAGTTTCCATAACCTGTGTATATTTCAAAGCATAATTTAGAAGCACTTAAAAAAAAGAATGCATTAAGACATAATGGTTTCAGAGTGGTTGAAGAATGGAAAGACTACAACAATAGAAGGCTCGTTTCTCACAATGGATACTGTGCTATTAAAGAGGAGAGCATGATGGTGAATTTCCTTTTAATATACACATGTACCTGAAGAGCCACTTAGGTGCAACAGAATTGATCCTGAAATCATGCATTTGCTGTATAACACTTTCTATGAATCATAAAGGGTGCCTGTGAATATCAGTGTGCATACAACTTACTTTTTATGAGATAGAAAGTATTATAACTAGTGTCATTAACACCTCCATTGAATGTGTGCTTTTGCATAATTGCGATATACCAACATTAATATGACATTTGAAGGGGCAGCTATTTTCTTTAAAGTTTATCACATGTCCAAATGAGTACATGTGAACATTGATATTGTGAACTTACAGTTGCCAAGAAAGGACAGTAATTTAAGAGAACTATATTTTGTTCTTGTTTTTGTTTTCTTTCTGGAATTCCTTTATGGAGTAGTTCAGGTGTGCAGTTAAAGTAAATGTCATGCCAGCACATCAAGATAATTGTGGCAAATGATAGAGGGCTTTTCTGTGGTTTTCAGATAAAATTGAACTGTACTGTATTTCAGTGGACCTTGTGTTTTTGTTGTAGGTCCATGATTGACCCAAGGTCCTTGACCGTGCCAAAAGTGACATTGCAGTGTATGTACATTGTAACTAATTCCCCAATGGGTGCAGGGTTAATGACTGTGTACAGTAAAGCACAGTGTTGTACCGCAGTCCTTGCAATGTGTACCATGGTAAACATTGTATGTTGCGAAGATGTGACGCTGCAAACTGTACATAAAATTTGTGTTCATCTGTAGCCATGACCTGTGGATGCATCATACGTACAATGTACACATTGTAGAACACACACTTTGTGTCTGTTCCAGTCATCGGCTGTTCCCACTAATCTCTGCCTGTGTGTGCTACATGTATTATATGGGCAAGCACACTCAGAAAGCAAACACAGAGAGGCTTTAGTCAGCCACCAGTAAACATTTCAAGGTTCGTCCCCTTACCTTGCCTCTGCATTCTGCAGCATGAACTAGGTCATTACCAAGCTCGCGGCTGTACTTATGAATGAATTTTGTGTGGTATCTTGTCATTCTATCACAGATACTGGGAGACAAATCTGTAGTGAAGACAACTTGAGGCCAACTGCAAGATATCAAGTTCGCGTGGATGGTGTCTTTCTATTGCAACACCAGCAACTGCCGTGAGTTATTATACAGGTGAGATTTTGTGTGGTCTGTACTTCATGACAACAGGTCTCATTCAGCAGCAGTTTCGTTCTCATGGTTTCCTTTGCTATGCAAAATTCACTTGATGTCACAGAGATTTGGAATATATAATGTTAAAAACTTCAAAATTCTATTGCAAATGTAATCAGGATACACATCTGTATGTATATTGAAACAATTCTACAAATGATCGAAATGCTTTTAAAATACAAATGAGCTAGAATTTGAGTTGTATTTTTTGTGTATGTCGGATGTGTCAGTTTTGTTTCAAGCACGTCTTTTCCTATAAAATGTGTTGCAAATGTTTACCTTAGAATAAACTCCCGCACAACCACACGCCGTTAATTTCAAGAGCTTTTACAACTTGTCATGTTATCATTGTTGTTGTTTTTTACAACTCCCAATCTATTGAATAGGAAGTTATTTTATAGTGACATACATGTGTACACTCGATTCAGTGGAATTACTACAACTGTGCTCTGCATGCAGTTCTCTGCATGGTGGTGTGTGAAGTTGATTGACGATGACAAAGCTGTTGGCATGCAGGAAACGTGCATTCCATACTGTGGATCCTGCGAGCGAAGGGAGTCGTGAAGGGTCGTCAAGCACTGATTGATTGCTGGCGACACCGGGGCTGTGGGACCTGAAGAGCCTTGTTTGAATTACCTCAAGTTCAGTCTCTCTGTTTTGGCGTGTTATAGGAGCAGATACTCGAAGACAGTTTATGATAATGTGTGTCAGATAGGTAGCACATTCTCTCTGAGCTCCTCACATTTGGATGTAATTTTTTTCTTGTTTTCTACTTTAAAATGTTATTATTTTCCTTCAGTTGCCTGTAAATTATGAAGAATTGTGTAATTATTGTGTGTGTGTGTGTGTGTGTGTGTATGTGCGTGATGATAGAAAACAGGATTTGAAATAAAAAGATCAGATATGAAAGGACAGATGCATGAAGAAGAATGATTGCTCTGACCAGTTTCTCATGGCTACTACAAATACTCTTTTGTGGGTTTTTGAAGAATTCCTTGTAAGCAAAATAATTTATTCCACTAGATGCACTTGATTGACTTTGTCATTGCAAGTAGTGACTGTCGTGAACAGCATGATTTTGCTAAAACTTTTCAATCTTGTGACGTTTCAATGAATTGCCACAGATACACAACAAATTTTTGTGGAATACCCAACAACATGTTCTTCTGTGATAGACTGTCAGCTGGTATTTTACTTAGAATGAATTGACCTCGCTGTGGTCTATATGGATGTCGTACAATCTGCTGTGACCAAAAACTTGCTATATTCTGCGTGAGGGTCATCAGGGATATATTCACTTTTATTTTTAGCTCACCTGAGCCAAAGGCTCAAGTGAGCTATTGCGATCGCCCTTCGTCCGGCGTCCGTCGTGCGTCGTGCGTCGTGCGTCGTGCGTCGTCCGTCGTCCGTCGTCCGTCGTCCGTCGTCCGTCGTCCGTCGTGCGTCGTCCGTCGTGCGTCGTGCGTAAACTTTTTACATTTTCATCTTCTTCTTGAAAACCCCATGACCGATTTTCATCAAACTTGGCAGGTAGCATCCCTAGGGGGTTAGGAACTCAATTTGTTAAAATGGGCACTATGCCCCACCCAGGGGGCCCCCAGGGGGGCCCAAACCCCCCAAAATTAAGGAATCTGTAAAAATCTTCTTCTCTAGAACCAGAAGTGATTGAGCGAAGTTAATACTATGAGTTAGTACATTGATGACTGTAGTTTCAAGTTTGTTCATGGCAGAATCAGGGGTGCCCCCCTTGGGACCCAGGGGAGGGGGGTGGGGAAGGGTTCTAATGGGGCCTAAATTGTACATTTTCATCTTCTTCTTGAGAACTCCATGACCCATTTTCACCAAACTTGGCAGGTAGCATCCCTAGGGGGTTAGGAACTCCATTTATTAAAATGGGCACCATGACCCACCCAGGGGGCCCCCAGGGGGCCCAAACCCCCCAAAATTAAGGAATCCGCAAAAACCTTCTTCTCTAGAACCAGAAGTGATAGAGCTAGGTTAATACTATGAGTTAGCACATTGATGACTGTAGTTTCAAGTTTGTTCATGGCAGAATCAGGGGTGCCCCCCTTGGGACCCGGGGGGGGGGGGGGGGGGGGTGGGGGTGAGGAGGGGTCCTAATGGGGCCTAAATTGTACATTTTTATCTTCTTCTTGAGAACCCCATGACCCATTTTCACCAAACTTGGCAGGTAGCATTCCTAGGGGGTTAGGATCTCAATTTGTTAAAATGGGCACCATGCCCCGCCCAGGGGGCCCCCAGGGGGCCCAAACCCCCCAAATGAAGGAATCTTTAAAAATCTTCTCTAGAATCAGAAGTTATAGAGCTGAGATAATACTATGAGTGAGTACATTAATGACTGTAGTTTCAAGTTTGTTCATAGGAGATCCAGGGGTGCCCCTCTTGGGGGTAGGGGGAGGGGGGTGGTTGGAAGGGTCCAAATGGGGGCCTGAATTGTACATTTTCATCTTCTTCCTGAAAACCTCATGATGGATTTTTGTCAAACTTGGCAGGTAGCATCCCTAGGTGGTCAGGATCTCAATTTATCAAACTGGGCACCATGCCCCACCCAGAGGGCCCCAGGGGACCCCAATTCCCCCAAATTAAGGAATCTTGAAAAAATTGGGCCCTTATTGTACATTTTCATCTTCCACTTGAGAATGCCTCGTCAAATTTTGGTAGAGCTGTGAATAATTTAGATTAGTGATTGCGTGAAAGGTGAACTTGCGATACTCAGGTGAGCGCTAGACCCGCGGGTCTCTTGTTAAACTCAAAAGAGTTTAGCTGTGTCTCCACTTGCATTCTAGGCAGAGGCTAGCTGATTTACTGGCTGATAGAGACAGAGTGAAGGCATGCATTGAATTGAAGAGATTGTGTGGACGATTGCGTGGGAAGACCAGAGTAATGCAGTTTGCTACAATTTGCGTGTAGTCTCATCGCTGGGAAAGATTGACGGAACAGGAGACAAACGATAACACGGGGAGGCAGGAAGCCAGTCGTGCATATGAAATTTTGCTGTTTTTGGTATAAAGAATTTTGAGGGCAAGTCAAGACCAACCCAGCGTCGCTCGGATGTGATTTATCTTGGAAGGGTGCACGCCAATCGGTCCCCTCCATCAAACATTCAAGAGCCAGAGTGCCGGATACTCGCATGCGCTTCACTTGTTGTGAAACGCAAGAGGCGCTGTGCTGTATACGAGGGAGTGTGTCGCTATTAAAGTCCATGAGATGTCAACTATTGGCAGACACACACACTAACACACAAAAAGAGAAAAGAGAGAGAAAAAAACAACAACAAGTGGAGCTGTAGGTGGCAAGGCAGTCATTGGGTAGCAATTGAGGGAATAGGTTTTATTTGCTGACTGCAAGGATGGCTGTGCGCGAGAGCGGCAAGAGGCACATAATATATTAGCCGCGGTGCCGCTCTATGTTTACCTGCCAACCAAATCACATTGAACTGAGTGAAGGTGCTATGCATTGCTATTATGTGTGATGGTACATTGTACATCATGTATAGGTAGATTGCATGGACTGCCACGCACTTCACACATGGCAGCGTGAAGCACATAATGCCAAATGTGCCAGATTCTATGACTGCACCACATAGAGGTGTGTTGAGATTTAAGATCTTTAAATGTGTTTGCTTGAAATAATATGGATTTCGTCACTGGAAAACAAAATTTATTTTGATGTACATGGTACATTGTATATGTCCATCAATCACTGAATTAGAATGCATGACAAAGTACATGTAGTTCCTCCATTACTTACATGTAGTTCCTCCATTACTTACATGTAGCAACTCATTATTTTGAATCTTATTGAGATTATTGTTGCTCTGCCATCCATTGTCAATATTCCTTTATGGTTTGTAATAGTATTGATAACGAGCGTGATGAGGACTATTGGATGATAATAATAATACCGCTGATAATGATAATGTTGCCCATGATTAATAATGAAATGATTGCTATTATCAGCATTATTACAATGATAACCATGATTATCATCACCACCACCACCATCGTCATTGTCATTGTCGTCATCATCATCATCATCATCATCATCAATGATATCAATAGTAATGAAGTAAAATTCACATGTGTTCTGTTTGGCCCATATGCATCCATTGATTGGACAATTCTCATTCTGAAGACACATCCCTCTGTGTGTGATTCTTTGATTTTAGAAAGACAACATGAATGTGTGGACTTTATAAACCAGCGCTTACTACTTGTAATAGCCTCACCTGGTACAGAGACTCCAACCCAAAGCACCTTCTGATCTCGAGATTCTCCCGCCTGAAACCCATAGCAAACGGGAGACTCCAACTTGATGTGTGCGAAGCGCGAAGTTCCTAGGGTTCTAGATGCTCTCTGGTGCTATTTAAGGCTTATTTTTTCAACATACGATAGCAATAAGTAAGAAATCCTTTCCAACGGGAGACACAGCCAGGGCGTGAGAAATTAAATCTCAAGCGGGAGAACGGGAGATTTTGCAAAAATGGGTTTTCGGCGGGAGATCTCCCGTCGAAAACGGGAGAGTTGGAATCTCTGCTGGTAGGGTAAATGTGCAGCACAAATTATATGTCATTTGGGTGAAGGACAGGTCTTGTCCATGGAGAGGGAGAGAGTGAAGGAGAAAGGGACAGATAGAGGGAGAGAGAAGTTATTGTGATGTCATTTCCTGTTTGAGCGAGGACCTGGGCAATTCTCCAATGATGGGCAAATTTCTGAAATCAAGTCTCTCATTAGCCTTTTGACAAGACCCCCTCACTGTATGGGGACGAGCGAATGGGGTGCTGTATTAGTGAGCCCAGATAGTGAGAGGGCCTTGTCAAAAGGCTACTGTAGTCTCTCACACATGTATGTGCTCCCTGGTTTAATAGATCTTTCTGTGGTTTAAGGTGTGAAAATACATTTTGTGAGTTCGCTTTTTTTTATTTCTGTTTCTGTGAATGATGGAATATATGGATTGCATTGCCATGTATTTAATAGACATGCCATGTTGGCAGAAACATGGAAGCTTGCTTATAGTTCTGTTAAACAAATGTTCGTGTGCATTTTGATTTCGCAAATTTTGTGAGAGCCAAGATTCACGAAATTAGAATGCATGCGAAGGCTCTTTCTACACTATATGCAGTGAATGCCAAAGGCACTTCACGAAAATTTCATGCCGTGAAAAAGGCCGTCGGCTCCAATTCGCGAAAATTTCATGCCGCTAAAATATCATGCTTTACAGTAAAGTTGGAATTTGCTATTCCTTCTAAAATATCTTACATACACTGTGCATATTTGGAAATGTCTGGACAATGTACTGCGATGCTATCCTGGTACAGAAATTTCATCAACTCTTACTGAGTATCTAATCTCTTGGATGTACAAATCTAAGTGATGTATGTCACATTCACAAATTTAATGTAAGATGTATATTAATCTGCATGTTTTGTTTTGAATGAATGGTTATATACTGCAAGGGAAACCATTTTGTGTTTTGAAAGCTGTACCCTGGCTCTGTGAGAAAGACCTACAGTGTAGACTTCTGCTAGTTTCAGTTATAAATGACAGTGTCCCTCTCCCGTATTAACTGCATTTAATTTCCTGTGCTGTAGCTTATTAAATGAATGTTTCCATCTGAAATTACGAATGTTTCTTCAGTCTTTATTAAATGCTAGGGTAATAGAAGAATGTAGGGATGAGCACTACTGTAACAGTAACTGAATTAATTGATTTCCTGTAGATTGCATTTGTGTAGCAGTTGTGAAAAGGAGATGCATTTGTAGTGTTACAGTCAGTTTAACTTCTTTTCAAGACTTACCCCCTGTTCAGACGCAAGCCAGTTTATACCGAAACTCGATAAAGAAATGATGTAAATCATCGTATAGCCGACAGGCCGTTCAGACGCTAATTTTGACCATTCCGGAAAAACGTCATATAGATGTGCAGTTTCCCACTGCACATGTTGTTATGGTCATGAGTGACAGGTACAAGGCCATCTTTCGTGCTCGCTCCTATTAAGCCCCGTCCAGTTATACCGTTCTATGGTCGCCATACGTTCAGACGCACAGTAGAATCAATGGAATGCTGATTCATTATCGAGTTCTAGTTCGAAACGATGCTCTGACCGTCGTTACGCTATACAATTGTACGTCGTTTCGTTAGTCATAGTCAGACATATAAATTCATCGTATAGCTGTACCGTTATAGTATAATTTTTTTTTTTTTTGGGTCTGAACACCCTGTCAGTGCGTTCTTCTTGTACATGGTGAACTGCAGTAACGTATCATGTAGTTTACTTGAGTACTCTGCATCTACAAGCTTGTAGATTCATATTTGAGTCTTTGCTGCTACTGCATGTACATGTGAGATTTGTATTCATCAAATTCTTATTTCTAACCCATGTATACATGTAATTGCTTTCAATCAGAGCAGCAGGCTTACAGTGTCCATGATATAGATGACTGATGACAGTTTGTAGGTACATTGTATGATATACATACTGCATGATCATCATGAGGTGCACTTGATATGTACGTACTGTATTCTCTGGTTGATCCAAGTGCCGATAGAAACTGAAATGTTGACTGTAGTTTATCATTAATGCTATGTGCAAAACTCAACAATAATCATCCACACGTAGATGATTATTGTTGAGTTTTGCATAAAACTATGGAAACCAGCATTATTGCATCATCACTCGATTTTAATACTCCCACACTCCTACCCTCTTCACTCGCAAATCTTTGGAGAAATTAGTATTTGCTGGAGTCACGGATTGCGTTTAGCTAGCCATGAATCAAGGTTTGCAGTATTAGTTTCAATGTAGTTTAAAGATAGAAAACAAGAAATACATATATTCTATGTAATTAAATAAATTTTTAATATCTAAAGGTACATGCTGTAACAATCATACAGAGCAATCTTCTCACAGAATGGTGTTACCCAGTCTTTTGCAAAGGCATTGGTATGGCTTGTTTAAACGGTGTAGCATCATATGGCATGTGATACCTGCCTATTCAGCAGGTGTTTATGGCAGCGTGTAAACAGTTGTTGATCATATTCCCTTGCATTCTTTCATGAAATTGTGTCCTCACATAATGACAATGGCTCTCTCCTGTACTGAGGTGCACCCTCCTGGGTAATATGCCTCCAGTTTGATGCAGGAGGTGTGCATCTTATTAGGTGCGATGAATGACGTTCCGCCACACTCCCCTCTCTGGCCAACGAGGGGGCCCTACAGGAGGAGATTTCTGCGGGATCCTCCTCTCCTAGCCTACCTTGCAGACTGTAATGAGCTCCTTTGCTACATGCCCTGTCCAGGAATGTGTCAGCCTATTGAGCAGCTAAGGTTTAAATCTGTACATTATGCATAATGTATGATGCTATTTAAGAAATTTGCATATTATATGCATGAACATGCCAGGTTGTTAGAGTCTCTGTTCAAGATCGATGTACAGAACTGTATGCAAGGCAATGATATTCCTACCAATAGAAGATAAAATTGAGCCTGGAAGCCAGGCTATTTCAATCTGCCAGCTTTTTAGCTGCCATAGCCTCTTGGCCATGGACGACCTAATGCTCAATTTGCCTGACCCGTGAATAGGAAAGGCCACAAAAAACTCTGGGCAAATGCGCGAAGTGACCCAGTGTCCCAGAAATAGAATGCATTCACCTCAGTTGCTCCAAAGACTCTGCAGCCAATTTTCTTCTGTGCACCTCGAGAGAGGCACTGTAGCACAAGTTACTTGGGAGAGATTGGTTTTTGATCAAGATCCTTTGGACAGAGCCAGCATTATTGGCCAGAGTGGATAAAAAGTGAAAAACATTCAGACATTAAAGACTTTCTTCTCACAAATATTCAGTGGGCATACATGAACAAATGGAAGGGGTAAAAAACATTTACTGTAGTTATACATGACTACGGTGGTATGCGTAGAGCATGCTGTAATTTGGTTTCTTATGACAAACTGCACGTGACGAGGTTTTGATAGAATCATAGAATTGAGCCAAAGGTTACTGGTACCCTATTACATAATTGTAAAATGCTAGGATTTATTGAGGTAACAATATCATAACAAATGTGTACAATACCTGCATATTGCATGTATACAAGTGACTTTTGTTTTATTATGATAGCATACTGATTACAATGAATAGAATACATATATGGAACCAAGCTGGCAATTGCAGGGTCAGGTATTAGCTATTTGTTTGTTTGTTTCTATCTTGGGGGGTTTGTTTGTTTGTTCGTTTTTTGTGGGTCTTTTTTTTTTATCAGTGGGAGGGGTTGAGTCTTCAGATACATGTAGAACTTCATCAATGAGAACTAAAGGTTTGTGTTGTTTACCTGTATTCTTTTCCAGGATGTAATAATAGAGAAAAAGGGTTTCAAGTATTAGCCACAAATTGATATTATTTCTTTCATTGAGATCTTACTTTGGTTCATAATATTTTATATACATGTTAGATGATACGTTTTTAAACTTAATATTCATGAGTTTCATAAAGTTATAAAGCTTGTACAAGAATTTTTGTATGTGCAGTTATACTTCCAATTACTTATGAATATGTTGTCATGTGCAAGGTGTATGTTTTTGTTTCCTAAGCTGTATGGGGCTTTAAATAATAATGAAAGTGTGTGTCTGCCAGCTGCTGGATATGCTGGGCACGGTGTTATCGCTTCCGTCCTAGTGGAAATCCTGAAGGGATTGGGCTGGTTCCGGCAGTGGGGGAAGAGAATGGCTTTTAGAGAGCTTCGGAACTTCCTGAGGATGTCATGTACGGTATATTGACTTCAAGTTCATGCGCATCTTTTCATGAGAGGAAATGCAGGCACCTGAAACAGAAGAACACCCAAGCTGGCCTGCAAAGCAGGGTTTGCTGTGAAGATGTGCGCACTGCGCCTCGTGCAACGTGTACAAGTCCACACGATGCCGAACTTTTCTTTTACCTGTAGTACATAGTTGCAGTCATGGAAGAATTACCAATGAATATAATGCTGTATGATGACGAGGTAAATATCGGCATATTTCCTTGCTGATAACAACCAGTGCAAGATTCAGCACAGCACACCCTGGACCCATGAAGCAAAAGTGATTTGGTCTTAAGTGGTTGATATGGGCATCAAGGCATACATTATACGTGTATATTGTATAGCATACAATATCTTTTTATACTTGAACGTTCAGTTTTTCAGTGGCAGTGTATACTGCATGCGCATATGTATTACCTGCTCCCACCCCCTATTCCCAAAAGGGGATGAGGGATAATGAGAGAGGGGGATGGGGGGGGGGGGGGGGTGGGGGGGGGGTGGGAGGGGGGAGAGGAGTAGGATAGGGACTAGCCTTTTTGAGCGGTGTTCCCACTCAGTCAAAGCTTATCGCATTTTTGAACATTGTGAATTGATACAACAGGCTGGAGGCATGAAAGCCACATGGCCTGGTTACTCTTATTTACACGCCTCATTTACAATCCCGTCAGAGTCTCTGATCTAAACAATTAATTGTAGGTGGCCTTGTCAAGTGCACGTACCACTGGTGCCCACTCTCATCAGCCCCCTAAACCCATTATCATGCCCCAGTCTGTCGCGGTATGTGATCAATACCTTTGTGTGTCCAACAGTGTGGTATTACCGTGTGTCGCTTCATCAAAAGCAGTGAAGGGGAATAGCATTATCGCCCTAAACACTGAATCACAATAGCTTTGTCCCGCACGGCACTTTCTGTACAGGAAACCAATGCTACACATTCTGTGGCACCAGTCATTATGAAAGAAGTTCCCCCCCCCCTCAAAAAAAAAATGATAATAATAATAGTAATCAGAATTGATTCTGTTTGCAATTTCACTTTCCATCCTGCCATTTTCGAGTTCATACTTGCACCAAATTTACGTGACTAGTGCACAGTTGATATCACATGATAATGCAGGGCCATATTTTGATATTGACTTTGGGTGGATGTGAATGATGCCTGCAGTGGATGCCATATCATGCAGCCCGTAATTGGCTGATTTTGTGATTTGTCCGTGCACTTGTCCATGCACCTGTCCAAATGTACATTTTAAAGGATCGGAAGGTTCCTAGATGAAGAGCGATATATCAGTTTTGTAGAAATTAATCGCAGTTAGTGTGGAGAAAAGCTCAGTAAAATCACCGTAAGCAGTGTGTAGCAAGTCTTTGTGAACGAGACTGTGAAGTCATGACGTCAGAAATGATATCTTTTTTGGAGAGTGCGTAATTATCGATGTCAATACTAATAGCAAATGAATGAAAGTCTACAAGACATGGTATAATGCTATTAGTGTGTGTGTGTGTGTGTGTGCCATATCTACAGTATTTTACACCATCATACTCAAGTACAAAAGCCTGTTAAAATACAGCTATTATGTTTCAGCAAGAAGAGTGCACAGGTTAGCATGTACTTGACAGTCATAAGAATGAACCTGCTACTGTGTATTAAAACAGTGCATACAATCATTGAGTGAGAAAAATGCTCGCAGACCTACAATGTGTCTATCCTGTGATAGCTGACAACTCTCTTGCTTTTTACTTCTCCTTCCATTACAGTGGTATATTCTCATTATTATACAAGCCCTTATTGAATATTGTTTTATGATTACATTTCTCCAAGGACACTGTAGTGTTCATGGTCTGCAACAGGTGTCATATTCAGTTTCCACTGGTCCAGAGGAAAAAAAGAAAGAAAGATGGTCATGAAATCCCTAGGTTGTTATGAAACCTTTTTGTACAATAATTTAAGGTTTTTCTCTGTCAATTCATTTAGCATTTCTTAACCAAAGCTGGAGAAGCGTACGAAAGGAAGTCTAGGAGTGTTCCCATGATAAGTTTGTGATCAGCCAGGCGAGATGGGACGCAGGAAATGGTTATGGCATGTCCGTCTTTATCCCCCAGTCTGATTGTCTTTGACGTGTGTGTTTGTGTGGGAAGGGAAGTTTAAGGAACCATGCTCAGGTAGACAAGAAGTGCAGAGCCTCCTTGCTCGTAAACATGCAAGGAAGGAGGAGTGTTGTCCAAACGGTCGTTACAATGAAATGCATCCCACGCAAGCCCTGTTCGGGATGAATGCCTGCCACGCACCATTCGCTGCTTTGTCAGACAACTGAACGTGGTGTGACCTCATAGGAAGCCTACACATTGCCAATGCCTTTTCAGTGTCCCATGAAAAGTTTGTTTAATTCCTCTTTAATAGCCTAGAGGGGGTGTTCTTATAGGAATATAGAGAAGAAAGAAATGAAACATTACAAGGAACATGATAGTTGCAGTTGAAGGTAATCTGCCCCCCCCCCCTGATAAAAAAAAAAAAAAAAAATCTTTTCTGCTTGCAGATTACTCTAAATCATTCACAGAAGTTGACAGAGATTGTTTTCTCACTCATGAAAGAATTTGTTTGTATACATGTATGTGTCTGGCTATCTTATACAAGTCAATCTTTCCCACAAAAGCAATTTTGATTCATATTTCTGCAAGACATGCTTCTTAATCACATCTGGCCATCTGTGCTCTTACGGTTTCATCCAATTTGGTTTCTCTTGCTTCTGTATGTACATTAGCAGCCTACATAGGTTTGACCTGTAAAACATAACTGAGAGGTCAAGAGTACAAGTAGCTTGCTAGTGCATTTACTTTCTTATGCACTAGCATGTACGTTGAGAGTTGTGTTTGATTGACAGGGCCATTGAGTTTGTGGTGTAGCTATTAAATCATTTGGAGATAGTGGTCAGTGAGGAAATTTGCTTCGGCATGGTGATACTTAGTAACCTCAGACATGTTTAGGAACATATCGCATAGATACTCGATCACAAACCAGTGCTTATTTATCTGAAATCCATCCCGGGTTCCTCTTCCACGGAAAGCAATTGATAAAACTCTGTCAGAGCACAAAAATAGCTGCTCTTCCATAACAGTTGTAAAGAAAAGTGTATATCCACATCCTTTTAGTCATGAACTCCCTTTCCATTTTGTACAAACTGAGAGTTGTGTCAGGGATTAAATACTGATGTAGTTTTTCACTTTCCCTGTGCTCTTGTTGCCTGCAGGACTACCTTTGCTGTCGACATGCCCACATAGATCCAGCCAATGATGGAGGATCACAGTGGCGGCCAGAGGGTCGCCGATTATTTTGTCGTGGCCGGCCTGACGAAGACGTCGCGGCCGCTGGAGGAGGAGATCCAGAGCGAGGGCCCGCGCAAGCCCCCCAAGAACCTCGCCCCCATCACGGATGTAGCGATCATCATCAAGAGTCAGGGGGAAAAGGTGGGTATCTGTCCTCATAGTCTTTCTCAGGAGAGGCCCGTGCATTCTCGCTGTGAAACATGGTGACATTAGGTATTTACAATGCTGGGAGGTGTCCATTCACACGCAGTGCAATAAAGAAATTGTGATGTTACAAGTTATGCAAGTTTTTAGCTATCTTAACCCGTTGAGGACGAGTCCCGAGAATACTTGGGCAGGTGTCTATGGGAAATTATGCGTGTTATAGCAAAATCAATCCATCGTCAATGGGTTAATGAGCACGAGCAATTGCCTAAAAAGTGGCAGTGTGTGTTGTGCTGCTATGGCCATGATGTAACATCAGCTGAGGGGTGGGAAAAGGTGGGTATCTGTCCTCATAGTCTTTCTCAGGAGAGGCCCGTGCATTCTCGCTGTGAAACATGGTGACATTAGGTATTTACAATGCTGGGAGGTGTCCATTCACATGCAGTGCAATAAAGAAATTGTGATGTTACAAGTTATGCAAGTTTTTAGCTATCTTAACCCGTTGAGGACGAGTCCCGAGAATACTTGGGCAGGTGTCTATGGGAAATTATGCGTGTTATAGCAAAATCAATCCATCGTCAATGGGTTAATGAGCACGAGCAATTGCCTAAAAAGTGGCAGTGTGTGTTGTGCTGCTATGGCCATGATGTAACATCAGCCGAGGGGCTTGCTGCACTTCTTACGCATGTACTTGTAGCTGTGGGGAGTAACCTTAAATGTAAAGAAGTGATCAGATGAATATGGCTATTTCTGTGGTGAGAGTTCTTATTGCAAAAATCAGGCTCCAGACTGTTACGCATTCTGGTGATGTTTCAGGTGGCTTGTGGCACAGGTGCCAATCAACTCTTACTAGGATTTTTCATTGACAGCGTGAAAGGCCCTAATCGTGCCCTCCACACTTCTTAGCTTTTTGATGATGCCTATTTAGAGCCTGAACCACTTAACTGTTCTTGACGTCAACTGCAATGAAGGATTAATCTCTAGATGAACACTAGGAATGTGTGCATTAACTGACAATGACTATGTAACATGCTGTGCGATTTTTAGAACAGATGGAGAAAAAAAAGAAAGATACAAAGTGATGTAAAAATCAGAGTTCATAAGGCATTACGGTAAACAAATGTACAAGAGGCAGAAGAAGCGCTTAAATCAGGGAGGTGGGACATTGATGTCTTCGTGTGTCAAGTGCTAAAATCATTACTGCCTCTGCACAGGGAATAGCTCGAAGGGCAAAGAGCTTTATGACCCCCCACCCCCCTCCCCCCCCCCCAAAAAAAAAAAAAAAAAAAAAGAGAAAGAAAAAAAAATAAAACAGCAACAAAAAAGAAAAGAAAAGCCTCGTACAACAACAACTACAATGATAACAACAACAAAACAACCCACAATGTTCACTTGGGAGACCATGAAACTTTTTGTAAAATTTTGTACAATTATGCTCTTCGCTGCAATTTGATTTTTGATGGTGTATGAAAACAGTAATGCTGTTCTTAAAACTCCTGTGAAGGTGTGTCTCAGAAAGTACAGACAAACGGGTCAATAACACAGTTTTGTATGTGCAAAAGACATCTGATTTGGAAACTCCGTGTAATTAACTGGATATTTCACCATTTCTCGGGGCTGTCAGTTTCGATTCTAAATTTCGATTTGTCTGTCTTGATTATTTGTAGCAGTTCTTCCAAAATATGCCCTAATTAAAGAGTTAGAGCCATGATTTAACACAGTACAAATTATAGTCTGCCCACTGTTGACATACCCTGTTACCATAATATGCATATATTTGTGACCACTACCTTTAAAGCACTTTGATATTTTTTTCTTTTTTTTTTTAGTCAGTAGAGGAATCACTGTTTGTTTACAGCGGGGGTGGGCAAAGGAGAGGTGAGGGATTAGTAACGTAATCCTATCTTTTAATTCTCTTTCCCCTTGTGCATTGGATTGGAAATGCCTGTGGCATGCATTACCCACATGAGGGTTGTGTCAAGTTATGGGTATCAAGTTTATGGGTTTATCTAAGCAGTTATATATAATGAAAATCACACTCCTGGCAGAATTTGTCTTTTGCCAAATTCTGTTGACGTCATGGCTACATATTTATACCCTTTTGTTTATTATTGTTGTTATTCTATTTTTGCTATTGAATTTTGGGGTTTAGCCAAACATTGTCGAATTTGTGCCGGAAACTAGCATTGACATCATAAATTATGTATAGCAACTGACCATGAGGAGGTAGGGAGTGGGACTTTGTATCACGTTCTACAGAGTCTAGAGCAGAAGTGAGATACATGATGCATGAAAGAAATATTCCTCAAATTAGATTTTGTCACTTTCGTGCACTTCAAATCCTGTCCCCTCATAATGACTGAATCATTTCATTCAGATATCCTAGTGCAGTGTAAATGTGATTTTCAGTGTTTTCTAAATTCATGTCAAGCACATCACAGGGACTGATAACATCGTTATTAAATGCAACATTCTCATCAAAATTACAGAATCTCAATTTTCTCTAATAATATTGGGAAGCAAAGGATGCATATGAGTGCTTTTAAATAGATTATTATTATTATTATCATCAATATTAATATCAATATTATTATTATTATTATTATTAGTATTATTATTATTTCATTTTTATTTTTCCATATACTTAATTTTTACTGTAGAAGATATGACAACTTTCTTTACATTTACCTTGTTATTGCTGTCAGCATCCTGTCAGTGTACAATAATGTCATTATGTGAATGGTGGTTCATAGAGCGTTTGAAAAGTGACCTATACCTTTGTTGTTTTCTTCTTTCCTCCCTCCCTCCCTCCCCCCCCCCCCCCCCCCCCCCCCCCACCCACCCACCCAGGTTCCACCAGGATTCACTTGTGTGGAGACCACACCCTCTGGGCTGGCGGCAGACCTCAATCATGGGAGCATTGCTAGCCCGTCCATCTTCCTCTGCGTCAAGAGGGGCTACGATAAGCCACCTCTGACTGACATTGGGTAAGCCCACAGCCCACCAGGCTGGCCATTAGTGTTTATAGGAAGATTGCACAGTCCTGAATAGTACTGTATTTATTATGGTAATGTTGGATTGACAATGGAGGTAGTAGCCCTCTTTCTTTGCTCACTGGGTGAGGGACAGCTTTCTATGTAGTCCTCATGTTGATATAGACAGATCATCATGTCTAAAAATTGTATATGAGATGCCTTGCCATGCCATTGCCATAGAAGGAATAGAGAACACCAAATGTTGGTGAGTGGCTTGAACATAATAAATCAAGTTTTGTGAAAGTAGTTGCAACATATGATGTTTGGTTTTACAAGGTAAATGCTTCCCAAATCAAAGTTTTAAAATGAGAGAAAGAGAGCGAGAGAAAAAAAAGTCCCAAATAATAGACAATGCCTCCTTCATTACAAAGTGTGTAACAAAGGTTTTGTTTTTAGTTTTTTTGTTTTGATAAAATGTTAAACTATGAACATTTGTAGCATTTTCTGTACATGTTTGCCCTGTGCAGGATTTTGTATGAGGGGAAGGAACGAGTGATGCCAGGGTGTGAGATCGTCAGCAGCACGCCCGATGGACACCCTGCCAATGTCAGCAACCGGATCGGGGTCAACAACCAGCGGGCGTATATCACCTTCCGACGGGCGTCGGAGAGCGCGCCCCACAACGCTTTGGCAGTCGTCGATATCTGCGTCATTCTCATGAACAAGGTGAGAAACTAACTCGCAACAGGCCCCTCTAATATTCGGCGAGATGCAGAAGGACCGTGATTGTGTGTACACTTCAAATAGTGCCCTTTTTTTAGCTCAACAGATATCCGTTCTTGATGCTTGTATGTAGCGATGTAACTGTGTAGTTAAGAATGATGTGATTTGTGATTTGAAGTGTCTGTTTTTGCAACAGTTTTAATGACCTTTGCAGCAGACATCTCCCTCGCAGTATCAGCTAGCTTCTTGGCAATTGCAAAATTCTTGCCAACTTCAGTGGTGGGACACCCACATCCCACAATGAGCATCTGTGTGCTCCAGGCATGAGAGCTGTTGCAGATATTTATGCGCTCTTCATTGTTGAACGTCAGCGCAAATGTCAGTCCACCATCTTGACTGACATGCTTCATTGTGTAATGCTCTACTATGTTTCTCCTCTTGACACAAGAATTTTAATGTTTTAAGTGCGACGAGACAGCAGTACTAGCTTATTTATTACATGCTGGTTTAATATCAGATCGTTTGTACCATGCAAAAAAAGAAACAAAACAAAAAACAACAATTGTCAGCTTTCATACATGTGGATTAACAAGAACGCACAAGTGTGTGAGCTAGGACAAAAACAAAAAAGTCTCTCTGTAAAAGTCACTGTGCTGGGCGTACAGGAAGCCTTCTTCAGCCTGCATACAGATTCTGAAAACATTGTGGGGGCGTGACACCTGTTGAGATGCAGGTGAATTATGTGCTTCCCCAGATTCTTTTTATCTAAAGAGAGATGGGGATGGGGGAGGGGAGAGAAGAGATAGATAGACAGATAGAGTCCACAACATCTTTGAAATGACGTTAAATGCAAATTCCCAAATTGGATTTGTATTGATTTTTACCTCTTTTTTTTTTTTTTTGAGGCGCATCAATCGGAGCCAAGAAGACGTCGAGCTAGTCGATTGTTGATGCATGGATGCAGGGCGGCCAGAAGAAAAATAGAATGTGTTGTTGAGCACGAAAGAAGGAAGGGAAGAAATATGAGATTACATGTGCCTTAAAACAGATCCATCAATATGCAGTTAGATGAACAAATATTACACAACTACACTACTAATATTCTACTTCCGAGAAAAAGAGATATAAACATCTGAGCAATGCATTTTGGAGATACATCCCAAATGTATGGCTCAAGTGAGGCAGATGTAGACTGAAATATAGCATTTCATTTTTTTTTTTTAAATTGCAAACTCATTCACTTGTTTGGTATATTCTTTTCCTGTTTCTGCTCTAATGGCAAAAACGTATTACTGAAGACGTGGCTGTTGTGAATTTTGCTTTTCCACACCATCGCAGGAAATACCATTGCATTTTGTCTCTCTATCAGGTGAAGTTTGTGCAAATTATTTGCTTGTTTTCACAGAGGTATAGGGAAGAGGAGGGGAGAGTTTGATTTGTGTCTTTTTGCTCTCAAGTTTCTGCCTCCCTACCTTGGGTTATATAAGATGCATTAGTTTCTAATGAATTTGGGAGCGGGTGGAGAGAGGAGGAGGGGGGGATGGAGTTGGCAGAGGCGGGGAGGGACTCTGCTACTAATGGATGAATTTTGATTCCAGTCTAATGTGCCTGCCGCATGAACATTTTGTCACGTATGTGAAAACAACACAGCAGAGATCTTCCGGTAAACTTTGAAGACAACACACAAGCAAATGTCAGTGCAGTGCTTTCTTTATCAAAGCACAAAAGCTGCATACTGGTACCGGGGGACGGAATGAAGAATTTAAGCTGGCATCTTTCATCAGGGAAATGGGTTGAGCAATTTGTTACCCTGCGCCAAGCATTCATGCCTGTGTTGACAAGGTGCGGAGAATGTTTGAAAGATTCTTGTGTTTTTGACAAATCTGTCCATGAGCTTGTGTGTTCCGAAATGGAAAGCTGCATCATATTCAAGTTGACTGTAGAAATGTGACCACATTCAAGCAAACATACTTACACTATGATCAGATGGAAAATTAGAGCTATAGATGGAGTTTGCAAAGTTTTCAAATGCTTTCATGATACAGCAATACTCGTCAAAATCACTCACCCATACACTAATAAGATGGAAGTATTTGATGTTAATTCTTTAATTCACCTGCACACAAATATTCACTGAATTTTCCTGTATGCAGTGAATTAGAATATAATGAATAATGTTCTTTACATTACATTATCAAAGGGTTGCAATAACTTAGCAATGGTGACTTTTTAAGATGAGGGATTGTTGTCCCTCATTTGTTGACCAAAAAATTTTGAAATTATGTTTATATATGCAAACCAGTGGAAAAGTAGGACGTACTGTGTCATTTGATTTGCAATTGTGGGAGCAATGAAAATCATGGTTTTTTGAAAACATGGGAAAGTTTACAATTCCACAGCTATCTCATTCTATGTTTGAATTTAGTCAAACATCTACCTTGATCTCACATTATCTCTTGACGTGGACTTGTACACGGAGCAGCATGTCACTCTAAAACGCGTGTAGGTCTCCGTTCTCATGTTGTAGGCCCATGTGTTCGTTTTTATGCTTTCTCTGCGCAAGATTGGTGACTGATGTCACAATGTGCGTGCTTGGTCTTGATTGTCGGCCAATCGTTTGCGGAGCCCGGATGACTTCACGCCATCATAAAGACAAATGAAGGCAGCATGAGTCAGCCTGGGGAAAGTGTTCGTTTTGCTTGGCAAAGTGCCATTTTTTTTTTTTCAATTCTTTTGGTTTGCCTTCAGGCAAAATGAGTGTGCAAATGTCTGGAGCTCGAGATCATGATTTTGAAAAATGCTGTCGCAGAAATCAGTACAGAGGAGCCGCATTAAAGCCCCTGTCTTGGCTGTGTGGATGTGTGTTGAGTTTGAAAGAAACTTGCACCTCTCAAAAGATGATGAAATCACGTGTTGCCGATATCATGTTGGAAATCAGCGGTAATGTGAATGTGTGGGAAAATATTATGTTTTTTAGATTTCTTTGTTAAAAGTTAAAGTGGATCATAAGGATTAATTTTTTTGTCAGAATCTGCAGGTGATATTCTCACTTTTGATGCCGTTGATAAAATTGTGCGTGACTCAGTCAAGGTTTGCAGAGGTAACTTTATCCGGAGGGTCTGCATCGTGAGAAAAATTGTGACGGTGGTTCATCAGTGGTATCAAGTTTGCTCAAAGGGAAAGGCTTGTAGTAGGAGAGAAAAACAACATGTCTCGAACCCGACTATGGCATAGGATTACAAATCAAAAAGATGCGATGGATATGCGGATCAGAATTGGTATGATCATTTTTCAGTTTTGAGGAAATTTGGCTCATAAAGCTCTTTAACACTCACAGAGCACAAGATTACAGTGTACATTATCAATTTCAGCAGTGAATCAAGAGAGCTTTTTACCAGGAATTTCTTATACTCCTGGCCTTTGTGAGTTGGTGACCATAATGGTGACAGAAAAATGTGATATTCGTTTTCCTTAATCAACAAGAAAGTGACCCTCCTGTTGTAGTTAGCTGCATGATAGGATTTCTGTGTATGTTGCAACTCATATTGTCAGGGGCTTCCCCCTTTAAAGTTCCCACATGACTCTGGATGTATATCCTGTCAGAATGAAAGAAAAAAGGTTGAAGATTGAGCTAAACTTTTGGTGACCTTGGTCAGTAGTGGGCAATACTGTGGTGTTGGGTCCTGCATCACATCTAGTTGCCTCTCGCATAGTAAATCATTATTCAGTTGTGGTTTTGTTTGTGGATTTGAGATTCAGTTTGGAGTGAGGGTGCATAGTTCAAAATTCACATTTTTAGTCCAAGTTTATTTGGTAGGAAATGTTGGAAAGTGAAAATTATGCATTGGGACCAGGGTAGATTAATAGTGCTCACTGTTTCAGGATTAATTCCACTTAAAGTGAGTCAAAGAAATGGCAAAGCCCCAAACAAGATTTTTGGCATTGTCATGCAGTAATAGCTAGATTTGTTTACATGTGGACTCATATAGTCACTTTTAATCATAAATGAAACAATTCGTTTATCACAAATCAGCCATCTGCATCAATTACTTTGCATGCAGCATTAGGTCTTTTTCACTAGAAAGTGAAAGGATTGTGGTTTTTTACTTTGCTTTTCTCAATGACGAATCACTGAGCATAACATAAAAAATTGTGCAAAACAAAATGAGTCACCACAATAAACCAACTCATCACTAGCTTATGTGGGGGAAAAAAAAATACTGTAAATAGTTTCCTGAATCACAGTGAATGAAATAATATCAGTAAGCATTCGAGCAGTATGAAGAACATATATGTAGTGTTTGATGTATTATGGCACCTTGGAGGTCGCTTTAATACCAATGCTCAACCTTGTGCATAAAGACTGTCTAACAATTTTGATCTAGTGTGCACTTATCATCATAATTATTGTGAATATTTGCAAGCTAAGAATGGCTGCAGCATATGGAATGATTTTGTGTGGAAGTGGGCCGCGGCAGATTAGAATCACAGTCACAAAAATAGTGTTGATCTCCGTGTAATTCTCTTCTGATGCTCCTTGCTATAAATGTCAAGAGATGCATGGAGGGTTGCCAGGCAACACATGTCACCTAGCAACCCATGTCACACGTGACTTATGTATCGGCAAACTTGATGACCCATCAGACCTGTAAGAGGATGATAGTTTGGATTCCAGTCCTTGTTAGAATTGTGATGCCATCTGTGCACCAGTACAGTCGTCAAGAAGCAATTGGTTACCACAGAAAGCATTTACCAAAGGACAAGAATGTTATGGAAGTTTTGGGATGAAGAGAACAGATTCAACAAAACAAAAACTCAAGTTATTGAGGACACTTTTTTAGTCAGATCACCCTGAAACATACCATGTTGTGTGGTTCTAGTTTCTACATTTTGTGCAAATCGGGAATAATCTAATTCAAATATCCCAAATCATTGCAATATTCATTTCAATGTGAAAATAAGAATGATTTATATGAGATATACAACAATATATGTGGATATTATGTAGGGATTTCCTCTTTTTCCACCAGCTCTGTATGATCAACATCCTTCATATTGCAATAAATCATTTGTGGGCTGTGTCGAGGCATTATTTTATGAATGCCTATTCTATCACTCCCATTCTACACAGGATGGGACTGATGTGCATTATGTACTACTGGGTGTGTGCATTGTCATTTACCAAGTCAGGGCCACATTTGTACTGTGAGAACAGTAATCTGCCAAATGGATTTCTGGCCTGTATAATGCATTTGCCATCAAAGTGAGTGAGTCCCTCACTAAACTACCTGCAACAAGTTGAAAGTAGCATTCTGTATGCACCATATACATATTTTGCAAGCGTGACATTGCCCAAATACTGTGATTAAATTTGTGGTTGAGAACCACAGTGACAGCATTATGGATTGGTTCTATCCTTTGTCAGGGAACAGAGCGAGGGATTTCCCACCATGAAAATTATATACACATTGCAATTCTGTTACTGGAGGCAATATTTTAATATGTGTTGTTGATTTAGTGTTAATTGGTGGACTTGAGAGATTTGTGAAAATGAAATCAGCTGCTGCGAAATATATGGTAGTTGTTGAATTCATAAATATTGGCGGACTCTCAGAAATTTGTGATGATGAAATCAACCATGACATATATGCAATGTCAGAGTATGTGACTGATCTGGCACAAAGGGTTTTTGACTGTATGTTGTACTGCTCATCAAATCTCCAACCGCCCCCCTCCAAACGAGAACTACATTGTACTTGCATCGCTATCATTTCAGGGAGTGGTAATAATGCAGTGTGATGTGGCCACCTTCAGCTGGTGTTCAGCTCATTACCTGACACCATGCTGTAAGACTCGAACCAAACATCCATCGACCATTAACCCAGCTATATGCCATGAGTGTTTGCATCTAAACGTTCAAAGTCTATGTGTGTTTTTGTGCATGTATGTGTGTGTGTGCCTCAGACAAATGATGCATCATTAGGCAAACATTTCAAGCACAGGTGAAGAACCGGATGCTTTCCTAGTTTGCGCACGAAATGTTGGGCAGATTTCCGGTGAGGAGAGATAGATCTAAGAGAGATTGAGAGATGAATTATACGTTGTAGATGAGTAGATGGATATACTAGGTAGATTGAAATAGATAGAGCATAAATAGATATATAGATATGAAAGAAAGAGATAGGAATATATTGGATAATAGAGAAAGAGAGGGAGAGAGAAACTGAAAGAGAGAGAATTTAGGGATATGACAGGAAGGCATTAGGCTCAGCTGAGATGCTCTGCTTCTGGGGCAGGATATCCGTAGTGGTATTTCGGCGCATTGATAATGAATCTGCAGCATGCGGATTGACGATTTGCAAAATTTCATTTTACTTCAATTTTGTGCACTATACTTCTCTTGAATGGGAAATGGAATATCTTTCTTAAATGAATAATGTTGTAGTCATCTGCCATAAAAGCGAAACAAATATGAAACAGAAATGAAACAAAAACCTAACCCAACTCAGCATAAGAGCAGAATAGAGTAGATATGTATTAAACAGAATGCTTCAAAGCCTGCTAAACATGGCTGTTTATAGCTGACTTCTGCCAGAGAAAATATGTTGCATTGAGAGATACCAATGCTATTGGGTGCTTTGTGTGTTAATGCAAGAAGTGGTGTCTGTTTAGTGAATGCATTGCAATGTGTTCATGTAAAGAGTTGTCTGTATAAAGTTATAGTACATTGAATTTTTGTTGTGAAATTCTCACTTTCCAATGCCGTACAAAGAAAGGCCTAATTCTCCCAAAAATGTGTAATCTTTGTTGCCAATTTCGGCCTTTGCATTGCATAGCATTTCATTAAGCAGAATGCAAGGAATACATAGTTCTTTGTGAGCTGGGTTGTTCGATCGCTGAATGATCACCTTGTACAGCTAATGCAAGGGGCTGAAGCTGTGCAAAACAGACACCTCCCCCTCTTTCCCCAGTAAATGGGGAAGATACAAAACAAGAACAGAAAATCTCATATTGTCCTCATTGTGTGGAAAATAATGTCATTTTGGATTAAGCGGACAGAGTTTCACATAAACCTTCACGCATGCTTATAATGCATGTCACGTATCAGAGCTGGGTTGTGCAAATTTGCACCGTGGGTAGTGAGCATAACCCTCGACCCCTTTGGCGCTTTCGTGCCCACATCGGCAACCAGGCATTGTGGCTGCCATGAAAGTAATGAAGAAGACTTTAAATGGTACAATCTACCCTAGTTGCTTGATTTAAATACTGATGATTAATACTGATTTTATTAGCCCACATACTTTTGTATAATTTATCCACAGATATGCTGATTTAATAGTTCATACTCAGAAATATTTGTGGCATTGTTTAGTTCAGTTTTTTTAGTAGTGACAATTGAAAATCGTGAAGTATTCTCGGACTTCATGTCTATATCCTGAGACAAAACTTAACTTGGCCATGTATTTGTATGTCATAGTTACTGCTAATGTTACATAATCATCAAGCAGATGGAAACTATGCAGTCATTTAGCATGGAGGACAAGGTGATTATACTAGTTTGCAATGGCAAAGAAGCATGCTTCCATTTAAATCATGCATGCCATGTGCGATTGCAAGGCAATGTGGATATCTTGCAGAGCCACACAACCTTCTTTTTTTTTTTTCCTCCCCTTTTTCTGTTTCCTAAGAGTCATTGGACTGTGTATGTTGACTGAATAGGCCATTGTAGCAATATTTATTCAGTCTTGTCAGGGGGCGATATTGTACGAAGAGAACCGACTTTTAAAAGAGTGACTGGAATCATGAGTCATGGAGCCATTGACAGTGGAAGGAGACTAAGTATGAAGAAATGAAAGGAATGAATGACGAGCAATAAAAGGGTGAAAAAAAAGGCCTAAAAGAGAGCACTGTTCTTGCACTTTTGAGCATTGGCAGTGTTGTTTAGAGTCCTTTTCATGTAGTAATGAGATTTGCTTGTGGATATCCGTAGATGTATTTGTCACATTTCTAGGAAGTTTCTTTGCACTGCAGAGCCAGTGGAGTTAGGGTCACCGCAGTGTTAAATAGCCTTTAGATCATATCTACAACAGTATAGGGCATAATGCTAGTGCATGGCACTGTTAGTCAGTGATGTAGCTTGGATGTAGCTTGGAGTGGGTTAGGGGGGCAAAATCTGTTTAAATTCATGATGAACATTAACAACAAATTCACATGTATACAATTTTCAGAGTTAGCTTTATAGGTAGATGCTAAAGACACTACATATATGGCCCCTTGCACCAACTAGTTCAAGAAGCTCATAGAAGACAGGCTTTACAAGTGTTCAACACTAGCACCTCTGTCACAACAGGAGAATATAGGTGTGCAATAGTCTTGGAGCAAATGAACCCTAAAAAAAAAATCAATATATAATTAAAATAAAGATTATTAATTTTCATAATAGCTTTCAGCACCATCAAGGATGGGTGCCCATTGTCAATTTTTTGTGAGGGTTGTAGCCCTTAACCAGCCCGGCTAGTGGTGATTAGGAAACGGGTAGATGTTCTTGTCAATTGGTACTGGCAGTGTTGAGTGTCATTGTAATGCCATGGTAGGGGAAGTCATGACCATGGCTTCTGATGGGTTACAAAGGGAAGTCATGACAATTGATGGCAGTCGAGTGGTTAGAGGGCATAGTAATGACATTGAATGCTAATTGATTTGGTACAGAAAAAGAGAAAGGAGAGACTTGTCTGGCTTAAATGTGGATGCTATCTGAATTGGCTCTTCTCCCGGGCACACTTTGTGCTTCGAATAATGATGTATCAATATCAATCATGTGATTAGAGAAAGTGCCTCTTGACATTTGCAATGTACAGTATTGTCTGAAGGCATTATTGCCTTTGTGATACTTGACATGGTGAGTGAGACAACTCTGTGTAGAAAAGATATCAATTACTAAATTGTATTAGATAACCACACTCTGCTGTACCAGATTTTAGAACTTGACATTTTAAAAATACCTCATTCCATGAATTTCAAGCACAGAATTTATGTGTCATGTTTTCATAGCAGACACTGCAATGCTAAGTATAGCTACAGATGGGTTTTTGATTGATTTCATTGTGTTAGGAATATAGATATTGCACGTTCAGAATTAAAATGTAACGCAAGCAAGAAAAAACAACAATGAAACTTTGCTACTGCTAGTGGCAGATGACATTATCTTGAGACAGTTTCAACTTGTGCTACCTTAATTAGTCAAGTGTCAAAGAGATGATATGCCTAATATTGAGAATTACTTTAATGCAGATGAGAGAGAAAAAACAAGTCAGCAAAAGTTGGGTGACATTAGATGGTAAGAAAGATTTTACATGATAAATGTTTACATATTATGTGACACACTGTAGTCCTTTGACAGACCCACCAGAGCCTTGTGACTATTCATTTGTTTCCATTGTGAAATGACTCCCAAGATGTAAAATGATCCCCAGATTGTGAATTGTATGTTTCTTGAGTACAGTCTTTTGATTTAAAAGAAAGAAAGCAAAATACAGAAACAGAAACAAAAACAAAAACAGCAGCAGCAACAAGCTATTGCTACAACAACCAACAAAACAAAACTTGTGTTTTATAATGTATGAGAAAGGAATATATCAAGTTACATCAGTTCTAGAGTGTAGTTGTGGATTTAACTGTTTCATGTGCGGAGGAGCAGTGTGTGGATTACAAGTAGGCCTACAAACCTGTCATAGAAGAATAACCAGCAAGATTGCTGTTTGCAGGTGCTTGGCCTATGGGTGACATTGTTGATAGACTTCAAAAATATTGATTTGATTTAATAGGGAGAGGTTTGAGTCAAATTTATTGATCCTTCGCTTTCGTCTCAATTTCATCTTCTCTACCATCGTTCTCTATAAGCAGCTGCTGCAGTCAGATGGTTTGTTTTTTGACGGGGGGGGGGGGGGGGGGGGGATGGGATTGGGCAAAGGGACAGAATTTAAGAGGGTTGGCATATGAACAGTTATGAATATTATGTGAGAAATATAATGATTCTATTTTATGGCAAACTATTGTTTCTCTGGTGAGCTTTGCCTACGATAACTGTATTTACCCTCTTTGTCAAGGTCAAAAAACAACTATCCACACAAACACACCTACAAGAAATAACAATGCCAATAAGAAATTCCATGGGATTTTTTCTTTTTTTGTGTGTATGAATTCTGGAGATGTGTAATGTATCTTTGTTTTATAATAGGAATACTTTTTAGCGTGCATGAGGAAGGAAAGGTAGATTTCAAGCCAGCTTCAAGGTTAGAACTTTGAAGCATCGAGGAACTTGATCAGTTTTCCAATGTGATTCAATATCAAGTTCTTGATAGTTCTAGTGCCCAACCTTGGGCTGTTGATATCCTTCTGCTGATGTCCCCCCTCTACCAAAAAAAAAGAAAAAAGAAAAAAAGAAAAAGAGAAAGCACACAAAACTAACAGACAAACAAATAATGAAGCAACAAATGAATGAAAAAGCAACAAGACAATACATGAACAAATAAATAAATAGCCCTTTTGAAAAAAGCTCAGCAAATAAACAAGGAGGTATGCTGTCTTCTTTGTTTTGTCCTATAGATGCTGGTTTAGGTTTCTTAGGTAAATGGAGCATAAAAATCTGTACAGATTCGTTTCTGTTCATTGTCATTGAAGTAATGAAGTTAGGTCTAAAATAACTACAGATACAATTGGGACCAGGTCAGGCCTTGAACCGCTGAAAGCCATTATCCTCTGCTGTAAATAGCAGGAACAAGTGTCTAGACTGGCAGGTTCAAGTTAAAGAGAGCCCAAAGGTTTCTAGACAAGTTAAACAATGTCAATATCGCAGTAAGTAAATCCTTCTTTTTTTCCAGGTGTCCCATGGGGACCTGATTTGACCTTCCTTGTTGAAAATGAGAGCATGGCGTCACCTTGAATGAAATCCTTGTTTACTTTGTTTCTTTTGTTTAAGATTGATATGATAAGATCAACTTTCCAACAAAAATGCTGTAGCCATGTTAATCGAGAGTCGGTGCTTCAGTTTTTATGTCTTTTGACCATGCATAATAATGATATTGATATGTCTGGAGAGAAATTATGACATGCTATGATATATATTATTTGGCACCAATAGATAATTAGCAATCCAGATGAGATGCAATATTCGCTTTACGGAGATGATTGTCTCGAGATGCCTGTTTGATTCAGTGTAAAGACGCCACATTGACGTTTAAACAGTCTAAAGTTTTCTTGGATATTTGTCCATGTTCACTCAGTGTGTGACTGCTTTATTGCTGATTGCGTTTACTGTGATCATTGAGCTACATTGGGCTGGGTTGACATTTCCCATAAAAAGGCAGCAAAAGGATACACATGACGTAGATGCCCTTTGTGTGCTGAAAAGGAATGCATCTGTCACCTTAACCCGAAAACATCAGATGAAATCATAGCAAATGAGAGAACTTTCGCTGCTGAAATTTGCAGCACAGACAAAATGTACCACGTAGGCCTACATTGAAACTAGAGTGCACTGCAAAGACAGCCAGCTAGCAAGAAATGTTCACGATGTTGCTATTAAGAGAATGAATTATAAACTCTGACTGTGTTGTGCAGTCAAGTCGGTACAAGGCAAAAGTGGATATTCAGAAGAGACTGGCAAACTGGAGTCGGCATATGTATGTGGAGCCCATCAGTGGGATTTTTTTTTTTTTAGCTGTGGTGTGCACTTGACTGCTGGTCATTTGAGCTGGGCGAGGATATCGGCTTACTCCATCACGCGCATACCTGCAACTGAAATTACTTTATTGCTTAGAAAGAGTACCAAAAAAAAAAAAAGACAGAGGGGGAGAGAGAAGTATTGCGGAAGAGTATGTCTAGGGACTTGCACTTGCAGAAGCTGCAGTACCTATTGCTGCAGATCGAGTTTCATTTTTCATTGTGTGAAGGTGTTTAGCAACATCCCTCTCACGTTTTCATCATATTGTGTCCATTTCAAGTCTCTGTGGAGACAGAATGGGGGGGGGGGGGGGGGAGAGGGGTTGGAGAGAGAGAGATGGAGTGAGGGGAGATATCTGTAGTGCAATCCATTTGTTGGTCTGAACCTGCAGATGTTGCCGGTGGAAAGGTCGCAGGGTTTTTTTTAATGGTAAGCCCATCAAGATTTTTCCTTCACGGTCGTCGTCAAAGCGGGTAGAAGAGATGAAATGAAAAATTGAATGCATCTCAATAACAAAAACATTCGATGGCAGGATTTTCCAGCTGCCAGGTTGAATGACATCTGACCTTCTGTTGTTCCACCTTCAACATCCTGCATTCTAGCATGCCTTCCTTATGCTGCTGGAGGCTCGATGAAAAAGAAAAATTTCTCTTAATGTCCTGGCGGTATAATATAAAAGACTCCCTGATTTAGGTATCAATTTGGTCTATCGAGATGCATGTAATAAAAAGTATCTCCCTGATTGCTCTATGCTATCTCTCTAATTTTGACGTGTTAATGTTGGCAGCCCTTATTCTAAGGGATACACACATACTAGGTATGCACACACACACACACACACACACACACACACACACACTCACACACTCACACACTCACACACTCACACACTCACACACTCACACACTCACACACTCACACACTCACACACTCACACACTCCCGTGGAGACATACAGATGTACTTTACATGCTCACAAACATGCTTAATTTTTTTTTTTTTTGGGGGGGGGGGAGGAAGAGGGTATGGTTTCTGTACTGAGATGTCAAGTTATTCACTGTACATATACATGAGATACATTTTGCAGTGTTTACATTTGTGAGAAATGCTTGCATTGACCAATATTGCAAAACGAACAACTCATGAGAGTATTTAATACCTCCCATAGGTCAAATGTAGTGTACAAGGAGAGAAATCACTTTTTTTTTTGCTAGAAAATTGAAAGTGCTTCTTTTTCAATTTTTTTTTCAATTATCATTGGTATATGACCAAAATTTAGGGCTTAAAGGATAGAAGCTTTTTCATTGTACTTCATGAGATTCTAGCAATGAATAATAAAAGTACTGTACAGAAAGATATTTTTGCGGCATGAACTTTTCACGAATTGGAGCCAACGGCCTTTTTTGCAACATGAAATTTGTGTGAATTGTCACTGGCACTTGATTCAATGCATATAGTGTAGACAAAAACTGTCGCGTGCATTTTAATTTTGTGAATCTTGGCTAGCAAAATTAAATTGCAAACGGAACATTCCTCGTTGTACAGTTGTCATAAACATGATGCAGGACGGAACCACAGAAATTTGGTTTCCTGGACAGAGTGGGTTCAGTGAACCTTTATGATATTTGTACTTGTAAAGCCTTGTCTTATGTGTGCATCAAGCGAACGGACTTCAAATCAGAAGGCCCTGTTGCATAAAAGACGTCCTCAATATGAAACATGCAGTAATTGCTGATACCATGGCAACGGCCATTTAGCCGTCAGAATTTCCAAATGTTGCTGTAGTAGTTGCAGTTACGTAGAAATGCTACTGCAGCGAATCACAAATGAAGTATAGAGGACTTCAGAGTAAGAGAAAGGACAAAAAGAACAAAATTCAGACTAAGATTAGGGCTTTGAGTCATCTGTCATACAGCATTGCTCTTGTCATCCATTCTTTTAATTGATGACATATTTCTGTCTTCCGTGCTTTTAGAGTAGAAATCGAAATGTCAGGAGGGTCGTTCCTCAGAATGCATTACTAGCATCATAGTCAGCTTCGAGCATCGTCGAGCTTTAAATACCATCAGCCCGTGTCCTGGAATATCTAATCGCTTCCCGGCAGACTTGGAAACAGTGATACGATGTAGTAAAACAGGGCTCGACATTAGCAGTGGCCCAGGGCCACTAAAAATTATGTCGGGCCAACAAGTTTCCAAGAAGGCTATCTTTTGCTGGCCTGATCAGGCATGTAAGATTCTTAATGGAATGTTATATTTTCATTTAAATTTCTTGCCACTACATTTCTTTTACTGGCCACCAAAATTTCAGATTTGAAGATTGTAGTGGCCTAAAACAGGCCACCAGGGAGAGGAAAAAAAGTTAGTATTGAGCCCTGTGTGGAAGAGAGTTTTTCTTGTAGGCATAATATATTGAGAGCTTACTTGCTGTCCCGATAATGCCCACTCGGATTAGAAAGATACATATTCCACATATCACCTGTACATGTAACTCCAAAGCTGCTTGTTTTCTCCCTGTACCAAAGGGGTTAAGGTAGGAAGGCAGAATGGAACGCGAACTGGGAGAGATTTGGGGATATGACGAGCTGATGGAAATTTGCGGGACAGGAAGATTTGCTCTGTAAGTGTTTGAGAAGTTCATTATCCCCCATCAAGTCTTGCCTGTAGGAGGAGGAGGAAAAAGAGACTACTAATACATATTTATTGAACACTCTCTTTGGCTTTATTATGGAGGGTGGGGCTCACATCGCTCACGGCTCTTCCCAAACAGTGGGTGTGATGCCTTATCTAATGCCTGTCTTCTTCAGGCAAGATGGAGTAGAGTATGGAAACAGTGTCAGTGATTGATCTATTTGCTGTGATATACTGCTTTACTGGGGAAAAATATCAATCATCAAGGCAACAAAAAGATGTCCCCTTTCCCTTTTACTCAATACACCCCCCTCCCTGGAAATGCTAGCAAAGTCCCCTCCATGGCACTAAATGCACTGACCTGTAGTGACTCTATTGAAGGTAAACCTGGGGCGATCCCAGTGAAATGAGAATGCATCCCAATCATCGTCTGCTACTTGGTACTCTTGAGGAATCTATTGAGGCCTGTGTCCTAGTTTACCCCTATTTTATGTCCCTGTCCATTCGTCTATCAACAGAGTGTTTAGAAGAAGACTGCCCTGATGCTGAATAGTGGTCCCCCACATCAAATCTGCTGGGGGCAGTGAGAGTAATAGATTTTGGAAATCATCGATCACTGCAGATAAATGTCATGTGTGTAATTGCACAAAAAGGCACTAGCATGGACTGAATTCTGGTTATTAATGCCATTGTAGTGTCTCAATGGGTTTTGGTTTATTGAGTTCAGATGTGGCAGGAAAGGTTATTGTTCGCTTTGAGTGTTTTGTTATGTTAAAGGCGCATAGTCCCGGTAGTGTAGAGGGCGCTGTTGATGATACTGCCGATCACTGTTAGCGTTGATACGAAGATTGCCGAAGTTGAGCTGTCATCAAGAGTAAAGCACGTAGGTGTTGCTAAGTAACGTTGCCTTTATTGTTTTCTCTGCGCATCACGCAGTCTGTAGTAATGCCAGGGTGCGTGCATATGTGTTTCTTATTATGACATCACAAAAGAAGTTTGCTAAAGCTGTCATCCCGTCAGCCGAATCATGAGCCGAACTGTGATCGGACCACTGGCTACAGTGGATCGGACTACTTCGGACTCGGGGAAGTGGGCCACAGCGTAAGCGCTAAAGAAGAGTCGATAGCGTAGGTCTCTATAGGAAACTTGCGCCATGCGCCCGCGTACGCATTTGACTAAACCACCGGGACCATGTGCCTTTAAGGGTGTGTACAGTTCTGGTTGAGGTGAGGATTTTAGCTTTTAACGTTTTGCGAGATATTCAGAAACCGCTCTATGAGATGTCAAAGAGCATGCAATTCTATGGGGTATCAAAAATTTATTTGATGAAAATCGGTTTTGAAATGGCTGAGATATCCAAAAACAAGGTGAAACAAAGAGATCCTAATAAAAGGCATGACCTGTCGCCTTGTATTATTATCACTTTTTTTTTATATCTCGGCCATTTGAAAACCAATTTTCATCAAATAAACGTTGAATCCTTCTTAAAATTACATGCTCTTTCATATTTCATAAGAGGTTTCTCATTATCTCACTTAGGAATGTTGTAAACCTGAATCCCCACCTCAACCAGTACTGTACAGTCCCTTTAATGTCTGTTTCAGTCGTAACTGGTTGCTTCTGTATGTGTAACAATAGTTGGATTCATGCACTGACATAGCAATGCTCCTGACTCATTGCATGACCAATTGAATCATCTTTTCTTGTATTGGAAGCCCCCAATTGTGGCTGAAATAAGTTACAGTGTTTTAAAACCAAATAGGGCTATAGCTAGATTATTACTCATCATCTATTAGAGTCAATGGACAGCTTCATCATAAAAAGCGTTCATTGCTCAAATAGTTGTTCAACCTTTGTGGAGCTTGCATCAACAGTTTCGAATACGGTCAAGACCATAGCTGGACCATGTGATTGACCTGTGTAGCACGCACTATTGTTTGTATATCTCAAAGCAGTTAGTGCTGTCAGTCAACTGGCGAACTTCAGATCTTGCGGAACGACAGTTTGAAGTTCACAGTGCACCTTGATGAGTAATTGAATTGATGCTGGCATGACTAAGTGGCTCCTTCAAAAGCAAACAAAAGAAATATTATCAATGATGATAGGTCCTTTAGTTTGTTCAGGGAGATCTGGTTTGTTCTATGTTGAGAACTTCTACATGTAAAGCGGGGTTCCCACTATCACGATTGGCGCCACGATTGAAATCGTGGTCTTAATCGTGCAGCGAGCGTGATGGTCTTATCAGATTGTATCAGATCTTAAGGTCAATCGTGGCAATCGCGTTAATCGTAGGAAAATTTTGGACGGTTCAAAAGTTTTCTGCGATTAACACGATTAGTTTTTGATCGTGATCATCGCATCAGATCGTCTAGGATCGTATCCAAACGCAGCAAATCTCTTCTAATCTTGCTTTATAATCGTGTTGATCGGGATCGACTTTTTCACTTCACTTCCGCTTACTATCATTATTATTTTTTGCCCATTTGCCCTTATTTTACTCATAAATTGATTTATTTTGTATTCTGATAGGTGGTAGCCTGCATCTTAGATTATTATTTCCAAACGGTAAATTGTATGACGGTGTGATGGGGTTTAATTGTAATTTTTAAGGTACATTATCAAAATCATTTTTTAATGATTTCATACAATGAAAGTTGTATTACAGATTTTTAGATGTTTTCATACATTATGTTAATGATGTTTTCACTAATGAGTTGCTATTACCATTATACAGACACACAAAACAGGATATGGGATAACTTTTGTTACGAAAACAAAAAATGAGCAAAAATAAAATGGCAATTGTATGTCTGCACGTAGTGACTAACTTCAGTACAAAGATGAGAATAAGTTAATGAATCGTGCTTGAATGGGTACATATCAAAGGCAAATAGTTAATTTTTAAAACTATATTACAGACTTTTTTTTTTTGGGGGGGGGGGTGCAGTATCTTGCTGTTTGTGTATTGTACATAGTAATTAAGAGTTGTTGTTTCATCAGCCATCGTTTGACCCCTTTACATCTCTTTTGACACTTTTCAATGTCTTTTTTTTTGTATGTTTGGTAGAGCATAATTTTAGAGGAAAATGGTTATTTTCAACTCTCATTATTACTGCACATGTAAAAGTGACCATTGTCGTGGATGTGAGATCACTCGTATGATTATGACAATGAAGATCACTCTTATTATTTTTCACAGTTAGTTATTCAATAAGTGTAGCAATATACCCCTGCGAAATAATTTTGCGTAAAACCTCCTTTTTTGTTAAAAAGTGACATCATTTTGATTAGGGAGTCACTTTTCTGTTATGTGTGTGTATCAGTTATGTTAAACATTGTTAAGTAAAACACTAAATCAAGCCGAATAAACCAAACTTTTAATAACCCATGAGATAACGACATTTTGAAATAAAAAGGCATATGATACATACACTTTGCGAATATGAAATCGAACACATAAGCAATACTATCCATTCGGCCAACTTTCTTATATCGAGCGTATATAACACATAATACTATGTTACATAACATTCAAAATGATCCCATCCTCTTTCTTAGCTTCCATTTCATCATATTATAATCATTTTCTTCATGTATTAGAGAGAAAGGTCATTTTGTCTTGCTGGGTTTTTTTTTTTTCTGGGGAAGAGGGGCAATCATCTGATCTTATGTATTAGGGTTCGTTATTTCATTTTTTTTTTTTGTGAGGGGAGAGGGTGAGCATGTCGATTTGATAATCTATTAATTTCTTTACGTTCAATATTAGACGAGGGAATATCTGAGGTTATGGCTGGCCTGGGTGCTGCTTTCTCTCTGATAACATAATCGTTATTAGCAATACTGCAAAGGTTACGTTGTCATCATCGTCAACCTGTCAAGCCTTGCCATCATCGATGGTTGTGGATAAAATTAATAGGCCTGATCACTCTGCATAATTTAAGGGAAACAATGAAATCCATCGTCAGCCGGACTATAATATTCCCATTCGGGTCCAATCGCGCCTTAAATGGGGGTCGCTTCTGATCCCGATCGTAAATGATATCGTATTTTATCTCAGCAGCCCGTATTGGTTCGCGGTATTCGTATTGGAAGGTATCAGTACATTGCTGCACGTACCAGATCGGGGATCCTGATCGTAATGGTCATGTTAGATCGGTGCCAATCGTGAACTCAATCAGGACAATCCTGTCGGATTGTATTTGAACGGCAGACCAGATCGTGACAGATCGTATCGCTTGAAATAGACCAATCGTGACCATATCGCATCCAAGCGTACCAACACGTATTGACTCGCATAACCTCGTATCCAAACGTGAAATTTCAGACGAGTTCAACAAATTTTCCACGATCAGTTACGAATGTCCAATCGTGGCGTTCGCAATGGATCGCACGATAGTGGGAACCCCGCTTAACTGGGATTTTCCGGCCTCTACCAGCTGTGGCCCCATATCTTCCTGTCTGTCACGGTGCTATTGTTCTCTCCCATGACTCATATTCCGCTGACCACCTGGTAGTATCGGTAGTGGAAGTAGTACAGGTAGTACAATTGTCCAGAATGATGTCAGACAGAGCGAATCAGTTGGGTACTCGGGTGTATGTGTGTGTGTGTGTGTGTGTGTGTGTGTGTGTGTGTGTGTGTGTGTGTGTGTGTGTGTGTGTGTGTGTGTAGTGTATTTTAGTGTCAATACATTGTATATGTGGGAAATCCTAATCACAGAGGTACCTGAACATCCAGGGTAGGCGGTGCTGGCTGCGTGGCATTAGGCATCAGTGGCTCACCATAAAAAAAAATTGATGATCAATGCCATCGCACTTCATCTGTATTACTTTGTCGTTTCTCTCCCATCGGACAGAAGCTCCCTGTCCGGGGAGAGGGAAAAGAGACAGTTGTCTATTTATTGCCTCGGTAAAATGAGGCTACGTGGTAGCTAATTACTCACCCTGCATTAACGAAGGCCAAGCAAACTGCTTTCATGTGTGTATACTTGCATCAGAAAGGGGGGGGGGGATGTGGAGAGAGGTTGGGAAGAGGGAGGTTATTTGGCAGCTCTCAGCTTCTCTGATGGATATTAAGTGATTGAGGAGTTAATCCGTGGAATAACACACAAGCAATTGTACAAAATGTCTGTTTCAATCACTTACAAATGAGGGGGGGGGGGGTTATAGCTTGAACAGTTTTCACAGGATAAGCAGTCTTTGTCATATAATGACAAAATGCAGGTTTTTTACTTTTCTGAACAGAAATATTTTATTAGTATGAATAAAGCAGAGCAAAATTTAGGGGCTTGAATATACTTTAATGTGAGTGGCCGGCATTTGTTTGTACCTCCAAAGTCGGCCAATGTCATCCCCCAAAAAGAGGGAACTAAAACAAAAGCAAATCACATTCGTACGTAGCCCAAAGTCTGTTAGTGTGATCCCAATATTGATGATAGTTTAAAACAGACTTCATAGAACAGACAAAGTCAAAGTAGAAATTTTGTTCAAAAAGTCCTTAAGAAGTGTCTAAAAGATGGTTACAAAGTTCAGAACATATAGTTTTATATCGTTTTAATAGAACTGTGATTGGATTACAAGTGATTATCTATGACATATATAGGCCTCTTATGTCCTTTCCATTTTTTGACCTGCAACATTCCAGAATCATCTTGTCATTCTATTTTTTTTTCCAGGTTAGCTAAGATGGTTAGTGGAATTTTCTAGAAGAGTTACGTTATTCAGCATTAATTATAGTTATTGCTGTCAGTAATATTTTTACATTAAAACTCTGCCAAGGTATTTTGATGGGATTTACTTTTGTTTAACTGCTCTTTTGAAGGAGATCATGCCTAACTCTTCATAGGAAAGACGGTCATTGTTTTCAGATCCAACGCAATGGTTTTTGCTGTCTTGTCTCGTGCATGTGTAACCTTACAGAGTCCAACGGCTAATCTTTCCTCCCCGCTATGATATTTGAGAATTGTGGCACTGCAGTGATACAGGCAGGGAGGGTTTTGTTACACTCCAAATCATTGCAAAGTCAGATATTGCGGGCGACAGGAAGGAAACCCGATATTTTGTTCACAAAGCGACAGAAATCCAGATATATTTAACTGCTGGAATGAAGGCAAAGAATTAGAACTGAAAATCCTTTGCGTGTATCTCTTGTCAAAACAGTTCCGAGCTCACAATTGAAGACTTGCAGTTCCCCCGTGTTTTTATAGAAGGATATTTTGACTTTGCATGAAGGCTTGATTTGTGCATCCCATATGTTTACATCGTGGATGTGATATTTAGGTGTTTGGCATGGCTGGGATGGGTAGGAAACACTCTACAAAGTGATGTGGCCTCAATCTCGAAATATGGCTTTTGTTGCCCAAGAGGCCAGAGGAAGCCCTATCTTACAACTTTATTTTGGTAAATCATTCCACCAGTATCCATTAGAATGCAATCTACTATACAGAAAAAAAGAGGCATTCACACTTTTAAAAATGGCCATTACAAAGTAGATGTGACAGATGTGTATGGAGGAATAAAATGTGTGAGGGTTTGGCATTATTTACGTCACAGATGTCTTGTGCATATGAGAGTACAGCATGCCTCAGCACCGCACCGTGCTATTTTTGGAATGCAAGTGCTTGCTGGGGTGATAATTTTTCCTTTGTGACCGTAAATATTTACATTTTTGCTTTTAAAAGTACTTTATCAGAAAGAATTTCATGAATTTGAGCCATTACCCACAAGCAAACTCAAATCACTGTTTCATGCAATTTTGTATGATGGTGAAGATACTGTGGATTAGTGCCCATCTACAATTAGTTGAGCCATTACAGTTATTGTTGAATTATGCACATACTAAATACATGGGGACTCCTTTTATTATTATTTTTCTACCATATATGCCCACAATAAAACCAAACTGTTACGGATGTATGCATGGAGAGGCCCTAAAATCTTGTGCTCAAGTTAATTTGTGTTTCTTGTTTTTCAAAAACTGATGCCTTTACCTTAAAAAAAGAGTAGCAATATATCATAACCATCATCATCATTTGCCGTAATTGTTATCATAGTTATGAATATTTTTAGATATTGCATCACCATCATCTGCATAATCCATATTTAGGTATCATTTTATCATCATCAGTTTCTGAGATATCTATGTAGTAAATAACAGCAAAATGTAACAGTCAGAAAAAAAAATATTGCCATATCAATGCAGTATCATTATTATCACCACCACCTCTAAACACTGCTACAGAAATGCCGACTGTTTTGTGTAGTATTTTGTGCTATTTTTGCCAAAAATACTGCAGGTTTCAAGGAAAATACTGTTTTTCCACCAAAAATATGCCTTTCAGCCCTCAGAATACTGCATTTTTTTCCAAGATTGGCATCCCTCATATTACCATGGTTACCACCACCATCTTCATCATCACAATCACAACAGCTGTCATTATCATCATCATCATCATCATCATCATCTTCTTCTTCATCATCTTCATCTTCATCACCATCATCATCATTATCATCATCATCACCATTATCATCATCATCACCATCATCTTTGACATCACATCACCACATTCATGATTGTGTTTAAACCTTTGATAGGGGATTACTGTCTGATTTGATAGGTTATTAACAGTCTCCAGCAGTGACTCAGTTGATTATGATTTTATGCCAATCTCCTTTTTTTTTTCTCTTCTTCCTCCTCCTCCTCCTCTTCCTATTCTTCCTCCTCCAGAATGAGAGCCCTCCCCATGCCTTCTGCCTCATCAACAAGAACCTGAACAAGGGGAGCGTCATGGGCTCCGACGTCTACCTGTGCTACAAGAAGTCTGCCATACGGGGAAACTCACTGGTGTACCAGGCTGGTAAGTTTGTGCTGCCCCCATCTCCCTCTCATATTTTGCTTTGCACGGTCATTATGCATGAGATCAATATGCACTCAGTGGGGATTGGGATGTCACAGCAGTTACTGCGAGATTACCAATGCACCGTGAAAATGGTGCATCAAAGATGATCAGTTGCCGTATATGGTGAAGTTAGCAATTTTGCCCAACCTTAGCTATGGCATGTGGTAGCTAAGTAGTTCTTGTCAAATGTTGGGTTAAGCCACTGACTTACCTAGCAGTGAGAAACAGAATAAGTTCTTGCTTTTTCTGGATGTTAATTTTTTCTTCTTTTTTTTCCTTTACTTTATCTGTGTAGTCATTTATTCATTAATCTAAAGGTACTGACTTGCTTAGCAGAGAGACAAAAATTGTTCTTTGATTCCACACTACCATGTATGTTCAAGTTGACTTTGATTAATGGAGGCAAATCTGACAATTATTTGTTTAATTTCACTATTTTCATTAAAGCAGACTTGAACATTTATTGAATTGCACTTTATATTCCTGTCCATGTTGCATCTTTTAGAGAACACAGTCACCCCCACCCCCATAACAAACCGCAAGTAACAAGAATAAAACTGAACCAAAACATTGTGCATACTATTTACTTATAATTGGAAATGCCCAGGAAAAACTACATAAACGACAAAGTAGCTATTGATTCTTCATACTGTGTGTGAAGTCAGTGGATCAGCCATTTTATTAAATATGTGTTGTGACAACCTTTCCTGTCATAAATATTTTGATGTTTTCATAATTTGTGAGTGAAGCAATTCAAATTTTTCTAGAAGCATCGGAATGTATCTGGCAATTTTTGTTAGCAGTTTACCCAGTCATTGACTTCCTGAGAAACTCTTGCAGAAAAAGGATTAACTGTCTTCAAATGTACATTGTCATTTCATAAATCAATCCAATCATGGGTTTTTGTCAGTGCAAACCTGTGCAGTGCCCCTACAGAAGCGCCTGTCTTCAACTCCTCTGTATTATTCTCAAAAACATGCTCGTGGTAATTCCCCTATGATAACACAACAAGTGCATGCATTGAAAGTTCAGAACTTTGAAGCAGCTCCTTGGAAATAAAAGCTTCACAAAAAATGAGCTTTGAACATGGCCTGAAGCACCAAGGGTAGCCTTTGTTCAAGGTTGAATGGACCCATGTTGTACTTTTCCTCGAAGATTGCTTGCCACGTCTCCAGGAACAGAAGTCGCCCAGGATGGAATCCTGTAAAGATACCTGTCGTTGTCGAAGAAGAAGAGAGTCATAAGCTGACTTTACACTTCAGTGTCGTAAATTCCAAGACACACTAAAGTGCCATACCAACATTACCTTGATTGCTAGAGTAGCTGTGGAGTCAGAGGAAAATAATTAGCCTGCTTGTCTCGAGGTATTCCCCACATTCCAGTGCGATTGTTCCTTTCGAGCAGCTACATTTCCCACAGTGCCTGGATTTAGCTCATCGAGCCGGCATTTTTTATTTTACAAATGACCCTTTGCCTAGGTTATGACAGTTGTATGATAAATGCCAGAGATACCAAAGCATTATTTGTCACCATTTCCTACGTATTCCATCAAAGGGTCATTGCAGTGTACACGATAGCTGTAACCTCTGATGGTTCACACCTACTTGACCAGTGCCATTTATAAATCTTGACAGTCGTGAGTGTGAAGTAGCCACATAACCTACTAAGAAAGTGGTCAGTATTCACATATAAATTTTGAAACATGTCCGTCCGCTTGAAAATATTAATGCATGATCACCGATTATTGATTTATGATTGATGATACCAGGAAATATTCAAAGCCGTGACATGATGAGTGTGGCATGAATACAAGTTGTTGATACCTGTATATACCTTGAAAGGCATAATACTTCCTTGTAGCTAAGGAATTTGTAGATATGTATAGTGAAACTGGGAGTTTAGACTGGTTTAATGGCACTTACTGTATTCACTGCTTTGGAAGATATATCCTCAATTTTGTGTTTCGACTGTTTGTGGGCTTTAGGGATCAGAGTAACCAAAAAGATCCATCAAAACTTCATTTCTTCCAGTAAAAGAGGTGTCGTATTTCACAATACATGTATATCCCAAGCTAAAGATCATGTTTGTTTTGAGCATTTGGGGAGATACATGTATATGTTTCAGACTGTGTTAGTCTCTGGTTCAACGATGGAAAAAACTCCAACATGGAGACTGCTATGCTAACCACTGTGTGTGGACTCTCCCCCCCCCCCCCTTTTTTTTTTCATCAGGAGTGTAAATGGGCTGGTTCTTATTTACTGGCTGCATGATTCAATATTGTAGAACTTCAGTGTACTATCCAAAAAAGTTTGAAAGTCTTAGTTCAAGTTGTGGTTTTAGTAAGTGATTTTGTCAGGCTTGACAAGTATGTGGATAACAATATTAGTCCATTGTATTGAACAAAAGCTTTTAGATGATTTCAAACGTTTCAGTTACCTTCATATGAGAAATACCTACACCTGCTGTTACCAAGTGATTCTGTGTTGCACAAAAGTTGCCCACAAATAAAATCTTTAATTGCCTTATAAAAGAAACTGATGTAGAATTAAAGTGTAGAGACTTATATTTCGGGGGTGGGGGTGGGTGAGGGGAAATATTTTGCCAGGAAGTCATTGACAAAATTCTGTGTGGCTCTTTCTATGCACTGGTACCTCGTTGAATTTTGACAAAAATCTGTGGGTGGTGTGGCTTGCCACACAGGGCCATTAAAGGGATGGTATAGTTTTGGTTGAGATGGGACTTCCAGTTTCCAATTTCTTTTTTGTGAGATAATGAGAAGCCTATGAAACATTGAAGAGCATAGAATTCCAAGAGGAATTCAAAGTTTATTCAATGAAAATGGGTTTTGAAAAAGCTGAGATATCAGGAAAACAAAGAGGTTCCAATAAAAGGTGGGACCCACCTTTTACTGGGACCATTTTGTTTTACTTTGTTTTTCCATATCTCAGCCATTTCAATATATGATCTTAATCAAATAAACTTTTAACACCTCTTGGAATTGTATGCTCTGTAATATTTCATAAGTGGTCTCTTATAATCTCGCAAAAAGTTAATATATGAATCCCCCATCTCAACCAAAACCATACCATCCCTTTAATGGTCGTTTGTCAATCTTGTGGCCATTATCAGATCCCTTGTCCTATCTCCCCTCACCTTTCTCTGTCATCCTCTTCCCCAGACATGATCAGTCGTTATCCCTTCGAGGACCACGACGACTTTCTCCTGCCGGAGTCCGTGCCCCGGTTCTGCATGCCCATGGGCGCCACCATCGAGTGCTGGGAGGACAACCGGGAGCACCCCCTGCCGGTCTTCTCCACATTCGTTCTGACGGACATTGCTGGCGGAAAGGTAAGTCACACAGAGCAGTGGGCGTTATTATTTTGTGTACAAGTGTTTTTATAATTCTGTTGAAATCTGAAGTATTACCAAACTTGGTATCGGATTGGAGAGTAGAAATGATTTAAAAGAAATACATATGGACATATACAGTCAATAGAATTGCCAGAGAGACATGTAAACATACCAACAGACAGACAGACATACATACATTTGTGCATACTTTTGTACATAGATACTGACATACAACCACATACACGCACACACACATGCATCCATGACGAATTGATTTTTGTTTATGTATGTATGTATGCACAGTGTATAATGCACATATGCTCACAGATGTTTTAGCAACACTGTTATGTTTAGATAATTGGTGGTTTGTTTGTGTGGGTTTTTTGTCCCCGCCGAACGAGTTCGAGCAGGGGACTATGAAACGGGCTCCGTACGTGTGTGTGTCCGTGTGTCCGTCCGTGTGTCCGTCCGTCCGTCCGTCCGTCCGTCCGTCCGTGTGTCCGTGTGTGCGTCCGTGTGTGATCAAAATCTTCAATTTGCTACTTCTCTGTCATTTATGAGCCAATTTTGATTCTGTTTGCTTTATATGATAGCACTACATGGGAGCTTTGAAACTTCTACACAGAATTTCAGTCGTGACCTTTGACCTTGACCTTTGACCTATATTGTACATTTTGCTACAAAATGCTACTCCTTCGCCATTTCTAACCCGATTTCGATTCCGTTTGCTTTATGTGATGGCACTAGGTGAGGGCTTCAAAACTTCTACACAGAATTTTGACCTTTGACTTCTTTGACCTTTGACCTTGATTTTTGACCCATATTGTACATTTTGCTACGAAATGCTACTCCTTCGCCATTTTTAACCCGATTTCGATTCCGTTTGCTTTATATGATGGCACTAGTTGAGGGCTTCAAAACTTCTACACAGAATTTTGACCTTTGATCTCTTTGACCTTTGACCTTGATTTTTGACCCATATTGTACATTTTGCTACGAAATGCTACTCCTTCGCCATTTTTAACCCGATTTCGATTCCGTTTGCTTTATATGATGGCACTAGTTGAGGGCTTCAAAACTTCTACACAGAATTTTGACCTTTGACCTCTTTGACCTTTGACCTTGATTTTCGACCTATATTGCACATTTTGTTACAGAATGCTACTCCTTCGCCATTTCTAACCCGATTTCGATTCCGTTTGCTTTATGTGATAGCACTAGGTGAGGGCTTCAAAACTTCTGCGCAGAATTTTGACCTTTGTCTTCTTTGACCTTTGACCTTGATTTTTGACCTATACTGTACATTGGCTACAAAATGCTACTCCTTCGCCATTTCTAACCCAATTTCGATTCCATTTGCTTTATGTGATGGCACTAGGTGAGGGCTTCAAAACTTCTACACAGAATTTTGACCTTTGACTTCTTTGACCTTTGACCTTGATTTTTTACCTATATTGCACATTTTGTTACAAAATGCTACTTCCGGCGGGGACATATGTTACGCACCGCGTAATTTCTACTTTTCCTTGTTTTTGGTATGATCCTTACCTTCTTCCTCAGTCTTGACTGTGTCTTTTCTCACTGTAAGTATAGCACATCTAACATGAAATAAACTAAAAGTGACATACATTAGGGACACCGAATGGTAAGTTAATGTGTAAGCAGGAACTTAAACTAATGCAAGATTTGCAGTCCATGGAAGTTCCTCTTTCATATGCCATTTGCCCAAGTCTACATGCACACAATTTTTGTGTGCTGTTTGACCATCTCAAGTGTAAAAGCGGCAATGTCAATACAACTGTTGTTAAGTGTTTTCTGACTTTTCTTACTATTTTTTGAGCACATGAAAGAACACCCTAACCAATATGCAGAACAGTAAGAGAAAGAAAAAGAAGAGCAAGTGTTTGTATTATACAAAATGAGCTCTTTAATTGTGTGAGGAAAGGTAATAACCCACCGTATCTATCCCAAATCCTTGGGTGCCTCATGAAATTCCTGAAAATCCTTGCATAGAAGGGTCTGTGGCCCAAACGTCTAGGTCACGCCAACCCACCAATTAAAATGTGTTCATATCCTGAAAAGTATAAGGTGTGTGACTCCATGATTGGACTGCCATTAGAAACACCTTCTGGAACTGGGAGGAATGATGAGTCATTTTTTTACACATGATAGATGAAGTGCAAGGATCCACATCAGGTGATCATTTGAGAGGCAGAAGGGCATTAATCCAGTCAGACTCACTGGTGGTTTGTTTGCATACAATATCAATAACAGTATGTTGAGATATGTTGGTCGGACAAGGGTCATTGTAGGTCAAGGTTTATGGAGTTGATGCCCTTTATGCTCCAAAGTGATAGATCTATCCTTGAAATTAAAACCAAATATAGTTAAGGTCATACATTTAATTCTTTTTTTTTTAATCAGCTGTGTGTTTAATTAGAATTCTGCACAGTTGCCATTTATCAGATAACTGGCACACGAACGTTCACAGGTTTTCTGGGTCGCTGAGGTATCGTGCTAGGAATGTGGAGCAGTTCCACGCACAAACCATGGGATGAATGAAAACAATTGGTTACGTGGTTACCCCGTTCATGCCCCTCTTGATGAGTCTTATTCGATTTGGGAATGAAAATTAGTTTCAGCTCAGATGAATTGAATGGTGATTAAACAATCTAATTGCGCATATTTGTATGGGTGACCTGATGTGTGTATAAGTGTGGGTTGAATCTAAGTACAATTTGGAGAGTAGATTTTTATTAGTCTGACTGTAGAAGTGAATTTTATTGACGAGAGAGTTTTATTTGTTTTGGTTGTTTTTTTTAGGAATAGGACTGACAAGAAGGAGTGTAGTTTCTAGGAGTCTAGTGGATGTTATTACTGTCTAGTAATCAGGAGGTTGTTGGTTTGAGTCCAACCTTTTTGAGCAAAGTAAATATACTTACAGGGGATTCAGAAAACTCTCCAAAGCATTTATTACGAATATACGCACTTGTCAATTGAGGTACAGCGCTCATCAGAAAATTAGGAACTGCTTTTGCAGAAACTCTACTTACGTGCAGAGAAATTTTAAAAAAAATGTATCTTGTATGGATGATTTTACAAATAAATCAGGACTACATTGAGCTTATTCAGGAGGTATTTAGTTTGGAAGAAATACAACCATTGTTAATCTGTGACATCTCAAAATGCTAACCAAAACCAGACAAATATTCTGTGAGTTTTCATTTTCCTAGCATAACAGCTATCTCTTTTCATATATATGCCAAACTGTCATTTGTGCAGTTTCCCCATTCATATTGCCATTTTGTGTTTGGATAGTCAAAGGCATATCCAATGCAGTGGTCTGACACTTTGGGCCCACCCACATATTGAGGAGTGACATGCATTTGTACATATGGACCACTGTTGGAGCCCAGCTTTAATGGGAAAACAGTTTTTGTTTTTCCTTTCGTATTCATCCTGATTAAGGATGGGGGGGGGGGGGGCACTGTTATTAATTATTGCATGGTGTGTGCTGAAGAATACAAACAAATAAAGTGTGAAAAGAGAAACTTTGTACTGTATGTACTGGTTTGAGTTTCTGACAAAGCAATCTAATATCCAACATTTTGTGCTGTGCTTCTCTGGTTTGCTAATCACTCACTTCACTGATGGTGACACATTGGAAGAGTAGGTACAGCAAGCACAAACACTAGAAAACGTACAGGAAGATTGCACAGACACAGAGGTATATTTGGACTGCTGTGTTTCCATAGGGAAAGAATAAGATGAGGAATGACATCTTTTATGCTTAATGAGAATTATTAGAAATCTGCCTTATATTTATGAGTATAATGTCAATCTCCTCAACTTCTTAGTGAGCTTGGACATGTTTGAAAAATTTGATAAGTTATCTTTTATTTCGGCCTTATTCCACTGTGAAAGAGAAAGATTATTACCCTATAACAGCTAAATGAACATAACATTTGAAGCATGCCAAACATGAATTATTCTGGCAGACTGTCATAGCCATCATAAACCATGCGGTCATGCAAATCCACTTTTAAGATATTGCAAAATTGTAGGTGTTCCCTGGTAACATGCTAGCTCATGTAGTTGCTGTGTGGAGTATTAGTACATTTAGCCACATTACAAGGACACTGCTGTGCTTCATTATCTGTGATTAGTTATGTTTCCTGAGCCAAACACAATGAATTGTTCCTTCCTGTAAACATGTCGTCTTGATGCATTTATCGATGACCCTTGCCCTCTCAAGGTTTATGGCGCGGCCGTGACATTCTATGAAAACTACCCCGAGGGGAAGCTGAGCGAGCAGCAGAGAACGGCCCTACAACTGCGGCCCAAGAGCGGCAAGAAGGGCCCTCTCATCTACAACATCCACGTCAACAAGTGCATCTGTCTGCTCTCCCACTTTCCCTTCTTCGAGGCCTTCAAGAAGTTCCTCTCATTCATCTACCGCGTGTCCATCTCGGGACCCCGCTCCATTCCCATCGAGAGGTAAGGATCCCCACCCCTACTTCCCCCTCCATCCCATTTCTCATTCTCGTAGAGAAATAAGGCTGTAATTGCTAAGGCTAGGAATAATTTCTCAGATTTGGACTTTCGATTATCATGAAATTATGGAATACACCAAGAAATAGAATCTTACAAATGTTCATATAATCTTGATTACTTTGTTGATTTAAAAAAAAAACAACACACACACACAAACACAAAAGCAAAGCAAGAAACAATCTTGAAGTGTGTATTTCCTTTTCAGAAAAAAAGATGTCAATATTGAAAAATAGAGGATTATGCGCATGGAGATAATGATGGTAAAGGAGCAAGTGAATGACTGAATCTGAGCAAATCAAATGATACAGAATCAGTGATCATATGACTGATAACTCTTGCATGTCCTGCTCGTGCAATCTCCCATGAATGACTAAAAATAAATAGCCTTTTAAGGTACATTGTCCTTTAATATAATTAATCACGCGCAGTCGTGTGATCACATTGCAACAGTACCTGGCCAGAACAAGACTGCACTCGCTCACTAGAGAGATAATTCACACAGCTTTTAGCGCATTTGGGAAAGACACCGATGAATGTTGTAATATGAGCCGCTCTAATCATCTACAGTACACCCCCCCCCCCCCTCTCCACCCCCAAGCTGTAGTCTGTACATAATGATGTGTGTGAGTAGAGAGCTCTACTATTCCATTTGGTGTGTGGCATACTTGCCAGCTGTGATATCGTCTGGATTGGTTTCAGTTGCTACACTTCACCCACCCTAAACAATGCTCAGGAAGCACAGTGAATGAAAGTTGTGACCTTATCCAACCAACCCCATCAAATGCTACACCATTATGTCTGTCTGTCCCGAGTCCAGGGAAGTGCTATTTTGTCTAGCCAGACACTGCTGGAAAAGCATGAGACGATTTCAAACATAGAGAAACAGACACCCTTGGGCATGGGATAATCTCCCCAGGGGTACTATCTCAAAATTCTGTGCTTCTTAATATTGCTCGTTGAAAGCAATCACATAGTTAAAGGGATGGTACAGTATTGGTGGAGATGAGAATTGGGCTTTTAACTCTTTGCGAGATACCAAAAAAACACTTATGAAATAGTACAGAGCATACCAATTTAAGAGGAATTCAAAGTTTATTTGAAGAAAATTGGGTTTGGAATGACTGAAACATCCAAAAACAAAGTAAAACAAAGCGATCGTAATAAATTGTGTGTCCCACACTTATTAGAATCGCTCTGTTTTGAATATCTCAGCCATTTCAAAACCAATTTTCATCAAATAAATGTTGAATTCCTCATGAAATTACATGCTCTTTCATATTTCATAAGAGGTTTCTCATTATCTCACCAAAAAATGTTAGAAACCTAAAATTAGGTCTCAACCAAAACTCTACCATCCCTTTAAAGCACAGACTACTCGGAATGGTATTGCATTGAGACACTAAAACTTGGTCCAGTTTCGTATCTCCTGATTCAACCTCATGTTTATATACCAGCAAAGACTCCTGGTGGCAAGTTGTAAGTCGAATGACAGACCTTATTTTGAAATTTTCAAGGAAAAATGAAAATAGCAACATGCTAAGACCAAGTGCAATTTAGTATTCTCAGAAAAGATGAAGGCTGACTTGTTAATTTGCAGTCACACATCATGATAACATCCAAGATTTCTTTCTTGACAATATGCTCTGAACTTTGAAAATTTTCCCTTTTGTTGATCCCTTTTGTGGGGTATGTTTTTAGCTCACCTGAGCCAAAGGCTCAAGTGAGCTATTGCGATCGCCCTTCGTCCGGCGTCCGTCGTGCGTCGTGCGTCGTCCGTCGTCCGTCGTCCGTCGTCCGTCGTGCGTAAACTTTTTACATTTTCATCTTCTTCTTGAAAACCCCAAGACCGATTTTCATCAAACTTGGCAGGTAGCATCCCTAGGGGGTTAGGAACTCAATTTGTTAAAATGGGCACCATGCCCCACCCAGGGGGCCCCCAGGGGGGCCCAAACCCCCCAAAATTAAGGGATCTGTAAAGATCTTCTTCTCTAGAACCAGAAGTGATAGAGCTAAGTTAATACTATGAGTTAGTACATTGATGACTGTAGTTTCAAGTTTGTTCATGGCAGAATCAGGGGTGCCCCCCTTGGGACCCAGGGGAGGGGGGGTCGGGAGGGGTTCTAATGGGGCCTAAATTGTACATTTTCATCTTCTTCTGCAGAACCCCATGACCTATTTTCACTAAACTTGGCAGGTAGCATCCCTAGGGGGTTAGGAAGTCAATTTGTTAGCTCACCTGAGCCAAAGGCTCAAGTGAGCTATTGCGATCGCCCTTCGTCCGGCGTCCGTTGTGCGTCGTGCGTCGTGCGTCGTGCGTCGTCCGTCGTCCGTCGTCCGTCGTCCGTCGTGCGTCGTGCGTAAACTTTTTACATTTTCATCTTCTTCTTGAAAACCCCAAGACCGATTTTCATCAAACTTGGCAGGTAGCATCCCTAGGGGGTTAGGAACTCAATTTGTTAAAATGGGCACCATGCCCCACCCAGGGGGCCCCCAGGGGGGCCCAAACCCCCCAAAATTAAGGAATCTGTAAAAATCTTCTTCTCTAGAACCAGAAGTGATAGAGCTAAGTTAATACTATGAGTTAGTACATTGATGACTGTAGTTTCAAGTTTGTTCATGGCAGAATCAGGGGTGCCCCCCTTGGGACCCAGGGGAGGGGGGTGGGGAAGGGTTCTAATGGGGCCTAAATTGTACATTTTCATCTTCTTCTTGAGAACCCCATGACCCATTTTCACCAAACTTGGCAGGTAGCATCCCTAGGGGGTTAGGAACTCAATTTGTTAAAATGGGCACCATGCCCCACCTAGGGGGCCCCCAGGGGGCCCAAACCCCCCAAAATTAAGGAATCCGCAAAAATCTTCTTCTCTAGAACCAGAAGTGATAGAGCTAAGTTAATACTATGAGTAAGTACATTGATGACTGTAGTTTCAAGTTTGTTCATGGCAGAATCAGGGGTGCCCCCCTTGGGACCCAGGGGAGGGGGTGAGGAGGGGTCCTAATGGGGCCTAAATTGTACATTTTTATCTTATTCTTGAAAACCCCATGACCCATTTTCACCAAACTTGGCAGGTAGCATCCCTAGGGGGTTAGGATCTCAATTTGTTAAAATGGGCACCATGCCCAACCCAGGGGGCCCCCAGGGGTCCCAAACCCCCCAAATGAAGGAATCTTTATAAATCTTCTCTAGAATCAGAAGTTATAGAGCTGAGATAATATTATGAGTGAGTACATTAATGACTGTAGTTTGAAGTTTGTTCATAGGAGATCCAGGGGTGCCCCTCTTGGGTAGGGGGGGGGGGGTGGTTGGAAGGGTCCAAATGGGGGCCTGAATTGTACATTTTCATCTTCTTCCTGAAAACCTCATGATGGATTTTTGTCAAACTTGGCAGGTAGCATCCCTAGGGGGTCAGGATCTCAATTTATCAAAATGGGCACCATACCCCACCCAGAGGGCCCCAGGGGGCCCCAATCCCCCCAAATTAAGGAATCTTTAAAAAATTGGGCCCTTATTGTACATTTTCATCTTCTACTTGAGAATGCCTGGTCAAATTTTAATTTAGATTAGTGACTGCGTGAAAGGTGAACTTGCGATACTCAGGTGAGCGCTAGACCCGCGGGTCTCTTGTTAAAATGGGCACCATGCCCCACCCAGGGGCCCCCCAGGGGGCCCAAACGCCCCAAAATTAAGGAATCTGTAAAAATCTTCTCCTCTAGAACCAGAAGTGATAGAGCTAAGTTAATACTATGAGTGAGTACATTAATGACTGTAGTTTCAAGTTTGTTAATAGGAGATCCAGGGGTGCCCCTCTTGGGGGCAGGGGGGGGGGGGGGTTTGGTTGGGAAGGTCCAAATGGGGGCCTGAATTGTACATTTTCATCTTCTTCCTGAAAACATCATGATGTATTTTCGTCAAACTTGGCAGGTAGCATCCCTAGGGGGTCAGGATCTCAATTTATAAAAATGGGCACCATGCCCCACCCAGAGGGCCCCAGGGGGCCCCAATCCCCCCAAATTAAGGAATCTTTAAAAATTTGGGCCCTTATTGTACATTTTCATCTTCTACTTGAGAATGCCTGGTCAAATTTTGGTAGAGCTGTGAATAATTTAGATTAGTGACTGCGTGAAAGGTGAACTTGCGATACTCAGGTGAGCGCTAGACCCGCGGGTCTCTTGTTATGACTGAGGAGCTTAAAGGCATCTTAATCAATGCCTTTATTTTGTATGTAATTCATCAAATACATTGTAGATTGCAATTGTAAGTGCATGATAATTGTGTCATAAAAGTTAAAACCTGCTCAGATGCAAAATGTATCTGCCTGTGTGTAACTATGAGAACTGAAAACTGATTTTATTTGTTTAAACAAGAAGCAGAAGCAGCCTGCCATGACCCAAGATTCCAATGGGAAATCAGTCAAGCTGATATTTTTGTGGAGTATATTGCCCCTTAGGGGGTCCCAACCAGCTGACTCGCATTAATAACGCCCAGGCATCCCATTGTCTAAAACCACTCCAGCGTGCCAGCTGCAACCTTCTGTCACTTTCTTCCCTTTCTACCATTCCTGCCCACCAGTCAGTGGTGAATTTTGCATTAACTCTTTTTATGTGCCATGGTGTAAACCCCCTGTGTGTCACATTATTCTGAGGCAGCTGTGTGGTCATACTTTCGAAAAACATTCTGCTTGGCAAGTCTATGTAACTTTCAGAGATTTTTGTTATCGTGGACATGTAATGAGTGAAGTTGTTGAGAAAATGCCAAGCTTTGCTTTATTGTAAATTGTATGACAAATCTGTGATTGCTTTTCATTCAAATGACAATTCATCAATTTTTTGTGTGTCTGATTTATTTTTCCCCCAAAGTTTTGCTGATCTACTCCTTTAATTGTTCTGTTTTCTAACACAGCAATATAATATCAGAATCCATGGAATTTCCTTTCATTAATTAAGTTGGTCGTGCAGTTGTTTAGTCAGTACAATGTTAAATCAAGGGAAACATGCACTGAATTTATATCATTCTCCCTAGTCAAATGTACAATGTAAATTAATAGCATTGATCAGGTCTTGAAGTTGAAATTATGAATTATTCATACACAACTGGGTACTGCAAGTACTAAAGAAAAGCAACAACAATCTCAAAACAAAACAGAGAACACCCACACACAACAACACACCTAGGTCTTCACACACACACACATGCACACATTTGCTTGGCAAGTGATTATGATTGATAAAATCATTGATGAAATCATCTACACATGGATAAGATCCCTATAACAGTTATTGAATTCATTCATCGGGTGACATCGTGGGATTTTATGCCAAATCTGTGTAAACTTGGGTGTACACAATGACACTGCGCATTGACATTGTTCTAGATGCCCTTTCTTGTTTTGTTACGTGTAATGTGTGCTTAGACTTGAATCGAAGTCATTTGCCAAAGGAAAATTTCATGCTCCACTGTGTTTGTCTGTATGCTGAATTAGCAACGAAAAAAAGTGAAATAAAATGAATGTGTGTTGTTTACTTTTCAGACACATCTCCCACTTCATGCATGAGGTTCCCTTCCCAACACCTCAGCGGCCAAGGATTCTAATGGAGGTGGGTGTTCCGACAAACATTCTGCCTCGCGGAATGTGATATTTGCCTTTCCTGTGGCCTTTACAAAGGCTGCATGTCATCTGTAGATAGGCTTCTTTTTTTTTTTGCCTTCGAAGTGAAACTCCAATCCACGGCTGAAGGTGACCTACATTAGGGGAGTTTTAGAGAAAAAAAGAAGAAGAGGAAATTGTCACATAGCACGTAGAAAGTTTTATATTGTTAGTAGTCACAAGAATATTGAAAGTTACACATTTCATAAACAAACAATTGTGTTGGTCACAATTGTATGTACAGTAGTTATGCTAATAAGAGAAAGTCAAGAGTCATTACCTCTCAACCTTCTGTTTGATTTCTGCATGAAATTTCAAAAACTTTTCTCCCTTTTTCAAGAGGGAAGAGGGTCATGACTGATCAACCCCCCTTTGTAGATCAAAGTAGATCATCACTGCTTAATCTTCACAACTCTAGAATTATTTGGCACGGAAGAAAAGAATTTAGAAGCAGAACGGGAGGAATTGCAGTGTGCAGTGAGAATTTGTCTGCAAGCCACTTGGGTCATGTACTAATGCCGTGACATCATCTTATCTAATTTGCATATGCGATTATTGTATGGTGAAAATGATCTGTCGTAGTCATCCTGCTCACAAGTAGAGTTTTGCTTTCAAAGTATAGTTGATGTAATGTGATACCAGTGGAGGTAATCTTACTCATTTCCCCTTGTTGCGGGTATGTAAAACATTTAACCGCTGTGAAAAGCTTGTCTGATTTTCGGAGAAGTCAATTTTTTCTCACTTTGATTGAGGAGGGCTGTGGAGGAGAGCTCTGTGATGAAAAGTGCTGTGCTTTCATTTTCATAATTTTTTTTTTCTTTCTTTGGTGTGTGAAGGAGAGTTATCCATAACTTTCTGATTACTCCTTTGTAGATTGCTGTGTGCATATCTAATCCATGTGAGCATGGCATACTATATGCTCACTAAATTGTTTGTTTGAACAGACTGCCTGATTTAAGAAAATAAAAGGGGGGGGGGGTTCAAAAATAACAAGCCTGCATGATTGTATGTGCAAATGATGGCTTTGTTGCCGTTAATGCTTGTTTGTGCTCGCAGTTCAAGTGATAAATTGTGCGCAATTAAAATAATATGTGTGCGTGACACATGGGAGAGAGAAAGAGGTAGCAAAGGTTGTGTAAATGCAGCCATCAAAGCACTGAACCATTTGCTGTTAATCTATCTATCGGCAGAAGCCGTAAAAAGTTCATGTAAACATCCCCCAGTTAAAGGTAGCATTGCCGTTGTGCGCAGCTGCCACATGAGGAGCCCTATCTCTGACAGAAATGAAACCTTTATGATATGAATATTACACTTCATGTTTGGATGAGTATCATTATGAGCTTCTCAATCTAGCATTTGGCTCATTGGGGCCCTGGTGCATAAAAAGATGCCATCAAATATAAGTCAGAAAATCAAACTTCAGTCAGGTATCAACCAATCAGAATTAAGTATTCACAGACTTATGCTGGATTTTCTGTTGTATGTTTGATCTCAACTTTTAATACAACAGAACCTTGGTCTCAATATGAGATTTACTACATTCTAAAGTGCATTCAAAGGTATAATCATTTTACTCTTTCACTCAAGAAGGCTCTTGTTCTGACAGCTTAAAGTTTGGTGGTCATGGCTTGAATCAAATTGAATCACATTTAATTATATTGTATTGTTCTGACTTGATTGGAAGGTTGATAGATAAGAGGTCCAGTGTACAGCAACCCAAAAGTAATGAATGAGAATTTCAGCAATTTTTTCCTGTGGAATCGGAATAAAGTTGAAAATAAACTTGCTTTTCTCATACGTATGGCTGAAAATGGATTTAACTAGTATGTGAATGTCATACTGATGCCAGATGGCCATGTATTGCGATTACAGATATCGAATCTGGGAAAATCTCTGAGGTTTTGCCACAGAAGGATGCCAGCTTTGAAATATTTGTATAATATTTCCTGCGCTGTATAAACTATGCAGCATATAATCTATGTCAAGTATAAACACAGTGCTTGGGAATTTTGGATTTTTTTTTCCCCTTTTTTTTTTTTCCCATGTAGGGCATCAGGTTCATCTGGCAGACACAACACACATGGTCTGATTGGCATTTATGGTGCCTAGCATTATCATAGTGTTTTCTGTGGTATGCCATTAGATGCTGAAGAATTATATTCTCCAAATTTCCCATCTTTTTTTTTTTTAATGGTTGTTAAGATGCAAATACATATTACATTTCTTGGATTCATGAAAATATCTTGCCGTTGGTGAAAAAAAAGAAGAATGTATGGTGTCAAACATCGATTCTAGCCAATCAGACTGTAGTCTTGTCAAAAGCACTTTACTGTAAAGCAAGAAATATTAGTGGCATGAAATATTCGCGGCTTGAAATTTGCGCAAATTGCCACTGGCATTCAGTGCATATAGTTTAAACAACAACATTCGCATGCATTTTTTTTTTGAAAAAAAATTGTGGCTCTTGGCGAAATTTGTGAAATTAAACTGCGTGCTAACATTTCTTGTACAATATTTGTGTGGGTGACACTTTTTCCCCCTCTTTATGAAGACTGTGGCCTGATGTGAGGCTATTACTGTATACGCTGAATATTTCGCGAGGTTTTTATTTTTGCGAATTTTGCGTGTCAGCCGCTATTCGCGAAATTAAAAACACGCGAAAATATTGACTCTGATCCTGATATGAATGTGATGTACGCGTACACATTTCTCCGTTCAGTACAGGACTCCACGATCGCGCATTTAACCACTCTCGAAATCGTTGGGAAGTCTCGATTCACGAAAATTTAGACTCACAAAATATATGGCGTATACAGTATGCAGATCTGTTTGGAGACAGTTGGCAGTATTTTTGTTTTTTATTTGTTTTGTAGAGACCATTAAAAATAAACAATTAAATCTAATGGGACTGTGAGCAATGTTAATGAGATTATTTACAACTGTTTTTGACCATTTTGGGACTTTCATTTGCTGCCCTCTGCAGCTGGCTCACGACCAGCTGATCCTAGCCCGGCCCCAGACGTCGCCCATACCCCTGAGTGGAGCCAGCTACTGTGCCATGCTGCGGAACCTGGGCCCAGAGAACAGCCTCAATGTGCTAGCCTTCCTGCTGCTGGAACACAAGGTGGTCCTGCACTCGCTCCGGTCCGCCCTGCTCACCGGTGTAGCAGAGGCCGTGTCCACTGTAAGTGGTCAAGAATTCATCCATCATGCATGATAGGAATTATTGGAAACAAATCACTATTCCGCTCCTCAAATTGGAAACCTTTATTTTTAACCTTGCCCATAAGCTTAATTCCGTAAACTAGTGATAAACTGTGATACAAGTGTTTGATGATAAAGTGTCTAAGCTGTCAGTGTGAGTGAAAAACCAGTGTCTGAACGTGGATGTAAGGCAATTTGTCAATCAGTTGCAATGAAAACATCTCGACGGAAGAATTTCATGAATTTGAGTAGATTACAGTGTGTTGCCAATTTAAGGAGTCCCCAAATCCTGAAGATCAGAACATGTATGAATTATGTACTTTATCCTCAGTTGGCAGCTACGGCACAAGGTGAAAAGTATCCCGTAGAGACAGTTAGCACCTTTAAACACCAAGTTAATCTCCAAAAAGATAGTAGAGTCACTGGCCTTTGTGGACAGGTTATAGCTGTGGGGAGATGGCCATAGTGACAGGTGTGACTGGAAGTTGCTTGTGACTGAGGCGAGTTTCTCATCTGACTTTCCATACAATATGTGCAAAATTGACATGTTAACGGTTTTCGTCCTCATTTCATGTTTGTCTTTTCCAGCTGATTTTTCCCTTCGTGTGGCAGTGCCCCTACATCCCCCTGTGTCCCCTTAGTCTGTCTGACGTGCTCAGCGCCCCCATGTCGGTGGTCGTAGGCATCGACTCGCGCTACTTTGACATGTACGACCCGCCCAGCGATGCCATCTGCATAGACATCGACACCAATACCATTTTGCAGTGAGTAGTGGGTGCTACTTTGGGTTTGTGTGTTCTGAGAATATGATTAAGAAAGGTCGTTTTGCAAGTCAATAAAAAAAGTTGCAAGAAACCCAGTTTATATAAATGGGAAATTTGTTGTGATCAAAACTTTTTAAGGTCATGAAGCAGCTCAAATGTGAATTTACAATAATCACAAGAAAATTATTACAAAAAACAGTTTCTGGCATGCTTCAATGTTTTGTGATGTTGTTGTCGTGTTACCTGTCTCTGCCAATATGTAAGATTAATGGTCAATATTAGAAGTGTAAATAAAGGCCGTAATGTTAGTTTCTTGATGTAGTAATGCTGAATGACATTGTGCTTGTCTCCACCTAAATGTATGCAGAGTCAGAGTATAATGGAAGTATATCATACAACATGTCAAAGCCTGGCACTTGGACAATCTTTGAATGCAGGAGAATAGATAAGATCAAGGATTGCATCACATGATAATCAAACTTTATATGTTGTGTGTTTTTCCTGTCCTTTGCAGAGCTGATGATAAGAAATCAATCACGTGGAAGATTCTTCCCAAGGTAAGGGTGAATGTTAATCCCACTGTGACAGGTGCAAAGTAATAAATGTGCAGCATTTGAAGTCATTTGCAAAAAATTGTTTGCACCACCCTATTCCTGCAGTACATCCTTAACACTAGCAAGCAAGCTGAAAATGTTGAACAATCTTCATTGTATTGTGGTGGTTATTATGAGTGGGCTGAACCAATCAGCCAACTCCGCAAAAATATCGGTTGTTTGCATATCAGATTTGCCAGTTTGATGAGTCATTTGTACTTTTCGAGAGGTTTTTAAAAAAAAAAATTTAGTAAGAGTTCATATCCCGGCTATTATTGGGGTATTGCAAGTTAAAATGTCAGCAAGTCTTGAATGGAAATTCATAATATCAGAGTTGCCAATTTGACAAGACATTTTTATTTAACCCTTTCTGTGTCAATAAGTCAAATGTGCACAAATTTTACACACTACAGAGAGGAAATCAGTGTGGCATTCAGAGGGTTAATAGAGATTGTTTCACTTGATAAGAGTTCACATCATGTGCTATCGTTTTGAGTATTGCAAGCAGAATATCTGCAAATCTTCAATAAAAATCTAACATTTGCACAAAAAAAAAGGTGTCGATTCACATGCGTTAAAACCCTTCACCATGGTGATACATTTTATGTAGAAGTGGAATGGAAAGGGGGAGGGAAAAGAAAATGGAAGAGCCTTGTCAACCTCTTACTTTCAATACATTCACTCCTTTGTGCCTGCAGAAAGCAGCCAAGAGGCTGTACAGCACCCTGAGCAAGCTGCACACGGAGCTGTGCGAATCCAGCATGGGTGACGGGATCTCGGACGAGCTCGCCGTGGAGGTGGTCCCCATCGACCTCGATTTCAACCTCAAGAAGAAGAGGGTGAGTGAGAGGGAGAGTGTGCCTTCGGGCAGCATCTGAAAGAGACTGTATTGCTCATCTAAATATTTATATATTGCTTATGTGTGTGAGTCTATCTATGCCTATCCATCTTATTTATAAATCCATCTCTCAATCTATCTACCTATCTATCTGTCTATGCATGTACAGTTTGTATGTATGTATGTATGTATGTATGTATGTGTGTGTGTATGTATGTATGTATGTGTGTATGTATGTGTGTATGTATGTGTGTGTATGTATGCACAGTGTATGTATAATGTGTATGTATGTATGTGTGTATCTATCTATCTATCTCTATCTGTCTATCTATCTATCTATCTATCTATCTATCTATCTGTCTATCTATCTATCTATCTATCTGTCTATCTATCCATCTATCTATCTATCTATCAATCTGTCTATCCATCTATCTATCTATCTATCTATCTATCTGTCTATCTATTTATCTATCTATCTGTCTGTCTGTCTTTTATCTATCTACCCATCTACCTTCGTATTGATTGATCTGATTGCCCATCCAACTCTTTGTCTGTTCATGCCCATAATTTTGTATGCATGTACATGTGTGTGTGGCTTTGTGCGTTTAATTTTCTTATTTGTCAAAAAACCAAGCCTCAATATTATACCGCTATTGTTTCTGCAAATCACTGTGTACCTGAGTACAGAGGGTTAGATGCAAACAATGCTTGTATAGTAGTAGGTTTTGCAATGGAGATTGACAAAGTGCTCTGCATATTTTTAGCACCTATTGGACAATTGTATCATTGTGCTTTCAAACAAGTGATCTACTTTAGCCATCAGCTTTCAGGGCCTCATGTGCCTGTGTGCCTAACACACCCTTACAATTGCAAAGCCTTTTTGCCAGCATCATATCTATCTACTTAATTAGTGTCACACTAACTATAAAGCCTTTCTGCCAGGATAAATCCATCTATGTGGTACTTAACTTGATATCAGACTACTGGGTACCTCCCATTGCTGTAATCCCTGAACCACCCAAATCCTCCCTTCCCCCCACACAGATGAACATGGAGCTGAGGATACAGGATGCCTTCCTGACGTTCATGGCGATGATGCTGAAGGGGTACAGCCATCATCTCCTCCCCATAACTCAGCAGCCCAGCAACAGGGCCCTTGATGCCAGCTCCAGGTTTGACTATCCAGGTGAGACTCGATGGTCTCTTGATCGATTTGTCTCGTCTTGTCTTGTCCTGTTACAGTAAGTGTGCTCGTACGTAGGCAGCAATTGACCCATTCAGGTTAGGCAGACATACAGTCAAGTATGTTTATGTCAATTGCTGACTAATGGAAAAGTATGTTCCTCCTCTTCTCTCAGATGTTGGTAGCATGTTCATTTAATGCATTAATGTATATATATTTTTTCATTTTTTCATTCCTCTTTAAAGTATATATCACGCTTGTAATGCTGCTGAAGGTGCACTCCTGTTAACCGCTGGTTAAGGGGAGATAGTGTTCAACTGCTCTTGTTAACACGATGTATGGCATCATCTTGTTATTTTGTTGTTGTTGTTGTTGCTCTGTAGGTTTCATGAAGACTCGTGACAAAGCATCCCACGTGTTCTTCAAGCAATTCCTGCGCACCCAGATGTTCATCAAGTTCATCGAGGAGATCTCCTTTGTGTCAGACAACGACGAAAGATTTGCATTCTTTGATGACTGCATCGAAAAGGTACAACTGATCCCCTGTGATCCGTTAGTAGTGTGTACATTAAAAAAGTGATTTTTCTTTTTCTTTTAAGGGGACAGGCTCACTGACGTTAAAGACCATTGACTCAAAAGTATGAAAAGATTCAGACAGGCCTTATGGCAAATCCAAATTGTTGTGGATTTGCATGAGTGTGACAGGTGAAGTTCAGTTCAGTGTGCCATGGATATCTTACTGTGCTTTGTTCGCAGCTTTGCACAAAAGCTGACACTTCCTTCACAGATCAGCGCAGATGCCTGAAATGTATTGTCAGTGAATAGAGATTACTTAATCCCCTAATCCCTTTTGTGTCACGATAGACTTCCTGTTAGACTGAGGCGCATTCTTATTGCTGCGCTTGAGTAGGCTTGCTAATCTACACCTAGGTCAAGTTTGAATGGCTTTACTGAATGCTGATGTAAAAGCTTGGCAAGTCATGCAAAATTCCTGGGCACAGGGTCAAGTAACTTGGGTCAGGTATCTTAGACAATATTGTTCTTGCATCAGTAGCAAAACACTAGTCACAGTAATATTCTTATGGCAGATTGCCAAAACCTTCAAATCACTGAAAAGTGAAATACAACTCCCAGGGATTACTTTAACCCATTGAGGACGAGTCCCGAGTATACTCGGGCAGGTGTCTATGGAAAATGCTTGTTGTAGCAAAATCAGTGTTGTAGCAAAATCAGCAGGGTTAAAGCCCTGCTGTACATTCACACAAAATTTTGTGCAGTCCATCTGATATCTCCCACTGTAAACAAAGCTGGCCTCAATGCTTGTGGTGGTATCAGTTGGAAATATCTTTACTCATCATTACCTCACATACAATAATGTCTCTTTGCACTCCCTGATATTTCTTGCTAGACTTTATGCTCAGATGTCATTTAATATTGGAATGGCTGCGAGTCAGTGTCAACTCTAACTTCCGAACAGCAAAGCGTGCAACTATCTTCATATTTTCTTTAAATGCGATGTGCATTAAGACAGATTAAAATCATTGTAAGAGACATAAAGTCATTAGATTACAGGTTATTGAAAGAATTGTGACTGTGATTGTATTGCTTGAAATATTTGTCCAAGTGATATAAAAAGGAATCACCAACTTTCAGCTTCACAGCACTCATTTATTTGAAAGAGATCCTCACAAGAGTGAGGACTCTTAAACCTCTGCTCTGCATATGGAATGGATTTCTTCACAAATATATGCTGTGTTTGTTCTACAGGTGGATGTTGACTCCAAAGAGGACGTCCACTTGATAGAGCTGGAGTTGCAGCAGGACAGTGAGCACACTGTGTTCGTCATGCCGCCAGATGCTGATGGCAGTGGTGCCACCTACGAGTGAGTTATTCTGTGGACTTTGTATGAAATGAGAGGATTCCAAGTTTTCTTTTTGTAGTTTCAACAGTGTAGGATGTCTCAAAATTTGATATGGACGGACATTTGTATGAGTAAAACCAAGTACTTACTCTTTGACACGATAACAAGATAAGACAAAGAAAGGTAAGAACTGATGTTGGCTTTCACAAAGTATCTGTGTAATTGCAGCTGTCAACTGAAAATGCATGTATATTCTTATCATAAAGTGCTACCCCACTCCCTCCCCAAAAATTTCATTTTTGAATGATCAAGGAAAGTTATTTAGTGTCTTGATTCCTTACTGGTTAGCCCTGGGTAGTATCAATCAGATGGCCATTTTACTCAGAGAAATAGTGGGTATGACTTTAGCTTTGCAAATTAGCGTCTCTCAATCACACACAACTTCATATTTCTGTTCATATACACCTGTATGAGCAAAAAGCAGAGATTTGACTTGCATAGTTGACTATCATGAACTTGAAGTGACTTCATATTCCCCCTGCTGAAATACACCTTTGCTCGCTATGTTGAATGTCTGGTCCGGCAAGCTGAGCTGAGCAATCTTCAAAGATTTCCGTTTATTTTGTATCTTTCCAGCTACGTGGAGTTCCCTGTGCTGCAGCCCGAGCTGTTCCATCCCCCAATGGCGGAGGTGAGGGAGGCGCTGACCCCCAACGTGGGCCGCTTCAAACAGGGTGTGGCCAACAGTCCGTTTCCCCGTAGGACCAAACAAGAGATGAGGAACTCCCAGAAGATGGCCAAGATGCAGGCAGCCTCCCCAGAGCAGTGGGCAAAGTGAGTGCTGGCTGGAGCCCCTCATTCTCTAGGAAACAGTGTTGCTTTCCCTTTGGAAACTGCCAAGTTGATTCCATTGTCTAAACATTGTCTAATAAAAGCTTCTTGGCTGTCTCACATTCTTTGCTGTCTCCTATTCTTTGCATTAAATCATTACAGAGTTGCAACAACTTAGCAATGTTGACATTCAATAGGGTGGTAGTTGTAGTAGGTAAATCCCTGACAACAAAAAAAAAAACAAAAAAACAAAACAAATTATTTGTATAATTTGTATGGAGAAATTACAGGGAAGACTGTGATGGCATTGTTGCCTCATCTAATATGCATAAGCGTTAGAAATATGACCAATACCAATGTTTCATTTACGATTCCAGTGAAGCATCTACAGTTCTATTTGTTTGATGTTACTCATTCACTGACATCGAACTGGAATGTAGAGTGGCATTTTATTCTGCACAGGTAATCCTGGGTTGTACTCCTGCCTGATGCATACCTCCTACAGCAAGATGTATTGACCTACATGTATTACGTCCCTCTAAACCCTTGCATGTAACTGTACTTGGTAATACTTCTTCAGTTACAATGGCAAGGCCCTACAGGAAAGCAGGACTCCCTTTAGGGAGACAACTCTGGGATAAATTAGACCATGCTATACATTATCGTTTAACTAAGTAAACACAAATGCAAAACCAAGCTGATTATTTCTTAGCAGTAGTAATACTTCAAATTGTAGCTCAATGCTGTTAATTGAATTTCTGAGCAAATGAGATGAGACTGAAAAAGAATGTGAGAAAGGAAAGATATGATCAAAGCTGTAGCCCTGTGTGTTTAGGCAATTCCTCTTTTCATAGGAGCTTGACAATAATCACATTGCTTCTCACATCAAAGAGTATTATCAGTTGTTTGCCATGCTCCCTTTCATGCAGCTACCTAGTTGGGCAGTCCTACGCCCTCTGGTTCATCCACCTGCCGTCCTACGTGAAGGCAACCCACTCCAAGACGAGGGCGTTGCGAACGGCCTTTGAGGTCCTAAAAAAGATGCAGGAGAAGAATATACCACTGTTTGATGAGGTATATAAAAAATCTCTTTACTTCCGCAAGTGCATTTGCATATTTTGTTATTTTTCCCTTTTATTGTCTGCAATATTGTTTGCAGTCTAATTTTTTTCTTTTTTTTTTTTTTGTAAATGGGGGTTACCCCTCCCCTCAAAAAGGAGTATTTTGGTGATTAAGAGCAGTGATATCATAGTATCAGCTCTCCATAAATTCTGTCAAATCCCACAAATGGTATGAATATCAATGTCAGTAAGTGGATTGGGTAGTGGCTGTGTGACTGTATGACCTCTCATATCCCATTCATTCATTCTATTTTCTTGACAGGAATTCTTATACTACATGCCTCTGCTAAAGATTAATCCAGGATATTGTAATTTTTTGCATTTCCTCAGAGAGCACCTCAGACAAATAGCTCATGTGACTCCTGTTCATATGTTGTTCCAAAAGTTTAAACCAAATGGGGGCATTGGTCATGTGTTCATTGAGGTCCATTACTTTGGAATAAATTGCCATTAGTTATTTAATAAACTCACAATATTGATGTATTTAAAGGTAAACTAATATCACATTTTTTAAAACTTTGCATACAAGTAGTTTGTTTTGTTTTATTTTGTTTCTTTGTTATACATTGTTCCCTATTTGTATTGTTATCTATTGTCACTTCTTTAAAGTGCTTTGCACACTTCTGTGGATGTAGCGCTATATATAAGTGACCATTATTTTTATTATCATTTGTTAAAACCTATTCCTCAAAAGGTGTGCTACCGAGTATTGATGCAGCTGTGTGGTCAGTACAGGCAGCCAGTGCTTGCCGTACAGGTTTTTATGGAGATGAGGCGGAGAGGAATCAAGCCCAACGCTATTACCTACGGCCACTACAACAAGGTGAACACTCCCTTCATTTCTCTCCCCACCCTGTTTCCCATTTTCATTGTGCATCAGCTCACAAGTGTGTGCAAATAATGACCAGCAGTAGCAAAGGGCATACTGGTAATTATATGCAAGCACACTGAAAGAGGTGCTGCTATTTGTTTCCCCAAATCCCTTCCTTAGATGCCAACTGTTCTTTTTATTTCAGTATCTTTTTTAACTTTTTTTCCCCAAAATACTGTAGGCTTCATGGACACTACTGTTTTTCAGAAATTGTATTACTGCACATGTCTATTGCAGGAAAGTATAAAATACTGCTTTTCCACCAAAGGAATGCCTTATCAGCCTTTAGAATACTGCAATGATATTTCTTTTGGTCTTGGACAGATCTGTGTTTATGTCTGCTTATAGGCAGCTTTACCCAGTACTAACCAAAGCAGGATCCTAGAGGCATCCTAGAAAATAAACAGTCTATGTTTCATGAGCAAAGCACTTGTCAAAATTACTTGACAATGAATGATATTGTAGAGGGCACAAACCTGTAAAATTCATATCAATCTCTTCTTAGGTACTGAAGGAATGTTTGAACCTTTATGTGTAATGGGATGGCATATCTGAGACAAATTTTATTAAAAAGTACAAACTTCCAGCTCTGATTGACTTGATGTTCTTGTCTTTTCCGCACCAGGCTGTGCTGGAATGTCAGTGGCCGGCTTCGTCCTTCAGCAGCTACCAGCAGTGGGTGAAGCTGCGCAACACGCTGGCCGCGGTCACCCAGTTCCGGCGGGGCATCAAGCACCGCGGCTCGTCGGACGGCAACAGCGACGGTGTCAGCCACAGCAGCGCCGACAGCGGGGACCTGCTGGGGGATGGCAAGGACGAGACAGACCTCATCAAGCTGATGGACAGCAGCAGCAGCGCCAACCTCACACGGGAGGAGAAGAGCAGCACAGGTAAAAAACAAACAAGCAAACAAACAAACAAACAAATCCAGGGGGAACATAATTCTCCTATCCCCTACTACCAACCCCCATCCCTTTTCGCTGCCACGCCTCCCTCTTCTTTCCTCACCAGTATTCATACACAACACATCTATCCCTCCCATGCATCTTCGGTTTGAGTGCACACTCAGCAAATTGGCATCATGACCTATGAAAGAAGCAAAAAAGATGGATAGCAAGCATGCATATCTATTCTTCTTCTTGTGTACTTCACCTATTTACAATACATTGCAACACATTACATCTTCTTCAAATCAATCGAGGGTACAACCCACAAAGTTGGCATCTTGGCATGCAGAAAAAAAAGAAGAAAACGAACACAACAACAACCAGCATGCTATGGTTTATTTCCATTTTTTGTCAACCATGGAAACGGGTTTAAAAAATCTAAGAGGCATGATTAGTTGTATTCTGTGATGGAGGAAATCCCCACATGGGCTTCCACTAGACAAAATGTGAGCAATATGAGATAGAAAGGAATCTACAGGTAGTTTGACCAAACTCTCCCAACCCACTTTTCAGAAGTTTGCATGGGCATAAAACGTCCAGTCCTGTATGTGTTCTAAGAATATGCAGAATTTATTTGAATTCATGTTCATTTCATTAGTTAACTGATCACAGCCTCATACCCCCCCCCCCCAAAAAAAAAGCAAACACCAAAAACTTCATTAACAATGATCACTGTGGAAACCCCCCCCCCCATTTTTTTATATATTAATCTATTTACTTTTATGCATAAGTTTGTTTACAGTTTGGAATTTTGATGTGTTTTACTAACACAGATTTTGACTGCATCCCAGCATGCAATTTCTGTTTGAGTTTACGACTTGAGAAACGTTGATTGCATTTTCCTTTTCACAAAATTATTATAAATGATGTGCTCATTCTGTCATGTTTGACCATACATATAAAAGGGAAATAATTGCAAAAACTGTGTTTAATGTGTGCCCTATACCAGAAATATGTACACTATACCAGAAATATGTACACTAAGCTCTCATTTCATGAAAAGCATATTTTTAATGTCAAGACTGCCCTTTCCTCCATTGAAATTGTCATGGAGAAGCATCCATTTGTTTGGCCTCTAACCATAAAGGTGATGAAAAAATAAGTCTTTGTTACTGGAAGAAAAAAAAAAGGGGGGGGGGGGATTAAAAGCGCAAACAGCAAGCAGATTTTTAGTACTCACATTCATAGTGGAAGGGGCATGTCTACTCTCTCCAGCATAACGGTTCATTACATTTTCATTCCTTTTCTAAGAATGCATAGTCATTGTAGAAAAAACAAAGTACATATAACCACTCTATTGTCTTCCAGCATGCTTAAACCCTCTAAAAGTCACATTGCATAGGTAAAGGTATCACGACTGGTGACACATTAGCTGAAGGTGGCTGGAAAACATAGTTTGGGGCCCTAATTGGGGTTTGCCCTACCATAATTAGTGCACTCTAGTTTGCTGTTGACTTTGAAAGTTCACATTTCTGTCACTGCTTTAATAAAATTCTACTCTGTCTGCAGTGTACTTCTCCTCTCATTAAAAACTATAATGTGTTCCATAACAGAGTGTTGTTCTTTTAGATTGTTGTGCCAGATTTAACCTCAGTGCTTTTTATTACAATGCTCTATATTCTTCATCTAGCACACAGAGGTACCAGGGTTACCTAGTCATCCGGTGTTCATGATTCATTGTTGGCTCGATGTCATGCTTGATTTTTTTTTTTTTTCATTTCCAGAAACATTTTAATAGTCTTTTTATAAGCACCCTTTTAGTCTTTTCTCAGAGTATTTCCAATTTGTGCTGTAACCATGCACTGGTGCCATCTATGGCATATATCAAAAGCATGATTATTTGCATTGTGACAGAATTTTTGTGTTTTCTGGCATTGGAAAGAGTTTAGACTGAGCATTCACGTGTACATTTTGCTTTTAGACACGCATGATTCACATGAGCATTTATGATGATGTTTGGGCAGCTATTGTGTAGTTTAGAACCTCGTTCACTTGAAACCATGAGGTTCATGAAAGATATGATAGCCTGGCAGTAAATATTCAAAATATATCACCAGGTAAGAGGAGTTTGGAATTTATTTCAAGAAGAGAAATGGTTTGAGGAACGTTTTGATTTTTGAAAGGAGTTGATATATCTCCATGCCAATCTGCACACATGGTTACAGCTCAAATGTGGGCCAGAAAGTCTTTCCCCTTTCTTTCTTGGGAGGAAGGGAAAAAATAGAGAGAAGAGGAAAAAAAAAAGGTCCCCCTAAAAATTCCACTTTCCAGGCAACTCTGACATGGGCTATGCCTCCATGATCATGGATGAGACCACACCCAGCGACCTCTTGACCTCTCCCGAACTCTCCCCCACCAAATTAGCCCGCCAGCGAGACTCCCAGTGTCTGGATGAAGAGGACGAGGAGGAGGAAGAGGTTGAGGAGGAGGAGGAGGAGAAAGTAGCTAGTGGGTTCATGAAACCGGGCTGCGGCAAGCCGGCAGCTGATGTGGGCCAAAGGGGGGAGATGGAGAGGGCTGGAGGAGGCGGAGGAGGAACTGGAGGAGGAGAAGGAAGAGGAGGAGAGGAAAGGGAGAAGGAGGCGGAGAATCATGAGATAACACTGATACCCGAGGCGGCTTTGATGCCCATTCTGGAAAGGGGTAACTGACTCAAGTTGATATGTACCTCTGATACTAAAAGCCGTGGTAGCTGCTTTGATAGGCGTCTGTATCAGTCTCTGTTTTTCACCCCCCTTGCACTCTCTCGACCTATATTTATATATCTATCCTGGCTTTTGTGTGTTCCAGTTTGGCTTCCCCTTTATCTCAAGCAATGTAATTTATTCTTGTGTGAGTAATAGATAACACAAACTTATTGCTGTGCTCTCACAGATACCTAACATGGTGGCATTCCTGTTACTGTTGATGTGTTGTTTTTCATTATCATATTTATTACTCAATGCAAGATGTAATTCAGTTGCCCTATGTATTTCATTAACTGTATTTGTGAGCTTTATGTGACATTGTTTTCGTTTGTATTGTTTGAGCGTGTGTTGCGCAGTCATAGCAAACTCAGACTGTGTCTCATACTTATTTTATCACCAAGAGCTGCCCCTAAGCCTCCTTTTAAAAATTTCATATTACTATATTAGATTACGTCTACATGAGTCAGCACTGTTTGGACCTTGAATACAAAAATAATGCACACTGCCTGTGTTTTCTCCCTTTTTATTTAATCCATGCATAAGTCAAAGTTTTAGGATGACCCCTCATGCTGTATGTCCCCAAGAGACAATATCCACCGACTCTTGGACAAAGGGTGCTAGATTTGACAGAGGGTTCAGGTCATTAAAGAACAACTATAACCATCTCCAGTGGTCACCGGAAGATGTATTCTGTGTTCTAAGACCATTTATTTGACTCGGGAGATTTTCTCGTACATATGACCATCTGGAATGTAGAAAACGTTAGCCAATGAGTTTTTGTTCCCACTGTTATTTCAAAATGTGGGTAGTACCGCCTTTGTTTTTCTACTATGTCTGCCGATAGGTAAAGGGTATCAGGCAGTGAAATCCCCAATGCCTTGCATGCAAAAAAAAAAAAGAAAAAAGAAAAAAAGGAAATGATCAGTGCATCTTTGTCAAGTGAAGTGTGTACATGTCAAACTTTGCTCAGTGTCAATTCATCATCTTGAAGTGTTAATTAATGCAAGGATTTGCTAAAGACAACCATGAAATCCCACATTTATGCTCCTGGCTTTCTCCTAATGCCCCATCCCTCCCCACCCATCAGACATAAATTGTGTATTTGTGACATGTTTTGTCTGCTTTGCTTTGTGTTCAATGGATGGATTAGAGAAATGATGGTTGTATTTATCTTTTGTGTTCACTGAGTCCTTTTTTTTTTTCTCTCTTTATAAAGCTCTAGTCACAAAATTCATTTTAGAAGAGACCTTTGGACTTTAATATGTCATGTGTAAATCAAGGAAGGGCAAGTTCTATATTTGCCAATTTCTCCGTGTCCATTGTCCTGAACAAAGAGTATCCCAGCTTTGTGCTGCGCTGCTTATTAAAAGTTTAGGAATTGACAGAATAGATATATGTTGTGCCAGCATGTTGCATGAAGCATGGAATGTTGTGGCCTAGTGCATTGTTAGATTGCTGTGCCCATTGAAAAGCATCTGCATGAAGTCTTGTTCGATTGTGATGTACAATGTGCCTTGCATGTTGTATGTCTGTGCAAACATCAAGACATTACCCATAGACATTTGTCGTGCAATAATTTTACTGGCAGGAAATGAAACGATTGTAAAAAGCGATTAAGTTTTCTGTGTTCCTATTTTCCACTAGGTTTGTGCTCAGTGTATCATTTTTATATAGTTCTTCATTTATTATGGGCATTACTTCTTTGGTCATGTGAATATTGAATACTTGGACAGTTATTGATCCAGGCTTAGGTGGGTCCTCTTAATCAAAAGAAAATTGAAAATTAACTTGACTCATTATTCATTCCTTTATTTTGTGAAATGGTAGCATAGTTAGATGGCAGGGTTCAGCTATGGTCAAGGTGTGTATTGATCTCTTGTCTTGAGATTATGAGAATGGTGCATCTCATTTGAAGAAGCAGATTGCAATGATTAAGATAATGCTGTAAACTGCTGTAAAAATCACAGCGTATTGCCTCATATGTTATTTTCTTTGCATAGATTTTATAAAGCACACATAACAAAATGTATTGCTCAGAAGGATTAAAAAACAAGCAAACCACTAAATAACAGGCAAGCAATTCTGATAGCCTAGTCTTATAAATCCATTGACTATTGATATTTGATTTTTTTTCTTGATGGCTAATTCATCAGTCTCTAATCCATCAATTGAGATGCAAAGTTGGCGGATATGTACATCTTGATGCCAATACTCATATATCCAGTAATACGTATTGGCTTATGTTGGTAGAACAACTCTATGAATCCTACCATTTTGCGTGTGCAGACACCAGTGCAGACGTCACCCTGGTCAAGTCCAAGAGCGCTCCGGTCAGCGAGGCCTCGACCCCGATCAGCCGCAGGCGACTGGACCTCGGCGGTAAGGACAGTCCCGGTGAGGGCCTGTTCGGCATCCCCGACACGGAGGAGGAGCCCACACGGAGAAGCAGCAGCATCCTGCGGCGGTCCAGGAGTAGCGTGACCAGCCGCGAAGGGATACACGGTGAGACTCCCAGTAATGGAGCATGTCTCCAAGAATTCACCTTCAAATTTCAGCTTGTAGTGTCAGCATTTTTCAAGTTTCAAAATGTATTGCCTGTATATTGAAAGTCTTGTTTGAAGTTTGATGATTTGATTTCTCCTTATATATTTGCAAAATAGGGAATGACTTTTCTGTTATCCTGTGCAATTACCATTAAGTTAGGGTTGGACTGACACTTCTTTTTTTGTAAGGTCAACAGATAGGTGCCTTCAGAAATTCCTTAGTGCGAGATTTACTATTTTTTTTCCTATGTTGGTCAGCCAGACCATTTGATATGTTCCTTGTTTTGTTTCAAAGATTTTGCTTCCAGTGAGACGAGTAATGTCATACTGAAGTAGGAATTGGCTGTCTGTGACACAATATCGTGACACCATGTAAAAAGAGAATATATTTCCTTATTTCTCTATTTTTCTTTGTTTTAATGTTCCCATTACAGTGGTCCTGGACACTTCCAATTCATCGATGAATGCAAATACATCCCTTATGGACACTGATAACCTGGACGAGAATGAGTTTGATGAAGCCCAGCTACTGGCCCCTCAATCCCCGAGGAGGCGGCACAAGAGTGCAGGGGACCATTCCTGGTCACTGCCCGTGGCCTTCCGCAAGCGCAACAGCAGCGGTGGGGACGCAACCACCTCCTTTTCCGACAGTCTTGCCAGCCCAGAGAAGCTGAACAATGTGATAAACGAGGACCTCTTCGGGTGCGACTCCAAAATTTTGGAGAGTTTACGGACTAATGGCGGTGAATCTGGTGAGTCGGGGACGCACTCGCGGTCACTGTCGCTAGGCAGCAGGCCCCAGAATATGAGCAGGACTGGTGAGGACTTCAGTGTGGATGTGAAGCCCTTAGCAGATGAAGTGAAAGGGGAATTGATTGATGTTTGCCATAAAATCGAAGCCTTGAATAGTGAAAGCCAAGACAAGAGCAAAGGCGAAAGCCAGGACTCTAGTGAAGATCTTCTGATTTCTTTCAATGAGAAGAACTCTAAAGAAGTCGTTGATAGCGGGAGTAGCAATTTAATAGAGTTGGTAGAAAGTGACAGTAAACCAATTGCTTCCAACACACCTAATGGCATAGCGGACCATAGTCCAGTCCATGCATTAGATAGCAAAGCGGTGAGTGAAGGAACGACGCAATTGGGTACGGAGGATCCAGCAGCAACGACAGAAAAGCCACTGGAAAATGGGAAGTCGGTCATGGGTCAGTCAGAGCTGTACAAATTGGAAAGCATGGAATCGTTACCTAGCAACTCCTCCAGTGAGACAAAGGACTCCAAGGAGAGCTTGTCTTCACACAAGCCCCGGAAGACGCCCAAGAGGGCGTCGAGCTTCCTCTCGGGGCTCCTCACCTCCCCGTTCACGCCCCGCATGTCCAAACAGTCACTCAGCCGCACCTTCCAGTCGGCGTCCTCACAGATGGAGACGCTGCGCTCGCGGGCCACCGACTTCGCCTCCAAGCTCGGGGAGTACACCCGCCAGCTGTCCTCGCCCGCCGTGCAGCGCGACAGCCAGAGCAACCCCAGCCTGATCGACTTTGATGAGGCGGGTCTCGAAAATGGCCGGTCGGACCTGCGCGACATCGCCGGCTCCTGGAACGAGAGCAAGCTGGACAGCCTGAATCCGGAGGACGTGGGCATCCACATGCCAGGGTCTCAGTTTGCAGGTAGAATATCTCCCTTTCCCACTCCCCCAAGTAAGCTTGCACAGAGCAATAGCTATTTCATTTGTACTGTTTGATAGATTAGCACTGCCAGTCACTGTATATGGTTGTGAAGTATGGGGGTTAGATGATATTGTGCAAATTAAAGTGTTTTATAGATAACTTTTGAGGAATATTTTTGGTGTCCATACGTTTGTAACAACAATCTGTAATTGTATGATTTACAAGGAGACAGGGAGATATAAGTTCTAGAGTAGAGTGGAGTGAATATGAGAGTATTGAGCTTCTGGTGTAGTTTACTTACTGGAAAACAAACTAAATTATCATGCTCGCTTTATAGGTTTAGTTAAGATGACACATAATGATATTGAGAATGCTTTTTGCTGTAGGCGGATCCTGAATGTTAAGTTTGTCTAAGATAGTAGTGGTATTGGTGGAGTTGGAGATAGTCAGGAAAATGTAAATGTTACTTGGTTAAAATGTGTAATTGCTCTTTGGTTTAAAAAGATATTGATAGACAACTCTGGTTTAGTGATCTGAATGAAAATAGCCAGTGTCTGAATTATAGAATTTTTAAAGAATCACTTGCATTTGAGCCGTGTCTTGTTAAATGTGATGTGGATAGCAGAAATTTATGCAAGTTTCATTGCGTGAGCCATCGTTTCCCCTGTGTAAAGGGGCGGGATGAGGGAATGATAGATTTTGCTCAAATTATCACAAACCTTGTGGACAATTATTCTTGACGTAATAGCATGGAGTGAAAAGTCATGCTCTCTGTGTAGTTACTGGACTGAACTCCTTGACATGTATTGAACATTAGTATGTTGCTTCTTGGATGTCTGTTGGAATATATAGGCCTGGCATTCTTGCCACTGCTACCATTTAACTCTTTCTGTGCCATGGTGTATACTGCTGTGTGCCACATTATTCTTAAACCACAATGCATGAGCCCTTTCAATCATTCTGTTTTTCATAGCCATGTAACTTTTTGTGGAAACATTTATGCTAGAAATACAGTACAGCAAAGTTGTGGAGTACAGCTGTTGATTTAGTTGGGCATGCAAACATGGCACACAAAGAGATAAGTGGCTGAGTGTTGCAGATGATTTGTAGGGAAAAGGTGTGCATGATGTTACTGATCTTTTATTTCACCCAATCATTCATCCTTCTCTAGGGAGCACGCAGTCCTTGAACAACCCCTTGGTCTCGGACCAGGAGGATGGCTACAGTTCGGGCCGACAGTACGCCATGCACGTCTTCATGACCAGCTGCTTCCGCTGCGGCGCCTGCAAGTCTGCTCTCTTTGACGAGCACATCATGGCCGGCTGGGCGGCTGACGACTCAAACCTCAACACGAGGTGAGGTTGATTCCTCCTTCTGTACATCCTCCTTGTATTTTTCTCTGTTCCTGATTTGATACATAACACAGAAATTACTGTTTGGAGGATAATTTCAGCTAATATTTTGCCAACAGCATCATGTACGTACTTCATGTGTCTGTGTAAACAATAACCAATTTTTGAAGGATTTTGTTTTTCTGTAAGCAAATATCGCTCGATGTGTTGTGGGAAATGCATTCTCAGCATTTTTTTATGTTTTCTGCGATCCAGCTGTGCGTTCTGTGGGTCACCTCGCGTCCCCTTCCTGACAGTCACCATTAAGGACCTGCGGGAACCAGGGGGGCGGTGCACCATCACCCCCAGCCCCTCAGCGGAGAGTATGCAGAGCATCCAGTCGGCCCCCTTCCTGCAGCAGGGGGATTCCTTGCAGGGCAAGGAGGAGCCCATCTCGACCTACCAGTCCAACCCCAGCGTGGACAACCTCTCCCTCGGCAGCGAGGGGGAGGGGGACCCCAAGCCGGGCCTGACGGGCTGCCCCCGGCCCAGCGGCAGGCGAGAACCTGCCCTGCACCACACGGCCAGCGATGTGCCCCTCAGGGAGAACTTGAAGCGGAATCCCGTGGCCATCTCGCCCTCGGCAGCCAGGAGGAGGACCGTGAGCGAATGTATGGTGGCTGAGGACTTACTGAAGGAAGTTGAGTCAGCGGAGAGGCCGGGAAATGAGTGAGTGGAGATTTGCTAAATCCGTGTATTTATTATATATCCAATGTTATTCAGAGATATGAACTTGTACAAGGTTTATGTTCAAGTTTATGTGAGCTTATGTGTGTTTATGGTCAGTATGTGGCTTCTGTTTTGCATAGGAGGTACCATACCATATCCCCTTACGTAGAGTCTATCAGGCGGTCAATTACCCTCCTCTCCAATGCCATCTCTACTTTTGCCCTAGGTTTGCAGCCAACATGCGGGCGGGCACTTCGTACAGCCTGCCGCGCTGCAAGACCATCCAGGAGTCTGGCCATGGGGGCAACCGGCTGCTGGCCGATCTCACCTTCTCCACCTCCAGCCTCCCCTCTAGCATGCGGGGCTCCCGCGAGTGTCTGGCGCCCCCACCCCGCAAGGACGTGGACCCGGACCCCGTCAGCGTGCCCTACCTCAGCCCCCTGGTGCTGCGCAAGGAGATTGAGAACGTCATCGACAATGAGGGGGAGGAGTGTCTGCGCCAGCCGAGCTTTGTGTTCCAGCACCCCATCATCTTCTGGAACCTTGTAAGTGGTCGGACTCGGGGATCACACATCTGAAGCACACATTGATCATTTTGGAACTTAGGCAAAAGGAACAAATTTGCTCACATCCTGAATAGCAGTTGCAGAGTATCGTGTTCTTCTACACATAAGTTGTTTCTTTGTCCTTTCTTTGTTTTGTGTTTGGAAATGTTGGGTTTAAGGCTTACATTGGAGATACACAGTGTGTATGGTTAAACTGGTCTGTAATGGCTATCTGCTCCAACCCACTCTTTCTGATCTACTAGACCCTGTGTCCTGCATGTGAATAAGCTTCATAGATTTCCAGATTTTGTAAGTATGCCGTGCCCTACAATTACTTCAAAACAGAGGGGGGGGGGGGGAGGGTAATGTGATGAAACTCAGAGAAGATCCCAACAGGAGTGTTTGTTCTATTGATGGGAAATAGCTTCATTTGTATTTGAGCATACATTAATTGTCACAAGAGTCAGAGGTCTGGCCTGGTGCAAATCCCTGGTGAGTGCATGGTTATATCCTCCAAACTGATTCCCACCATGTGAAATTCATCAGGCTCTAATATTCTGCTGTATCACTGACTATTGCAGATTTGGTATTTCCGCCGCCTGGACATGCCCAACTACCTGGAGGGAGCCCTGTTAGCAGCATATAGTGAAAACAGAGATGCAAATGTAAGTAACAGTTGTTTTTCCAAGGTTTGATAGAATCACAAACAGCATAATTGTGTGGAATTTCTACTTTTCTACGTAGTTCAAAGTAGCATGCTCTAAGCTTTAAAATGACATATAACTTGTTAAAATTGAACAATCCTGACCCATTTAAAACATGATTGAAATAAGAGAGTTAGGTGGTTCATTTTCATAGATACAGGAGAAAAGAGGATTTAAAGATTAGGGTCACTGAGGCATGCTATGTAGAAGTATCAATGAAATAATGTCCTGTTTCTCAGTTAAAACAGCACCTTTGTGAAAAAACATTATATTTGTTTTTACGCCGCCAAATTTTGATGGTAGGTAGAAAGAGATTACTCTCCCAGGTAAGACAAATTTTGAAAATCTGAGGTGGGCAACCTAAACGACATGTTTTGGTCCATTAAGGAGAATCCTAATCCGTGACTCTTTATTGGGTTTGAGCAGGGCGGTCACATATCATGCAGGTCCCATGAGTCAAGGCATCTTGTAGATCACACTCTTCTCCGTCTGTCTCTGTAGGACGGCAGCCGTTACCTGGCGACAGACTCGCGGTACGTGAAGGTGATTGTCCTGTGGGACAACCTGACCCTGTACAAGGAGGATGGGGTGCCCATGTACATCCACTGGACCCCCAACGCCCAGGCCATCAAGAATGCCATGGATGCCCCCGACCGGCCCAGCTTTACTAACGCGTGAGTGGGCTCACATATGTCTTGGGTGCTGTGTGTGTGCGTGTGTTTTTTTTGTTTTTTTTACGTTTTGTTGCATCTTTACATGCACCTTGCCCCTCAAACACTGTCTGGATAATCGGTTCAGGGTTTGAGCCCTTACTGGTTTTACGTATTTCAAAATCTTAAAATGTTTGTTTTTCTGTTCATGAATTGAAGGTACATGCAATTTGGCTGATGCCATCACTGATACACCGTTAGTTATGTATCATATGAATTTCACATCTTAGAGTGATGGAATGAATGCTTAGAAATAAAGGAACCTAGTGGTAGTATTCTGTTGTTGCAACCCTATTATTTACAGAAGTAGAGGGTGGACCACCTTATGGTCAGTTTGATGAAAGGAATTGTGATATGAGAAGACTTTAACAGCTTCTCCACAACGTCATTGGAATGATTTACCAATAAGGGCAAATATGATGCTTTTTTTCAAATATTAAGCAAGTGCTTTTGGTCAGAATCAGAAGCATCAAAAGCTGGCTGTGGTAAACTGTGTTTATGACTTCCATTTGCGCCATGATAGATATTTGTCCAAGTCATCCCATTCCTACATCTCCCCCTCTGCTGCCGATCACGAAAATCGTATCACGAGTCGTACGAGTAGGTCGCTGTTATCAAGCAGCTGGTCAACAGTCACAATCAGAAGCATCAACTGCTGGCAGTGGAGTGGAATAACTGTGTTACGATTTCTTTGATATCTACAAAATATATTTTGTAATTGTAATCAACATTTGTTCCATCCCTGCCGTATCCCACCCAGGTTCATGCTGCAGATTGTGAAGCTGATCCGGTACAATAACGTCTTCATCCCCATCACCATGCTCCTGGATGAGTTCCAGAGGCAGAACATCCCGATCGGCAGCCACCGCAGCATCTACCGGGAGCTACTCTTCCTCTCCTTCATCGCCCTTGGCAGGGAGAATGTGGACCACGGTAAGAGACGCGATTACCATGGTAAGGTCATGGTTATAAGCAGTGTAGCTCTGAGATTACATGTGTCTAATTTATTGCTACAACTGTAGTACACCAAAAAAAAAGATAAGGATAATTTATTAGGCATTTTGATAGGGTCTGTTTTGCCATTTAACCCTGAAAATATACTTGTAAATTGGCATAGAACTGTATGTTTCCTTTTTGTGGCTTCCTGTTTTTACGTCTGACTCGTATTTACATGTGGAGGTAGTTAGCACATAAAAACACAGTTCAAAATGAGGGTTTTAGGAGCTACAAATCGATGCTCTGCAGTCTCTGCAGTCATGGGTTCCCATAGGAACTTCTTCTGCCCCAAAGATATTGAAAAAAGAGAAGAAGAAGAAGAATTTTTTAAAAAGAGAGAATAAAAATTGCATATATCAGTAGAAACCAGGGTGTGTTGGCACTTCCCTTTTTGCAGTGGATTCTCATTTTTAGTACCATAAGAATCTGAGTAGGAGAGTGTTAGGGGAAGTCATTGACTTTTTTTCTTTTATTGCCTATGAGTGTGATGAGGTGCACGGCCCACAAACAAGCTAAGGAGTGAAGTAATGCTTTGATCCCTCTATCGTGTCTGACAGTACAAAATGTACATGTCTTTTTTTTGGGGTGGGGGGGGGGGGGGGGGAGGGGGGGTGGTGAGGAAGGGGATATACTGCTACCCACAATATCTGAAGTGTGATGCACAACATGCTGACCATTTCTTTCCCCCTACTTTTTTCTTGCTGCACAGATGCATTTGACCAGCAATACAGGATAGCCTACTCCAAGCTGAGGGAGGACCAGAAGGAGCTGATGCAGAAGAACGACCGGCCGCCGCCCAGAGCCGTGCAGATGTGCCGCTCCTCCTTCGGCGATCTCAGCCTGTAGGAGCTGCTCATCAATGGTGACAAGTGACACCCAGGACAGTGGAAGACCGGCGGCATTGCTTCTTCCACTGCTGAAATGGAGAGGTCTCGGGAAAACAATTTTGTTGTTGTTTTGGGGGTCTCGTTTGCAGTCTGGCGCTCGCAGAATCTTCTGGATGTCATCTCCTGTGGTGCTGTCTCAAAGTTGACTGATGCTACATATATGTGATAACAGCGTGAGAAAATATCTTTTGTGAACACTCTGATAACGGGATGCCTGCCAGATTGGAATATACGTTACAGTCCTTATTTTGCATCAACAGGCTAAAGATCACATAAACACACGGTTTCAGTGTTTTATGGCAAGGTGAAGACTTTAAGGTTCAAGGTTCAGTTTGTCATTGTGTGCTGTCCATGTGTCAGATGAGTGTGGTCTGAAAATACTGTCATAACATGAATTCTTTAACAAAGTATACTGAAGGGTTTTATTTAAGATATCTGAAGAAGAAATCGGCATAGCAAGTTGCATTTCACTGGACAGGCCATGTGTTGCAGAGTGATCTCGTATTAACATTCATTAGACGCGTGTATAGACCAGCCTTGATTTTAAAATGGCAACTGCATCAATATTTCAATGTAGAATCTGATTTTCTGACCTTGGTTTAAGGCTTTTCCGATTATTTATAATCTATCAAGAGAGAAGCAGTCCATTACGAAAGAGTAAAAATGTGATAAGATTGACATGCAAGAACTGAACTTTTGGGTGTCACTTGTGGTGACAGCAGTGCATTGGCATTTAAAAAAAAAATACAGATGATGAAAAATGTTGTAGTTCAGTCATTTGAATCTTCGCCCCATATGGGCAATAATGCAACTGGCATGGATCTATATCTTGCTTGCACGTTTTATTTTAACTCAAGGGATATATTAGGCTCTGTGAGTGAGTGTGCAGTGGTTAACATCAAGACATCAAAAGTGTATGCAAATTTTGATGCGCATCAATTGTTCAGATGATTGACATGTACTGTGCTCCTCTAGAGGAAGAATGTGGTGTCTGAACCTCAAACTATTAGAAAATGAACACACATCCCGGCACAAAATCGTTCAGAATGAGCTCAGCAAGAAGTGAGATTCTACTTTCGGCAGCCTGTCATATTTTTTATACTTTATTGCAGTTTGTGCAGAAGTACAAGTTCATGATTTGTGACTGTCATTTAATCTGTATCACCGTCACCCAGAAGTGTTTAAAGCCATGTCACTAGTATTATGGCACTACGTGTAGCATTGGTGCGACTTTGTAGCACTTGATTGTCAGGCGAAGCAAAAATAATGAATAACACAGATATCTATTGCCATCTGGTGTGACATTCAAAGAAAGGAAATGTCAAGGAAGGTCTGGAGATGAGAATACCATGGAGACCATCAAGTATCTCTGATACCTTCGCGTAGATTGGGAACAAAGCCAAACCTTTCTTACCAGACCTTGGAAGTCTTAAACAGGGGGCTTTTGAAAGGCCTACCAGCTCAACAAGAGGATTCTGTGAGGAGAGAGCCGTGTTTAGTGACTGGGCTCAGAGGGGGCCACCCGGGCCCAGGATGGGAGGAGCATCAGGGCGTGAACCAGGGCCACCAGTTGGAACAGAAGGGGGATGGGCGTGGCGTCGAGTGGTTTTCAGCTGTGCAAGGATTCTTTTCATGCAATTGATTACTTAAGAGTTTGCCTGGAATCCTGTGTGGCTATGATGAGAATGCGATGATGAGAACATGTTTTCTGCAAAAGAATTCTTGTCAACCTTTAATACATATGTTCACTCGCATGCATCAGTATGAGCTAACTTTTGGGGAGAGCCGTGCTTGTCAATTTGTACGTGTTTTGACGGTGTATTTTGAGTGGATGTTTTTGAAAATTCTACAGGGATATTTATTGATGAGATTGTCCAGCTCCCGAGGGCAATATGAATTTTACACACTATAAGAAAGACACTGCCAACTGTTTGTTTTTGTGAAGGAACTAGACATTTTATCGTACAGGTAACAGATGGTTTCATTGTACATGTCATTTGCATTGTCGTCATTTTGAGAGATATGTTATTATAAGTGTTTTATGACAGGAATGTACTCATCTGCATACATCAACACGGTTTGACCCCTCGTAATATGAGGTTGAGTTTTTACTCCCAAAGAAACTTTCAATTGAGGTTGTGTGTATCAACAGCTACTTGATGACAGTTCCTGAGACTGGATTCTGTTCTACAAGGAAATTAAATGACTTCAGATAAAAGAGAAAGATGTATCAGAGCTGGAGCGCACCAAGTAGAAGTGACTGTAAAGATGAGGGGATTATATTCCTCGTGCAGTAATGATGACACGGGGAAGTGATGATGTGTGGAGTGCGAGAAGATAATTTCTTCTTGGTTGTCGTTTATAATTTGTTCACATGGTTTGTTTCCCAAAACGTAAAGTTGTACCGGCTGTGCTGCAAAGCATATGCTTCCCCAATCGTTGGAGAGCTAACAGATGTGTGTGCGGTTCTTCCGCTGCGAGATTACAGCAAAACCCTCCCAAGTGTCAACCATCCAGATGAACACATGTAGAATTCCAGAACAAGTCATGGGAGCTTCAGCTAAAAACAGAACAAAACAAGAACACCTTTTGCCAAGCAGTTGGTTTGTGAGGGAATGGTAACATGTGCCAGCCTTTACTTCAGGACTGGACAAGTTTTGATTGCTTGGATGAGTGGATATTGTTATGGCCCCTTTTTGCTAACGTGTGGCCATTTTTTGCTTCGTCAGTTCAGTTGAGAATGTTGTCAGTGGCACATATCGACAGAGTTTGCACATGTGTTTTACACCAGAAGAACATGTGGATGGTTACACATATAACCTGCTGTGTATTGTCTGGTAGGAATTGGGACAAAACATTTAGTTGTTTTGTTTTTTTCACTATGTCAGGTTGTTGTTCTTGTAATGGTACTACCACATTAAATATTGGCTTACCATAAATGTCAGTGCAATGTATAGCAAAAAAAGAAAGAAAAAAAAACGACAACAAAAAGACTATTCTGTACATATCCTCTATCATTTTGTACCTTCGTAATTTTCTTTTCAATGCGTTTTCTTAATTTCCTATGTATAGAAGAAAAAGGTTTGGAGTCGGGTTGCTATGTATTGCTTGTGCAAATAATTATATTACAATTACAAAACCAATGCGGCATACACGGTAGATAGAGCTTTGGGGAAATTATTCTTTTTCTGTACATGCGCGAGGGTGATGATTTTTTTTTTAGTCAATGAGATGCTACTAGCGCAAAAAGGGATTCCTTTCATTCGACATTTGTATTTGTAGTCCTATCCCTGCTGTCTGCCTTCAAGAACACATGTTCGGCTCTTGTGTATACATAGTTTACATATGGTGTACTCACCATAGAGTAAAATGCTTGCAAGGAAGACATCCAACGGTTGAATCTTGCCCTCTAGAAAATCAACGTCTTTGAGTTTACCGGCAGTAGGCCGGACACGAAGACAAGAATGACCTTTTCTCTATGTGCAATCGGTGATACGGCGTGTGATATGCAACGTGACGAGTTTATCCCAAATGGATGTGTTTCACAAGAAAAGAAGGAATGTTCATGTGAATTAATGAAATTTGGAGTTCATACATGTTGATACTCTCCTCCATTCACAGCAGTGATGTTGACTTGAAGCGTTAGGTCATTAAAGTACCTCGGTAATTATATAAATGAGTGGGGTTTTCTATATTAATGATTAGCTTGTGTAATAAGGTGGGTCTCTTCTCTCTTCTTTCATTTTTGTCTCACTTTGAACTTTGCTATGTCTCTATCTGCCAAATTTCTTTGACTAGTGTGATGAAACAGGATGGGAACTTTACAGAATGCAATTTAATAGGGAAAGAGAAAAGATTTGGTAAGAGGGAATGTTTTTGTTTTTTTCACTTATGAAAGAGTTTGAAATCTCTCATTTCATATTGCATGTCCCCTGCCATTATCGTATCAGCAATCTGGAGGACAGTATTGGCTGGGGAGCATTCAGAACTTTGAAATCTTTGCTTAAAAAAACAAAGTGATAATTGTGCAATTTTGTTAGCTCTGCAGTGAGCACACAAAACAGAGAGGAAATGTTAGCACTGTAGACCAGAAGGAGACTCGATATGTATAAAAAAAAGTAAGAAAAACTTGCAGGGGTCTGTTGAAGATGAATCACTATATGATATCTACAGGGTACAATCACATTGCAACTGGCTGTGAAGTTGTTATGACAGCATGAGACCTTAGTGTAAGCTTTATCCTGTGAAATATCCTAGCTGTTTGGCCTAGGTAGAAAATACTGAGACCAATTTTATGCTGCTCTATCCATTTGTAGTTATTTGTTTTTTGTTTTTTAATGCAATGCAAATATGTAACTTCATTTTTGGGTCAAGCTCTCCATTTGACACTACTGGTTCCACTGTTTAGATTTCTAATTTTTAAGAGAGCATCCAAAATGTACAGAATGGAACGCCACAAAACATGGAGGATAATTGAAGACGACACATCATTTGGGGATCCATTGGTGTAAATGTTGGAAACCAACATAATCTACCACTAACAGAGGGGGATTGACGTCATTTTCCCTTTGATACTACCATCACCAATAATGAGCTTACTGTAGACATTATTGGATTATCGGGGGCGTGTTTAGATGACGTTTAGGCATATTGCAGTGCATACGAAATGTGTGTATTTTTCTTGTGCAAGCAAGCAAATTACCATTATGTACATTTCTGTTTCCAGTGTCACATTAGTTTTTCTGCCGTGGTGTAGCATTATCACTCAAATTTGTCATCCCTTCCTCTCAGGGAAATGATAAAGAATCAAAAATAGTTTTCCATGGACTTCTGTTCAGTGGATAGATATTGAAGAAGCTTCGCGTTTTCAAGGTCCTTCATCCATTTTCCTGAAACATTTTGTCAGCACATGTAGATATTGGTGTATGACATTGACCATACATCCCCTCACATCCATTCTAAGAGGACAGAAGAAGTTATTAATCCAAACTTTTCTTGTGCTTTCCCCCCTCCATCCATCTCTGTATTTTATTAACTGGAAAATGTCGAAGAAAAAGTGGGACAGCCTCATAGATGGTCAATATGTTAAAAGTGTGCCATTTCTCATTTGCTTATAAAATTGAACATGATGTTGTCAAAGTAGCATCGTATAGACCAGTGACCAAAGTGGGCTTGAAATCAAGAGTAATGACGGAAGAAACATTTGTTCTGGTATACTACCACTCTCCCTCCCTTGCATGAAACAGAAAAAAAAAAAAAAATATCCAAACTTTTTTAGGGGTCTACCTTGAGTTTGATTTATGTGATTTAATGGTAATCAGTTGGTATGGAGCGTAATTTGAAAATCAACAAATACGTTGTGAGAACAGATGGGGGCCCTTGAGTTGTTATCCTTCTTTTACATAATTAGTTTAATCCAAGCACACATACACACAATTATCTTGTCAGAGAAAGACAAATATGCAGAAGATGACTTAGTATCTGTGTGGGTATTCTTCCCCTCCCCCCCCCCCCCATCCCACCCCCAACCAAAGGGATTTCCTGTGTAGATTATGGGTACTGTATGTCATGAAATTATTTTAGAGAAATCCTCGTAACCAGCAACTTAGAAAATGTGTGAAAAGTTAGTAGAAATTAAAAAGTTAAAACTCGCAGCATGAAACAACTTGTGTGACGGTCTCCGTTGGGTTGAGAGTATGACATAACATTGAATCCCGTTGTTAATATGTAAAATAATTATCTCGCTTGTGAAATTTCTGTGATTTATCTGTATATTAGGAGAAACCTGGAGACAAATATGAATGAAAAGTGGTTGCAATCTTATTGAAGCGAGGTCTTGCAAATAACATTTGTATTTGCATGAATTTCCAGTTTGCTAACTCAAGTGTATATTTTGTAGGGTCTCATATGTTCTGTACAGGCTCACTGCTAAATGTAACCCAAATTATGTGAAACAATTTGCTTTTTCGTTCTCATTTCTTTCTCCCTTGGGTCAGCAGCGTCTCCAGCTGGTATGAATGTGCAAATTATGCTATAATTAATTCTCATATCTTTGTTTTGCCATTGATTTTTGTGATGTCAGTGTCAATGTCTTGTATATTAAACAACAATATCCCATACTCCTGTGTTTACAGTCTTTTCTTGGTAGCCCCATTGCAGTGTCCTTACAGCCGAATCTCTGGGAATACCGTTATTAAACACATCAAGACATGAATGTATAACATCAGATATACCGATCAATATACCTGATGTAACAGGGTACACGATATATATAGGAAATTTCAGTGGTGCTAACCACTGTACTGGTATTCTCAGAGACGGCTTAAAAGGGAGATTCTCCCGAAACACGCAAGTCTCGATTCTGTGAATGCAGAAATGATGGTAGAACCAAGGGGGTTCGAGAGAATGGAGTCACAACTGTCTTATTTCCTTTGCTAGATGTTCGATGCCGCCGCTCAAAAATATTTGAAGCACGTGCCAAACAGGATCTGCCACGCAGATAGTAAGACAATATGACTCGTGTCTCATTGCATAATCACCAGCCACTTTCCAAGGAAGATATGTCTTTGTGATGGCAATTACTTTCTGCTATCCCTTCTTATAAAAGGTAGGTGGTACAGACACAAGGATGTGCGAATAGAAATTGCGCAAAAAATGCTGAAATAAAGATGAAAATTACTCGACTGGGCATACCCGGGCACTAATCTGATATATCTATCAATAAAGAATTATATTTGAAGATTATTCCATGTTAGTTTTATTTGTCGGAATTGAGCGGAAAAGTGATAAAACCGGCTTTCCAGGATGGTACAGTTTTAAACATTTTCACATGATACAGCTCTGATTTACACTTTTGCACAAATTTCTGCACAGGATTGACTTTTGTTGTCCCCGCCGAACGAGTTCGAGCAGGGGACTATGAAACGGGCTCCGTACGTGTGTGTGTCCGTGTGTCCGTCCGTCCGTGTGTCCGTCCGTCCGTCCGTGTGTCCGTGTGTCCGTGTGTGCGTCCGTGTGTGATCAAAATCTTCAATTTGCTACTTCTCTGTCATTTATGAGCCAATTTTGATTCTGTTTGCTTTATATGATAGCACTACATGGGAGCTTTGAAACTTCTACACAGAATTTCAGTCGTGACCTTTGACCTTGACCTTTGACCTATATTGTACATTTTGCTACAAAATGCTACTCCTTCGCCATTTCTAACCCGATTTCGATTCCGTTTGCTTTATGTGATGGCACTAGGTGAGGGCTTCAAAACTTCTACACAGAATTTTGACCTTTGACTTCTTTGACCTTTGACCTTGATTTTTTGACCTATATTGTACATTTTGCTACAAAATGCTACTCCTTCGCCATTTCTAACCCGATTTCGATTCCGTTTGCTTTATGTGATGGCACTAGGTGAGGGCTTCAAAACTTCTACACAGAACTTTGACCTTTGACTTCTTTGACCTTTGACCTTGATTTTTGACCTATATTGTACATTTTGCTACGAAATGCTACTCCTTCGCCATTTTTAACCCGATTTCGATTCCGTTTGCTTTATATGATGGCACTAGTTGAGGGCTTCAAAACTTCTACACAGAATTTTGACCTTTGACTTCTTTGACCTTTGACCTTGATTTTTGACCTATATTGTGCATTTTGCTACAGAATGCTACTCCTGCGCCATTTCTAACCCGATTTCGATTCCGTTTGCTTTATGTGATAGCACTAGGTGAGGGCTTCAAAACTTCTACACAGAATTTTGACCTTTGTCTTCTTTGACCTTTGACCTTGATTTTTGACCTATATTGTACATTGGCTACAAAATGCTACTCCTTCGCCATTTCTAACCCAATTTCGATTCCATTTGCTTTATGTGATGGCACTAGGTGAGGGCTTCAAAACTTCTACACAGAATTTTGACCTTTGACTTCTTTGACCTTTGACCTTGATTTTTTACCTATATTGCACATTTTGTTACAAAATGCTACTTCCAGCGGGGACATATGTTACGCACCGCGTAATTTCTACTTTTCCTTGTTTTACATGCTTTATAATTTAGTGAAATTTCATTTCATTTCATAAATAGATAAGCAAAATATGGCCAATATCATGTTAACGTTTAAAATGAATCTTCAGATTGCTCAGCAAGATGGCGGCTTTGAACATCGATCATCAAAGGCACAAATGCACCTGTGAAATTCTTTTGTACATCAATAGAAATCTGACAACTGTTTATATAATTACAGCCAGTTGGAACTCCAACTCTTAAACCTCTTTGGTAGAACACATCTTTGAGGTTAGAGGAAATTCAAACAATCGGTTTGGAAAGTTATGAATGCCTAGGTAAAATCTGTGTGCTGTTACGACTGGATTAAATGGCTTCAACAGTTTGTAATGAGACAGTACCTATATATAAAGAAAATAAACTCGAAATCCACCGATTTTCTGTTGGTCGTAATAAAAAGTATACATACTCTTGACTTGTTAAGACACAGGCAAATATTCCCACAAAGGAGGCAAGTCACGCACTTTTTTATTGTGCCAGAAAAATAAGAATGTGTAATTGTCTTTATATTTTCCGTATACACTGTGTATTAATTCCTAATGTTGCATTAGTATTTCTGCATTCACTGAATCTACCTCTCGTATATTTGTTGTCGATTTCCCTTTGAATTCAAACTGTCATGTTAATTCAGACCATAGTGTGATAATGACGACGATGATGATGATGATGATGATGATGATGATGATGAAGACGATGACAATGAGAGATGATGATACTGAATAGCGATAAGATGATAGTAATGATAATGGTAAATTTATATCATAAGGTCTACCACTGCTATTGTAATAAAAAAAGAAAAATGACAAATTACACCACACACGCACACAAAAACACACATACACTCTTAAGCCAAAACCTACAGTAAATGTTGGTATCGGGGGGAAAAAAATATCAAACACAACGTAAAATAGATAATCAGAATGAACCTTGACTGAAAATATCCTCTCCTTTGACTTTATTCTCCACTACACTGACACCAGTGAGACAATAGACATGTCATATTACACTGTCAAGCAAATGACCAACTGTCTGCACTAAACAGGTCTTTTCTTACATACAATGTATCTCACAAGAAAATTACTGGTAAATTTCGGCAGTTCATATCTTGATCTTTACGTCTGCGGAAAAATATTTCTGGTTGTTAACTTTCCAGTCACAAGTTTTTACAGGTGAACCTGCCCACCATAAATCACACAAGGGGCATTAAAATTTTCATATGTAAAAATTGACCATGCAGGATATTCATGAAATCATTTTTATGAACTATTACAGGGATGATACAAGAGATCCTGGGGACTTGTGCTCAATAAAATATCACAAGTTCACCTTCCATGCATTATTGCACACTAATAACATACATCAGGGGTGGGGGGCTAGTGCCCATTTGTGCTGCCAAGTTTGTAGAAAATCTGTCATGGGGTTTTCAAGAAGAAGCTGAAATGTACAAAGTTTATTCATGATGCATGGCACACATCAGATGACAGATGATCGCAATAGCGAGCCTTTGGCTCAGATGAGCTAAAAATGTTTGCTCTCTATAACACAAATGTCTGTAACATCGATGGAGCTCACCAACATCATATCTTGAAAAAGCCGCTGAGGATGTACATAACTAGTTGTTAAACAGAAGCCATTTATTGTCAGCACTGAACTCAGCTGCAGAAGGGTAGGATTATGAGTGTAATTCAGTCAATACTCGTAGCTCCATGCAATAACAAATTAAGCACTAACTGAAATACTGTATCAAAATAAAGGGCAAAGGAAGTGTTGACGGTATCAAAAGTATTGTGATGAATTACGAAACCTATCTTGACAGCTGAGAGTTGCTGGGAACATTGCAAGAGTCACACAAACTGATATAGAGAGCTTCCTCTAGATTGCAGCCCCTGCCTGCTGTCAATCAGGAATTTATCATGCAAATGTGATTGCCTTGAATAGCAACACCTTAGGGTGCTTGAACCATGGCCATGAGATCAATGAGAGTCAAAAGTCTGATATACAGACAAAGTCATAAGTTGAGTAATCAATGCTGCATTTTTAGCATTCAAATGCTCTGTTTGAATGCGAACAAAGTGAGAGTGATAGCAATAGACATGATGGTAAACACTTAACAAATACCTTGTAAGTACTGATCTGTACCTGTGAAAATTAACTACATTGTAACTGACTTTGCAGCTGTAAAGAATATAGCAGTCCTATAAACATTGGTATTATCAAGTATAATTACTTGGAACTCTGTTCTGTGCCACAACTCTCCCATACATCATCTCAGTTCTACAGTACCTCCCTTCTGAATATGCATTTGTGACCCGCTACAACAAAAAGGTCCTAAAGTCGCGCACGGCCGAAGCCGTGAAAATCGAGTTTGAAGTCAGAGCATTAAAATTGGTCAAAACTTACGATTTTCTGATTTTGATATATTATTGGAGTCTAACATGTCTTCTATCATCTGTCAAAATTTTGAAGCAAAATGATCAAAGGAAAGACCAAAAAATAGCGTTTTTCTGAGCCATGTTTTTTTGGCGTTTCAACGAAGCAGAAACTGGTTCGAAAATTTGGATTGAGCGCCACAGATAGGTTCCGCCCAAACAACGACCAGAGTGATCTCATTGGTCAGTTTGCTGCTTGCTGTTAACTGAAGCGTGGTCACTGATTGGTTGGTGAGGAGACCGCCGACGCTGATGTGCTTGAATGAACTCTTCGGGGGTTGCTAGGGCTTACCTTCTATTGTCCAGAGGTGAAAACTGACTTGCGTGTCCCTTGATCGCGATTGCCTCGAAAGGAAGACTTTTAGGGCGCTTTTTTCGAAACAGTGATTTTCCAGACGTCTCGACATGCTCTCTTTTAAACATCGATATCTCCGCAGCCGATTATTTTTATAAAATGTGTTAAATATCAATTTAAAGCAGAAAGATTAGGGGATTATATCATGCAATTTAAAATAATCGACCTCGCCCGACTTTAGGATCATTTTGTTGTAGCGGGTCACATTTGGTGTTTTGGAGCAGCAATTCAGTTCTTAAAAACAGCATCATGTCTTCATAGATACCATCACAACTTTTCTGTGGGACAGACTCCACATAAGGCTGGAACATAGCCCCAAAAACACTTCCACTGCATCTCTCTGATCGTGACTCAGAGCTGCAGATCTCGTGTGTCCTCTTTGCATTCACCTGCAAATGCACTTGATGCCACATAATCAGCTCCATGACAAACTCAAACCTGAAGATAGAGCTTAACACTGGAGGAAGAGTTGATTCACTGATCTCAGCAGAGAGGGCAGTCTCACTATCAAAATATCTCAGCACCACACTGCTTGCTGCTGGGGTTGGGGCTCAATGCTTTCCTTCTTCACAAGAGTTCTGCGTTCAGCTGATAATGGCATGGAGGATCACTCCTCGAACATTCATTCTTTGAACTTCCACTCCTGCCGACACATGGGGCACTGCTGGTGGACCTGCTGCGAATTCAGCCACTTCAAAATGCAGTGCATGTGGAAGACATGAGAACACTGCCCCCACACTGTAAGAAAGAGAAAGGAAAAAAGACACAAGGTTGCCAGTTTTCAGGATGATGCCATGAATAGTAGCAAATCATTCAATTTGCACCATCTCTAAATTTACAGGTGTGTTAGTGTGTGCTGAAATACTTGAGTATGAATTGAGTGTGACTCCACTGCAAAATAACCACAGAAAAAAAGGTCATCATACATGTACATCAAAGAAATGCCATAAAAAGGTATAACTTTAGAATTTTAATTCGTATTTTCTACCCACATCCCCTCCATTTCTTGCACTGGCTGTGGCATCTTCAAGTCATCAGAAGAATAAAGAGTCTACATAATAAACCAGGGTAAATGATGCATGCTCATCATGTACAATGATGATGTATCTACCATGTAACATGCACATTTATGGAGTAATTATCCAAATCCATACATGTACATCCTCCAAAATTCAAATCAATCAACCAACCAATCCTCCCAAGATTTTAACCCATTGAGGACTGACTAATTTCGCTACAACATGCATTTCTCATAGACCCCTGCCCAAGTATACTCAGGACTTATCCTCAACAGGTTAATAGAAGACAAGTGCGCCGGCAATATTACAGTGTATGTGATATATAAACAATGTCATCTGACATCAAAATAGACGAGATACAAAATGTCACTTGAAGACAAGTTAGGCAATATGCTTGGGGTCATCTGATACTGGTCAAGATAAATTGGGGGGGAGGGGAGGACATTCATTTGCGCATATCTACCCACACAATAACATAAGAGACAAGTTAAGCAAAAGATTGTGTTTGAAAACAAAGAAAACTAGAAATGTCGCTACAGCGACTGGTTATACCCCCGCCAAACAACATTTCATAAGCTTTGGTCAAAACAACATTTCATAAGCTTTGGTCAAAAAACTGAGGAAGTAGTTAAATCCGCAAGATCTTTCCTTGATCTTCTGCCATTAATATGCCGTTACCATGGCAACGTACTTTCGGGTACTGTCGAAAAATGCGTCTTGCACATCTACAACCAAAGGCACACATCTGTACCAAGTTTCATGGAAATTGGGCAAAAACTGAGGAAGTAGTTTGCAACACAAAATTTTCCATCATTTTGGCTCATAATATGTGAGCTGTTACCATGGCAACATACTTTTTGTCACTGTCAAGAAATGTGTCATGCTGACCTATATCCTAAGACAAACATTCAATATGAATTCCATGAGAATTGGAAGAACACTGATGAAGCAGTTTTGCCATGAAGCATTTTGCCCTATATTTTACCAATAACATGCCGTTACCATGGCAACGCACTTTTTACCACTGCGGAAATATGTGTCTTGCACATTAACATATTCAGATGAACATCTGTACCTAATTTCATAAAAATTGATCAAAAACTGTGGGAGGAGTTCGCGACGCAAGATTTGTACCCATTTTTGCCCATAATATGCCGTTACCATGGCAACGTACTTTTGGGTACTGTCAAAAAATATGTCTTGCACATCTACAACCCAAGGCACACATCTGTGCCAAGTTTTATGGGAATCGGTTGAAAACTGAGGAAGTAGTTCGCGACGCAAGATTTGCAACGGACCGACCGCCCGACCGTGCGCTGATTCCTATATACCCCCTTCAAACTTCGTTTGGCGGGGGTATAAAAAGGGGTAACGAAAAACTAAATTTTGACAGCTCTCTCATACTGTACCTAATGGGCAGTCATCACCAGGCATCTTACAGTCTGGGCAGCAACCGTCAAAGGCCATGCGACAAATTCCACAGTTGTCATCGTTGGCTATCCATCGCCATGTAGCCACAGCTGTCCAGCTGAAAGTGAAACGAAGCATTCAAACTCTCATTTAATTCAAATCGCACAGAACAAAACAAAACAATAAAGTGCAGAGGTATCGTGAACACAAGTGTTGCTCAAAAAATACAGGCAAAAACTGTATTAAGTGGGCATTCAAGGGAGATGGAAAAAGTGGCTGCTAAAGAAAGGGTCTTTAACATGGCTTTTCTCCAGGAGGGAATTTTTCTAGTGGCCTTATATAGCAGGTGGCCGCTATAATGGCCACAATGAAAGTAGGCTTGACTGTAGTTTGGGAAGACCCTTCTACTTCAACCATCTGTGATAACATTTCAGCAATCCAATTTCCAATCTATCACTAGTGTGAACATGAACAAACATACAAATAAACAAAAGTACATTTATCCTGCTCAAGCTACAGTTTGATGGTAATTTTTAGCACCCATGGTCAGCCATGAGACTGAGTAATATGGTTTCAACTCTATGGGGTCAATGCCAAGAATTCAAAAGAATCAATAGTCAACAGAATAATACTAAATCCAAGTGTGACCTAATGATGACATGCACCTTTACTGCATTGACACTAGCAAACTTGAACAATTATTGCTTGACATCACAACTGTATGTCCTCCAAGAATGTCTTACAAATATTAAATTCATCATGGATAGATCTCAACTTTTTGCTCAAGATTCACCTAAAGAGTTTTCCACATTTTAAAGTGTAAATCATCAGTGTCCCTGTTGTCTTCAAACATACATGTACCACGGTACTAGTCTAGGTTCTCTCTTTTTCTCATCTCTTGTCATATTTACATTGTATATCAACTGATTTAACGCATTCTCCTTTCTTAACATGTACAGATGTACATGTACCTCTTTGCTGTATGAATGGTCTACAATAGATCCAGAACTCTCATATTTCATTTGCGTATATATATATGAATTCCAGTTAGTAGCTCTGTCTCTATAGGGGTATAATACCATGGCACAAATACTCACCCTTTAAGGAAAAAATGATTCCATTGAGAATGCATCCAGACACAAAAGTCAGTCAAGGACAACAAACCAGGGAAGGAAAGAACATGAAATCAAGTTAGGTGAAAGAAAACAATACAGTACAGATTGTTCAAGAGCAAAATAGAAAGGGTACTGTCCAACATTTGATTGAAGGTTTTATACAAGCATGCCAATCCTGCACATAGGAGTGAATAGCCATTGTCCTTAAGGGTCTACCTCACTGGAGAAGTTGCTGTTGCTGTGGCTGCTGCAACTCATCTTTCCCCACAACTTGTGCAACTCGAAAGACCCCAAAATAGCTTGTGCTCTCACCAAGAAGGCAACTCCACGATGACATCTGAGAATTCTCTAAACAAGGTCTCAACTTTTCACCCTTTTTTAAGTTGCAGGGACGTCAGTGGCGGATCCAGAGGGGGGCACACCGGGCACACGCCCCTCTTTAGTTTTTGCCAAAACAAAAGAAATACTAAGGAAAAATGGGGAGGGGGCGCATGCCCCTCTTTAATTTCGTGAAGGTGCCTCCCCTTTACGGAATTCCTGGATCCGCCCCTGGACGTCTCGACAACTTCGTCGGTAAGTTGCCATAGGTCTCCGCAAGGTCGTGGACAAGGTCAAAACTTACCCACTCTTAGGTTGGGATTTAAAAGGGGATTATAAAATATCTTGCAAATCATTAAAAAAAAAAGTTGATCAAATCCCAGGTTGAGTTTCTAACAACGCGGCAGGCCGGCCCAATAAACTTCACAGGAGCCAGCATACCCTGACTGTGACAATTCATCACATTTGTTGGCTAATTTCAGCAGGCCGTGCACCCCTGGCTGCCAGGCATACATTACGTGCGTAGGTATTCGATGAGTAGCGAGTGAATCTCGAAATGGCATAAATTTGTAATGTCTGCATGCACACGACAATGTTTAATTGCAATAACTTCATGTATTTATGGTCCAAGTTGCATTGTAATGACAATGTAAAGAAGCTCAATCATATGAGAATATAATTCTGGAACCAAAATATCATCAGTTGGAGTCATTTTGAGGTCAAAAGGACAAAACTGAGTGTGTGTGGCCCCTTAACCCCTGGATTGCACAGGGGTGCTGTAGATCAACATAGATCTCTATATCTAGACCAGGGCCTAGGTCTTTTGACATTAAATTTAAATAAAGGCCCCATCACACTAACGTTAGAATGAATGCCCAACGAATACCCAAAAAAAAAAAAAAAAAATTGACGATATGTTTGCATCCATTGGCATTGCTAATATCAGAACAGTTCTTTACAATAACATGTTTGATGTTCTTTGTATGATTAACTATTCATATGGATATGCAAAGGCCAGAGTACGCTGGAGCCAATTTTTGTTATTTGAAACATATTTTCTTCTTTGATAGTGATACTATCCAACACCCCTCAAGCTCTGCAGGGAGGAAATCATGTACATCTTTATTAAATGACAGCCCCAATTGGTGCAAAATAGATTGCCTGCAGGGATCTCTGTGAATCCCTACAGCTGTATGTATGAATAACGGTAACGTTAGCTAATTCAATATGGTACAAAGAATGTCAAACATGTTACGAACTATTCCTGTATTACTAGTATTAGCAAGGGATGCAAGCGATGAATTCATTGCTGGGTTGGGCATTAATTGTTAGGCTTTCATTCGCACTGGGGATTCGCTCTGCCACTCTACAGGGCTGCCAACTCTGTTACTCATTTTGGTCCTTTCTCACTCTCAAACTTTATTTCATTTGCATGCATTTCTATTGATCTCACTCTCAACTAGTTTCCAGTGTTGGCAGCCCTGCTATTATAGCCTCTGGTGTGACGCGGCCTTCTATTTGCTATAGGGGTCTAACCGCAGCAGCGACCCCAACGCAACAGTAACACGTACCCGACTGGTTACAGCGCCCCGCGCCAGGGTTTAGGGGGTCTACCGTCTAGTATTGATTAAATGTATAGAGTAAAATATCCCGTTTGCGGCAGTTTAAGCATTGTTAAGGGTTTTTCCAACTTGTAAACAAATCAGGCAAATTATTTTCAACCATCTCGTATATCATAGACAAGATTATTCATTAACACAATTGTTTTCATAAAAGAAATTTACCATTGACCAACGCAGTTTTCATGATTTACCAGGGCAAAACCTGGCACAGTTTTCGCCGATAAGGGCGATATGCGATGTAGTATTTCTGCTTGTGGCACGATGTACGATCCCTATGCAATGCGCGCGTGCTCCGCGATCTTTAGCTGAACGCCTTCACATGTCTCGCGAACATTGCGTAAGCGCCAATTCCCATTGTGAAAGCACGTGAAAATAGCGGGCGCACATGCATTGGCCGCAAACAAGATTGCAATTCTGGCGGTGTTGTTGATGTCTTTCTCGTGTTTTTCTGAATTTTTTCGATGGTAACATCCACTTTCCGAACAAAAATGGCGGCCCACATCGGCTCGCGAAAGTTCTATTTTATGTGAGGATATGTTTTCAAAATCCATGAGCATCGGGAAAACGACAAAAAAAATCAAGTTTCTTGGACCATTATTTCTTAATTGTTACGTTAAGAAGTACCGAAAATTTTATTTTGGATGCGATATGTTGTCATTTAGGTGAGAAAATTTCACTTTCTTCAGAGATCGAGCCCATTTTATCGGTTGGTTTTTGTTGATTGCTAGTGTGTTAGTATATGTGTAGTGTGCATGTAACAGTGCATGTAACAGTGCAACAGAGCAACTTGGACGTGGTCAGTGGTGGACGTCTCTTTTCATCCTCTCCGCCTCTTGAGCTCTCTCCGCCTCTCTCCTCACGTGGACCTCTCTCTCGAGCGATACGGGTGAAGGCTGAGCCGGTTTCGATGAGTACCACACAAGTGCATTAAGTTGATAAATAGAAAAGAAATATGTTAGTTTAATAAATATTAGGAAAATTTATATATAAATTAATCTGGATTAGTTTAAGGTTTACAGTAGTTCTCTTTGGGGCACTTTGGGGCGCTTCTACTCCTGAATACCTTTGTTTGTCTATGCTGTTTCTTTTTCCCTTACTCTATATCTGTGTGTTCCGTGATACAAGCGGCTCTGTTTAATGATTCATTTATATGTTCCTTCTGTTTCATCTACTCATCGTTTTGGAGTGACACATCTCATCGTGTTTTCTTCTCCCGATACCTTTGCATTCCTTGTATCACACTCATAGTTTATACACGTGTATACCCTCCGCTTAGCAAGTTGCTATGCGTACGGATACAGTTTCTTTTTCTCGTGATACACTCTGCTTTTACATGACCTACTCCTCATATCCTTGTATGTATTGATTATTTGCATATTGTATCTGTATTGATTATCTGAATACTCATCACTGTACCAATTTATGATACAGCAGCCTTTAATTTCATTGTATTTTATCGCAGGCTGAGGTGAGGTGAGGGAATTTCCACCTCATCCCGCATTGTTGTACTTTGATTACTATACTAATTTCTGCAGGTTTTTTTTTTTTCTAGTTTTCTATACTCTCTATAGTTGTGCGCGTTATAACTACAACGCTCCCTCCCTTCTCCATAGGTTTCATTGTCAGGTGCATTTCCTGTACAGTTTCTCTATACCCCATAGATTTTATACTCTGTCCTTTAACAGACAAAGTGGACATTCCTAAGCACGGAGATTAGCCCAGATACTCGCTACAAGCTCCACTGAAACTTTCCGGGAATTTCTTTCCTCCCCCCAGCAATAACAATAACCGTTTCCAACACCTCACACAAACCGACGCCCTTTATTTAGCTTACAAATTCTCTTCCTCGCACCTTCCTTAATCCTTTCATCAGTGACAATAGAAAGCCAGGACTAATTTCGAGTCTGTGGTTTACATACTCGCATCTCTGTGTTTTGTAGGTCCCTTCCACCTGCACAGTTCCCATTTCTCGTTTTGTTTGCTTTGTTTTCTACCTCTCCCATACAATCATTACTAAGACATAGGTTCAGTTCATTCAAATCCATCAAATATGGAAGACACCGAAACGGAACCTGACCCCGACCCCAATGACACCATGTTCACTCAGCTACTGTCAAAAGGAAAAAACGATCCCGAAAAGACACTATATCACTCGAAGACAACGAAGATGAATTCCACACCCCCTCACGGCCGTCAATCTCACTTTTCGTCACTATAACCGGGGTTGACAAAAACATAACTCAATCCAACCCTATACAGGTAGCGAGAGAAATCAACCGCATAGCAGGACACGTTGTACATGTACAACGACACCCTAAATCGTTCGTCATTAAATGTGCCAATTCAAAACAAGTCCATTCTTTTTTAGCGACAACCAACTTCTGCAACACTTCAGTCTCTGTCACCAACACCAATACCCCCCTCAACTCAACAAAGGGAGTAATCAAACGCGTACCCGTTGATCTAACAGACGACTCAATTCACCATGAATTACGGGATCAGGGAGTCACCGAAGTTCACCGCATTTACAAAAAGGTCAATAACACTCGCTCAGCTACATCCGTTGTCATTGTTACTTTTAAACACAAATCTCTTCCCTCAGCTGTTTCATTAGGGTACGAACGTTTTGAAGTATCGACGTACATTCCCCCCATCACGCGATGCTTCAGATGCCAAAGATTCGGACACAGCATCGACACCTGCCGTTTCAAGCAGCGGTGTGTCAGGTGTGGCGAATCCCACCAACTTGACCAATGTCCAATGAAAGGTACTCCTCGATGTTTACGATGTGGGGGTCCCCACAGTGCTGCCTACGCCGGATGCCCAAGTACAAACAAGCAAGGAAAATACAATCAGTCAAAGTACTAAACAAATTGTCTTATGCAGATGCGGTCCAGCACGTACGGAATTCAACACAAACTACCCATAACCCTCCTCCCGAAAGCTCAGCTTCTCAAGTCATCGCAGACCCCATCACTCTCGTCTCCCCACGCCGATTAACCAACCCTCCTCCTCCCACACGAACTCATCCCTCACCGCCACGTCGTCTGCTACCCCTGAACCTCAACGCATTCACGCCACAGCCAAACACTCTCGAGTCCTCCCAACCCCAAACTTTCCTCCCATAAGACCTCCGACATCTGACGCTTCAACACAGGTAGACAAGCTTAACCAGTCTTCACAATGTTCTCCAGGTTCTCCACTCACAGTCGAAAACCTGGTTACCTTCCTTGTTTTTGTTATTAATAACCTAGAGACAGCCAACTTGAAGAGCAACAGAATAAAGCTAACAGTACAGGCCGCCAACACCTGCTTTGGCACTATAATACCACCTGAAAAAATCCATGAACTTTTATCATCCATTTCTCAATAATGGATACGCTGCTACTCTGTCTTATACTTTGTTCCTCTCCCTTGCTCATTATGCAGTTTACCCTCTGGCAGTGGAACGCCCGTGGAATATCGTCCAACGGACATGAACTAGTTCACAATATTAACACCTCTACACACCCCCCACACATTATTTTGATTCAGGAAACCTGGAGCCATAATCACACAAATTTTTTTATTCCTCATTATGTATCCATCTGGCGTCACCGTCCCAACTCCCTTAGAGGAGGATGCGCCATCTTCTTACGCTCCGGTATCACATACGACATCATTAACTGCGCCCCCACACTCGAGGCGCAACAAGTAAATGTCTTGTTAGGTACTGTTAAATTGTCTGCTGTAAATTTTTACAATCCATTAAAAAAACTTACTTTAGATAATCTCAAAGAGCTAACCTCCAATTGTCTTCCAAATTTTATATTAGCAGTTGATTTTAACGCTCACCATCCCATGCGGGCGGAACCACGGAAGATCATAATGGGAGATTAATAGTTGACTATATATTAACCAACAGCATATCTATACTGAATGATTCTTCTCCCACACGAATCAATATTTCACGCGGGACATCATCTTCCATAGATTTAACTCTCTCAAGCCCTTCTCTAGCCGCACGATGCAACTGGTCTGTCTCTACTACCACGATGGGAAGTGATCACTTCCTGATCAAATGTGATATAGCACTAAATGCACCGGTACCTAACATCATTCCCACTGATTCTAGATCAGCAAAACCATCATTATCCTTTCACAGGGCCAACTGGGAGCTGTTTGAAAAGGAATTAAACAATATTTATAAGATGAAGAATGTTGATATTGAAAATATTTATGACTTTTACAATTTTTTCATCTTACGTATGCATCCAGAAAGCAGCGGATACTGCCATTCCAACTAATAAAATCAGAAACCTTCCTCCTAATCCTTGGTGGAATCAAACATGCACCGAAGTTACCAAGGCTAAACACAGAGCTAAAAGAAGACTGGAAAGTTCATATTTATATACTGATTTATGTGCATACCTCAAAGCCTCCGCTCTGGCGAGGAAAACGATTAAACTTGCCAAACGTGTACATTTTGAACAGTTTTGTAATACCTTAAACCGGTTTACTCCCCTTTCTACGATATGGCGTAAGATTAAAATACTTTCCAATAACCGCCAGCACGGCACACCTTTTCCTTCTCTCCATATCAATGGTTCTCTCTTTTCTGATCCCCTAACTATAGCCAACGCCTTAGCAGCCTCCTTTTGTGAGAAGTCCGTTTCTTCTCCCTTTTCCACACGTGAACTACCCACAATGGCTACACCGAATATCATTCATGATAACAACTCCCCATTAAACTCCCCCTTTACACTCAGGGAACTGAAAAAAGCCATCCATGTTGCCAAAAATTCGTCACCTGGAGCTGACGGGATCAACAAAGAGCTCATCTCCCACCTGACTGATAGCATGATCCATTCGCTGTTACGGATGATAAACCACATATGGGACACTTCCACCCTACCACCCCAATGGAAGCACTCTATCGTCATACCCATTGTGAAACCCGGCAAGGATAAGCACGACATACGTTCTTATCGTCCTATCTCTTTGACTCCTTTCTTATGCAAGACAATGGAACGAATGATATGTAGCAGATTAATTTATGTTATTAACAAACACCACTTGGTGTCTCACACTCAATCCGCTTTCTTACCCCATCGCAGAATAACCAACAACCTTCTTCTTCTTGAATCAGATGTCCGTAAATCCCTAATCACTAAACAATACACCGCAGTTATTTTTTTAGATCTCAGCCAAGCATTCGACACTGTCGACCACAATGCCCTTATTGCCAAACTCAAATCCATCGGACTACAAGGTAGATTCCTTGACTGGATCCGCAACTTTTTAGACTCGCGGACTTTACAAGTGCATGTTGATTTCACTCTGTCAGATACCTATCACCAAAATATCGGTCTCCCTCAAGGAAGCGTTATTAGTCCAATTCTCTTTACTCTTTTTATCAACGATATCTCTTACTGCAGCAAATCTAATATATCTCTTTACGCAGATGACATAGCGATTTGGCGTACTTCCACCAACCTACGATACATAAATTTCAAATTACGGGTGGACATCGACAACGTCGCTTCCTGGCTGAAACAATGGGGCCTCTCCTTATCAAGCAATAAATCCAAAGTAAGGATTTTTTATCCATGATCAGTTGCCGCCAGTAATTTCAACATACAAATATCTGATACTCCTTTAGAAATTGTGCCAAATTACAAATACCTCGGTGTCATTTTTGACTCCTCCCTGACGTGGTCGCCTCATGTCAATTACATAGTGAATAAATGTAATAGACGCCTTAACCTTCTTAGGTCTATATCCGGCACGTCGTGGGGTGCTGATACTAAAACTTTGCTATTGTTTTATCGTGCATTAATACGTCCCCACCTTGATTACTCATGTGAAATCTATCATTACATTTCCCCAACGCTCGCCAAGAAGCTGGACTCAGTTCAAGGCCACGCTCTACGTATTGCCACTGGTGCTCTTCCCTCCACCCCGCTACACTCTCTCCAAGTGGAATGCCATGAAGCTCCTTTAGACATACGCCGTGAAAGGGCCGCTTTCAACTACTGTGCATATTTATTTACTCTCTCCACCACTCACCAAGCCCGGGCCGCCATTTCTGACTGCTGGCAGTTTGCTACAGTCAAATGGCCTGAACACAAAAAACCGTTTGCCCTTCGTACCTCATATTTATTTCCCACTTTCAGCAAACTCATCCCGCTCTCTGACTGCCCGTGTCCGCCATGGTCAATAACACACCCAACGATTGATCTCTCTATACACGACCACTGCACAAAGACTTCCCACCTTGAAATGCAAAAACAATCTGCTCTCCAGATAATCAACACCGTTTATGCTAACCATCTTCATCTCTACACAGACGGCTCTCACGACCCCGCCAGCAACAGGGTTGGCATCGGGATTTATATCCCCCGCCATGAAATAAAAATTCATGAAAGAACCTCCCAGCTATCCACATGCCGTGCTGAACTCGCTGCAATTTTAGAAGCCCTTACCTGGCTCGAAACTTCACCGCCGTTGGAAGCTGCAATATTTTCAGACTCCCTCAGTGCTCTGTCTTTATTACAAAATTACTCCTCCAATAAACATGATCTAACTTGCGAAATTTTATTGAAATGTTCACAATTATTAGCAAACGGATTTTCTCTTTCCCTGGTCTGGATTCCCTCACATTGTGGCATTAAAGGTAACGACTGTGCAGACTCTCTCGCAAAGAAAAGCCTTAAAAAAGATTATATAACCATCATGATCCCTCCTACTGTTTCTGAAATTAGACAATTAATTTCGACAAAATTTCTGGATGCCTGGAACGAGACCTGGCGCACATCCACCCATGGTCGTCATTTATACTTTATCCATAGTAATGTTAAACAGCCTTTCTTCATCAATTGCACCTGCCGACAAGACGAAATTATCATCCATCGACTCAGAGTGGGTCGTGCTCGACTCCCTGCTTTCTTACATTTAATTCATAAACACCCCACTGGCCTCTGTCATATCTGCAACTCTCCAGATACTGTAGGACACTACTTGCTATACTGCACACGATTCCAGAAACAACGCATAGCATTAGCCCAAAGATTACATAAACCCATCTTGCAGTTGTCTGATCTCTTCTCGAATCAGCAATCTATGGACCACCTGCTTCAGTATGTCAAAGACACAAACCAATATTTTAATCTTTGATTTTTTCTACCTTCTCTCTCTATCCCACTACCTACATTATACATAGGTCTGATGTTTGCAGAGGCTTCTCACTCGATTGCATCCACTATCATGTTTAGGCTCTATTTTAACTTAGAAGTATACCCACCCACTGGGAGAACTCCACCCTCGTGTACCATCGACATACTCAACACCGTCTCTGTTTTATATCAGTACCATGGCACTCTACTACTTGTATTCAAAGCCGTGCTTTGTTTTTATACCGTTATTTTTCTCTCAGACCTGCGGATCATCAATGGCTCGTGGCAATGCCTAGTATATGTGACTCATTTTTCACATTCCCTTTTTTTTTTGTAACTTTGGTAACGGGCTGACCCTATGTCAGAGAGAGGAGCTCAGCACCCTCCACCCCCCTAGCTAGCTGTCTATTTTCTCTGCTCTGTCCTCACCCTTTCCGCTATTCTTCTATCATTCCCCTCTTCCATGATGTCCCTGCCTACTAGGCTAATAACAATTTAACACCTAGGCCGATAAGTCACTAGAGGCGCCTGCCCCCGGGAAAGGCCGAGACTTCACCGGCGTCGGCCGGTGGGTCCTCTACCTGCCTGGCCGACGGGAACGGCGTAACCCTGCATTTCTCTCGATGCAGGAGTAGGCAGATGACATTATTTCCGGAACCCTGTCCCTTTTCCTTCCGATGTACATATATCACTTGTAAATATAAAAATAAATGTAACTGTTTTTTTTTGTAAATAATTAGAAGTAACTTAGGTTTTTATGATTAAATTTAAGGGTATTTTTGAATAATTATATTTTTTTGGAGCAAATTGCTCACTCGGCAGAGAGCTCCACAATTCAAAAGAACAACAACAACAGTGCAATGCTGTGTTTAGCGGTATATTACCATGTATGTTGTACCTGCCGCGAACGGATGCACGGCCGCTTACTGCCGCAGTTACTCTAGTAGATTCTAACCGGTTACATTTCATATTATAGAATGGGTAGAGAGAATCCTGCGATCTGATTGGTCGAGAGCTATGTGTTCATTTTTACTGGCCACACGCTGAGTCACAGTGGTAAACATGTTATCGCACACTCAGCAAGAGTACGCGTACTTGTAACAAAGGTTCGCGCACTAAAGCAAGCGTTCGCACACTCAGTTTGGCCATGCATCCAGTAAAACTGATGCATGGCTGGCCATGCATCCAGTAAAAATGGTAAGTACGGGTATGCATGCCCGTTTACGGCAAGCCAAAAGGAAATGCATCCAGTAATTTTGTCATCGGGTAACACGATAGAAAAATGAATTTTTGACAAGAAAATTACCCATTCTATAAATCAGATGACGCACATGTCTTTTCGTGCGTCAGTCGGAATGTAGTGTGCATGCGGTAACTATGGAATTTAGCCTAAACCCACTCGGCTTCGCCTTGTGGGTTAAGCATTCCATAGTTACCTTATCATGCACACAATTCCGACTGACGCACTCAGACCTGTGCATCATTTGTATATTTACCCCTTTGGGCTTCATCTTCAGCACACCACCAACATGACCAAACTCCAAGCAAAGTCAACGATTATCATTCATTAGTATCTACTCGCTCTCTGCTGCTGATTAGCCCGACAGACGCCGTAGCGACTTACGTCCAGTGTACACGGTGTACAGCGACAGGGCTGTGTGTAAACCGCACATCAGCGACCGGGGTTGAAGGGCTGTACGTATGCTGTGCAGTGTACGGTCATGATGGCTACAGCTGAGCCGAGTCTTTAACAAATTCTGACCTGTGATTAGTGTGAACAATAAACCATACTTATAGATCTACTCACTTTTCACTTTAACTTTCATGCTTTTAGTCTGTGAATTCCTGTTTAGGACAAGCTCCAAGGTCTGTCTGTTTACTTCCGTCCTTTAGTTTTATACAAATCTGTTGAGTCAAATATCGCGGGCATCTCTAACGTACAGCTGTACAGTAGTTGTGACGAGAGTCCGATCGATATCCATCCAAGCCATCGAGAGCATGTATATAGCTTTAGCGGAACAACGAAGGGAAGGAAGAAAATTGTATGGTGTCTTCAAAATCACAGAAAGAAATTGTCAATTCAATTCAATTCAATTCAATTTTATTTGTTCAATTCCACCAAGAAAACAAATTACAGAAATTGTAATATTGAGTGAAGACAAGAAATCAATGATTACACAAACATGACAGATAGCTAAAAAGAGTGAACATATAATACATGAGGTAGAAAAAATAGGAGTCCTGCTGAGAAGCAAAGCTTGTAAATTGCAGAAACTCCTATTTACAGATACAAAAAAAAAAAAAAAAACCACCAGATACACAAGACTGGAAATTTCAGCCTGAAAACTATATACAATATATACATACAATATGCGAAAATGAAATATTCAGTGACAGAATTAATCAAGAACATTATAGTAAAGTATTTTCACGCATTCTATTTTGAATATTTAATATTGGGAGTGTTTGGCTTCTATTAATAGTGGATATCAAGTCGCCAAATTCTTCCTCAGAGGAAGTCAGGTCGTGTCTTGCCTAGTCTTTGGACATGATGTAGGCCTGTACTCTCCATGCTACCACATTCAGGGGCCGTGGGGGCCGTGGGGGCCGTGGGGGCTCGGGCCCCCACACTTTTTGTGCACCATACAATGGAAGAAAGGTGTCATCACTTTGGGCCCCCACACTTTTTTCAACCCGGAAGTACGTAAGTGGCACTAAAATGGGAGGGGACAGTGAAGGAGCTGAGGACCTTTTTTTTTTTTTTTGCTTGTTAGCTGAAGAAACCCGCCGGGAAGAGTACGGGGAGAGATGAGCTGAGGACCTTTTTTTTTTTTTTTTTTTTTAGCTTGTCAGCTGAAGAAACCCGGAAGTGGACGGGGACGGGGAGAGATGAGCTGAGGACCTTTTTTCTTTTTTTTTTTTTTTTTTTTTGCTTGTTTTCGTAGCTCATGAAACCCGGAAGTGGGCCCCCTTTTGAAAACACTGCGCCCGCCCTGACATTTTTTGACCCACAATCACTCAGGCCGTGTTATAGCAAACGAAATCAGACTTTATTCTATAGGCCTATTGGGGGAGTTATAAATAACATCTGTCAGTCAAGATGACATTGGATCTGCCATGCTCTCCAGATTAGAGAACCAGTGGTATCAAAATAAGTTTGCCATTATACGGAGATCTAACCTTTTATCATCTTATGTTAAATATTGGGGGGGGGGGGGAGAAGGAAAACATGAAATAAGGTAACCCTGCTTCACCAAACTCGCTGAGATATATATAGGCAGTTATGCACGTTGTCAGTGGCGGATCCAGGGGAGAGGGCCACTGGGAGCGCACTGGGGTGCCCCCTTTATTCTTTACTAAAACAAAAGAATGAAAAGAAAACATGGGGGCACGTACGTGCGCCCCCTTTGATTTTGTAAAGGTACCCCCTCTTTACGGAATTCTTGGATCCGGCCCCAATCCAGAATACACCCCTGGTTCTGTAGCGGTATAGGGTATATGCCTGCATGTTTAGTGTCTTTGATGATTTGCTCTTGCCACTGTGTAATTCTAAAAGAATGAAATTTCGAATTTCTCTTGGGACAAATATGTGGGAGGTAAAATAAAGTACTAGTAATGTCGATTTACCATAAAACTTGCAATATATGCTTTCTCTTATATAATTCTCTCGCGATAATTATGGGGCCTTGATCCAATGATGACATTCCTTAAACTCATCAATGCAATGTGCAAGTAGTTCATACTTTGTCAAGGTCACCAGAAAAGCAGGGCTCAAAGAGGTGAGAATTTGAGTTTGAGAATTGGAATAAATACGCCTGCTAGGCGAGCCCATCACACGTACGTGTTGTTCTGGACAGAGGATGTTTTCTTTTCTTATTGCGAAAGAAGTTACCGCAGTAGGACAGCGACTAGTCATATTCAGGTGGCAACTTCATTGTATATTCCAACATGGCAGCCTCCATGGGTAGATTTGGAGTCAGGAGTTGTCGATTATTCAATCGAGTTGGTGTAAGTATGTCGGTAAATGTACAAATAGTGCATGGGAAGCATTTCCTTATGGAGATAAAGAGTCCTTGTCGTCAAGTAATCTTATTATTTGTAGTCAAACAGTGAGGTAAAATATTCAGAGTATATTACGTAGATGTAAGTGATTGTGTAGTCCCGCATATTTATATTAGTGTCAGTAAATATTTGTATATCATTGACTTGCCCCGGAGACCGCGCCGCCAGGCGCGGTCCTGGCGGCTTCCCCGCAGTTTCGCTTATGTTATAGTTCAAGTATTCTGTGCGCTTGTGCAAGTGATTGTGAATTCTGTGAACATCGGTGAGCTGCTTATAAGACATCATTTTGTGCATCACAAGCAATGAAATGCATCAAACAGTCGCCGATGATAGTCATTTAGGTTTCATCGACCCATGTAAGTATTCCTAGTAGTTTCTGTTGAAAAATTAAGGAAATATAGCGCCGCAAAGGCACCCATTTGTTCAACATGAAGATCTTTTATGGGAGCACGGCGCAGCCGCCACACTGCGTGTGGCGGCTGTCGCAGTTAATCATTGACCAAAGACAAAGTCTAGCTAGGGCAGGGCCAGGGGTTCCTAAATTTTACCTGTGTGTGGTAACTGGTTCTATCTAAGTCAGACATTTACCATTGTATGATTGAGTTAATGTGATGTCAGTGTGAAGCCTTTAAAGGACTAATTCTAGACTCTACATCAGGAGCAACTCAAACGGCGGCAAGCAAAATTTTGATAAACACATTTGAACTTTATTAGTTTAATAGTAATTTTAAAATAAAATAGTCTAGATCTAGGTGTTTCTAGATCTAGAGATTGATGCCCGACTGTAATTTTTTACCCTGCAACCGTGCAAGTGTAAATTACATTGGTCTACTTCTAGTAACCAAAAGATTACTGAATGTGTGATGTGGCAGTCATGTCCTCTGCTTTCTACAAAGAAAAGAAAGGAACAGTCATTCACCTCTTTAGTTTATGGATAATTATTATCATTATTATTATTGTTTTCATTATTTTTTATTTTTTTATGTTTCTCATATCACCAATATTAAGCCTTTTCTCCTTACTTTGATTTAAAAAAAAAAATCTATCTGTTCCATGTGAGTACCTTTTTACATCTTTTCAGTATTCTATTTTCTGTGTCGGAAGGAATAAAGAGTGGTGTATACTGTAGTTAGTGTAAGTTAAATCAAAGGTGATCCCAAAATGCCAAATGTACATATGTTATACACATGACATACCTTACATTATAGTATACCTGTCAGAGTCTATTCTGCATTTCTTTCACATGTTCTTGTTCAGTACCTTGAAACATGATGGGGGGGGGGGGGGGGGGAGTGGGAGGAGACATCCTTGAAAAATGGAAAAGTGAGTAGATTTTTAAATGTTTTCATCATACTGCTGATTCTTTTGTAACTTTGTGCACAAGATTGGTGCAATTATTCAGATGTTATCACATCGATTTGATACTTTTTTTTTCATTTAAGTGTTTAAATGGCAAATTGTTTGAAAGTGAATGTAAAATATATTTACCTCCTAGAAGCTCATCAGAGAAACTTTCTACCTGTTGTATTTAAAATCAACCAACAATCATTTTTTAAATGAATTGCATGAGTGAAACCATAATTAAGTTTTGGGTCACTTGAAATATAGTAAGATGTTTATATTGTTTATTGTTAATTGTAGATAACAAACAGAATGATTATCTTTTCTGAAGGTAGCATTATTGTGAGTGTCATCGTTATAGTAATCGTTCACACCTGTGTCATAATCTACTTTGATGGGGTTTATTATTATTATTATTATTACCAGTATTATTATTTTCGTTATTATTATTAATGTTATTATTATTAATATTATTATTAGTATTAATGTTATTATTATTATTATTGTTATTTTTATTATTACATTATCATTGCATTGTTATTATCATTTTCATTCTCATTACAATAACTATTAATATTGTAATCAATATCACTTCTTTGATTATCATCATCATCATCATTAATTTGTTTTTAAAGAATCTTACCATTATATTGCTGGTGATGGGATGTCTCCAACCTGTTTGTTCAAATACATGATTTAACAAATAAACAGAGAAAGCGAGCACTGCAGGTGAATATGTAGTTACAGTACCACAGTAAGTTATCCTCAAAGGTATTTACAGTACCCCCTTTACATATTTGCAATCATACTTATTCTTATAATGTTTGAGGTGCATCAATTAAAATTTGCAATTTTTCTCCAAGATAGCATGAGCCATTTTTTCTATGAATCTTTGAAATGCTTAAGTGTCATCAAAACCATACCCTTTTCCGAGATCTTTTGCCATATTTTTTTCTACACATTTAACTAAAATTTTCTATACTATAAGCTTTCACTTAATTTTGGACTGAAAGATCTTCCAAAACCTTCTGTTTTATAAGACCATAAATGTCATCTACGATGCAATATTGTGTGTGGGATGAAACTATTAAAGAAAAATTTACTGTTAAAGGATAGTGAAACCCATATGTATTGTATTTGAATTGAGGAATGCAGCAATATTGGTAGAGCACATTTAAGTGAAGTTTGAGAAAAAATTGACAATCCTGTCAAAAGTTAAGTTTTGGTGTGTCATATCTGAATGAGAAGACTGCAACAGTTTTTGATGTCACTTTCACACATACCTTGTGTGGACAATGATATAAAGAAAATACAACATATGTTCACTTTTCTGGCATAGTGAAAGAGCCCTTGACTTATGCCGCTTTCAGAAAGTGGGAATAATGTAACCCTTAACATGTCAGTGACAAGTCAAGGGAATGTGTACTATTGATAGGAAATGAAAGTTTGTAGAGTTTTCTCTATAAATTCTTTATATCATATTACATATGTAACATGACAAACTAAAAAAGTCTAATCATCCAGCAATGACCGCACCAAAATTTTAAGAATTCATAACTTTTCTATGGATTGTCTGAAACTTCACTTATGTATTCTGCTAGCATTGAGTACTGCATTTACTCAAAATAGTGTATAGCATGCTTGTCATCAGATGATGTAAGTTGAATCTAAAAAGGATTCTTTTATTGGGGACAAAAGAGATTGACAAGATTAGGCCTACTTTCTTTTAGCTTAAATCTATATTTGATGAAAACCTGACATAATCAGCAGGGCAACTTTGAACAAACTATACCCTTTCATAAAGAACAGAACAAGAAAAGAATGGATAAACAAATGAACAGAATAAGAAAAAAGGAAAGATGGAATATACTTAAAGAAAGGAAGGAAGACAAACAGACATACATAAATGAAGAAAATTAAAGAAAAGTTGAAACTAATTCTCGTTCTAATGTTGAGAGTGACGGAAGAGTGATATTCCCAGTTCTGATGTGAATATTGTCACCTTCTCCTGACTAACTAGTATATTTGTGATTTGAACATTCTTGTACATAAAATGAGAAAAGATTCTGATGTGAATATTATCCATTCTTTCTTGGAACATGATGACTGCAGATGTGTGATCCAAAATTACTGTGCAGCAAGAAGTCAGATTTTTATGAGGAGAGCTAGACTTGATTGAGCTATGACCAGAATGATTTCAGTGTATACAATTTGAGTGACATTCTTCAAATTTTTTATTAGAACTTTGGAGCCCCACACACTGTGAAACCTTCTCAGCTCTTCCTTAATTGCATTTAAGAATCAAAATAAACAAATCACCACATTTTGTGTTGCTGGACATTTCAGGCAAGCCTTACACAAGTCAGAAGAAGTCAGAGTTCAGATGGAGTATCCAAGCTGTGGAGTCTTGGCAAACTCAACCATGTTGCCATTGCAGTGCCAGACCTAGGTAAGGCTTTTTTGTTTCTCGTCCGGTATCTACGAATGTCTACGACCTTCTCGGGCACTCAAAGGGGAACTTTTTCCTCATTTACATGTGGATTAAGTGAATGCAGAAATAATTAGTTAAACACTTGTGGTGAAGTTTGAGGAAAATCAATCTGTTAAAAAGTTTTAAATTGTTAAAGTTTTGATGAAATTTGTGTGCCATCATCGCTGGCTAAGAAAACTGCAACAAATTTGTGATGCCACAGTAGGAGAATTAGAAACAAAGAGGATTTTTCAAGATTCTTATCAGTTAATGAAAAGCAGACATTCCCTTGTGTTGTTTGTGGCATACAACTATGTTGAGGGTAATATTATTCTCCCTGATTTCTGAAGGAGGTATAGTCAGTGTGCTTTCTTCTTGTGCTAGAAAAATGAAAATTTAACATATCACTCTACAACACATTGTTCCTTTATGGGGTGAACAATATGGAAAGGAATGTATTCCACCAGAGAGGGGAAATCAAATGTTTCCATGATATGAAGGTGGTGTGTTTTCTTTCATTTGTCAATGACTTTGACAGTTTTGCATTTAAGAGCAATTATCAAAGTTTTTAGCGGGCCTCATTTTCTATGAGCTTTCTCCATTTTCCAGCAAATCTATTGTCAGAAGAAGGCATCTTGAAATGTTAAAGTTGGCTGTGTCAGATATTTACTCAGACTGTCTCATTTTAGAAGCAGAAAACTACAGCTATCCCTGAATTTATTTTCTTTGATGTAGTTTTTGAATGTTGAAAGCACTTTCCGAGATGAAGGAGCCTCCTGTGTGAGATTTAATGTCTCATGGAAACTTAATGTTAGATATTCAGAGCTAACAATGCACCAATTCGTATTTTCAGACCTTAGAACAAAGTTTGTTTGTTTGCTTAATATGTCTGTCACCTATCAGGGAACAATGGGGAGTTTGTCGTATGGGTGACACTTTAAATCACTGCACAGCACTATATGCATTAACACATTTATTTCATTCAGCCAAATCTCCAATTAGATGAAGGAATGGAAAATGAGGTAATGATAGATTTATAACAAATATCATCTTTGTTTTTGTTTTTGTTTTTTTACTCTTAATAGGGACTGGATGTGAATCTTGTATTCATAACAACTTCATGACAACTGTCACAACTAACAGTTTCAGATGTTGGGGAAAATACATATTGGCAGATGATGCACAGATCTATGCCAAAATATGTACAGTACCCTAGCATGCGCAACATGTATGGTTGCAGTCCATCATATTTCTGCCAAATTTGTGAGCATTTGTGTCAATATCACTGCACAGCCAAGTTCCTCCTTTTTTTCATTCTTTTTTTTTGGTAAAGTCACACACAATCTGCAAGTCCGTATTCAGTATTATAGAACAGCACATTCTGTTAGAACACTTAACTTTGTTAATCAGCATGTAAACAACCACCAAAAAGCAATCAAAATCTTTTTCTTGCATCAACTGCTGCCAAATTTGAGCTGTCCCCTTTCTCTTAGTTTTTTTTTTCTTTGATAGCACAGGATACTAGGTTAGTGGAAACAGAATAAACGTGACTGACTACGTATTCCTGACTTCATGTTGAGTTGAAAAGGGCAGCTTTAAACCGCAACTTTCTGACTGCCGTGTTGGCAAGAGAAGCAAACTTTTGTTTGGTTCATTTAGCCACTGATGTTTAATCATTTTGTACTGCTTAAGAAATCACTATGTCTGTTGTCTTGCATTTCATGTAGAACATGCTGGCAGAGTATTCTGTGAAAGCAGATTGTGTCATAGCATGCTTCAATGCCTCTTCTCTCTCATTTCCTGTCACAGATAAAGCAGCTAGTATGTACAGAGATATACTCGGGGCCAAAGTCAGCGAGACTGTGGTTAGTATTTCTCTCTTTTGCCCCTCATGGGGAAGAATGAAAATCATCACTTTGTACTCCCCTTCACCCATCACATCCCAGAAAATCACATTTCTATAATTTGATGCTATATCTTCATATCATTGTTTAAAATTATTCATTGTCAGTGTTTCGTGAGCTGTAGAATAAAAGGTTCTCTTTCATTTGAACATTTTGTATATCCATGTATAACTATTTTTTTCATTGCAAAATTGTTATAAGTTCCGTCTTAATTGCTAGATTCATAAATTCTTCTCATAAATTGGCAACACAGTTTAGAAGGTTGACATTCCTGTTTCTCTCTCAAATTAGCAAATTTTTTGTAAATCTTTGTAAACTGCAGATTTCATGAATTCAATCAGTTCCATCGTATTTTTTGCCGATACAAAATATGCAGTGAAATTCACTTATTTGTCAGGCAAAGAAACAGGATGGATGATGATGATGGTGATGACGATGACGATAATGAGGATGATTATTATTATTGTTGTTATTATCAGTTATTATCATTAAGGATATTATTGTTATTATTATTAGTAGTAGTAGTATCATATTATTATTATTATTATTATTATTATTATTATCATTATTATTATTATTATTATTATTATTATTATTATTATTATTATTATTATTATCATTATTATCATTATCATATCATCATTTTCATTACTGGTAACATCACCATCAACATCATCTCCATTATTACAATGATTGTCAAAATTTTGAAATGGCATCATGTTTGAGTATGTGTACTGAAATGGAATGGTGTAATTTTGTTTTGTTTTGTTTTGTTTTGTTTTTGGGGGGTGGCAAAAAATACTTCATGTCCATCAAGCAAGAGTTAAGGTCAATACTGAGTTAAACTTGTCTTCTGCTATGAGCGAGACATATCCTATAGTCCAGCTCTGAGCGGGGCCCAGATATGTTGCTACTTTGCCCTGTGGCTCCCAGCCAGTTGCCACATCCTGTATTGGATTGCATGTGTTTGATGAGTAATGGCAAAACACACCTCACAGTTAGCAGTGAGCGATGACGGTGCTTGTAAATTTGGAGAGAAGTATCTCCCTTGTAGTGTCCTTGTAAATCTGATGTGAACAACGACATCTTGAACTTTTCATGTTCATGAATGGGTAGAGTACCCAACTAGGGAAGCGTTTTGTTGATTTTTTTGTTGTGTGTGTGGTTTCATTTTTAACAAGCAGTGAAACATTTGCAACAGATCGATCGCAAATGTCAGAGAAATATTAAGAAAATCAACAGCAGTGGAGATGCATTGTCAGTTACTCATCTGATACAAAAAAGTGACTTTTTACAAAACTTTGAAAGGATTGCCCTGGTCATGTGATCAAATTAGTAGAAATATCAGTCACTTGATTTCTTCTTTCCATGAAAATTATCTTCTCTGTGGGTCTTCTGAAGTGACACCAGTAATATCATACCTACGTCATTAATTCGCTCTTCTAGCATAAGCTTCTTTCCTCACTAAACTTTCAGTTTCCCTCTCTTCATGTCTCTGTACTGATGATGTTGATGATGATGATAATAGTAATTGAGTTATAATAATAATAATGATAATAATAATGATAATGATAATAATAATAATAATAATAATAATAATAATAATAATAATAATAATAATAATAATAATAATGATAATATCATTATTATTATCATTATTATTATTATTATTATTATTATTATTATTATTATTATTATTATTATTGACTTTTTTATATTCATCTTCATCATCATTATTGTTATTTTATTTTTATTCTTTTATCTCCTGTCTCCAACCGTAGAGCTGTGTCCAATCCATGGACCTGGGGCATAACAGAGGGAATGTCACATAAAAAGTTAGATGTACATGAAAGAATGCATAAAGGCCAGAATGGAATGCTCTCTGAGTTAAACAAACCCTACTGTAACCTACTGCTTGTACTAACTGCCCGGTTCTCCAGCAGTTTAAAGAGCTCACCCATAGGGCAAAGTCCTGCCAGTGCATACCAGTAACTCACAAGGAGCTCTAGAAGGCAAGCCTAACCCTATCATGTGCATCACCTTGGCTTCCTATATGTGATCATGTACACATCATCTTTGATAGGATCTTGAGAGAAATGTGGTTTGTCCCTGGGATGGAAATTCCCTGTACTGTACTGAAACTTATGTTGCTTGGTACATTGTATGTGATCACTAAACTATCAGGATTATCATTATAACAGGCGATTCCCATTACAATAAAGTCCCCGGGACCGGCAGTTTTCTTTTGTTATATCAAAATTTGTTATAGCCAAACAGTAAAGTATATAAAGACATAGATAAAATTTTGTTACCTGAATTTTTACTTTAGTGCAATGAGAGTTTCATTATAACTATATTCATTGTCATGGGAGTGCACTGTATTACTGTTATGGCAATAAATAAAATCAGTAGTCATAGTAGTTGTATTAGTTGTATTACTTGTAGAAGTAGTAGAGTAGTAGTAATAGCATGTAGCAGTAATGGTGCCAGGTAGTTAAGTAGTAGTAGTAGTAGTAGTAGTAGTAGTAGTAGTAGTAGTAGTAGTAGTAGTAGTAGTAATAGTAGTAGTAGTAGTAGTAGTAGTAGTAGTAGTAGTAGTAGTAGTAGTAGTAAATGTAGAAGTAGTAGTAGTGGTAATAGCAGCAGTATTTCTATCATTACAATTGCTACATTACTTTATCATTACTATTGCTATCATTATCATCAAATTGATCATCATCATTATCATTATCCTTACTTCATCAGCCTCTTCCGGAGCATGGTGTCTACACCGTTTTCATTGACCTCGGCAACACCAAGCTGGAGCTGCTTCACCCACTTGGGGAGAAGAGTCCCATAGAAGGCTTCCTCAAGAGTAAACCAGAAGGAGGAATGCATCACATATGCCTTGAGGTAAAGCTTTCTGATGAAATTATTTAAAGGGATCATATAGTTTTTGTTGAGACCTAACTTCAGGTTTCTAACATTTTTTTTATGAGATAATGAGAAACCTCTTATGAAATATGAAAGAGCATGTAATTCCAAGAAGGATTCAATGTTTATTTACTGAAAATTGGTTTTGAAATGGCAGAAATATCCAAAACAGAGCAATCCTAATAAAAAGTGGGACACACCTTTTATTAGGATCACTTTGTTTTACTTCGTTTTTTGATTTCTCAGCCATTCCAAAACTGATTTTCATCTAATAAACTTTGAAATCCTCTTAGATTGGTGTGCTCTGTATTGTTTCATAGGTGGTTTCTTGATATCTCGCAAAAAATTAAAAGCCCAAACCTCATCTCCACCAATACTATACCATCCCTTTAATACCTGCCATCTGCCCATAGGTCTGCTCAGAAGGCACATAAATGCATTTTCAGTGGCAGTTGCCCCTAGACCTCCAGAGGGCGACCTTGGATGATGAGATCTTAATTTGTTCAAATGAGCCCTATGCCCTCACCCCCCCCCCCCCCAAAAAAAAAACAAAAAAAAACAAAAAAAAAACAAAAAAAACAGCAACAAAACACACAAAAGGGATAGAGCTTAGTTAGTGCTATGAGTTAATACACTGGTGACTGCTGTTTCAAGTTTGTTCCATGCATGTCCCCTTTAGGGGAGGCAGGGGACCAATTATCACATTTTTCTAATCTTCTTAAAAATTCATGGTCACATTTTTGCCAAACTTGGCAAGAATTTTTGCAAGGATGATAGAATATATATTTGTCAAGATGAGCTCTATTCCCTGAGCTCTATTTCCCCATTTGGGGGCCACCAGGGGCCCAGTACCCCCTAAATTAGAGAATCTTTACAAAATTGTCTTATGTATAGCCAGTAAATACAATGTACATTAGCAAATGTATTAAAGTTTGTTTTAGGCAGTTCCAAGAGTTGGCCCCCTTAGGGCCAACACTAAATTGGTGCCCCTTTTTTTTTTACATTGAAAACACATGGTCAAATTTTCTACAAACGTGGCAGGTGTTATTGCCAGCATGATAGAAGACACATATGGACACCATGCCCTCCTGGAGATCCCCCAAAGCTCCCCAAGTTTGTTATGTGCTTCTCTGGTAATAGTCTGCATGAATGTGTGGGAAGGTGAACCCCTGGTCTCTTGTTCAAGTAACAATGTATGCATCAAACTGCATTGATTCATATCACTCTCTTAGTATGGTGCAATTATTGGTGCTCTGTTTTGTTCTGTAAGGCCTCAATAAATGATAATGCCGTGGGGGAAAAAAATCTTTCAACTCTTCATACCTGTACCTCTTAAGTGATCAAAGACTTCATTATGAGGCATTTCTCTTTTCTAATCCTTTGCTGACATGTTGTGCTGTGGTGGGCTCGGTGTTGCATTGGCATGTGTCTTTGATGACTTATGAAGCATTGATTAGATGCTCTGGCGGCAGTCTGTTCTAGTGCAAAGCACAAGGACAGGTCACACACAACATGAGCAGAACTGAACGGGATCCGAACATCTGCAGGCCCCCACACAAAAGGGGGAATCGTGATACGAAATCATCGCCATGGTTTCCGGAGTGCGGTTGGCTTACGAGGAGCGCTCCCGTCTCCAGATAAGTACGATGAGACATCTTCGTCACCTCCCGCATCACCCAGAGACCTTGATGCGGATCTAAATTTTGCATGCCGCATGGTGAGTGCTTGTGAAGTCACCGGGCGTGCTGCCAAGAGTTCGATCACTCTCCCTTTTTTTTCTGTCTCTAGATCTCTCTCTTTCTCTCAGCCGTCCATGGAAAGTTTGACCTTTTGTGTGTCCGTAACTTTTCGATGCGCAAGGTCACGCTGCGATAGTGTGGGGAAAATGTATTGTATTGAATCCCCCTCCAATCACCCGTGCATTATTGAATAGAAGATTCCAATCTGCATGCTGCTGTCCTTTGAGCTGTGCTTTTTGTACTGCAATGCATTGTGGGATTGAGAGATGTGACTTTTAAGGCTTTCTGGGGCACAAGCTGTCCCCTTGTCATCTTGCTGATCATGTGTCATTTTCACTTCCTGTACCCTGTGTCAAGGAATTGCGTTTTACTTCACAAACACACTTAAAATTTTCTATTATTGGGACTTTACACATAGCGCCCTTTGCTGTCAATTGTTGGTGGGTGGGGAAACAGAAGTAAGCTATTAGTAAGATTAGATTGTTTGTCAAGGTTTTAAATTTGTAAATTGAAATGTCCCCATTACATGGAAGAATTACACCTTTTTGATGTTCGCATAAAAGACTGAAGGTGGCTGGCAGTGCACCGTACACCAAAAGGAAATTAGTAGGAAAGGGGTCTGTAGACACTGGCAACAATATTTCAGAAATATTTATGTGTCTCATTGCTAAACTAGGTGGCATATTGATGCAAAAAAACAACAACAGCATGATCATTCTAATGACAACACCAGAATGCAGTTTTGTTTTTTATCAAGATGTGGGGTTTGTCTAAAACGACACTGAATAAAAAATGAACACACAATAAACATCACCCAAGCAGGTGGTTGATGTTTTTTTTTTTCTCTCTCTCTCTCTCTCTCTTTCATGGTGATCCGTTATGTGCCAAACCAGATGAACATAGAAAGAAGGCTGTAAAGTTGGAGTGAATTTTACTTGGAGCCAAGAAAATTCTGTAAACATTAAAATGTACACACTGCAATCTTCGAAGTTGGATGAGTAATAATCAATGATACCAGTGCAAATGAAAATGTTAAGAGACACAAAATAGCAGGTAAACACACATAGCAATAGAAAAGAGGCAATAAATCACAGAATTCAAGTGGCAAGTGCACAAAATAGGGCATGATGCTGTAACCATGATTTCCAAGGCTTATGTTGACCAAGAGTACATGTTTTCTGTAAAAAGAATAGATGTATTAGAGAAGGTTATCATGCAGAAGAAAAGATAAGAAAGAAGGCAAAAAAATGCTGGTGAGTTGCAAATGACTAGACATGTTACTCTACTATCAAGTATAATGTTATATGGTAAGAAAATTTATAGATAGACAAGATAGTAATACTTGTCCTAAAAATATAACATAAACGTGATATCTCAGATGCTAAACTGGTCAAACCTATGCAAGAAAGCATAGGTATGTCAACTCTGGGAACAGTGTGCATGGCCAGTGCAGGTCTTTGTTGCTTCCGTGGTCTATGTCCATGTCATGACTGTTATCAATAACACATACTTGCATTTTGCTCCTGCATGGGTATTCATTTTTGAACCAGCATTGAAAAAAAAACAAATAAAGAAAAAAGTATGGACCCCTCAGAGATTAGATGGCTAATTTTGTAAGAGCTATATTATCACACTGAGCCAGTATTACATGAGTGATTGTTTACAGGTCACTGTATAATGAGTACAAACCTTTGATTGGTAGGTTTGGGATGAAATGTGTGTCAGCAGCCTCGTGAAAGATGTTTTTACATCCAAATTTGGAAGATAATGGGGTTGCTTTAAAGGCCCAAGGTCAAATTACATTGTGACCTTGGTGTTTTTCAAGGTTAAAGGTGCACTCTCTACTTTGACCTTCCATCTTTGTAATTGATGACCTTTACGTGAAATTTGCATGCCATTATTTTTGTGCTTAGGGAGGTGCTTTGGGGGCCTTTGTAAGGTGTTGACTAATTTAGAGAGAGATAGCATGATAAATTTGGTGCAATGTGGTCTTAAAAAGGGTCCAGAACACAGAGAAGAAAGCCAATGTACGTGATCGATATTACTTCATGTTATGTCGCCATAATGTTCAAACAGAGAGACAAAAACAAAATCAGAGACACTCTGGATGCCAACATACGGTTCGTTTTGACTCTGCTGTGCAGTACCTAAAAGTAAGCCAAATGTAATATATTTAGCTAAAGCTAAAATTGTGCCTGCAATTATTGCAGCACTGAGACTGTCAAGCAGCATAGTCATGTCCTTTCGTTGTTTTTATTCCGTTTCAGCAGACGCTACGCTTACCTGCAAAGTTTAAGCTTATGACGCAAAAGGCCATCTCGTTAAAATGGGATGGACTTGCTTCAAAGAAATGTGTTGCGGTGAAAGTAGCATGGTAATAACAGCGCAGCACTACACACTTAAAGCCGCTGATTTTTCATCTAGATGCAGGCTGTTGCTGTGCAGTCCTGAAAAAGCAATTTATTAAGATTACTAGATGTGCTTGTGTTGTAAAAAAACAAAAAACAAAACCCAGTTTCATTTTGCCATGGCATGTTGAATGAATCACTCATACATGATTCATAGCACTCAAGTATTACTCATTTATCACTGAAATATTCTGTCTGCACAATTTTTTGTGCTTGAATGTGACACAGAACAGTGAAAACAAAAAGAAATGTTTGGAACATGCATGGCAGTTTTAGGGATTTGAAAAGTGCCACAGAAGTGAAAATCCCTGCCACTAATCATGTATTGCTGGAAAAAACAACATAATTGAAAGGACTTAGAATACAGGGTGAAAGATGATAGCGTTAACTAGTCGACATGTACATTTTTTCCCCCTCATGTCTTCTACCGAGAGAGCTATAATGAGTCACATGTGAAGCACATGGCACTTGATTGTCAATGTTAGTTTTGGTGCAGCCACAAGTTGTCTGCCTACCCCCTAGTGGTGGGGGCATGGGCCCAGCTAGGACTCTGCCCGCATGCCCCGCTGAACTCGGTCACTGTACTTTTCCGCAATGCAATTTCCAATTTTTCTCCTCGCTGCTTGCCATTCATATTGTGCGGCCGGATGGCGACTAATACTGCCATTCTGCGCGCGGGAATAGATTTCCACCCAAGCTTCGGCACAGGGCCCCTTAATTGCACAAATATGAAAAACATCCATGCTAATTAATTTACTGAATCATGGACTCCCCCGCCAGAGGTAGATTGTGTTTGTAGCTCTGTGTACATCCAGGTGTAGGAGGACTATCTGTGTGTAATAAAACCCACACGAATACAACATTATGGGTGCCACCCTACCGCTGTGCATTGCATGTACGAGTGTGAACACTTGCAATAGCATTTGTCTCTGTAGTTTGTGGTATGTGTTCGGTGCTGGGTTTGTGTGCATTCCGGTCATGTAGCTTGTCCTAGTCATGTGTGGTTAGCAGTATGAGAAATGACAAATGTATTCACAGGCAGAACAAAGTGGTTGAGGGGTGAAGAAAAGCCCGAACGAACGTGCATGCCTGGCTGGCTCGATTCCAGATCAGGGATGCCACCGGCCTGTCAGTCGTGAAGTATTTGACGCAGCACAAAGTATATGTATGCATTTCGATCATCCCGACATGAGTAGGATTTTTTTTTTCTGTTCCGGCAGAAATGATGCTGCGCCATTATTCTCGCGCCAGAGAGGGGTGCGGATGCAAAGTCACTGATGCATCGAGGGACGACTTTGTTTCTGCGTTCTGCTCTCTAGTTGAGACTGAGGGGAAAGGATCAAGAGAGATGCGTCATTCTTAGACCGTATGGTCTTCAGCGAATCAATTGGCAAAAGTCGCAGATGGATGTTACAATGAAAAATCTGAGGCTGTCATTCAAAAAAAAAAGGAAATAAAAGTTATAGTCTTTGTTCACCAGAGACTTGCTTTATGAGGACGAAGGAAACATTTAAAATCTTAATTGATTCTTACACTTGCACTGCGTATAATTTCTCTCTGCTCAATATATCGGAGCCTTTTCATCTCTTCCCCTCCCTGTCCATTTTGGTGCTGTTAACGCTGTTTCCATACTGACTTATCAGGTGTGTATCATATCCCATGATATATGCCCTCTCGTGTCAAGCATGCTTATAAATGCAGGTAGCACCAGCGATTCTACTCATTGTTTGTTCATGTCTGCACTATTGTCTTTTTTTCAGTCCCACACAGGCTATTCTATGTCAGTGCATTCCTTCTCTTTTCTCCTTCCTGTGTAGATAATGGTGATTGATCACCATGTTTCAAAAATTCAGGGGAGAGAAAAAAAAAAACCTTTGCAACCATATTTTTCCACTTCTCTTTAGTGAGGCGGGTGCACCCTTTTGAATATACGTCCTGATGATCTATGATGAAAAAAGAAAAAAAATGGGATTTTGATCTATCAAGAGTCAAACAAAATGATTTCTGGCCAGAGTAAAAGGTGTCTTTTATTTGTGCTGCCTTTGCCAAGTGCGGCATTTGGCACCAATGCATGAACGGCACACCAAAGTGCTTGTGTCTGTTGCTTTGTATGGACAAGCATGCACGATAGGGCATGTGATCTAGCTTAAACTTCCTTACCTTTCAGTGAGATTCAATAGGAGGATTTTAGGCAGGGCCAGAGTTTTATCATTCTGGGCAAGGATGGAGGCCTGTATTATTGTAATCACCACTATTTGTTTACTAAGGATACCATGAATTTAAGATTTATCAGCCCTTCACATGTTTGCCACATCCCTATAGAGGCGTGTTGACTGACTGAACAAGTTTGTAGTAGTATTTTATAGTACCCCTCGATGTTGTTGATTTATCCCAAACCTTTTTCACTAATGAAACTGAAAGCAGTAAGAGGCTCTGGATGTGAAGGTTATGAGTTTGGACGAGACATCAACGAAATAAAGTGGGCACTTGATTTGAATAAATACCCATTTAATGCAAAATTATCATTGGCATGCAAGTTGATAGCAAGTACTCCAACTGACTTGAGAGTGTCTATTGGAAAGATCAAAGCCCCCCCCCCCCCCCAAAAAAAAAAAAGAGAAAAAAAGAGAAAAAAAAAGGAAGAAGCTGAAACTAGATGTGCTACTGCACACTACTTACACATCTTGCATCTAATAGATTAACTTGGTATTTCTTAGGCTTTAGTGCACAACAGACAATGGGTTAATGCATGTCATACTGTTTGGTTACCTCTCCTGTCCCCAAGACTACATTTTTCTTTCAATTTTGGCAGTTTTTCCCATCCTGTTCACTTATTTGCAGACCAAGTCTCTGTTCATGTAACAGTGTAGTCCTGCGTGCTATTACAAAATACTCTTCATTCCTGCAGTAGGAGGTGTTGTGGTTAAGATTGCGGGTTCTCAATCTGTAGGTCCTAGGTTCAAGTCTTTTGGCAGCAGTGGCAGTGCCCTGAGGCGAGGCATCATATCTTCATTGTACAGTAGTCCTAAGGAGGGCATTCTTGAAAGGCTGGTGGTTCTGTGGATGCTTCTTTTGTCACCCAGCTTACCTCATGGCAATGTAAAACTGAAGCCAGTCTCAAGCTCAATGTATACAATGTGCAAAGCAAAGTGACTCAGTTCTTTAATGCTGTCTCTGGGTCGTACGTTCTATATATATATTCATATCATATTTCTGGTAGCACTGAATGACATGCCAAGAAATATTTTGCTCACTAACAAAGGCATGTTTCTTGGTATCCCATGAAATGGGGCTATCCAATGTGATCATTGTTGCATTTGGATTGAATGATTCCATGCCCTCTTTGCCAGAATTTCATCTATTTTTGGCATTGTTCAGCAGTGCACACTGCCACCCGGGGCTGCCCCATTGTTTACAATACAACATGAGTATGGTATAATGTGCACATGGTGGCAAGTTGAAAGTCATGCGCTGGGTCTGCACATTCTACGAGCAACTCCGCGGGATTTCCCACGGAATCGGGCAGCGTCATCGCGACAGCTGAGAAGCGGCCATCCTGACAAGTTGATTACTTCTGCGCATGCGCGCTGGAGATGATGCAAAAATATGCTCTGATATTGGACGATAAATGAGTGCAGTGGTCTGTTCGGGGAAAATGCCGTCGTTAATACAGCACATATTGGGAAGGCTCTGCTGCGGGATGCATACAGAGGCGAAGCATGTATTTACATTGTAGTACTAGCTAAACTGCCCAATAGATATGATATTTCAAAACACTGCCCAGACTGAAAGATTCCTTGTTGGTTTTATGACGAGGAATTTGCATGAAACTGAAACCGCCACTACTACAGAATCAAGTGAAGAAGATCCATTTAGCAGTGATGATTTATATCAGTTCAACTCATTTCTTTTGAAAACTTTAGATGACATTTAAACATTCCCTCTAAAGAGAAAAGATGTTATTTTGTGTGTTATGTGTATGTCTATGTGTGCAGTGATAATTATTCAGTATGGCAGCAGTGACTTATGTAAATCTGGAAGTGTAAGTGCTTGTATGACATTAGAATATCATGTTGATGAAACAAAGAGTTTTTATGTTTTTTTTCACCAGTTTTATTCCTTAATGTGTTGTCTAGACAACACATTGATATAGACAACTATAGGCCTACATAATCTCTGTATTTTCTCCTTTGTGTTACTGCTAATGTTGTTTTGTAAAGGGCCAATCCAAGCAATGTACAAATTTACTTATAAGTTATTAGACTAAAATTAGACAAAACAGAGTGTTTCTTAAAAATTGGACATAGGATAAGAAAGTCGTGGAATGTTTCAATAAAGTTTGGCATGATTTCCAAAAATTACCCAGCAACTTTCACGTTTATTTTGAGACTGTGTGGGATGCAACTGGGGATGCTACTGGTACTTGTCAGACATGTTGATGTAGGTGTGAGCGTCGACCAAATAGTAAGATTTATGTCAAATACAATTCCTTGATGTAGAATTACAAGTATATGAGTACCTGCATTCATATGCCACTTTTATGATTACACTCATATTCTGTCCTTTATTTCATTCTCTTGTTTTATTAATTACACTATTACTTGTAGCACCATTTGTGTGTAGGTATGTACATTTACATTTCAAGATACACTCACGTACACACATCACTAGATACCAGTAGATATGTGTATGAATCATGAATAATCTGCTAATTTGATTCAAGGTAAAAGTATTTTTCTGGAAAGTACTGTATGAGCTGAAATGTTTGTGTACAGATGTTTTCGCAAATTGCTACTGGTACTTGTCAGACATTTTTGTGTGTTGTTAATCTGAGCTCTGTTGCAAGGTTCTAGTAATCGTAGAATAAATATGAATGAGTAACAAGCAAAAATATTAGTGGTGACTGTTTTTATTTTGTGAATCATCATTCATTGTACGTGAACATTTAACTAAACAAGTAGTGTGTTCTACATTTGAAGCATACTGTACTAGCATGCTGTTATGCCCCAGATATCGCTGCTATCATGGCCCATGCAAGGGTACTAGACCTACAGTTAGTTACTAGTTGCATGTGATGCAAGCACTGGCATGGCTTGATATTTATTTTCTTTTTAGAATTATATTTTGCATGTTATTGTTGTTTTTGCACCATTTCTATGTTCAGGATTCAAAAGCAACTCACAAAATTTGCCAAAAAATATAACCACCACAAAAATTTCAGCTCATATGGTATAAGATTTGGAGTTGTTCATCCTGTCTCCCACCAGCAGCCCCCCCCCCCCCAAAAAAAAAGAACAGAAATTTGACAATGCTGAAATCTAGTCCTGTGATTCCCTGCAGTTTATGAGACTCGCTTGGTTACATAAGCAGACGAATCAGAGTCGGTGATAACCTCTGCTCCCTGTGACCTACGGTGTCGTGCTAGTAAAGTATCAAACTAATTACTGTACTGGTGCATCAGTGTTATTGAGAGATATTAATCGTGAAACTCTTTGTGTCCTGCTCTCCCTTCCTCCCCATTCGACTCCCCCTTCCTACCCCCCCCCCCCCCTCCCATCCTCCACTCTTTTTCACTTAACCCCCCCCCCCCACACACACACACACTCACACACACACATACCCTCGTACACATTGATGTCATGTACAGCCGTGCAGGACTGAAGGAATTGTTTGTGAATGTGGAAATGATTAGAAGCAATACCGCTGGCATGAATGTGTTGATCAGGGAGCCTTTTGTTATGGCTTGCATCTGTTGTTGTTTGTTTGTTATTTTTTTCTCTCCACGATGTGGTCATGGCACAAACAGCATCCGAAAATGAAACTTCCCAGGCGAGACAGTAAGATCTTTTATCCTGCCAGAGTATTGTTGTTTCACATTTTAGAAGCAATTAATGCATGTACAGCTCCGTGAATTAAAACGTACAACACACACACACACAGGAGCACACAATTCAAATGGCTGTCGCAGCGATGTCAGTCAGTATTTCTTCCCTTCTCGCTCCACATTTTGCAAAATACGGGCTTTAAAAAAAAAAAAGTTACCTTTGTTCATAAAAATCAGGCTTTTTCAAACTGTGCCGTCTGAGGACATCATTGCTAATTAAGTGGTGGCCAGGGCCTGCCGTGGCAGACTTAACCATCACATTAGCTTAATCAGTTGCTAACAATCAGCTAATTGGCATGCCATTTTCAGGCCGCTGTCATCAAAGTCGACGCGGCGAGAGGGAGGCAATAATTTTTTCACCTTAATTGGAGGGCCATAAAAAATTTTAGCTAATTGAATTGAAACACTTGCCTATTATTTCAATTCTTTCTCACGATAGTGATGTTCAAGGGATTGAAATATATATATATATTAGATGTGTGTGTGTGTGTATGTGTGTGTGTGTGTGTGTGTGTGTGTGTGTGTGTGTGTGTGTAATCTGGTCAATGTAAGTGTAACAGTCCTCTTCACACTTGATACAGAAAAGATCAGAATTGTTTCAGCTAGACTTCCCACGTGGCTGAAGAGGGGATATCTTTATTATATATAAAAAGAAAATCTGCCTCTAGAGAATGAATGTGATGTATAATATTTTCCAGACAGATAGATACATGTATATATCATATATTCACAAAAGATATGGATAGATTGATGGATACATTGTAGATAAAATAGAAAAGAGACATGGAAATATAAAAACTGACTGGAGAAAGATATTCAGGTGAATTACGTCATGTTAATTTTTATACCAGGTTTGGGGAAGACTGAATAACATAAAGGAGAAAGCATGCTACGTTTGTGTATAACACACACATATACATGTAGATAGATAGATAGATAGATAGATAGATAGATAGATAGATAGATAGATAGATAGATAGATAGATAGATAGACTGGAGAAAGATATTCAGGTGGATTATATCATGTTGATTTTTATACCAGGTTTGGGGAAGACTGAATGACATAAATGAGAAAGCCTGCTATGTATTTGTATAACACACACATATACATGTAGATAGATAGATAGATAGATAGATAGATAGATAGACTGGAGAAAGATATTCAGGTGGATTACATCATGTTAATTTTAATACCAGGTTTGGGGAAGACTGAATAACATAAATGAGAAAGCCTGCTATGTATAGTGTATAACACACACATATACATGTAGATAGATAGATAGATAGATAGATAATAAATAGATAGATAGATAGATAGATAGATAGATAGATAGATAGATAGATAAATAGATAGATTAGATAGATAGATATATAAATTGATAAATGAATAGAGAGATAGATAGATAGATAGATAGATAGGTAGGTAGATAGTTAGATAGATTAGATAGATAGATAGATAGATAATAAATAAATAAATAGAAAAATAGATAGATAGATAGATAGATAGATAGATAGATAGATAGATAGATAGATAGATAGATAGAGTTACCATGGAGCTACCACTTGTATCTCCATGGTTAAACTTCCACACTCCAGTGTATCAGCAAAAGATACAAACAATGTACCAGATTAAAGGGAGTTCGAGATTGTGGCATTCGTATGATCATACATTTTGCTTAGCTAAATGAAACTAAAGTTGTTGCTCCAATTTCCTGTTTGTGCCTCTGTGTACTCTTGATATTTCCTACATTTCTGAATGAAAGAGGGCATTTCCTCTTAGAACATGAAGTGAATTTGAATTTGTGCCAAGCGAATAGATTAGAGGCTGTACTTTGGCTAGTGGTCATGCGTGTGGAAACTAGGATGTTGCATGTGTGTCCAAATTCTGGTTTGCAACCTCAAACAGTTGTAGAGATGTCACATTGAGTGTGTCCAAATTCTGGTATGCAACCTAAATCAGTTGTAGAGATGTTACATTGAGTGTGCCCAACTTCTGGTTTGCAACCTGAACATTTGTACAGATGTTGCAGGCTACAGCAAGCAATCATACACACATCATGTTGACAACATTGTAGATAGTTGCAACTGTCATGGGAGGTGGAATTGAGGGCTTACCAACAATGGTGGGGCTCGTTGAGGTGCATGTTGTTGCATGTTGTGCAACAAGTGGGTACCTATCTTGACGTCATCCGTTGCAGCATGGCGACCACTCGAGAGTCGAGCACTAGTGGCAGCCAGTAGTGGTGACCCGCTGCTTGCCACAACCCAACAGCAAACTTGCTATACTTGTTCGGCAACTAATCACACCAATCACAACTTTTGTGTTTTCTTTGCAATCTGGCTATATTCACAACCTCCCTCACACACCATCATGCGTCATTCTGTAGTCTACAACTAACTTCAGCATTGGTGCATCCATAGCTTAAAGAGCTCCATTGAAAAGCCAGAGTAATTTGTTCATCATCTAGAAAGCAAAAATACAAACAAACAAAAGAAGCAGGAATTTTTCGGCCCTGACTGCACAATGCAGAACAAAAGACTAGAGCTTAACAAATTTACTAAAACACACACTGCTGTGCATGAGTGAGAAATGCAAGCCAAATAAATAATGACCCACTCGTTGGAAACGGAAGTAGCTACAACAAAAGCTACTCATGATGAAGTTTACCTTTTTTGTGTTTGTCTTTTGTATGTGTTGCATTCTTTCTGATGAGATCACGTTCCTGTGCAGTCACTCCTCTTCATTCTTGTTTCATCCCATAGTCCTGCAGAGACTCCAACTCTCCCGTTTTCGACGGGAGATCTCCCGCCGAAATCCCATTTTTGCAAAATCTACCGTTCTCCCGCTTGAGATTTAATTTCTCCCGCTTGAGATTTAATTTCTCCCGCCCTGGCTCTGTGTCTCCCGCTTGAAATGATTTCTTACTTAATATCATTGTATGTTGAAAAAATAAGCCTTAGATAGCACGAGAGAGCATCTAGAACCCTAGAGCAAGGAACTTTGCACATATCAAATTGGAGTCTCCCGTTTGCTAGGGGTTTCAGGCGGGAGAATCTCCCGATCAGAAGGTGCTTAGGGTTGGAGTCTCTGGTCCTGAATCATTTTTACTCTGCAAGTAGTGTCAAGAAGCATGTTCATATGTGACACAGGGCTGTAAGTGACACATATCACCAGAGCTTTGTTTAACCCTTTCTCTGCCAATGAGTCAACTGTGCTCAAATTTCACACAAAAACCTATGGACAGGAAATCTATGTGCCGTGCAGAGGGTTAAAGGGATCGTATAGTTTTGGTTGAGACCTACTTTCAGGTTTCTAACATTTTTTTTGATGAGATAATGAGAAACCTCTTATGAAATATGAAAGACCATGTAATTCCATGAGGAATTAAATGTCTATTTGATGAAAATTGGTTTTGAAATGGCTGAGATATCCAAAACAGAGCGATTCTAATAAAGTGTGGGACCCACATTTTATTACAATCGCTTTGTTTTGCTTTGTTTATTGATGTTTCAGTCTTTCCAAACCCGATTTCCATCAAATAAACTTTGAATTCCTCTTAAAATGGTGTGCTCTGTGCTATTTCATAAGTGTTTTCTTGGTATCTCTCAAAAACTTAAAAGCCCAATTTTCATCTCTACCAATACTGTATCATTGCTTTAAAGACTGGTTACTGACACTTTGTAAACTTCACATTCATATGCTGTGTTAAGTCGAGGGAGGGACGGGGAAGGAAGAAGGAACAGACAGACGGACAGAGAAGAGACAGAGAAACATATGTGTTTCTATCGTCAGCACCTGACAAGGACAGATGTGTAGTTGTATCATTCTGACGGCTAGTTTAGACCATTGCAATACCTCAATCCCCTTGTGGGCAACAAGTGTTTTTTCTGGGAGACTGGCAGCTAACTCCCGGGCCTTGCCTTTGAACCTGACTTGCAAGGCAGCGGGTGGCACCCTTGAGTCGAATCGGTGGCCCCAACGAGTGAGCCCAGTCACCCTTTGCTCATCCGAGAGGAGGTCACTTGCCTGGTGCTAGAAACTTTTTGAGTCTCCAAGTCATAATGGGGCGGGTCATCGGAGGAAGGCAACAGTTGTCTGGTGACACCTTTCAGAAGATAAAAATTGAAATAAAAGGGGACGCCAAAACCACAAGGATGAAAACCTCTGTCACCTTGCCTGTTGCAGAAGACGCTTTAAATAGACCGGTCTATTAGCTCCTTGTCGTCGGTGCAAGCAGTACAGATTTATTGCGTGTCCCTATCAAAGCTTCTTGTCGGCAACAACTGTTATAACCTATATCCAAAGCCTTGGAGACATGTGTATAAATATTATATACATTTTTTTTTCCATAATGGCATTTGTCTAGGCCTGACAAAATATTAAGATTAGAGGAACTAGATAGTGGAACAGAGGAGGCCTGACACAAATTTATTCATTGCATCCAGATGAGCAGGTATGCCAAATGCACCGAATAAGTACCGGTATATCTTGAGATATGCACTGTAGTTTAAAATGGATGTGGTATTGACATATATTAAGATGTCCATATCTACCTCTCGTGGCACCTTTAGAGTTACCGCTCCTATACCATCTAGGACCATGCCATTATTATTTGACCACAGCTTTGCCAGGTTCCCATTTCTTTCTCATTAATACCTGGATGAAGAATGACATGTACTGTAGTAGGGTAAAAACATCTTGTCCAGGGATGTTAACATGTGGTAGGTTTAGTACTGAACTACCCCCTATTATGAGTCCAAACTCTTATCCACTATGCCACAGTGCTCTCACAGTGCAGTGTAACAGATGGTAAATGTGGCTAGCTTCTTCCTCTATGAGCCAGTGAAAATTAACAAAGATTAAAAGAGGAGGCGGAGTGGAGGGGGTAGGGCACAAAATATGGTACAAGCGGGTTGTATTTGATATTACCCTTGATATCCTCACTGTGCAGTTTGTCATTAAGAAAACAAAATTAGTAAAATAATGAATAAAAATGTGAGAAAAAAGGTGGAAGATGAAATGTAACCATTTAAGTGCCCAGGCACTCAGCTGAACTTGCCGAGCATTTTCATCAGCATTCCTTAAGCCGTCCAAACTTGACCTATGTTTGACATTAATAAGCCCACTCAGTTACAGCAGTGTGCTTCAGCCTAACCTTTAAGCCGTGGTGACACTGTAGGGATCAGGGGGATTAGGTTATCTCGATTCATTGACAATTAGTTTCCGGACATCTCCACCAACAGACGACAAAAGCACTGTCATCAAATTATTCACCTAAATCACTCTGAAGGACTGGGAATATCTCATGTGATGAACTGCTATAAAAAAAACAGCTTTTTATTTTTGAAGTAACATGTCTCAATCAGTCATATTGTGTGCTCAGATGCATGCCAATGGTACAAACTAATGAAGAGTTTCATTGCAAAATGGGCTAAGCACCTCTTTTAAACATTTTAAAGTATGTCCATCGTCAGATAGAGCAAAGTAAAACCATTCCAATGAGACCTCACTTGTAACATAACAAGGAATGTTCTAGAAGTTATGATGAAAAGTATCCCATATTTTCTTATCATTTTCTTTGTTTTTTAGCAGCTTCAATCACTAATATCTCAACTTAACAAGAATGGATTTAGCTCCTTTTGTGATAAAACTCTTTATATGCAAAGAATGTGTCTTTGAGGTACTTGTTTAGATGAAATTATGTTAGGTCTTCATGAAGGAATCTCTCAATTTCTGTTTTCCTAAAACACACGTAAAATCTTTATCTCTCTATCTGTCTTTCTGTCTACTTTTCTCTGTAGCTAACTGTCTGTTTCTCTCTCTTGTAATCTTTCTGTATCTCACCTTCTGTCTCTTAATAATTATGTCTACTTATCTTAAAGCTAAATGTCTATCTGTTTGCTATCTCTAATACTGTAGTTATTTCTGTAGCCAGATACTGCCCCAAATAGTAACAATTATAAAAGAAAGGTTGCTGTGGTATAAATCTGTAATGTACAACACTATTCTGGTAAAATTTGGTTCTTCATAACTCCTAGGTTGCTAAGCAACCCACCATCCTCTCCTGGTATCTCTTTTGGCGCACCTATGATGCTCTCTGACTTTCTGCCGTATTCTGTGCTGTGTATACTCTCCTGCTGCCTCTAGTCCGTCCCAGGATGACGTTCGTCTGTCTGTGCGTGTGATAGTCAGCTGCCCTATCAACTGACCATCCACTGGGCCGTGGCTAATTTGTTTTTCGCCTCTCATCTCGCATTCTCCGTTGACATGAGGAATATATCAGTGAAGCTTCTCCTGTCTTAGTCTTCCATGAGAAAACTTGTTCTGATTCTTGCTTCTTCTTCTTCTTCCATTTTTTATGCATCACTACAGTTTTTAGGTCTTCTGTTTTCCTGAGAAAACTCTCACTACCCTGTTGCTCATATTATCTTTCAAGGCTGCTTTCCACAGATCAAAATTTGTTCCCATCCCTCACACAAAGTGGTGTTAATGTGTTATTGATTCATCAATTAATTGATAATAATAATAATAATGATAATAATAATAATAATGATAATAATAATAATAATAATAATAATAATGAAAATGATAATAATGATGATAATAATAAAAACAAAATAATAATGATGATGATGATAATAATAATAATAATAATAACGATTATGATAATAATAATAATAATAATAATAATAATAATAATAACAACGATGATAATGATAATAATCATTCAATTCAATTCAATTCGAAGGTTTTATTTTCACTTCTTTCAACAGAATGTACAAAAAGTATAAATTCGACATGTGTTTGAAGGAATGATACATAGATAGCAAAGAATAACATTTGTCAGTAGTCATTACAAAGTGAGGCATTTTTCATACAAACATATTTATACATTCTGCGAAAAAAAAAGTGGAGGTACCCACTCAAAAGACTGTGCTTGTACTATGTGGGCACCTCACAGGGGAAAAAAAATAGGTGAATAACTAAACTACAAGTGTGCGGGAAATGAGAAAAGAAGGGGAAAAGAGGAGAGGGAGGAAACAGAAATAGAAGTAAAGAGACGAGACAACTAAAAATAAAAAGCCTAGATCAATCGATACATTAAAGATCAAGCCCACAGAGACTATTAGCCATATTAGAAGTGTAGAGCGTTGAAAGCGACCGAGAAAGTGACATATATGGAATTGCTGATAGCGGAACATATTATCTGTTCTGTGAAGGCACGTATAATAGTATACAAGTTCGCAATAAAGTAAGCAAGGGATGTGATGTGGAATGCCGCGAAAGACGCGACCTAACATGCCTAAGAAGAATCAATAGCATCCTGGTGCTTACAAAACCTACATGTTTAAAAAAAGTAGACAAACAAACTTAGTTTCTTTCTGTTACATCATAAGACTTAAGGAGGAATGATTTCAATCTCTATTTAAACGAATACAAAGAAGGAGCATTTTTTATGTCTGGACTAAGGGAGTTGATAATAATAATAATAATAATAATAATGATGATGATGATGATGATAACAATAATGATAATACAGGGTACTTATAATTGAAATGTCAGTATACTGTTGTGCTTGCTTGTGGAACTTTCACTCACAAATTTGTGTCAATGGACATTGAGTCTACAGGCTAGAAATTTTCCATGGCAGACACATAGCCAATAGATGTATGTGTGTCAAGGACAAATGATTGACGGCAAGAATAATGAATGAGGAAAGAGCGAGAAAATAAATAAGAAATGAGACCCAAAGTGATGACCATTTGCTGTTGATCGATCTTGCACATCTACAGAATGCATCCAGTATAAGCCTACGTACATTGCAATGTTGAGAAGCAACGGGCAGCTACTTCATAGTTAATGTTCTATGTTAATGTCCTTGTGGCTCTCAGATATCAGTACATCTCTCACAATGTCATCATCCTTTCCATCATACAGAAATGATTATGTGGACCCTCCCCCATCTTGCTCTGCTCATCACATCCCTACCTGTCAAATCTAAATCGCAGCTTCCCTCCTTTGTCAAGTCAGCTTTTAATAGACAGAGTTAAAATCGGGCGTTCAGGAACAGTACTTTCATCAAAATCAGTTATAAGAGTCGTGTGGAATCTCAGCATCTCACATGTGTTGTACACAATAGAGATATGGTTTGCAACCACATTATTTTTGCATATTGATATAGTGTTACCAACTCACAACTGTTTCATTGGTGTGTGCTCATAATCATCATAGGATAGTGAGTTTCTGGTTGAAAATTTAGCAGCAACAACCATACAGGCCTAAACATGAGGTCATTAAAAAACTAGTACATGTATATTGCAACAGGATGGAAGAATTTCTGCATGCAAAAGATGCAGATTTTTCTGATTTTGCATTTTTTAAAAATGAAATGCAAACTGAAGACTTGTGAAAGTCATGACATCATCACCTAATAATCTAATATAAATATCTGCTTCCTACTCATAACACTGATCTGTTAAAACATGAGGCATATTAGTATTCCATAATGATGCTTTTGTTGTTGTTGTGGGTCTGATATTGATGCAACCTCTGTCCGCTTGATTTTACCCTACACTACTTTACAGAGAGCCAAATTGAAAGTGTTTTGGCATTGTATGGTACCTCTCTGCTTGTCTTTTGTGACATTGACCCTGTCATTTTATTTTATCAATTTCCTCTTCCTCTTCTTTTATCAACATCATACTTTTTAACCCACCAAGTCTCACAAAACACATTTCTGAGGTTGGGTGCTATATTAATCTTCTCAACTCAATTTTGATATCTCCTTATATAGTTGAAGTGAAAATTATTATCTTTTATATGAGTCCTAATTTGATTATGTCCCATGATTTTACTGCAAAATTATCAAAATCCTCAAAATGTGCAATTAATAACTGATCCTTGAATTAGCATTGCATTTTGATATATCAAAAATAATGTTTTTGTCACAAAATCTGGCATATTTTCTGTAGTTATGTCTGATTTCTCGCATATTATATGAAATTAATCAGTCCCATCTAATCTTTCTGCGACACAAGATACGCAGAGATCAATTCAAAGGCGCCTGTTTAAACCATTGAGGGCGAGTCCCGGGTATACTCAGGCAAGTGCCTATGGGAAATGGTTGTTGTGGCAAAATCAAGTCGTCTTCAATGGGTTAATAACGGTGTGATGATAATTTCTACCGCAAAATTCAATCAGGATTTCTATATACAGGACCTTGAAACATGTTCATAAATGATTGTCTACATCTGCCTGTTCATTTGTTCCTTTTTTCATTGGGGGTGGGGGAGGGGAGGAAGGGGGCGGAAGGGGAATCGGGAGGGGAGAATTAAAGGAAAAAGAGAAAGAATGAAAATGAAAGAAGTGAGGAGAATGTCTGCAAAAGTTTATTCCTCCCTGTCAGACCATGATAATGAGAAATAGAATATTCCCTCATCCCAAGATTCCCTCGACAAGTCACAATCTGTATACGTGTGTATCTCCGTACGATTCACCTCCCGGTGAACCTAGAAAACCCGAAATCACGTCTGCTCCGATGAAGCTACTCAGAGTAAGGAGGAGGAGGTTGGTAAGAAATGTGTACATGTATGAGCAGCACTGATAGAAAGAAAAAAAAACCACAACGAAACATAACAAACTACAAACCGCTCCTTGCATCCAGTCGATCATTGCGGAGAAAAGGAGCAGAGAATCAAATGAAATGTAGCGTGCACTCCAATGCATTCGCGGATAAGCCTTATTCAGTCGTGTCAGCATCACTCAAGCGTAGAGGTGCAGTCCCTTGATGTGCGCTCCGCTCCCCTCCGTTGGCTAATATACGTCAGCGGGTCTCGTCCACAGATACGGGATGTACTCTGCTGTCGCTGACTGCCGTTTGTGTGCCGTCAGGATGCTGCATCTAGTTTCGGTCATTACCGATGTTACTGATCTCATTGCAAGAGATGCTGCGTGCATGCTTGCTGTTTGAAGGCAGGTTGCCATATTTGATGAGAACTTTCAGAGCAAAAAGCAGGTCATCATGTTGACAAAATGACAGACTGAGATTAGAAGCAGTCTACATCTTTTAGAATATCATGCAGGGGAAATATTTCTTCCTTACAATTTCTTTTTTTTTAATACCCCTCGTCTTCTACTTCACATATGGTTGATACCTTGATACTGTTGATGCCATAGTATTCTATTTTTGAGAAAAATGCTATACTTACTATCTTTACTGTGCTGAGATCTGCCACAGCGCACTCCCATTACTCAGTACTCAGTAGTTTGTTTACATGCCTTTGTAGTTTATGACCGCTCCATTGGAAGTGCTTGATCCTATTATATTACCCCCATTTGTTAGGCTTGAAATGATTTATGATGCAAGGGAGTCATGCAGTTTTCGTCTACTTCATGGCGTGGAAGTAGGTGAAATGAAATGTTATGAAATATCAGCTTTGTGTAACGCTTTTTTGTCCCAAGAGGAAACACCATTGGAACACTGTTTATGATAGAGATTACTCAATATGTGGAAATTCTAGAGCAATTCTTAATCTTATTGACTAGATGCATATATAGTATTTAAATGGCAAAACACCAATATGATCTCTTTGAAGTACATTAATAACCATGATAAGATGGTAATTTGCATATATCTACACCTATATTGCAAATGGAAAAAAAGAATAGATACTGTATTTTCAGAACTTATCAAATGAATATGTTCATATGCTAGTACCTGTAGATACTTAAATTGCTGATGTTATATTTTAAATTCATTCATTGTTACTTGTACAGTATAGTCAAATGTCCATTATCATCATTATTATTATTATCATTATTATCATTATGATTATGATTATTATTATTATCATTATTATTATCATCATTATGATTTTTATTATTATTATTATTTTTATCATCATTATTATTATTATTATTATTATTATTATTATTTATTACTATTATTTGTGTGTGTGTGTGTGTGCGCCTGTGAGTTACAGGACAGTTTTCCCAGCTGAAGTCCACCCAGTATGTTTTAGTCATTAACTATGTATCACAAACGAGCATTCCGTCCGATGTGACAGACACATCGTTTTTCAGGGATGCGTGTATGAAATTATGCACTGGGTGTTCATGTGCAGGCAGTCAGCCCACTATTAGAGTGCCAGAATAACAAAATTCTTTTTTAGTCTTCTTGCAGATTGGCCGTAACCAAAAGAAAAATGTAAAAAAAAATTGTAATATAGCATTCATCTTATCTCTTATACCCTGTTGTTTTTCTTATGTATTTGCCAACACAGTGTTAAACCTAATTCATCAGTTACCTGCCTGTATGATACTGCCTGCTTGATTTGATATACTAGAGAAAACATTAATTTTCCCCAATGTGGAAAAGCTGTAATTACAGACCCTGTGTAGAGTAACAACCCGATTTACTGGTGATGGTAGTATCTGAGGTTTTTGTTCTGTAAACAATATTTTACTGCAGTTTGTAGCCACCAGGTCATGGCTTTTCTGTGGTAGGCCAGACTCTAATGAACATAACAGCAGATGTCTTCACAAATCATGAAAAAGACCAAACAATCAATGAAAATACTACACTTCATTGGATTCATCTGTGTTTTCTACTGTTCTTTTATAGTTGTATATTGGGAAAAAAATATCAACACATTGTGAGTGCACAAATTGTGCTTTAGTAATGTCAAATGTAGTGCGTAAATTGTGCATCAATGATGTCAAACACACATATATCTAAGCTTTAGATCTTGATTCAAAATGGCTGCCAGGCCATTTAGTGCAGTTTTAGCGGTCACACATTACATGTCCAGTGAGTGATAGCTATTTCAAATTAGATCTGTATGTTTATATTCATAGGCAGCTGTAATAATGGCATAAAGTGACATCATTTCTTGTGTGTTTACAGTTGAGATATGTATGTACAGGAAGGCATCCATTGGAATTTGATTTAATCCAAGTTAGCTTCAGGCAATCAAGTGACAATAAATTTTTTGCAGAATCATGAAAGATGACTTTGATTTGTATGAAACCTGCAGTGGAATTTTATGACTATAATATTTACCATAAGCTCCTTATATTGTATCTCTGCTATTATCGTTGATATTTTTCTTATTCCACACTTTCTAACGCTCTCTTTTTCTTATCTGTCTATCTGTCTACAACTGTCTATAATCTGTCTATCTATCTATCTATCTATCTGCATTTATGTCCTTTATCTTTCCCTTTATTTCTTTGTATAATTTGTTATTTCCATCTGTTCGATTCTCCTTCTCCATCTTTGCCTGTATGTCTGTTTGTCAGTCTCCAGTTTTATATTTCCCATTTTCTACTTCTGAATATCATTCTTTATATAATAAATACACTCACATACATATACGTATATATATGATATGTTTAGCTCCACCTATGATATGATATGATGTATATATACATATATATATATATATATATATATATATATATATATATATATATACATATATCTATATATACATATATATGTTAATTTTTGTTCTCTGTCTCTCCTTGATGTTTCCTGATACAGGTAGATAACATACAGGAGGCAGTGAAGACGGTGAAGGCGAACAACATCCGCCCGCTGAGTCCCGAACCTCGGATCGGCGCCCACGGCAAGCCCGTCATGTTCCTCCACCCCAAGGACTGTGGCGGCGTCCTCATCGAGCTGGAGGAGAAGTGACGGTGTTTGTCCTTAATGTGGGCGGCGATGAAATACCAGTGATTGGTGGCCGCTGATATCAAACTGATAGAATGTGCAGTGTGTGTGTGGACTTCCCATCATGCTGGTCAAATATTTTTGGGCCTCGCATGTCGTGGTATATTGATATGGCAGGGGAATGGATCATTGCACACACAGTGGTAAAGGAAAGCCATCCTCAGTATTGTGCTTACTGAAGGAGGGCGTTAACATGAATACTATAAAGTATGTGTATATCATGTGTGTGTAAAGTTATGTTTATGCGCATATATATATATATATATATGTATGTATAAATTTATATATATATATATATATATGTATAGGTTTATATATATATATGTATATATATATATATATATATATATATATATATATATATATACATATACATATACGTATATATGTACAAGTCTTGACATTAATGGTGGCCTGGTGGCATGGGACCACTAAAAATTCATGTCTGGCTACCAAGTTTCCAAAATGGCTATCTCTTTGTGGCCCAATCAGGCGGCTGAAATTCAAGATGAATTTCTGTATTGCCTTTTATTTCAGACTACTTCATTTCTTTTTCAAGCCCACCAAAATTTCAGATTCAAAGATTTTAGTGGCCCAAACAGGCCACCAGAAAAAAAAAGTTAGTGTCAAGCCCTGTTTATATGTAGATATACACATACACACAAACATATAATATATATGCATACATACATATGTACATTAACATACATATATACATCTATATGTGTGTATATGTATGTATGTACACACATAAACATACGGAATATTCCGTGATTTGTATATTAGGATCGTGATGTGGCAAAAGAGGTCTGAATTCTCAGAAGGTTCCTTGATCGGAGGCGCCAGCTCTTCATACACTACACGGTGATGGGTATTTTGTTGCATGGCCAACACACAAAGATTGGTTTTATGGGAAACAGATGTGACCAGCATTTTAGCTGCAGTTCAATGTAATATAATGATGATATGTTCTTCTTTATCCAGGGTAGCCTCTTCAGTGTATGCACTTGTTCTTCCAGAGGGCCCTGCCATTATTAATACCATAGTGTTGCCATCTACCTAGTGCATGCTTGCAACTTTATGCACCAGAGGATAAAGCATCTCTTCTTTTGGGGGGAAATGCACAGAGCCTGAAGGTTTTTCTAGAAATACATTTTCTTGGAAATACAAATTCATAACTCTTCCCTCTCTCTCTCTCTCTCTCTCTGATTCCCTCAACTATTTGTTTCTGTAGATTCTATGTACCTCCTCCAAAGCGACGTAGTGTTAAAAAGACACCTGGGACCCTGCCTTGGAAAAAGAAGATACAGAAATTTATGTATAAATAAATATATATATATATATATATATATATATATATATATATATATATATATATATATATATATGTGTGTGTGTGTGTGTGTGTATGTATATGTATATATATATATATATACATGTATATGTAATTTTCCTTCTGGGTATGCTAGAAATTGAGCGTATTATTGCAAATCAAGCTTTGGCCCAATTCTTAATGCGGTCGAATGAAATTGGATTCCAGATCCAACAAATCTTATGAAAACATAGAGAGAGAGAGAGAGAGAGAGAGAGAGTTAGAGAGGGAGAGTGGAAAAACATGAGAGAAAGAAGGAGATAGAAATGACAATACTAATGTTGGTGCTGAGGTTCATCCTGCAATTGTGGGAGCATTACAGCCATAATTTTGTTATTTTTGTTTTGCTTTCTTCCTGTGAGATTCACACGCAAATATTTTTAGTGCCAGTTTATTGATCTCCCGACAAGGAAATTCATCGGCTTGTTGATTCATTCAAATCAACTGAAGGGGACATCCGCAGAGGGCCTTTTTTTTCTCTCTTTTCTTTTTTTATGTGAATTAATGCACTGAGATGAATTAATATCACAACTTGAAGTCATGGTCTGGGATGTATGGGAGGAATAGACTGGAAATGATTCAAATTTCCTTAAAATATTATGTACTCATGTAAGCATTATGTATATTACTTTGTATTACTTAAAATGGAAATAAAATCATTTTGAATTGAATTGAATTGAATTGAAATGAAAGGGTAGGTTTTATCTCTGTTATATAACAAAGAACAAAACAAAGAAAACCTTGTCTGTGTTCGTACACTATGTAGTGTTACCATAGATTGGACCTTTTTCTGTATTAATGTTCTTGCCCCTCCCCCCTCCCCCCCCCCCCCCCCACCGAATATGGCTTATAAACTTTCATGATATGATGATAGGCAATACTGAAACATATCCCATTCTGCTTTGAAAAGTAAGTGTGGATGGCATACAGTAAATGAAGAGTGTATGCTTAGTATAATGAGGTGCCATTCCTTGATTACATGGAGGGTGGTATTCCCATCAACATGGAAGGTACAAATATCGAGATGATACCACATAAAATTTCATTATGTTAGTCTTTGAGTTTATCTATTGCACATTTCATGGAAATATGATATTCAGAGTATGGCAATGTGAAACTCATCCTTCTATTTTGCATTTTGTGTTGGGGATCCTGCTATCTTGGTCACATCAATGCAGAAAGCACGGAAAATGAAGAGACTGTGTGTATTTATACATGTAGATTACTAGCCATACAAGCTAGTGCAGTACCACACTTTAAATTGTCTTTGAAAAATTACAATCAGGCTTAAGAGAAGTCGAATCCTTGAATTTCAAAGAAATAAAGATTTGACTTGTTACTTTGACATATTAATGCTGGATTTTTGTTGTTGTTATTGAATAAACAATCAAACAGACAAAACAAAGCAAAAAAAAAAATCTAGTCCAACCTCAATGAACTGTTAAGTCAATACATATCCAAGTCTATTATTGTGTTTGTGTGTGAAGCTTTGATCTTGATTTGTATTCAAATGTGGAGGATCAACAGAAAATGAGGTTGAGTATATTGGATAATCTTCCACTTTAGTTTTGGAAGGGGAGATGCCCAAGACAAAAATATATGTTTACAGACTATGCCAGTATTTTGTGACGTCATATACAGTGGAAGGTTGTGAAAACGAGGCTGGGTTTAGCAATGATACATTGGCTCAGTCGGTAGCGCGTCTGCCTCACGATCACGCGGCCCGGGTTCGAACCCGAGTCTGGACTGAGCAATGTTGTGTGTAAACATACCGTCCCCTCTAGCAAGAGGCAAAACACTCTGTCCCTCGGATAGGACATAAAATGGAGGTCCCGTGTATGAGAGAGTCACAGCTCATGCACGTAAAAGATCCCGCTTCATTCATTCATCGCAAAGAGCAGGGTGTCTAACCCGGTGAAGTGGTCCTACCCCACATCCAACTGGACCCCATGGAAGACCAGCTTAGTGTAGCTGAATATGGGCTATCCAGCCATCTTCACAGATGGAAAATGAACAACAACAACAACAACATATTCAAATTCTTTCGTCGAGTTGCATGAAAACAACTCGACACAACAATTTAATTAGTTTGAATGAATATGCAGTACCCGCTGTTACACGGATATAACGAGATACGTGATGCAATAATGAGGAAATATCAGTGTACGCAGGCAGCTCGTTATAACGAGGTTTCCTTGTTAAATGTACTCGGTTCGTTGCTTCATCACATCCTCGCAGGATGTATATGTGCGTTGCAGAAAATATATGGAGATGACCTATAATTAAGAGAAAATTCACCCATTTGTTGTGTGAAACGGCAGTTTAAATTCATTGCTGGGGAAGTGGTCTTTGTCTCGGACAATCATGTGATTGGTTACGAGCTTTGTTTTTTTTTCAATGTGTTCATCAGATATTAAAGTATTTTGTTTGTTTGTTTGTATGTATGTCCGTACGTGTTTGTGGTTACATTAGGATTATATAGAGCGTCTGTTGCTGTTTGATAGGAATACGATATGGTAAATCTGTAGACATTGTCAAACTGAAACAAGTGTTGGTTATTTTTAAATTGAAAATCGCTTGAAAAATTGAAGTCGTGATTGCTGAAGATACCATATCCGACTCCATTATTAAACAACAAAAATGCTGCACCACCCTACTCACTGTCCTGAAGTGAAATGTTTGCAGAAAGGAAAATCTTTCGATTTCCTTACATGAAATTGTCTCAGAATTTTTCTTGTTTTTTTTTTTACCTGAATGGAAATACGAAATACGGTTCCAAGACATTTGCTTCTGCGACAGTTGCTCCCATGAAATATATACACGGCAAGCCAAACATACATTCTACCCACGAACAGAACCCTTTCCCTAGATCAAATTGGCCTTAATCCTTTCACAACCCTAACCCTAATCCTAAGTCCTAGGAAAAATAAGACCGGAGCAATTGTCGCAGGAGCGAATGTTGTGTCACCACGAAATACAAACTAAGATCTTTGATATAATTATGTTTTGAAAAAATGAAAAAAGGAGATGCAATTACTGTGACGATGATTTATGTCTAATGACCTCATTTCATTTGGGATCATTATAACAGGTATAAAACAATTATGTTTAGAGATGGAGGGCTATGGTTCTTAACGCCTTCAGGTACTCACAATACGAATGATCAGGGGGTTTTTTTTTGAAGCCATTTTTTTTTAATGTTTGCCTGCGGACATGTATTTTGTTGAAAGGACCTGTAAACTCAAGTTCTGTCGATATATGAATGCAAATGTTTCTTTGTGTGTATGTCTGTGTTCTGTTATGTTTGTTCGTGTTTGCAGTGTATGTGTGTATGTATGTATGCATGTGTGTGTGGTGTACAGTATAGTACTTGGATGTTTTGATTCGAAGGCATCTTTTAGAGTCGATTTCAAGTAAAGTTTTAATGTTTCAAGGTCAAAGGTGTATTCTTTGGCGATTTTTTTAAAACTTCAATTTGCATCAACGTTCGAGGTTCGAACGACTCAGCTTATATCCAGAGTCCCGCCAGGCCACGCCGGACTTGGAGGCTATATCTCCGAGTACCATAATTAGAGGTCTTCTTTTCTTTTATTTATTCATGTATTTATTTATTTTTTTCCTTTCACATACACGACTATGCATGTTATACTGTTTTAACAATGTGAAGTTAATTATGACCATGTTGACAAGCTCTTGGTTATCCAAGCTCATGTACAGTAAAAAAGGAAGTCAGTTGTTCATTACTATTGTTATTTTTATTCCAAAAAAAGAAGAAAAATTTTTTTTTTTTCAAAGGTCTTCTGATCTGTGAGTCTCGCAAAAAGTCGAATTTTCTATTAGTAGATGTAAAGTATCCATTTTAAGTTGTTTCTAACTTTTGAAACAAATATCTCCTTTAGCACTAAAAACGAAAGACAGTAGTTGAATAGCGAAATACTGGAGGATAAAAACATGCACATGCTGTTGTTTTGGCGACAGACAATTACCTATTTCCAAACCATGATTGTAACAGTTTTAATTCTTATAAAAGTGGTTAAGTGGACGATCTCATTTCAAAATTGTGAAATTTCTATACGGCTTGATGACGCTTGTGGTCAATTATATGGGTAGATGGAAAGATGGGATGGTAATGTACTCTGATTTGATTGAAAACCACCGGCCTCCCCCTCCCATTGATGCTGATATCTTATGGCTCTTAATTGGATGTTGTGGTTTCTTGCTGTATAAAAACTCGAAGTTAAAGGAAACCTACACCCAAATATATAAATGTAGATTATCAGTAAAAAGAGCAATATCAGTAGAACACAAAGCGAAGTTATAGTAAAATTGAAAAATCGATTCAAAAGTTATGAATTTTTAAAGTTTTGGTGCCGTCATCGCTGGATAAGAAAACTACTAGAACAGTTCATGACGTCATGTATGAACAATAGTATAAAGAAAATATAAAGAAAAATTAAGCAGAATATTTTCACTTTTCTAGCATAATAATGGAAGAGCATTGACTTTAATCTTCTTGTATTAGAAAAGAGGGGGAATGATATTGCTCTTAAAGGGGGTGGCTAGTAACTGATCAGCGGGAATGCTGGGGGTGATTGTTTCAAACCTTGTGGGATTCATTTAAGAGTACATCATATATCTACTGTTGTGTGAAAAATATTTGCTTCAGAATGGTCTCATATTCAAGTAATGTGCAGTTCAATGTTTCCAGGTTAACATACCTGTACAGTGTCGGGGCGATCGTTATATCGTTTATATCGTTATATCGTATATATCGAGAGATATGGATGATGGAAAGATTACTGTTCTGTTACTGCTTGATTTATCATCAGCATTTGATACTGTTAATCATACGAGTCTGGTGAATACTTTGAAGTCATTAGGTGTTGATGGTAAAGCTCTTGAGTGGTTCAAGTCATACTTATCTGAAAGGTGTCAGGTTGTTTGTGTCAATAATGCAAAATCTGATCCTGCTCCTTTAGACTGTGGTGTCCCACAAAGATCTGTCGGGAGCCCAACCCTTTTCTCGATTTATCTGACTGGTTTGAATGAGATTTTACATTGTCACTCTTTTAACTATCATTGTTATGCTGACGATATCCAGATATATGCATCATTTCTACCTACCCAAACCAATGTCGTTAACATCATTCAGAAACTTGAGGCTTGTATCCATGATGTCAAAAAGTGGATGAGCTCTCATTCATTGAAGTTAAATCAGGAAAAGTCAGAGTTGTTATTTATTGGCTCCAAACTTCTACTTGACAAGGCCAGTCTTCCTTCTTTAACGGTTGACAATGATGTGGTTATTGCTCCATCTAAATCGTGTAGAAATCTTGGAGTATTATTTGATTCTACAATGTCTATGTCTGTTCAGATCTCTGCTGTCTGTAAATCCGTGTGGTATCAGTTATGCAATTTGGGCATTATTCGCAAGTACTTAAATCGTTCAGCTACAGAAAAAATAGTTCATGCTCTTATATCGTCCCGACTTGACTTTGGTAATGCACTCCTATTTCAGCCACCACAATCTCAACTTTCACGGTTACAAAAATTGCAAAATTCTGCAGCTCGCATTGTTACCCTTACCAGAAAAAATACTCACATTACCCCTGTTTTGTCCTCATTGCATTGGTTACCCGTTGAATCTCGCATTTTTTTAAAATTGTTACTGTTTGTTTTTCATTGAATACACGGATCTACCCCAGAGTACAATGTTAATTTGCTGACATTTTATAATCCTCCCAGATGTTTAAGGTCATCCGATTGTAGATTGCTTGCTGTTCCAAAAACGAAGAAATCATGGGGGGATCGGTCATTTTGTACATGCTGGACCTTACCTGTGGAATCAGTTGCCTCAAGCTACTAGTATCCGTTACATTTCGAATGTTGACTCCTTTAAAGTTGCCCTCAAGACTCATTTGTTCGTAACCGTTTTCCAGTAGAATTGTGTATTATGATTTTTTTTTCATGATTGTTATTGTGTCATTCATTTTCATGTGCATGTTTGTGTAATGATTTTTGTATTTCATAACTCACTTTTTCTACTGCGCCTTGAGCACGTTAGTTTTGTGGAATTGGCGCGTTATAATGTACTCTGTATTATTATTATTATTATTATTATCATAATTATTATTATTATTATTATTATTATTATCATTATCATTATTATCATTATTATTATCATTATTATTATTATTATCATCATTATTATTATCATTATTATCATCATTATTATCAACGGCCCCTTAACGATCGCCCCGACACTGTACAGGCAAGGATTGGAACAATCATTCCCCAGCATTCCCACTGATTCCCACAGATCAGTTACTAGCCATCCCCTTTAACATAATATATATGCCAGTAAGAAGTCGATGGAATGAGTAGTTTTTATGAAAGATGACACTGTGAATTCTCCCTATATTCTCTTTCTATTGTTGTCCATACATGACGTCATGAACTGTAGTAGTCTTCTTATCCAGCGATGACGGCGCTGAAACTTCAAAAATTCATAACTTTTGAAATGATCGTTCAATTTTCCAGAAACTTCGCTGTGTTCTACTATAGCGTTGCTGTTTTCACTCAGTCCACGTTTCTCTTAGTGTGTGTGTGTGTGAGTCCCCCCCCCCCCTCCCCCTTAAGAACGTTCCATGGGTAGGTGTGCTTTTGTGCATCAATGACATATCTCATGTTCTATTTATTCAACTGTGCGCAGTGCGCGCGTGTACAGCAGTACAGGCGAAGAGGCCGGGGAGGTGAACGGGCAGAAAGGATTGGGATGGGAAGGGCGAATGCAAGAAGACGACACCTGCTCTGGTCTTGGAGCAATCCATTTATCGCTTCCTGGTGATGAGAGAATGTGACCAAACAACATTACTTTGATCATCCATGTTTGGCGAAATGGACTTTTTCAATAGTTAATGGGAAGTGAATATTTGGAGGTTGTTGTTGTTGTTGTTGTTGTTGGTTTTGTTTTGTTTGTTTTTTTTTTGGGGGGGGGGGTTGTTTTTTGTTTTTGTTTGTTTTACGTTTGCCTTTTTCGGAAAGGAATATTGGTGTTGTTTTTTTTCTTGGATGGGATATTACAAGAATTTGCTGATTATTATGTGCAGCGTTGATACAGAAATTGCATTGAGATTGCTTTTGATTGCTCTTGCACACACAGACATACATACCAGGGGTCGTGCAACGACGATGGGGGGGGGGGGGGGGGGGGAGGGAGGAGGGGGGCTGCACCCCCAACACACGCACGTGCACACACACACTCGCTTCATTATTGCTTAGAATTAAGAAAACACACACACACACACACACACACACACACAAGTAAACTCATGACTCTCGAGGGTTCCGTCCAGAGAGTCTTTCGATCAGTGGGGAGGGGGAGCATTGACCCTTGACCCAACCAACTACGAGGGTTACCCCCCTCCCCCCCCCCACACACACATACACATACACACACATACCACTCACACAAAAGAAATAAAGAAACAAAAAAAAACGTTCCGCAGCTCCTATATTACATGCATACATATGATATGACATACATAATCGCAATGCGTATATAGACAAACAAGTAAATATAACATACAATGACCATGACCGCTCACCACATCTCAGTTAGATAATACAAAAGTTCTGTTTTCCGAAACGATATCAGTCACAAACCATTATGCCAATTAAGTAGGGCATTTTTACCATTGTCATTCACTTCCGTATTGTTTGTGTGGGCTTTTTTAAGGGTTTCTGGGTGTTTACAAGCAAGAATATTCTTTTAATTTTTTTCCATACTAAATGTGATCTATGTTGGTTACACCTCCAGAATGATTTGATACAAAAGGTGTGTATAACTTCTTGTTGTTAAACTTATGTCAATATTGGATACTTTGTGAATATTTGTTTGCAAACCAGTTGTGTATATCCGCCTATGTGATTGTCACCTTTATATACTTTGCTGTCTGACGACCGTACTCTAGACTTAAAAATTCATTAACTCTCCCTCTCCCAAGGGAAAGCGCGTAATGTTCTGATGAATTCAATTTACTCCAATCAACCTGAATATGAAATGGCGTGTCTTTGGTTTGTGTACACTATGTTCTTTTCGACCCTTGATATCTAGTCCAGTCCGCTACTCTGGTACTCCTAAAACTGTTCGACACTGAGTGAGCGTCTCATGGCAATATAGAGTTGAGTAACTATCATTCCGACTTCTTAAAAGATTGTATAATCATAGGACTAGGGCACACTAATCATGAATCAATGAAAAAAAAAATAACTGCACTAGATACTATTGTTGAATGAACAAAGTGTCACTATCATCTATGTTTGTAGCGATAATTTGAATGCGTGCTTCCAAATTGTCATGACTGTGTGATAACCAAAATGAAAAAGATTGTAAAAAAATCCTTTACTTCGATATGTGCTGTGAATGACCACAGCAGAAGACTCATTCACAATCTGCTTAGATTCTTAAAAAAAAAGGGGGGGGGGCAAAAAGTCGTGGAGCCTAAAGCAGATATATTTTCTCAGCACTGAACGTTTATGTCACTGAACGGTGAACCCTATTTTGCCTTATTTGCGAAGATTCCACAACTTCTTTTGATGATTGCCTGCCCCCTTGAAAAGATTGAGGTGAAGTGGAAGAAGAGTTCTGCTGTTGAATTGTCGATGCCTATGAATACACCTGTTTGTTTAGCTTACACGCAATACATTGATACCTCGTGGTATGGAATATAGCTGCTGCGGATCATCTTTCATACCTACCTACCATTGACAATGATCATTATGGATAATTTTACGAAGCCCCTGAACCGAAGTAGCATAAAAGTATGCATTGCGTTTATTCTTATTCAAATTCAAAGAATTTGCCACCGGGGGTATTTTTACGGCTTAGTTTGGAGAGGTAATATGTTATAATAATGATAATAAAAAAAAAAAAAGCCTAGGAGCGTTTGTTTAGTAGATTTCAAAAGAGATAAGGACAAATAGTTTAGTTTGATGATGTCTGTGTAGTGGCGTCACTATTGACCCGCCGAAACCCGGCAATCTTCTCTCTCTGGCCTTGCCCCTTTAAGTTTAGAAGTCAAGTTTTTCAGAGTAAGTTTTGCTGGTACTCAGGATCGTCCTCATGCAATAGATGTTCTAGGTCGTTCCGTCCTTACTGCCCGCGGGGGAAAAGTGCGGGTGAGGTCAAACTTGGTCCAGAAGTCCTAAGAGAGAGAGAGAGAGAGTATATTATACAGAAAGCTACCTTCATTTTATTTAAAAGCGATCAAGTGAGGCTTGTGCATGGTGATACGAATTCCATCCCATTCCTAGAGTTTGAATGAAAATAAACGTAGGACTGTATTTATTGTGTTATGTTTTCATGTCTGTTGTATACGACAGTAAGAAGTTCGGCCATATTCAACCGGTAACATTTTTCATTCATTCTGACTTTCATCATAGGTAAATCAAGAAGGTACTTATCGTATATGTAACATGCTAGAAACTTGTAATGCGACATGAGCTCTACTATGACTAACCACACAATAAATCCAAGTCTCAAAGGCAAGATGCTGCCCGTGGTCCTTAATAATTTTATAGTATATGATATAATATAATATAATATAATATAATATAATATAATATAATATAATATAATATAATATATAATATAGTGTAATATAATGTAATATAATATAATATAATGTAATGTAATATAATATAATACAATATAATATAATATAATATAATATGATATAATACAATATAATATAATATAATACATGTATAATATAATATAATATAAATATAATATGTTACGCTATTTTATGTTTCATTGTAAATTATGTAATATTTTATCATATTATATCAAAACGAAGTTCCGGGTTCGAACTCTGCCATCACTGTATTTATATCTTTCTTTTAAATATACTTTATCGACAACAAGCCTGACCCTCCCTTTCTATCTTTAGGTGTAGAAATTAATGGTTAGGGCCTATATGTATACCATGTAGGACCCTGCATCGCGTTTGGATATAGCTTGTGTGTCCCCTGACATGGCACCCTGGCTGGAGTGCTCCCCACAGGGGTTGGAGAGGGATAGTAGATGTGAGGGGTATGATCCCAGTGACTGAGGGTTTACAGTATATATTGTCATGCAATTTGAACGCCACGAAGTGGTGGGCGTAAAATATAAAAGAATTCATATAAAATAATGTACTAGTATGTAGATATTCTTCCTTCAGTATTTAGTCATCGGTCACGAGAGGACTGCAAATTACAAGTATATCTTTTCAGCGGTCCCCTCCATTTCCAACAACTCTGTTTTTAATAGTACAGTTATAAAAGACGCAGTACAGTATTGTATTTCCGTTGACAGTGTCTTCTTTTATTGAAATGTTGCACTGAATTGTATAGATATGTATTTGTAAATTCTGTACTGAATTGCATTTCTGTAATTAAATGGAAGAAAAAAATTAAATGAAGAAATAAATGAATTTAAAATTAAATGAAGTTTTGTGAAATATGCGATACAGGAAGCCAGCTGCTATCATCATTATCATCAGTACTATCACTATCGTTATTTCCCACTCTAGCATTCTTCATGACAAGAACTCCATATACATGAAAGAAAAGATGTGAAAAATGCATATCAGTACGATATTCATCCGCTATATAGCTGTGGTCTTAACTGACATTTTCGTGATGCTGAATCTTCGATATTGCAAAGAGAAAAATGATAATCAAAGTAGGATCACTACCTTCTTTTTCTGAATGCGGCAGGTACAATGATGCATAAGGATAGTCGTACTAAAATTATCCGTCAAGAGGTTATTTTCTTTTTTTTATAAGACAAGTAGCTGCAATCATTATAAACTGCCATGAGACGTTAACACAACGTATCACATTTGGGACTAGCCCCCCCCCCCCCCCCCCCCCAAAAAAAAAAAAAAAAAAAGAAAAAAGAAGAAAAAAGAAAGAAAGAAGAAGAAACAAATGAAAATAAAGAAGAAGAAAAAAAAAAGAGGGATTTAGCAAAAAAGATATAGTTGCCTTCCTTCTTTTAGAAGTTAAAGGGGGGGGGGGGGGGGGGACTAGTCTGTGTCAATTTTCCAGTGAATTGAAGTACTGATAAATCGTTCAATCCATGTTCTAAGTATTAAAAAATATGGACAAATGAAAGGAAATTCATAAACGACGAGTGTGTGTGTGTGTGTGTGTGTGTGTGTGTGTGTGTGTGTGTGTGTGTGATATGAGAGAGAGAGAGACAGAGAGCTTTGAGAGAGCATCACTTTATAGTCGGCAGCTGGCCATTTCATCATGAATAAACAATTAATAGAAAAGCGATGCCAAATAGACAGTTTGCCATGCACCCACTCAACAAATTGAAAACGCAAACAACATAATGGGCTGGTGACCATAATCCGGAGCGCCAATTCCACTTATACGATGGTCAAGAACGCCACACATTTTTCACTGTGAATTGCATGACTCAACGTAACTGTGAAGTGAGGTAGATTGTGTTTCCTCCGCGCGCGCTCTCCCTCTCTCTCTTCTAATTGGTTATAGGCAACTAAAAAAAGAAGGGGAGATAGAAGAACGAAATTCTTTAGCAGCTCTGAAAATAGAAATGGAATAAGGAGTCTTACCCTTTTAGAGATGAATGGTTATCAAATCAAATTTTCTTAACCCTTAGGTTTCCCTTAGGTCTCCAAGTTTTTTTCTTTAACCCCCCACGTATTCATAATAATGCATGTACCAGAGTTCCGTGGGCAATGAAAGGGATGGTATGATATTGGTTGACGTGAGGATTCAGCTCTTAACTTTTTGCGAGATACTTTAATTAGAGACCACTTTATGAAATGTTAAAGAGTACTATCGGTTTTGAAATGGCAGCAATATCCAAAAACAAAGTAAAACAATGGATCCTCATAAAAGGTGGGTCCCACCTTTTATTAGGATCACTTTGTTTTTGGATATCTCAGCCATTTCAAAGCCAATTTTCATCAAATAAACTTTGCATTTTTCTTCGAACTATACGCCCTTTTTGTATTGCATGAGCGGTTTCTCATTATCTAAAATATATATATATATATATATATATATATATATATATATATATATATATATATATAATCAAGAGAAGTCGGAAACCTGAAGCCCCATAATCTCAACCAAAATGGTACCATCCCTTTAAGGTACTTCTCTTATTTTTTTTTTATCACACAGCATGACGAAATCAAGCGTAAATATACATGATATGATAAACCTTATTACTCAGCAAGCTACTTTTCAATGTTCTGCATTTTTCGCCTTATTCGTTGTGTATTGAATGGAAATATAAAATCAGTAAACGTGAATGAGGTGATGTTACTTGAATCTTTCTGTACAATATTTTTTTTTTTCATATGACAAGAATAGCGCGTAATTGCCCTGCATAAATGCCATCTAGTAATAATGTCAATATCAAACTTGATGTTAAATCAAGGTTTTAGCTGATGTGAAAAAAAATCCATGATCAGAGAAAATATAACACAGATACAAAATCAAACTTGTCTATTTTTGCATGATCTATGACTACAGAAACCGTCTGCCATGTTTCAAGAGGGTAATGTAGAAAAAAATGCACCAATTTTGTACAGCATTCATATATTTCTATCTTTTCTAACGGTTTATCCTATAATGTCTTTCAATCTGAATATATATATATATATATATATATACACATATATACGTGTGTGTGTATATTTTTCATTCTGATTCACATAAGATATTATTCCTCTGAATGTATACTCCGCGGCAGATTATAAGCTGCTTGTTGAGTGGTTGTTGTTATAATCCATTATAGAATTGTAAGGGTGGTCATACAGACAACACAAACGTGTATCTAAAACTCTGGAATTACTTTCGTCAACCTGTGTCTGTTTTAGTATCTATGTTGATAAGAGGGTTAGGAAGTTAAATGCAAGGAACCCTAGCTCCCTTTTTCCAACAAAGAAATCCCCAGTTGACATTAGTAATATAAGTGCCAGCCTGCGTAGTTTCGCAATCGCACATCTGTATCTTAACTTACTGCAAAGAACTTTCTTGGTTGTCTATTGACTGATCACAGATCCTGGTCAAGGTTTACAGACGGTCACTTTTCATGGCGATGACTTTGAAAGGTCAGTTGAACGAGGAGAGAAAAAACACCAAACGAACTTGACCAACAGGAAAAGGAGCAATCGAAAACAACTCGACGACCTGACTGTTAACTCGTTCATATCCGTCTAGAGACTAACGAGGGATAAAAGGGAAGTGAAAGCAAGAGTGTTCTGTGGATTAATCTACTTGAACACACATGGAACATAAGATATATGTCCCCCGTCAAAGTGAAATAGTCGTTAGATATCAATCATCTATAGTTCGTAACATTCATAATTTCAATTCATTATATCTTCACGTTTACCTATTTTTTTTGACATTACAACACAAATTTGATATTTCAATTTTTGTTTTTGTAAATATCACATACATAGAAAAATATGTACTTTATTTCATGACGAACTCAACAAAAGCATAAGATGTGTTCATACCCTTCTGATCTTCGATGTCAATTTCCAGTTGCAGCGCCCATCAAAATAATGCGCGCAAATAGATACTGCACTCATCTGTAAACTTTCACACCATTCCACCACATTACCACATTACATCAACGCAATGTTCAGATGCCTGAGCTATCCGGTGCGTGCAAGCAAGTCCTACAGTTTCTACGTCTCAGAAAAGTATAACACATTTCTATCAAAACCCCACCGTTTTACTACAAACTAAAATCAATTTTTAGACGAATTTATTAATCATTTATACAACATGCTCATTTCAGAGTGGAATCTTTTGCGTTGCATTCACGATACATAGCAATTTCCGCTCTTCAAAAATGTACATTTTTTCTGGAAATAATAGTTAAGGGAGTGGCAATGACATGCCAGTCATAATGTGGCTGGTGCATTGAGCCGAGATGGGGTTCTCTGTAGGGTGTTGCCAGTTTGCACATGACAAAACCTTTAAAGATATAATCGATGGCATCCACGTATGTTTCGAGAGAGCAAGTTCTGTCAAGACAGGGGCTTCGAGAGTGTGAAACATGTTTAAAGATACTTCCGTAGCTACCTATAAAACACTTTTCCCTTTTTAAATTACAAAATTATTTGAGATGTTAAAGTAATAGCCATAACACTTGTCGTCATTGTAATATAAACAATGACAGAATTTTCATGAAGTTCATTGGCTATACAAAACTTTCTTATGTCATAATGGAAAAAATAAACTTGATGATGACAAAAATGACAAATAAATGACACCGGTGGTAATAATCATGATGATAATGACACAAAATAAAAATCTATCTCAAAGTAGGCTTCGCGTCAACTATAATTATGTCAACGATGATTGTAATGAAATAAGCGATAGTATAGTGGATGTCTGATACTGTGTCTGGAATTGACTTTATAGTTCTCTTGAATTAAAGTTCAAATTCGCCTCTTTACATTACTTCTCTCGAATTAGCGCAAAAACTATGAATTATCAACACATTGTGTTTTGTATGTTTACGTATGTATGTGCGTGTGTGATCATTTCAAGTTCACGATCCAGATTTTCCCGAGAAGAGAAAACAATTTACAAAGACAGTATCGTACTAGGTTGTGCGATACTGTCTTTGTAAATCAAGTATACTAGTTTAGATAGTAACTTCTGATGTGTACTTGACCTAATCCTATTCTGCAAACTATACTTCAGCAGAGGGAAGTGATACTGCCTCGTTCTTGTTGTTACTAGTGGTGTTTTTTTTTTTTTTTATGGAGATGGGGGGGGGGGGTTCTGTGCTGCTATCCGGTTAAGGTGCCAGATATTAGCTATAGCATGCCAAGCGTGTCACGAATGCATGTTTTCTTTTCCCTTGGTTACTATCTCGCTTGTCTAGTTACGTTTACCCTATTTCAATGTATGTACGTATTCATCGACGAGTCTTCTCTACTTTTCATTATTTCATTTGATATACTACCCTGAGAATGATAATGAACGGAAGGAATTTGGACCTATATCTGGACTTTGAAAATTATAAATGCTGAAGAGTATACACACATGGACATAATGATATCTTTAACTCGCTTGAACTTCTGTAATGTTCTCTTGCAGGGCATCATTCCTCCACTTAAATATTCCATATGAATACTGACACCAGCGTCTCCGGAATGATGTAGCTCTTGATCAGTAGCCGTGTCCGTTGAGATAATCGAGTTCTCTTCGTAATAATATTATGTTGCGTATTGATACGGACGGAGCTCTATAAGGATGATAAACATCGGCCACATGAAAGAAGAGGCAGCTGCAATAGGTCGATGCTCTGCTGACGACATTTTGCACCCAAGCAAAATATACCTGTGTATATCCATGTCAAAAAATTTTTCAGCTTGTTCCAAAGTAACGCCTGCAAAGGAACTGATGATTTTAAAAAAATAAAAAAAGCTAAATGCGTTTCTCAATCTGTATCATAAGAAATGCACCACCGATGCTTTACTATGATACCATGATATACATATATATATGACCCTACTTTCACAACTTAATGGATAATTTTGTTTTCTTCTCTGTTTGAAATTCAGAGAGTTTTCTCTTACAATTCTGTTTGAATGTATAAGAAACATCAACATGACCACTAAATCCATACTGATATGCAATTACTTTAGTATATACCTCAACAAGGATCAAACACGAGTTCCTTGAGTTTGATTCTTTATATTCTTCGCGACATAATTCGTTAGGATATGGAAAAAGAAGAAGCTATTTTTTCGTGTCAATATGTTTTCTGACTAACAGACATTTCCCTGCCAGTTGATGTCCATGCTCTTTTATGAGTACACCCTACACCGCGGCCATCCGCCAGCTGCCCGGCCGCTGCGGAGCCTCTCCACATCCATGATGCGATCAGCATAAAAGAATAATAATTGCCGTCATCTATTTTATCACTGAATGCTCTATTGCCTTTTATGGCGGGCGCAGATCAGCGTTGTGCTTTTATATTAGCTGTACGGGAGGCCATCCCCATGCCCCTAAAGAGAATCCATAACTCGCCGATTCACCCTTTTTGTGTGGAGTATACTCGCTGGAGCAGCGCCATTCTTTTCAGGCTGGGAGAAATAGATTGATAACATCCAGCGGAACGCTGAGTACCAAACGCCCCGTGGCTCTGGCGTAATTGTCCGGGCGCAGTGACCCCTACCACGCCGCCGCGGTGGCGATAGAAAGCCAGTTTTATCCTTTCAATATCTGCGGGTATGATTGTTATGAAAAATTCCTCTAATTTTTTTTTCCTGTGCCTTCTCTTTCTCCCTCTGCCCCTCCGCGCTTGTTTTCTATTCTGTGTAGTGATAAGAATACATTATGAATGAAGTTGTAATATAATGAAATGACCCCTACTGCGCCTATCGCATCATCAATAAGGGGTTCTCGCGGCTTACGTCGGCCGGGATCTTTATGGGAACACACTAGTTCACCTGAGTGGGAATGTATACATGCCACTAGTCAGCCGGTCCGCCTCACTGGGCTAGTACGGTGGCAAATCGGCATCAGAAGTGCGCACCAATGCGTGGGCGCGCTGATGGTCATACGGTGGAATTGAAGTGTAAAACATACATCGCATTGGCTCATTGCAGACCAGGAGTATATATCTACTTTCCTCTCATTCCCAGGGTTTCAATATTGGAAGATAAAATTTACCCAGAAAATTTATTCTTTCAGCCTTTCGTGTTATTTGAATGCTCTCCTTTAATGACGCCTGCTCACAATATGCCAACTGAAAAGTGTGGCGCTTGTCTCTTTTTATGTCCTTTTGGAAAATGATATTCAGAGTATATAGTGAAAGTGACCCATTCATTTTACCTTCATGCATCGAAGTACATGCACACTTCATATTTCCTTCTGTTTCATTGTATATATATATATATATATATATATATATATATATATACATATATATATATATATATATATGATGCAATCGACTAAAACAACCATTTCAGCTCCAAGGGATTCAGTTCATATAGACAAGGAAAAAATAAGCTGGAACTTCCTGACGTATCCAAGAGATACAGAGTATCTTATCATACGACACATTATTTGGAAGGATGTATCTGAAGGAAATATATAGAGAGATTTACTTTAAAACTTCTGACAGACAGACAGACTTCATGTAACAAATTCGGTTTAAGCTGTAGACAAAGCAAATTATCAAGCAAGTTTCGTTGTTACAATATGACAATATAAGATCTCAGTCCGTTTATCGGCTGAACTTTATTCGACCTGTGTCCAACATGCATGGTGTCCAACGGTCTTGAACTTGATAAACTCCTGTCATCCAAAGTAATCAGTAAAACATTTTGCGGAAATTACCTCTTTAACATTTGGTCTTGAACGTATACATACGTCTTGAAGTCATAAAATTAAGTTCAAAAGATAATAGGAGCATTTCTTAAAACCTCTCGAAAATGATAATACTGCACATTCCTTTTTATTGAAACTTGAATCCTTGGAGTGGTCATGGTACGCTAAGTGCAAACAGTTGCAGCTTGGAGTCACATTCATAATGTCGTGACATTGAGTTTCTGATTAAGAGAGCATGATGGGGATATAACTGTATTTGAATTCATTCATTCATTGCAGAATCAGAATTTGTATCTGATAGAACTTAAAGCTACAAACGCTTGAGAGAAACCTTCGCCATTTTCAGTCGCCTTGGGTGATTCTTTCGGTCTCTTTCATCGATATCAAAAATAACGTCAAACAAACAAGCAAAGAATTATATTATGGTTGGTGTCCTTCCTGATGAAGCGTTGATTTTCACCAGCGGTCCAAGTGGGAGTGGTATTATGTTGCTATATCGAATTAAGACTGTGACTCTACGCATGAACAAAATTTGATTTGCAATACTGCTCTTCGCCTGTTAGTACTATCAAGAGGAACTGAAGAAGATTGTGTTGTTCAAGAATTATTTTACAAACTTGTGTTGGTACAATCAAAATACGCTGCATTCCCTCGTTTGATTTTATCCTGTCTTCCTTTTTTTTTTTCTTTTTTTGAGGGAGGGGCAGTAAAATTTCATGGCGGCGACGTTGATCTTCCTGAGAGCTATGGCTTAGGAAGGAAATAGGCGGGTAGATAATGGGCATCATCGAGAAAAAAAAGGAAAGAAGCGTATAACCGGAAGTAATTGTCGCGGAGCGTTTACATTCAGCGGAGAGTCGATGGGGCTAGCGCTGTCTTTCCTCCCCCTCGACATTAATGGAGGTTCATAACGCGCGCAATTTCTGCCTTACGGATGAGAGCCCTGTAAAGAGTAGCTGTCGTTACTAATATCCAAGAAGATGTCGGCATGAAAAGCACATACGGACGTGAAAAAGATGTGTTTGTTTTAAAGAGGAAGGGATGGTCATTGTATTACAATTCTTCTCGATCACATCTCGAAAATGTGAGCGATTCATTGTTGTTGAATGAATCTCCTTGCTAACGAAGTTTAACTATTATGCACCATGTTTATTCCTAAGGAAAATTCTTGGCGGATGACATCGTACACGCACTTTGTATGGCAGACAGAGAAAGGGTCCTATTGTCATGTCTCCTATACACACTTAATTGAACAGAATCATGAAGCACAGAATTCGTAACCCCCAAATACACAGCGTGAACTCGGTGTAAACTAAAAGGATAAGGTAAAAGTGTTGTCAATGTCATAATCCACCGAGTGCTTGATTATTCAGAAATGACCCTTAAAGAAAATATGAATTATCCTGTTCTCAGTTCAACGCATCAAAACAGTATATTTGTGTCTGGTTTTGATTGATCTTTATGTTTTCGCAATCTTGGAACAAACAATTCTTGTTTTTATCAAAGTGGTAGGTCACTTTTTGACCACCCCTAACGTATGCCGCTGAGAGATAAGCCAATTCGCTGCACTTTGTTGCTGTTCAGGAATTTTACTCCTCTTTATGAGTGCTCTGTTAATAGCGCGAACAGGAGAGAAGAGGAAAGGCTGTGTCGGTCCCTGTGGCCCGATCTTGCACCCGGTCGTTGTGTGGTAGAAACGAATTTCCACAGGTGTTGGCGTTCGAACAACAGTGCTGCGCGATGCACAGGAGAAGCCATCTGCTGCATTGTTTTAGGATCAACTTTTCGATGACCTTGAAGAGTTGCAGGCACGCGATATCGCCAGAGCACGTGGCGCTTAGTCCTTCAAGGCGCCGCAAAAACCGACGACATTGGGCGGTCCGGCCTAATCATGTACGCATGTATACTCGGGGATCATGGTATATAAATATAACATGCTGGCAACGACGTACGCAGTCATATTACCGTGACTTCTGATATAGCTTTCGCAGAGCAGATCTTCGCGTGCTCAGAGATAAGAAAGAGGAACAACGACATAGTATCACTTCCCGCATCTCTCGGGATAAATTTAATCGAGTCCACTGGTTATGACTGTCCATAGTTTGGTTTTAACAACGAAATTGCTTCCGCTGTTTTCATGCTTCATTAATAAATGCCTTCTTCTCCGTTAAACAGATACAATATCTATTTATGGTATTTTTATGTCATGCTTTCCGTTCATTTATATGTGTCATGGAAAGAGGAAACACCGACGAGATAATTTGGCTTAATAACCTTTCTCTGAGACAGTTTAAACGAACTACTGATATACCATAAATGGTGTGGAACTACATTTCTGAGAAACTTTTCTGTCTTTGCATGGTTCTTATTGAAGGAGACGTATCGATGGGTTTTTTATGTTTTGCGACAACTTCCAAAGAGACCTAATACTTAGGCAAAAATACAGACATACTGTATTTGAACTTGAAAATGATGGTTGATTTAATCATATTTCAAAACAACGAAGTCATAGACTCATAATAGATATGCAAAATGTTTAAAATAGTGTAAAATGTTTTCAAATTCTGTCAGCAATGTTACAAACTCCGTGGCTAGCAATGGTGTAATCATATCAAGTCATAAGAAATGATATGGTCTGGTTCTTCCTTATGAAGTGTGGTTTGCCTGTGTCCATGTGACAAAAATTCCAGCTAGTAATGATTTAAAAAAAAGAAGATACTAAAAAGGCTGGTGTGTCGAAGAAGACGTACAATGCTGTGAAAATATTGATAAAGATAAAGATATTACAAAGAGACAAAGCGTTTACCTATAAAACCAACTGACTAATTTTTTGTAAGGCTACACGTTGCTATCTGAGCGGTTTCTACCCATTTATGTGTGTGTGTGTGTGTGTGTGTGTGCCATGTCTATACACATTATTATTATCACGATAGGAAATTGCCGTTATGATTAATATTATGATTAATATTGTTGTCAGACACCATAATTTTCTTTTTTCTAACCATGAGAAATGAATTGCTCTACAAAATGAGGCTGTGTGATAATGTCACATTCCATTTTTCAAGGTGACAGCCCAGGACTATGGCGGACTCCGATAGAGGTGCATTATGATCAGACACAGGTGTAAACTGGAGTTGTAAGTTGTGAGAAGAAGTTGTTTATTCAGCACCTGGTAAACAAACGCACTTTTGGCTTTCTATGGGATCGCTCGGCCTCAAAGCACGGTTCAGCACAGCTACAATGAAAGCGGCCCCGTAAAGAACTTTGCGGTTAATTCATTCATTTCATTTTTCTTTTTATAGTTTCCCTTTGGTTTCATAGCTGTCTATGGAAAGGTTAAGTCATCTTCTTTTTTTTTTTCTGCTTGATTTAATTTCCAGTATTTTCTTTCTGCATTCGAGGAAATGTAATACAAATTTATCAAAATGAAGGAGTATTTCTCTTTGTAATTGTTTCGATAACCTAACACAAGACTGACTTGAGGCGGGAAAAAAAAATAATACGGTGTTACAAATAATACATGATAGTCTCATTAAATGAATACTTTTGCGATCGACTGACTTATCTCATTACATTAAATTGGCAGGATAGGTTACTGCAGAATATGCAGCTACAGCTCTTGAATGCATACTCTCTAAAAAAATCGAGTGAAAATATTCACTCTTAAAAGAGTGAATACAAAAAAGAGTGAATTTAGAATGAAATTGGAGTGAATTTTGAGTGAAAATGTTCATTTTCACTTATTTTGGAGTGACCTCAATGATCACTCGAAGATTTTGGAGTGATCCTTGACGTCACTCTAAAACGAGTGAAAATGAACATTTTCACTCAAAATTCACCCCAATTTCACTCTTAATTCACTCTTTTATGTATTCACTCTTTTAAGAATGAATATTTTCACTCGATTTTTTTAGAGAGTAGATATAACTCTGAGAACCACAACAAACTTTTAACAGACTATCATACCAGAAAAACATGAAGCCGGGGAATAGAAGAGGACAATTTCAGAGAGAGAGAGAAGGAGAGAGAGAGAGAGAGAGAAAAAAAAAAACAAAACTATTGCAAACACACACATCCTACACCTCAGTTATTACTTGGACAGACGTATCGCGCGAGCCTGTTTCCCGCACAAATCCATTTTACAACGTTGCTCGGAGTGTGCGCGAGGTGGTTTTTCTTCTTTGGAGCTAGTAGCATCAGTGTATCCGATCTATCGCATAGCGTGCTGATCTCAAGCGTGTATGTAAACGTGGCGCCATTTCAGCATCACGTGACAAGGCGCGATAGGCCTCACCGCGACTTATGGGGTGACCTGAACGTCCCGACACCACGATATTACGCTGAACTCACTGTGTATATGACACGAAGCATTTCTGCATACACTGTGCCTCTTTTACATGTGGCTGCTTATACGCTTTGAATACTTCATGGGTGTGTCTCACTTCAACGCACCCATGCTTTACGTTACGCTCAGAGATATCATACTGATCATTGTGTTGTTTCTTGTCTTGAAAGAGAATGAGTGATATTTCGTTCAACAAGTTTGTCGTCCCGTTAGGTCATGACACACATGCATACATGCTTTTCCAGACATGTGTTAATTTGCCACAGTTGATTGCATGATATATTTTTTGTTCACTGCGAATTTGACTCTATTGTGATATCATGAATGAATATTTGGTGCTGATCATCTATTAAAATAAATTGGGCCACTACCACTCGTACATAAGAAGAAAATTAGAAAAAAAATACAAATTAAAAATAACTCACATCTGAAGAAGAATGACTTGCAATATAAATATGAAATGATCAAAGTGACATGGAATATGAACGAAAAAATGACTAAGTGCAAATAAAGCAAATATTATTTGCAGTGGCATGAATACGAAGAGATGCACTGTTTTCGCTGACTCAGATCACATCAATAGTAATAGGGAGGGGGAGCGATCCACTCCATGTTACTTACAATCGAAAAAAAAAGAACACGTTGAAATTTGTTACTTTTACTTTTGCTTAATAGTGATACCGACATGTTCATGTTAGCGAATTACCCAACACTTGCTATGATGTCTGATGTATACTCTCCTACTGGTTTGCAAGGGGAATGGATGAAATCTGTAAGTCAGCAGAAATACCCGTTCCTTACCTTGTACGAAGTCGCCTGTGCTGCATTGTTGAAATTCTAGAAGTCTGATGGTAGAAGGTAAACTTCTTCCTCTCGATTCCATGACCAAAACGAAAATGTAGTGACGATTTGTATACGAGCCTTTTAAAGATTCTTTTGAGTCCCTTATAACACACATCATCTTCGTAAAATGTAGCTTTATAATATGGCTGACTCTGATGAGGGAATTATGCAACATCAAATTCCAAAACTTACAGACTCTTGCGTCCGCTTTTGATGATCAATCGCAGGTCTGTTTGTTTATCGTACTCCATTTAGCATAGTCAAATGGCACATGGAGTTAGGCTTACTGCATGCTGTCACTTTGCACAATCTGTACCCCCCCCCCCCCCCCCCAATCCTACGCGACATCGATTACAAGCGTTGGCAAATCTGTTTGGACAGCTATACTAAATATATTCAAACTTCGTCGAGACAGAATCTGAAGAGTTTCTTTTATTTTGTAGGTCGTGTATTTCATTTGAAAGCAAGACCTGGCGTCTCTCAACGAAACAGTCTCATTTTAGTCAAATGCAACGATTACTTCATTATTGTTAATTAATCAGATACATCACATCTCTTAACTCACATGCGAAATATCACATTAGCTTCATATGCGAGTCTCGTTTGCATTATTGGATCGTCTGGAAGACATCTGACGCATTTAAAGGCAAATCAATTTATTTTGACTTATGAGAAATCTTTGAATTCTGATCGCCAAATCCACGAAGATGTATGTAATAGCTGTCACCCTCTTCCCGCATAGAATATTCTATCGTCAGATGAAATTTCGTGAAAATTTTTAAAACAAGGGAGCTTAAAAGGTTATAATCCTAAGCCAATTTTTGTAATTTCAATTTCGAAGTTTATGGCTTTTTTAACACATTATTTATATATCGAAGATATTTGGACATGAGTTAATGTTTCACACCAATATTTTCGTCATTTTTTACGATCTTAATCCTTTTGTACTTCCCATCACCATCAGTTTATCTCTAACATTACTGGCAAGGTTATACAAAATTAAAATCTCTCTCATTATAACAGGGGATGAGTTTCATGCGATATACTGTAATTTTGGTAATGCTTGCAGTGTGACGGCAAAATGAATTCATTGGTTGCCATGTCATGGGGTCATGTGTACTTTCTTCACAGGCTTTTGTGTGTGTGTATGTGTGTGTGTTCTCGTGTATGTGTGTATGTGTTTATGTGTGCTTGCAGGAGAATGGCTTTTCTAGAGAAACTCTGTATTGAACTTTTCATCTCAAAATGTGAGAAATGATTCATGAAGAATGATGCATGTACTCATTTTCGGCATCGCTATCAAACGAGTCAGCCGACAACAAACAAACGACTAAAATTTGAAGAGAGGTTTGTCATGACTGTATCCATAACGTAGAACATCTGGAATCAGTTAATTTCGGAATTAACAGGATGTTTTTCTTTTCCTTGTATACTCATTAAATCTGCCAGAAGATGAAAAACAATAACGCCAGATACATATAAACTTGTTGCTCTTAAACTCTTGTTTTCTTGAATTTATACAAAGTATACGTCTGATGTAAACTCTACACACGTATGCGATATCACATTTTCACTTTTTGCTTCATCCACATTATCATAATACTATGAGAAATATATGTGTCCGCACTTCCACTGGAGGTTTATTCAATTTCAAGTTATTTTCATATTTCTCAGTGAAAAAAATACATCAAATATAACAAAATGAAATGATACATGATATCCAGCTAGCAAGTACTATCGAATATTGCTAACATGTAGAACACGATGGTCAATCTAATATGAAAGTTTGAATCTCAGAATGAATGCTAAAGAAATATGATGGAGCCTACTTAAAAGCAAACTTGTTGAGCGTAGGTCCCAGTATTAAAACCGAGTGTAAAGATTAAGATGAATAGCACGGGTACAACAAACATGACAAATGATCAAAATCTAGAAAAAAAAAAGAAGAAGACAAAAATACTCGGGGATATTGCAAATTCTTCTCAAATGCAGATTTGGAGATCGGATAAACGACGTGCTGCGAGCGGATAAACAGTTATTATTGCAATATTGACAGTATGATATAATAACAAGATTTAGACAATTAGAAAAAATATACATTTGTGTCCTCAGAAGAGACAAACAGTTTTGTCCTAATTGTAACAATCATGGTATATACCATAATGACCCAAAAGTTTCATTCCAATTCACCAAACGTGCTCAAGAGAGAGGCATAAACTTTGTAGTCGTCAAAAGTTACAACGCAGTTCTATCTATTTGCAAATGTGACCCTGCACCTCAAAACAAACAAAAAGTCGCCAGACATGAAATTTTAAGTTAAGACCATATTCTGAAAGAGCAGACTTTAAGCTTTAAAATGATGTATAACTCAAATCAAATGGACTCTCCTAACCTATCTAAATATTGGAAAGAAAGCACAAACTCAGGAAAAGTGTGAACTGAGAAAAGAGGCTCTGAAGTACAGTGTCTATTCAAGCGCTTAATCTTTACCAAACCGTGCTGGCTGTGCGATGAATGGGACAAAAAACAGGAAGTAAACCACCAGAGTAACAACAATGAAGGGATTATCAAATTAAACTGAAATTAATCATGCCTCATTAACACATTCTGTCCATAATTAATGCCAACTTTCAAAGCAGTAGCACTATCTTTTCAAAAGTTATTAGAGTTAAAAGTGAAGAGTGTGGACAAGGTTTTTCAGAAATGAAAAAGGGATTCTAAAGACACACCTAATCACACTATTCTACCAAAAATGTTCCAGATAAACTGCAAAAAAAAAAACCACACTTTCCTGCCCGTTTTATGATACCAAATTTTAGCATAATGTAGAAGAAGACCCGCTCTTTCAGAAAATATGAAAAAGTCAAGTTCGGCTAGGTTGACCCATTTCACTTATTTTCAGTCCTCACGCAAAATCAGTGTGTGCGACTTTATGTTCGTTTTGAGGTGCACGGTCACAAAGTCTCATCAACAGCGGATTTGAAATACGTCAGTAACGGACTTTCAATGTTTACTTACATTGTTTACAAGGTATCATATTTGCATGCTTGTATGGAAATTAGCGGAAGTGATATCAAATTTTTGGTCAATGATTTATTTTAGCCAATACAATTATTTTCCCTCAAAGGCATGGCTAGCTTATCGCAACACAACACCAAAAATGGAAATTATGCGATGGATACAAAAATTTAGGGTGAATTTATATAAGAAAAGGAAATCTAGTGAAAACTTTTGTTATCAAAAAAGTTAAAGAGAGACTTCAGAGCCCATTATGACATCATCACTTAATATCATTTGCACGTGTGGTTAGTAGTGATATCACTGTCATGTGAAACTTGTGACATTTATATAACATTTCATCTCATTTCTTTCTTTTTTATCAAACCTCTACAATTCTGATTGTTTGATTTTACGCTTTTCAATGAAATCAGCTTAAAATGGTTCGGATTTTGCATTTTTAAATGTTTCACGTCTGTTAAACCTGTACGCAAAGAGATAGCCATATAGATGTCTATGAAAAACAAACACGTTTCAAATTCAACAAAGATGAAACGCTATACAAACAAATGAGAATATATGCTACATGAAATGGAGGTGGTATAATTTAAAGATATAATCTAGTAATTCAACATAATGTCACGATTGGTCTAAAGACAAACCAAAAATAAACAAACAAATATGGTCTTGTGCTTTGGCGTCGGTTTGCATGTGACCCTCACCGATCCAGTCCCCCCCCCCCCAAAAAAAAAAAAAAAAATCATAAAGATTACTCAACTGCAAACTTATCAGTACATTTATAATACAATTTCTTAGGTACAATAATAATTGGTTTTGTTTTCCTGTTCGGATATCCCCTAATTCTATTTCCTTAATTTCGTTTCTGTCTCGTCATATCACCATTGTCTTAATCTCCTCAGCCCAATGACAGTAAAGATACTCCAAATTTCACGTTATTTGGTCATTTTTTGTACCCGTCCTCTTCATCTTAAAGGACAAGTTCACCTTCATAGACATGTGGGTTGAGTGAATGCAGCAATATTAGTAGAACAAATCAGTGAGAGTTTGAGCAAAATCAGACAATCCGTTAAAAAGTTATGAATTTTTGAAGTTTATGCTCAGTCAGGGCTGGATGAAAAGACTACTATAACTTGTGATGTCACATGAGTACAACGATATAAAGAAAGAATAAAGAAAATTTTACATATTTCCATTTTTCTCGCATAACAAAAGAACACTCGACTTCTCTCTTTCAGAAGGCAGGGGGAATAATATTACCCTTAACATACGTCAGTAGCAAGTTGAAGAACTGTGCACTTTATTCAAAAAGTAAAGTTTTGTGAAATTCTCTTTTTATTTTCCTTATATAGTTGTACGCAAGTGACATCATACACTGTAGTAGTCTTCTCTTCCAGCAGTGACTGTGCAGATACTTAAAATATTCGTAACTTTTGAACGGATTGTCCAATTTTCCTCAAACTTTCACTGATGTGTTCTACTAATATTGCTGCATTCTCTCAATCCTTATGTATATGAAGGGACTTGTCCTTTAATCTTTACACTCCAATATAATACTAATAGGTTCCATCATATTTCTTTAGCATTTATTCTCAGATTTTAACTTTCATAAATTGACCACTATGTTCTATATGTTTGCAACATTATATCGTGCTTCCAAAATTTTGTGCTTCGTGTATTATTTCATGTTGTTATATTTCATGTATTTTCAGCGAGAAATATGAGAATAAATTGAAACTGAAAAAAAAAATAAATTTGCTTCTTTGATTATGTGTTTCCTCCCTTCAGTTAAAGATAAGAGAGAATAGTAACAAACCATAACGTCCACAGGCCGTTAACCAAGTCAAGCGAACTGCTTAGCGATAACGGTTTCCCCCACCTGTATACTTGAAGATATACCATGAATATACAAGTATTATTATTCAATATTTCGTATGAGTACTCTTGCTTATATTTTCATGTGAAAATGTTTGACTTTGCCATACTGATTTCTTTCATACAAGTGGCGAAATTAGACCCTATTGAAAGTGAAACTGAAACTCTCGAAATGTATCGTTGCAATGTAATTTCACTGATATTGTGAAATGGCAGCAGAAAGCCATCTTAACTGAGTTTTGCTAACGAATTTTTTCAATTGCGCTCGAAGGATCGTTGACGCTTTGCCCGTTTTCTCCTATTCTCTCCTACCAGCACGGTCTCCTTTATTAGCAATATCGCCATATTTTTGATCTATTACCACATGTTGCCGAAGACTTCATTTCGTTTGTACTTCCCCTTTTTTTCTGGAAGAGAAAAACAAATTGTGTATGGTTTGCGAGATTTTCTGTTCCCACCAACCCATGGGATTTGCATTTACGATTAAGAGAGGCTTATTTTGATCAATTCAAGCAAATGAATTAAATTCAAAAAATCACGCAACAGTTTCAAATATTCGTTTGTTTTTTTTTTATTTTTTTATTTTGCAATTTGAATAGATAAACAACGTACGGTCTTACTTCAATGATTGAAAATGTACCGAATATTTCCAACCAAAGTGTGCACCAGATCGTTGAATTCCCTTTCTGGAAATGCAAAAGCTCCTTCGTTTGGGAAAGTTGATGCCACCCTCACCTTGCTCGGTCGCTGCGCTTGGATATCAGAAATCAAGATTATTTGATCAGTAAATAAAACAATCTTGCAACAATTATAAATTTTTTTTTTGGTTCTTTCTTCAATCTAATCATCGACTGACTCTTGATTTAAAATTCCCCCCTGTGTTCTACCCAAAGTGTGCACCAACCAGTGCCAGGTGGTTGGTACGGTTACACAAATGCAAATGCTCCCTCGTTTGTGTGGGAATATTTACATAATCATATTTATATGTATGCATATATACATTTATTCGTATTATGTTCTGTACACATTCATACACACATTTGTATACATATGTATAGATACACATATTTGATCCAATGAAAAACACTTATTCATATGAGATTATTGTTTACAAATACCATTTATTATGTTCTCCAAATCTAATGAGTAAAAATGCTACAACACAAACAAGACAAATGCATGATATTACATTATAATATTAATGCATTCAGAGAATTTGATATGAGAAATACTAGTAAGTCACTACAACGCCCGTAAGATCAAGCCTGAGAACAACTGTGGCAGCAACATGAACAAGGAACTTCGGAGTAAAACAAGCATGGTGATATTTGTCATCGAAATTTGAAATTAGAAAAATGTCTTCCACATTTTACATCATAATCTACCAACAATAAGTCGGTCAGAATAAGGCTAATCCTTTTTATTCGGTTTGATATCAATAGTCCGTAGTCACAATCAATAAGTTTGGAGTTTTTTGTTTGTTCATACGAAATATTGCAGTAATGGAACGCTGAGTCATTAAGTTGTTTACCTCCGTCCTCGTGGGCTGCGCTTACATTGCCCTTTTTTCCAGGAAAAGGTACCAGAGTATATATCTATCTGCCTTCATCACCAGTGCAGTAGATCGCGGAGCACTCCATAAGATTATCGTGCCAGGATTGAATAATGCATTCCAAATGCGCCGTTAACCGGGGACCAGAGAAGAGGCAGGGGTCTTCGGTCTATAAATACCCATGTCGTGATGTAAGTTCCTACCATTTCTGACATTTGGTACAAACACCACTTCCCATCGTGGGCAGGCAATGCCTACAAACGCCAACTGCTTCTTGTACTGGCTGTCCGCTCCGGTATGGCATCGTTTGCCTGACGGAGTGATATCGGAGCGAGGGCGGTTAGGCCAGAGCTTTAGAAGCAGGGAGTCACGGGCCTCGATCGGCTGACAGAATGGCGGCGGGGACTTGATCCTGGCTCTTCATGTGACACGTGTGCCAAAAATGTCGACCCCGCGGGCTAAACAATCATCTGAAAGAGTGTGATGTTGGTAGATCTTGTGATCTAAAGACTGTTAACAAAATAGCATATAATACATGATTAAATGAACGGGTATAATACCCATTCGATCGTCTGTTACGATTTTTTTTTTCACTGTCGCAAAAAAAAAAGAGAGACAGTTATCACTTTCAGTTATCACTGTCATTGTGTAAATTTATCATAGAGATAATTACCGAGTAAATCGACATCTTTTTCGTGAACACAAAAACTCTGTGTATTTAAATGATCATGTTAAACACTATCAAACTATGCAGAATTAATATCCATGAAAACAATACATTTGTTAAACCTATCATAGATTGATGAAAAGATGTCTGTAAGTGGTTGTTTAAGCAGTGAAAATAGTGCATGAAGTTCTGTGCAGTTAACGGAGAGTGTCTGAATTTGACTTGAACCCAGTTTGAGATGGGACATGGACAGAGACAGAAAAGGCGTGGTACATGTTTGTACTAACACTGGTAAGACGAGTATACTTTGGGGCAACGAGCAAAGAATGACGATTATAAAATAACAGCAAATTCCTTCCTTCTATATATGCTCTCATGGTTAACTTCTTCTTCTTCTTCTTTTTTTAAAGTGAAATATCAATAAAGCAGTTTGATTCAATTTACTACGTAATGAATTTCAGTGATCCCACACTAATACGATAAAACGCGCGCGCTTTATGCCAAATGAGTGCATTTGAGCTTTGTTTTCTATCGAAAATTTCTGAGAAGTTGAATTAGATGTTCATGTTGCTCTGATAAACTGTTTCAAAGCATTCGGCACCGAGAATTTGATGTTCGATGTAATTCTCTGATTCTAACTTACTTTGCTCACAGAAAATGGGGACATTAAGCCCTTGCCAATTTTCTTTAACCTTTACGTTCTGTGAAACCTATGATAACACATGCAGAAAACGATGTATAAAGTCACATCCTGTCTCAGAAATCCCATACGACAAATTGAGGCTGAGACATGGTACATTTTACATGTTCTCCATACTTACAAACGAGGGTGAGTATATATGGCTGCATGAGGATTTCAACGATTTGAACTTGCTAGATTTCTTTCCACTTACGGATGCAATTTTACTTTGAATCTTTGATTTGTGAAGGGGATTTCGCTCAAATGACATGACGTAAAGTGCAAAGCGGCTCAAAAATTATATTTGAACATCATCGTGATCGTAGGATTCTAACATGTTTCTTCAGCAGCAAGAAATATATGCTTCGGAGCATATCACCGTTAGAAATAAGCCAGTTCGAAAGTAGCTCATGTGTACATTTGGTGCAAATGACCTTTTTTCTTTTTCTTTCTCTTTTTGCATGATGCATGAGCTTGCCCTACGTAACAATCTATAAACCTGTAAATCTTTAAACAAAGAATAAACTTGCGCAGATCAGGTGACTAGAATGATCTGTCAATAACATCTGGGGAAGCATACATTTCATTGTTTTCCCCTGCATGCATTTTTAAAAAATAAAATATTGCCAAATACCAGGCTTATTGTCTGACGGATGTGCTGGAAAGAGGCATTTTATAAGGATCACACGAATAATCATCACATCACAGATGCATCATGTCAGTGAATTTACAAACTAAAGCGTCTGTTAGTACATTAATAACCTTTTTCTGCTCATGCGCAAAGTGGAATTACGAACTGGTCTATGACAGCCAGTGCAATTGCATCGAGAAAGAAGCAAGTGCCACTTTAAAGTGAAACACTGTTCCACATACATAATTATCATCGTTGACTCTCATAAAATGTGGCACAGTAAAACAAAGATATTGGTCGAAGTTTCAAAATTAGACACAAAATTTAAATTATATAGATCAGGCGGCGATGTCATGGCCTTAGAAATAATAACAATAATGAATTTCGTATTTCCTTTCTGATTCTTGTGAAGCTGTCATCGTTCTTTATATATCGTTTGTATTGAGAAAGGAAAATCCTATAATTGCATTTGCAATTTTCTGATGGCAGATATCTTCTCCGATCTTTTACTGTGAACGAGTGTCGGTTTGACAATTTCCCACGCCCTTGCATACGTCCCCGACGACGCGTGTGTGCGCGTGTGCGTATGGTGCGTGTACAAAACGTGCTTTGGTAGTACATGGATACATAGTCATTTTTCTTATTCTCAATCTATGAAATCCAAAAATTTTGTTCTTCTACTATACAACAGTGCATGGGGGCACAGTAACATTCTAGTAGGAAAATGGGTCCATACACGTAGAAAGAAGATGTAATCCAGTCGGTAAATTCTGCCCGGCGCGTATATCCTTTGATAAACAAGATGTTTCACCGACTTTGAACCAAGGTGATATGGATTGGACACGTGCATCGTGTTCACATCATTTTTCCTCGCTGCATTTTGACCTGATTTGCTTCCTTCAGGAGGGACTTTGTTTCTGCGCATTCAGTAAATAAAACAGTAATTGATATTTCACATCATATATATATATATATATATATATATATATATATATATATATATATATATACATATAAGTCCATTAACTGCAGAAGAAGATAGACGAAGCAAGGTGCAGAAATGACAAACTACATAAAATAACTCACAACAAAAATATACATACTTCAGTTGATCTTGCATTGTCTAAAGGGAATATTGGTAATAACAGCGACAGAAAGTGCAGATTACCACCATATTAAGAGATAGTTGAAGGAATGGCCAGCATTTTGATGTACAATATAGAAATAGGGAAGGGAACCCCTGATCAGAGTAGTGTTTTGCTCTACTAAGTTGAAGATGCCCTTCTCCAGGTGTGGTGTGACTCTTTTGAACTTTTCTCTATATTCAAATTTACCTTTAATCGTCGGGAGCTATTAATCTTTTTCTTTGTTTTATAATTGTCACATCTTACTAAATACAAGCCACTTTCATTAGATTGAATTCTAAATCAGATACGTTCAAGAAATGCTGTTTCGTCTGCATTATTGTGTTCAACTTCTAAAGATTATCTAAATGACTGGCATACATAGGGGCAGGACACCAAGGTCTTTTGAATGCTTTTGCTTTTACAGGAAAAAAAACACATTAATTTCTAGTACGTTACCTCTGTGCTAGAAAAGAAAATTATTTTTTCCTGAATCTCCCCCATAATATTCCCAAGTTTTCGCAATTTTAATTTATGCTCGCGTTATTGCGACTTCTCTCTAGCACATTCATTCGTTGCTTCTTTTGAAGATCCTCTTTAAAGATCTTCAAAATCGGCATACCTTGATGAAGGATCATCGCTTTTATTCTCGCACATAAAGCAAATACTTGCTCAAATCTTTAACACCGCTAATATATCAAAGATAGACAAATAATTCAAGTAAAAACATGCGACCTAAAGTGGGACACAGAATACAGTTGTTTCCTTCTTTCTTACCCCTCTAAAAGAAGACATGGTCTCAATGAAATGGTCAGATCGCATGCTCCAGGAGCCCCGCGCTTCACCTCTCGCACGTGTTAAATCATTCCCACTAGCTGTTGGTTTGAACATTTTCCGGAGCCGAGCGGAAGGTTAAGGTCAAAAGGTCGCCAAACATCGATGGCATATCCAGATACATCCATTCGCTAAACAGCCCATTTTGCATATTCCGCACAATGCACTGGGCTGCATTATTTACTCAATCAATAAAGTTGTATCGGTTTCGGAGGCGATAGAACACCTCCGCTTTATACGTTTAAGGTTGATAGTTATAATGCAGTTTGTTTCCTCCCAATCACACCAATAGTCGAGAATTTTTGTCGGTCACGCGATACGGTCATATTCATAGCTGCGAATTTGTGCAACCAAAGTAGTAATCATTAGACAGTGTTATATTATCATAAATGGACTGACATCCCCCGGTAAAGGGCACCTAAAAGTTACCTGTATTCATGTTGATGCAAAAAAGCCCATCGTTGATATACAGAGCTCAAATATATAGAAAATCAGTCAATCCAACACAACTCCATTCCAATCCTTTCACTTATTTGTTTCTATCTATTGCAAAAACAAAAAACAAAAACAAAAGAAAAAGCCTGCAATACACAATTTTCAATATGTTCCGAAAATGCCGATGAAACAGATTTTAAATAGCTTTATACAAACTAAAACCGAATTCATATCATTGTTTAGTGATTAAATAGTGGCTTACCTGGTAAAATGCGAATCAGTGTAGCATAAAAACGAAAATATATATATATATATATTTATTTATTTATTTATTTATTTATTTATTTATCCATCTATCTATCTATCTATCTATATAAGCCTACATTTGTTTAATGTGCGGGAACAAGAGCGACAATGGTCCGTCATTAAAGAATGCAAATTTCGAATATCTTTAAAGAGTGTTATCAGGCAACAGAAGTAGCAAATTAATGTCCTATACAACGATATTGCGATAACGCAAGTATAAAATTGTCAATACTGAAAGCGTTATGGGGAGATTCAGAAAGAAAGTATTTTCTTTTCTAGCACAGAAGTAACCTATGAAAAAAAAAGTTTTATTCTTGTTTAAGCCTAAGTATTCAAGATACCCCCTTGGTTTCTTGCTTCTATTCCTTCTTGAGCCGTTTAGATTTTTACCATTCAGGAAAAACGTATTTTTTTGCGGTATTATTTACCATTGGGAGCAGTGATTTAAAAGATGTTCGAGTTAATCATATTTGATGCAAATGGTAGTTCAGTTGTATCACAAAACATCCTACCATACAGAAATCTCGCAATAGAGCCTAAAATGTAAGGAGATATCACTATTTTCCTCAATAAACTATATTTTATAACTGCAGCTGGTTTATTCTAGAAACAATTTTATTATAACCATTGTTCAGATTGTGTGTATTTAACAATAATTAACATTGATTATACGGATTGAAATTTGTAATTACGTTGTTTCTATCCCTAACTCACATGTTAGAACTATTTTCAAGCACTATAACTAGGATTTTGTTTCATCTGCAAGTGGTAAATAATGTCTTTAATGTACCTGATTTGGAATTCAGGTATCATCATCATCTAATAAAGTTGGCTTGCATTCAATAACACATGACCATAAAAAAAGTATAAGAGGTATATTTGAAAAGAAAGTTCAGAAGAGTCACGCCACGCCTGAATTTTACTTAATTGATATTCACATTGATGAGAAAAGCCCATCATTGGTGTATAGAGCTAAAATGCTCTTTTTAATCTATCACTCCAAAAACCACTCTATTCCAATCATTTCACTTACTTATTTCTATCTATTGCACACACAAAAACACACTTAATACTTTATTAAAATGCGCGATGAAACTGATTTAAAATAGCTTTCTAAAAACCACAACCCAAATTCCTATCAACGTCTGGCTTTAAATCTCTAAATCTTTATGGGGTTTACTCGGTAAAGCACAAGTCACAGGAGCATTGATGTATCTATATATATATATATATATATATATATATATATATAAGCTTCTGTATCTTATGCTTTACAAATAAATATGAATATATATATATCATATATATATATATATATATGCAGGGCTTTTTTGTTTGGTGGCCCGATGGGGCCACCAAAATCCTCAATTTCAAATTTTTGGTGGCCCGAGAGAAAAATTTGGTGGCCCCGAAAAAAACCCAATAAAAAACATTAACAGTCCTGTTTTTTTTTAATGAGTCAAATATCTAAGTTTTATCCAGTCATAGTAAGAATTGGAAGTTGGACATACATCTACTCATGAATAAACCTCAACAAACTCGCAACACTCACTCTCAAGCACTCATTCAGTCCTTTTCATCCATCCTTTAAACAAATATAACTGCTAATTTCCGGCGCAAAAAGTTACGAATTAATTGACGTATATTTTTCAAAAAAAAATTGCCCTTTTTTAAAAATTTGGTGGCCCGATTTTCAATTTTGGTGGCCCCGGGCCACCGGGCCACCGTTAGTGTCGAGCCCTGATGTATGTATATATTATATGTATATTATATATATATATATATATATATATATATATATATATATAACCCATTTAGAATGTAGCGACTCTAATCATACACTACAAATAATAAGAATCTTACCTCGTCTTTGTATAGGTCTTAATTTTTAAGATGCATCGACTTATGTATGTTTAAAGAAAATCTAAATGTGGAAAAGGAAAGAGAAACAGAGAATTAAAGGAAAGATTAAGAATACGAAGAGAGAGAAAAAATGAGAGAATAGCAAGGAAATAGAATAGAAGAAAAGTGCAGGAGTCAGGAAAAATGTGAATTGCGATAGGTGATATACTGAGTACTGTTTAAGTTTTAAAGTTTTGTGTAACAATTCATATTTCATTCAAATGGACAAATTCGACTGTTTGATAAGTGCCTTTAAATGTCTTGACTTATGCTACATATACAAAGCTCAGTTTAAACATATAATATATATTTTTCTCATGTATATTCTGCGATCCTCTTGTATTTCCTCTTCGTGTGGCTGTATCTCCTATTTAATGCCAGGAACAATCCAGTCAAGTCGTTTTATTGTTGATTGATATCATGGAGAATGCAGTAGAGGAAAAAAAAAAGACTGTTAAGCCTTTTGAGATGTGAGGTCGGGATATATCTCGCCTTTATAAGATCAGGGTCGACCAATAAACAAGGCATCTTGATACTAAGTATAGCCAATGCGGTAGTTATTCGTGTAGATTTACTCCCAAATAATTGCCTTTTCACACACTATTCGAAAATCTAGATCTGAAATCACTTCAACGTGGCAGGTTCCCATGAAGTAGGACAAACAGTTATTGTAACACCTTTATGCTTACTGATTCACTTTACCCAGCTTTATACTACTGATGACGCATGGGACTTTGTAGAAGGGAGTCTACCGACGACAGGGAATTAAATGAACATCCCAAATCATTCTAAGGCCCCGTTGCAAGAAAGTTGCAATCAATTGCAAATAATTGCTAATTTTGAAACAACCATTCTGATTGGCTCAGGGTCTGCCCTATTAAGAAGACATGCATGCAACAATGATTTTGATTGGCCAGTGACAATCAGTCGCAAGTTGCGTTTAAACGCAAAGTTTCTAGCAACGGGGCCTAAGTCACTGAAAAAAGAAAATCAGGCGAAGGAAATAAGCAGAGCCGAGAAGATTTTCATTTATTTCGGGGACTTTTCTCGAAATGGAGTAGGTTATCTATATCTGTTTACCACTTGGAAACCTGTAGTGTTTGTGCATGCTAGGGTGTGTCTATATAGCTACGTAAGAGGGCGATTGTGTGTAAATGTCTTTGTTATGCATTTGCTTTTACACTTATAGTTTTCTGAAGGAATGTTTGCTATGCTGTCTTTTCCAACACGAATACACTTCAACGTAAATCATTAAACCAATGTTGAACAAGGATTTAAATCGTAGACTATCGCCAAAGAGAGGTAAACAGATGGTAAAAAATAATGTAATTTTTAAAAGTGAACTTCCAAAGGCAGAGCATTGTCAGATTGTGTAAGAAATATATATACATACATACACACACACACACACACACACACCAAGATATAGGCCTACCTATAGTTTTAATACATACATTCGTGTACAAATAGATTATGCACATAATTACATGCATGTACACACACACACACACACATTCACATGTACATACATATACACACATACACACATACATATACACATGCAAGTAATATCTTACATTAAATTTTTATGTCGTGAAATTCGCTTATTTCACTTCACACATCAATGATGTATATAAATACGTATAAGTGTGGGGTTTTTTTTGTGTGTGTGTGTGTGTGTTCATTTTGGGGTTTAGATGAGCCACAGTAGTAACTCATAATTATTTCAATGCAGTCGATCTAAAATGTACATCAAACAGAGAATATCTTAACCTATTCTAAATGACTATTCCTCTTTTTTAAGTAAACTAACTTTTATGTCGATTAAATCTGACATACATGAATATAAAAATGATATTAGATCATTTAAGTCAATACCACTCACAGATTATACAAATTGAAACGTTTAAGGCGAAAAAAAAATCATTGCAGGAACGGTCGGCCAAATTGGTAGAAATACACATTTATGGTGGCTCGGCTCATTTGATTTTGACTAGATTGCTTTTCATATTTATATAAACAGCAATCCAGACCAGACAGCAGAAAGTGTATATGTGTTTGCCTGTGTGTGTGTGTGTGTGTGTGTGTGTGTGTGTGTGTGTGCGTGTGTGTGTGTGTGTTTAACAGTGTTACTAGTCGACGTTGAGCTGAAGTACCATCCAAATCGTCATCCTGAGATACAGACACACTCCGATTATTGGCCCCACGAAGATCCGTTTGGGGCTGACAAGCAATTTATGGAAACATCCACAGTAGGCTTCTATCAAAACGGAGAAGTAGATAAAAATGACTCGGATTGTTCGGTTGTTTGGTTGTTTGTTTGTTCTTTTTTTATTGTAGAAGGTCAAATCGACGCCACATTTTCATTTTCTATAGTGACAAAAACGCCATATCAAATGGCCGAGCTGTTCTTACCTTCAGGTCAAGAAGCAATCTATAAAATCGCTGCCCAGCCACAAGAAAGAATACCTCTCATATCAATATCCATCCTCCCCCCCCCCCCCCCCCTCCATCGCCAACCAAAAAAGGAAGAAAATATTGGGCTTACTTCGGGAAATTCATTCTGGCATGTGAAGAGACATATTAAACCATCGCCTCAGTGTTCACGCGGATTAAATCTAATGGCCGGCCATTTTCTTTGACGACTCTACCGTCCGCCGAAATGTTGCCTTCTCATTCGCCCGTCCATTGCTAGCATGCTGTGGATGCCTTCTGCAACACAGAGATCTCGTGTATTCGGTCGGCTATGAGTCTGTTTATTGTATTAAGGAGAAGTCACGACAGTTCATTGACTCACTGTCACCACACGAACAGTGCTGCTAACTTTCCTTTTAGCCAGCAAACCGCCATGGCGGCTGACGGTTTGCGGGACACGAGAGGAGTCGGGAGGGGCAAAAGCGCGGATGCATCGTGAAGAGAGGAAGTATACGGGGTTGGACGCAATATCAGCTTGGAAAGGAGGGCTAGCAGCATACGCAGATGATGAATCGAAAATACTGGAAGAATGATAAGAAGCACAGGCGAGGACGGAAACGAAGAGCAGGGTTCTATAAGCTCGTAAAATATTTGTTGTGTTTGATGTTAATGAAACGTAAATAAATTTTCATTGGATTCAGTCCTTAATGTTTGTTTCGAATTACCGCTTGCTAACATTATGTAACAAAAAAATCACTTTACTTATTTAAAGCAACGCAGTATTAGAGCTTCATCTAACATTCATTAAACGCTAAGCGTGACGCACAATACATTTTTTCTTTTTTCTTACAAGACATGAGTTATGGGAAAACCTTTAAATATAATATGAACGGGTATGGTGCAGATTGATTTAGAGAAGCCTTATTCTATTTATACATTATACCAAAAAGAAAACATCAGAAGATATGCTAAGTGATATAACAAGTCCTTGGAATATTAAGTGGAATCAAATGTGGAGTCAAAGTAATGAAAAAAAAAATTAGATGAGAATAAACCGGTTTTGTAACAACTTGGCCTTTTGTTTGTTAGATGAATGTTGACAAGGAGTCCTCTAAAATTGAAAATCAAAGGTACATTCTCAAGTGTTTTCAATGTCTATGCTATGTATTACATGGCTTACTCAATTCTGTGAGAATTAAGGTCAAGGAGATTTCTGATGAAAAACTAATCAAACTATAGTACTTGCCGTGGAATAGTACATTTTAACTCCATCTATTTGATAATCACTCCGTATCTATATTATGGTATCTTAGTTGTGTATAGGGAAATATTTCGTCAACATCAATAAACAGTTTTTTTTTTCCTCCCGGAAAATGTTACAAAATTCATTATAGAATATTAGACAAACAATAGGTCGTACTAGTGCCCATGCACGCACTGATAATTGGTTTCTTTAGAATAAGATCCTCAAGATTTAATTGATTTACTTTCATTTATTTCCTTATTTTCATCAAAAATTATATATGATCATAAACAAAAAATGATAATCTGAATTCAAAATATTTCAAACATCTACATGTGAATTATGTGATAAAGGTAACAAACTTTCAAGTAAGTCATATGGAAGTGATTTAAGTTGTATTAATGGATAATTGGATAGGCTGTTGGATTACATCAGATGCAACTCGACCAATTCATTTACAACCTTCATAACAATCTAACATCAGTCTTTAACCCAAAGTGTGTCCTTTTAACAATATTCAATACATGAATACCATATAAGACAGTCCAATTGTAAATATCCATTTAGTCTTAAAGCAGATATTTTGTTCGAAACACTTTTCTTTTTTTTTAGTGGACCCAAAATGTGGAACTAACTTTAGGCTGTTACTCATTAAACCTTGGAAACATCTTAATTCTAATCTTTAAAAAAAAATAAAACTTATTTACTAGTTATTGAAACACTGAAAAAAATGGATAACATCTCCTCAAAGTTCAGTGATCACCGATGTTCTTATAAGTATCCTTTAGCATCATACACGATTTAACCAAGTGTTTTTTTTTCTTGCATACGGCTGATCGTTTTAATTCACTCTTTGAATTTTAAGATTTCAAGTGCTTTCTAACACGTACTTTTAATTCTTATAAATAATGTGTAATGACATCCTAAATTGTACGTTGGTTTCTTTGTCACATAGTCCACTTTTACTGCGTTGTTGGTTTTATTCCTTCAGGTGCTACGGTATGTTTTTATCGATCCTTATGTCTGTGTGTGCGTGCGTGTGCGTGTGTGTGCAATTGCTTTATTTCCGCATATCCTCCAAGAGTTTATTTTTTAGGTTCTTTTCTGAATCGTAATGCCCGTTAAATTACTTTTACTGTATATTTTCTGATGTAATTTTCTTATTATATCATATCTAATTATTCTTCTATCATATTATTATATCGTTATCTTATATTTTTTCTAGTAATCAAAAGAAGTAAAAGCTTTTCCTTTTAATGTTTTAATAAGGACTTTGCTTGTCGTACAAGGTTTGCTTTCCCTGCAAGTTCCCACTTATGTATTCATTACAATTCAGTTCTACTTCGATTTGTCTTAATTTCATGAACATCAAATTAATTTTTGGCTTATATATATATATATGTATATGTTTGTAAATATATGAATATATATATGTATATATATATATATATATATATATACATATATGTGTGTGTGTGCGTGTGCGTGTGCGTGCGTGTGTGTGTGTGTGTGTGTGTGTAAATATTAGGCTATTTGGTTGGGTGTATTTTAGACGTAAATGTTCGTATTTACTTCATTGCATCAGTTCATGTGCCTTTTCACCTGTTTGTACAAACGTATGTTGTGACTTTCATCTTTTTCTTTATTTTGATATGCAAATTAGGCCCCTATATGAAATTAAATGACAAGAACCTGCATTTTTCTGTATTTTATAAGATATATGGTTGGTTCCAAGATGCAGGAGAAGTAATTGACGAACCAGGTGACTCTGCTTAATGATACTGACAGAACTTACCTGCTGACTCTTTGCGTGCTTAGAGTGCGTTTGGCACAGAAATTCCCATAGCCTTGTGCACACTGTCTACATTATATGAACTTTTTGGCCCGGGATAATTCAGGTAAAATTTCGATAGACAGAATTAATTTAATACAAAAGAAGGCTCTCCATATCAATTCTAACACATGCTTTTATTTACGTTTATTCACATACTATCCACTTGTTTCAATGTGTTTTATGAACATAAAATCCTTCAAATTCAAGATTTATATGACTTTCATTGAGGGCAACTCATACACCAATACAAATCCAATGACCTTTGTGACATTATTAAAAACTTTAAATAAAAACTTGTTATATTTACTCTACGAGACAGAATTTTAAACATTGTAATTAGAACGCTATCCGCCAGCAGAATTTTCTTATTTGATTTGATTTTATTTGATTTAATTTCTGAATTTCTTTTTCATACATAAATGAAATACAAAGTCAGTTGAACGAACTAATTGAGCACAGCATAATTTGAATCTGACAGCTAAAACAGATAAATGATTAATTCAAATATCCAACATTTTTTTTTCTAACACAATACAAAATGAAACAAGCAGGCATTATTTTATGCATATATTTATGCAAACATAGGATCCCCTGTATCTGTCGTTCAAAGACAAATTAAGCAACTCTTGATGTAACAGAAATACAGGAGACCATCATCATAAGCAAACGCTTGACGAGGACAATGGCCTAAGCAATATAATTCACCGGGCCTGAACTTGAAATTCATGGACCAAAACTCTAAAAAAGAATGGAGTATGACTACAACTTTAAATTGAAATTTAGAAATGGATTACTACAAAAATATTCTGTTTAGAAATCATCTTGTTTGGTCTCCTCTCCTCTTTCCATCTCTTCTTTCCCCATCCACCTTAATTTGTCTCTTCTACTCCCTTTTGTCACTCTCTCTTCTTTTCTTTACACATAAGTGGAGATCTAGTTTCAAATTTAAGCCATTTTTGCACAAGCTTTGTCACACGTAAAGTTGTCGGAGGGCCTAAGTAATATAAGCTGTGCTTTTAAATTAGGTCCCCCCTTTTGTTCTATAAATCAATATTTTGTATTCCATTTGCTGCTTCAAGTATACGTTTTGACTATCATTTACGACATGAACAACAAAATGTCATTGCATTGTAATGATCATTGTAATTCAGTTTTTCATTGTTTTGTTAACACAAGGGACAAAATAAATTAAAATCGATCAAAGTAGCAAGATCATGTTTTCTTGCGATTAATAAGTGTTTATGTTACAAGGAACATCAATGAATACGCCTGTGAGTTTCAATAACATAACACGTGTGTACCAGGACATGTATAATCATATGCTCACGTACAGGCATGATTCATCCACACAAACGCCTACCAACATACAAAGTACAGTAATTTGCCTGCACACAGCACATAATGATCATTAAAATGCTTGCTTCTCCATCAGGAGATGTGACATAGCGTGGTGGTGTCATCGTCGGTTAAAATTAATAAAGCTCTATTGAAAAAAAAACAAAACAAAAACAAAACAAAAGCGCCATTTCCGGGTGTACTTTTCATATCGTTTTTAATGAAGAGATATATCACTTATGAGAGTCATATGTGCGGAACAGCAATTTCTGCTGATAGAATGAAAAGTTACATCGCGATGAAATACCCCCCTTTCGGCCAAGGACGTTTCGACGGGCCAAACCTATTCACTTTGCATTACACAAATTACCGTATGTATATGGTCGTCCCCGCACGGAGCTTCGGGATATCATCTTTTATATACGATCCTCCGAGTAAAATTTCTCCGCTAATGACCACAGTGTAATAGAAATTTTTAAAATTGAATTTCTCGAAAAGCTTATAGTCTCAACGAGTCTCAACAGCAGTTAACTGCCACGAGTGTGTGAGACATTGCCCGCATTGTAAGTCTTTTTTTTTCCATAGCATTAAAAAAACGAAAAATCAAATAGGGGATACATAACGTTCCTTGAAATCAGGTGTATGTGAAATGTTAAAGCCAGCTTCCGAAAATACATAGCTAAACGAATAAAAATGTACTTATCAACATTCGTTTTTAAGGAAATAAACTGAAGCCAATTGAAAAATTGCCTTTTATCGACGTAAAAATTTCCGATTATTTAGTCTTTTACAAAATAGCCATGGTAAAAATAAAATGAAATAATGGGAATTGGCTTTACATACTTGGGTTGAACCTTTATTTGCCAGTTTGATGTCGACCGTTTTTTCGAAAGTATGGGAAACGTTTTATCAATATCTTTCCTGTGCTAGTATCATTTTGTCTGACTTAAGGACAATTATGAGTCAGTTAAAAGTTAGTCTGGAAAGAAATAGTACAGTTTCATTTCACTTCATTTATTAAGTTTTCACACAAATTATACAGGTGTTGTATTTGCAACATCCATCCATGACAATGTAAAGTAACACATACATTATAAGTTCAGTATAAATATAAAGACTATAATAACATTTACATGACACAAAATCAATTGAAATCAATCTCAAGTACATTACATTCATGATGGACGAATAAAGTTGTGTGCTGTGGGAACCTACATAGAAGCAGATGCTTATGAGAGTAGGTCCCTAGAAAAAGTCAAACACAGGCAGTTACACTCACACACACACTCTGCACGCACGCAAGTGCACCTGGACAAGCGTGCGTGCACGCATAACCGTGAAAATTTGATCAAAATTGAATAATGATTAGGAACGTTATGAAATTGTGAAGTTTTGCTAATATCACAAAACAGTTCTTGAACAATAAATATGCAAGTGAGTGAGTTGAGGTCTTCGCCTCACAACCAGGCATATAGTTTGTACACATAACATTGAAATTTCCCAATTGTTTAAAATGCATTATGCTCCAGTCTCAAAGACTAATATATCTGTCTGATCTGTCTGATCTGTTGTTCAGCCATGAATAACATTATTTCTTACACCTTAAGCGCAGAATGAGATTTTCGTCGGATTTCTTGCACATAATCGATGAAAAACTGGGGGGTGATTTCATAAGCTAACACAATTTTACATTCACATTGGCTATTAATTAATTGAACTGTTAACTGATATCTTTAATCCAAATTGGATAAAATTTTCATTGTTGTGTTTGTAAATTGCTTTCGTTTGTTTTCCTAACTCATGTAATTTCTGTTCCAGAATGGTCCTTTGAACAAAATATATTTCAGTTGTCAAATAAGCATAATGCAACGTTCCCTCTATAGAGTCCGTTATTCAGGATAGTTATTGCTGTCAGCAACACTGTCTTGTATGACCTCATAAGATAGAAGGAAACTAACACTATACTGTCTGTATTAAAACCAACAAAGTGAGCTAACAAAGGACAACAAAGGAAAAGGAATATATATATATATATGTATATATACATAACTATTATTTAGATATATGTATTATATATATTAATCATATATATATATATATATATATATATATATATATATATTAAACAGGACTATCTGCGCACGGAAGCAGAAATGGAAATAATTTTGTAAAGAGACGGGGGAGTTGCTATGAATCCAAAAATTCCATGCACAACCCCCCCCCCCAAAAAAAAAAGGGGGGGGGGGGCTTCTCGTCAGCAACCAAAAAAGATCCCGCAACTTTTACCCACCTAATACCAACTGAAAGAATGCAAAGTTATCTGGCTTTAGCAGAAGATTCACACACAAAACAAAAACCTTCAAAAACAGGGTGAAGGAGTGGCAAATCATTCAGATCATCTGACACAATAAAAAAAAAGTCCACGTATTTGAATACATCACGAAATTCCCGCTTTGTCTTAGGCCAGTATAGAGAGAACCTCTTGTACTTACTTGTATCCTTAGACACAAGGAAAAACAAAACGGGTTTTCAAATTCATGGTCCATTTGCTACCTAAACTTTTTCGTCAGTGGCAAAGAAAAAGAAGAAAAAAGGGTGAAATGTCCTTTGCGAGAAACCTAATAGATCGAAAGCAAAAGACACATCTGAAACTATTTTCAAATTCGTTTTTTTTTTCCAAAACCAAGCGCCATTATCATTTATATTCCCGACATTCCTGGTTTCATTTCTTTGTCGCTGTACTCGGCACACGGAAACGATAATCGAAAGAGCCAGCAATAATTGCGGAAACACACTAGCACCGGGTGGATGCATACTGGGGAAAAGTGACAACCGCTTGAGGATTTTTTTTTTCGCTCATCAGAGTCATGCGCATTTTGCATGCAATGCTTGTTCCTGAGAAGAAGACCTGCCGGCAGCTTTTGATGATATAAACCATGGAATCAGTGGCCTTCCACAGCCCTCGCACATTATTAGATATTGGTTGCTGAATAAAGGTATATATCAACATGGATGTTAATGGCTACAGGATCAACAGGCTGAGCATTGATACATACATCTATGTGTGCGTGTGTGTGTGTGTGTGTGTGTGTGTGTGTATGTGTGTTTGTGTGTGCATGTGTGTATGCGTGTTTGTATTTATTCAAAATAGTTCTTTCAGTTTAGGTAAAAACATTTATTTCTTATAGATCGATCACAACACCACACAACAGAAGAAGATGAGAGATATCATGATTCTGAGCTCTTAGAATCTTGATAAAACGAAAGACACAAAAGAAAAGTGCTTTCGAAACCTCAAAGTATTGTCAAGGTTACGCTGTGAAAGACAAGTATAGACATACGATCATGCAATGAAAACCTGGGAAGTTTGAATAAAAAAAACAAGGCACGAATTAGCTATAATCTAGTGGGCTTGCAAATGGGATGGAAGGTATGAAAATAATGTTGTAAACCTTCGATATTTTACAGCTTAAGTTATGATATTTTTTATTTATGTTTTTTATCGATTTTCGAGACTCAAAACAAAATATTAGTATGACAATATACAAGTCACATGAAAAGGATAAAAAAAAGTTCGAGGAATTAGAAGAAAAAAAGAAGCTTGAGTTATGATAATAGATAATTCTAACATCTAATACCAGCTGAAGGCATATGGTAATTAGCATCTTATTGATAGGGAAAAGAAAACAGCTTCTACTTGGATCATACTGAATTCTGTGAAGAGCCGAGGGAAGTTGAAAGAAGCCGACATATTATGAACCAAAAGAAACCGAAAGAGCAGAGAGAAATCGCAAAAAGGGAGCTACAGAAGTTGATCGAAAAATATGTTTATGATATTTACTAAGTAGCTACAAAGATACGGCTATGTTTGAGAGAAAAACTTTTACAGGAGTAGATTCGTTAAATCCTAATATTCTCCTCTGGTCCAATTCATGCATCAAGAAAACAAATATGATTATTCCAAGTGTGTTTTGAAATCACACAGCGATGGCATTGCGACATTAGCTTACACTCTCGCGGATCAATCGAATGTGTATTTTACCATGAAATGTATACATTATAGCATATGGGACACAAGGAGACTTTCACATGACGAGTAAGAAAGAGAATAATACAATTAACCAGCGAATGAAACGTGTTTCACTTTAAAAAATCTGTGCAAGGGAAGAGACATCAAATTCAGCTCGCGCATTGTATTTAGTGTGATTACGTCGGTCTACCAAATGCAGCATGCAATGCGATGCGGTATTATTACCTGATGTTAGTCATTTGTATTCAACTTGCAGGCGTTCCCAGAATCAATTTTCACTTTTGCTTCATTGCTCGTGGGTATTTAGGTGGTAAAGGCTATGGGCAAAGGTAAAGCAAAATATGCTATTTTGGGGGTTTATTGTCACGATAGACACGCCAACTGTGACTTGACTGAGCGGGTGAGCGTGATACAGCACGAGAAAAAGACAACATAAACCTGTGTACTATCATGCAGAAAGGTGTGTATGGGCTCCGGCATTACGTGCAGTCATGGTGCACTACATTCCTTGCTCTTAACTGCTCAAGTTGACTGCAAAGGGCGAGTCGAGGTCACGTGACAGATTCTCATCTTCACTTGCATGTCGGGATTCCCGCGAGTGAAATCATCGCCTCCACTCACTCACGTGATCAAAATTGAGAGACACACTATATAGCAGAACTTAAAAGATGACAATTGTGACGTTCATTCCTGAACCACACCTTTGTGTTCTTATAACATTCTCAAAGGACTACAGTGAGTTATCACATTATTTTCTTGTTTTATATGCGATAATCAAACCCCTATTTATAGCGTTCTCTACATCATTATCTCATTATAGAATGTTGATTCCCGGCAAGATGGTTTCATGCATTTTTTTTTTCTTTCAACAATTAGGCCTATACCTCACTTACGGCACTTCAGTGGGATATGAAATTGAACTTCGCAGTTTCCAGTTTACGAGCGTCATACCAAGCTCAGCTATCGTATAATCAACTTAACTTGCAATCAAACAATATCAACTTGTGAACTGACATTCTTGCAAATTCTATATGCGATGTGTGAGGTGCTCTATGAAAAAGTACAACGATTGTCATGAATAGACGATTTAACTAAAAAAAAAAAACTGCTTAAATTTGTGATTATAATCACAAATTATTCAACTTACCTCTTCGTCTTCCAATTTACCCAAATATATCGTGAAAAAAAAAAACAGACCACATGGGTGATTCCAAAAGTACCCTCTCTCCGAAATACTGGCACGACTTCTCGCCGCACATTTTCCCATTCTCTTTTTTTTTTTTTGAATTTTTGAACCAAAATATAAAACAAAAATACTATGCCTAATTTCGAGATCAAAATATGGTTAAAACTGCATGCCTCGGTTCCTCCAAAAGTACTATTCCTTTCGGGGCTGCTCCTCTCAGTGAATAGTAAGCCTACTATTTTTTAGTCATCTCTGCCCATGGTTTTAACCAGAAACTCTCAAGGCAAAATATATCAATACTATTTTTAAGAGTTCACATATTAGAATAAAAATTGAGTTTGCCTTGAAGGATGATGATATGCTGTAAGAAACCTCTATAAAATCGTATAATCAATTATTACATTATTAAACACTGAGAGTTTCTTTTTTCCTGAAGTCTAACACCACCGTTTCTAAATACCAATCAGTCTTGGTCAAAACTGACCTAAATGATTTACATGAGCAACGATACAGGCTTAATAGACATGGCAGTGATTGATTCACGGAGGAAATATTCTTTAAAAAGGAATATCTTGCTGTAACCTGATGATTGTAATGAGTATGAAGTTGCAACCGTAGAACCACTAAACGGGTCATCATAATCATCATACCGCTAATCTCAATACGAAGCAAATTTTCGATAACAGTTCTTACCCCTATCTATTGTGATGTCAATCTTTTAACCATAAGCTTGTTTTCATTAGCGCGTCAAAGCAAATTTTGGACTAATTCTAGATTTTTGTCTCCATTATTAACATTAAAAAAGGTTAGAGAACAGAATTACACGTTTAAAGAAATGTTGATTTTGACTCTTAAGACCAGTTCATGGGTGCCTACAACCAAAGCAAGCGTTTCTCGAATAAAGACGTTAAGTGATCTGTGACGCACGCTTGCGTGCGTGGTGTGTGAGTGTGCGTGTGTGTGTGTGTGTGTGTGTGTGTGTGTGTGTGTGTGTGTGTGTGTGTGTGGACTTCTACTCTGGGCACCCACTCCCATCAGCATCTGTTTTTTATTGTATGGGTTTCCCCATGTAGGTATATTATCCTAATTTTAAAACACAAGTATGACATAATCTAGACTGATTTAAGTGCATTCTGTGATTTCAATTATCATATAATCATATAAAGTTCATTTTGTAAACGAAAGATTTTCACCTGTATTTTAGATACAGTATAGGCGTACATGATGTATGCATGTAGATGTATGTTACAAATGGTCTTTGTGGTAAACTTAATAGAAAAAAATGAAAATTGAATAAAGTGAACTTTACATGGTGTTATCAATGTTATACAATGTACGTACACTGTATATACATGTATAAAGACTTATCATAAAGACATAGAATATTAGACACACACACACATACACACACACACATACACATACAAAAATGAGAATCACTGAATATTCAGACCAAACATGACAAACGTGACAAGTAACTAAGTGAGCTTTGATGTTAATCAATTGAGTCAATTTGTGTTGTTAGTCTACAACCCGCATAAGATTTAATGTATCTTGGTCCGTACTTATAACAAATATATTATGTGTATATAATATATACGTATATATACTTCGGCCATGCTTTTGATGAACACAGGATATCCTTTGCTTTGTCTTAGAGTCTAAGAAAAAAAAAACACAGAGCAATCACACCGAAAAGAAAGTAAAAAACGACAACATAATATCAACCGTAAAATGCGATACCAGGGTCAGTCTGTTGAGATAAACAACCTTTATTGTTGGTTGTTTTTATTTCTTTTTCGGGGGGAGGGGAGGACTGGTCGGAAATCATAAATCATAAATGTTGGTCAGAAATCATAAATCATAAATATATATGTACTAAGTCCTTTACAAAACAAGAAAGTCTTGGTCACTTACATAAGCGAATATTTTTATTCATTTATGTTTTTATTGAATTTCAAGCTTCATAACAACATCTTAGCATAACAATAAACATCACATGATAAGGAAAAAAAATAAAAAAACACAGAATAACAAAGAAAAAAGGGGGAAAAGACAATGTAAAATAGTCATGTATCAACATAAGAACCTTACAGACTCATTGCATGAGCGAAGCAAAGCGAATATTTGTTATGTTTACATGCGGTATAGTGCAAGAGTTAAGATGTAAGTGATAAGCTTGACTTTGTTTTGATTGCAAATTAAGTCTATCATTTAGATGAAAAGAGTAAATTTTAGGTCAAGTCATACTACGGCGCCATTTCATATTCTCTAAAATTTATCAAAACGTCACATAATTCTGCAATGTATCAAAATAAAAGTGTAGGTTTTCCCGCTCAATTCAATATTTCTGTTATTCAAATTCGCTTATAATGCATTCAAATTCAGATGTTATCTTATAACAATCGATATCGGCCTTTCAAATTTTAAATGCAGACAGTGAAATTCATTTCGAGACACGCGAATCAATTTGTGATAATTCATTTGTCGACAACATTATGTCGATTACATTATTTTTCCCCATTCGTTTTATTTTCATGGTATTCAAATGAGAGATTGTCTTTATGAATTTAATTTAGTGCTATACGGTTTCAAATTTCGTGCACTAGATTTTAATGTTCGTGTTATGTTTGGGTATGTTTTGCTTATGTTTGGGTATTCAATTTCATTTTCGGGAATTTAGTATAAAATCATAATTTCGTTCAATTGCTTTTACAGATTGGGTGGTGTTTAATGTTGTGTACATGCGTGTGGTATTTGTATGTGTCTCTTTGTTTCTGTATACAATTACTGGTATGTATTTTTTGCCTGTACGTAAGATACATTTTTTTTTACTTGCATTATACTAGGCTTTATTGCCATTCAGTCCCTATTTATACTATATATTCATTAATTTTTATGAATGGAATTCATATTTATATGACAAAGTGATTATTGATTTTTACATTTATTTTTCCTCAGCGTGAATTTTAACGCCCTTCTTCCTTTTTTTTTCAACAATCATGTTGAATGCCATAAATCCATGTGTGCTCCTGTATAATCACACGTGTTTCACTTAATACACGATAATTTGTGTGGTTCACAATTTACAAGCATGCTTTTCAGCGGACCTCTCAATTCTTTTTTTTTTCTTCTACAAACATAACTATGGATGTATAATCTTTTATTTGCTAACCATTATCTATAATGTAAAGTAGAATACATGCCTATGTTATAACTCCTAATTCATTTTGCGTTATGTTTTGCTGGAAAAAAAAGAATGGAATAAATGAAATGAAATGAATTTCATTTTTCCATCTGTTTTATGTAGGAGAGTACAGGTATGTCTTTCTTCTTCTTCATCTTTACATTCGTTATTTCTTTTTTATATGGGACGTAACGAGTTCATTTGATTTCTGAACACTTTAACGAAATTTGGTGTAAAATAAATCCTGTAAGCTTATATTCATATACTCGTCATATCTTGGAATACGGTAGGATGCACCTTAAATCCAATGCACTTATTTGAAACATGCTTGTCTTTTCACAAATTTGAATGGCGGAAAAGAGCGTATGGCAGTGGGCATTAGAGTTTGAATGCCCACTTGCTAAAGTTATGCTTATTTGAATTTGAATGATTTATTTGAATTTTCTTTTGAAAGGGTAATAAATTCGAACGAACGAGAAAAAATTATTTGTATGCGCAGTCCTTAAATCATTTGCTTTCAGTCTAACTTTGGACGACTCATTCTTGAACAATTTCTTGCAGGAAAAAGAAATTCGAATGAAAGAAAGTGAATTTGAAAGCTGATTCCTTAAACTGTATTTTTTTTTTCATTTCACTTCGGGTGAGTCATTAAAATATTTTTTTTAAAGACTAAGAAATTGGAATGAGATAGAATGAATTTTAATGTTCAAACCTTAAACAGTATACATGTATGCTCCTAACTTAAATTTGCTTGACGCTTCTGTACTATCTGTTGGACAAATAACGAATTTTAATGAAAGAAAATTATTTCGAACGGTTTATCGAGGCGATCACAGCTATCGTACATTTGAATGCTTTTAACGTTACATTGAAAGGTAAATATGCAAAATGAGCGGGAAAACCTATATAAATAAAAGAGTATACGGTGATTGCCCCTGGGTGATACACCACTTAATATTCCATTGGCAGTCAATTTACGACGTAAATTTTGCTTACCGGTTCGAAAACTCGGTGGACACAAGCGAGAAAAAATAAATAGGAAGTTCGCAATCACAATCATGAATGATTTTAAAAGCGCTGGTTAAAAAGAATACAAAACTGTATTGCTCAATGGTTTTGATGCTTTTATTTGAAATGCTCAACAAAGATGATTTCCCATATTTCAACAAAGCATGACAAGTACAATCTAAGTAAGCATTCATTATGAGTGGTACCTTCAAGTAGTGCGTAAACATTAGAAATGAGTATAAGGTGCACTACTATAACAACAATTAGTTGAAATTGCAATTAAAAGGCAGAGCATCACACCACACAGAAATGTGCTTACTGAGACTCGATCGCTTAAAGAGACTTATCATTCGTATCGTTGAGGACATCAGACCTTATGAATGTAAACACTTACCGACACTGGATTGATGAATGGATTCCATCAGCACCTCACCTGGTTGACAATGACGGTCTCTCACCCACGTGCAGATATGACGCGTCTCACCTTTGACCCCCAACCTCGCTGGGAATTCCCCCGGAGTATCTCCAGGGGTGACACGTGACAACAGGCACTTATCTTTGGTAACCTAGCTTTATGACGCATTGACTCCACTCATACAGCTAGATAACCAAAGACAAAAGCAGAGTCAGTCAGATACAGTAACGATAGCAAGGCTCGAGACGAGATGGGTTTTAATTCTGGATCCATTCTGCTGTCCCTAGTATTTTCCTCTCCTTCCTATCTTCCTTCTGTCTCTCTTTATCTCTCTCTCTCTCTCTCTCTCTCTCTCTCACTTCATCTCTCACGCTTTTTTTTTGTCTTTCATTCAGTCTGTCTGTCTCCTTTTCTCTCTCTCTCCTGCTCTCATTCCAAAGCTTGGAAACTTCTGCGAGGCTTCGAGTTGTCAGGCTGAGTTGCTAATAGCGCCCATTTGCAACTTGCCGTCATCGATAAGGTACATCCATCACCGTTGGTCGAGAGGCTTGCCGACACGACGCATCCTGGTCATCCGTCGATTGGCGTCTTATGTGGCGCAAGAGCCGTCAAGAGCTCTGTCAGCGATTCATATTTGACGTTTATCGTATCCACACACACACACACACACACACACACGCACACACACACACACACACACACACACACACACACATTCGTACCTCTCATCATATACATACATAAACACGCAGAGATAGCTAGCATGACGCGGTCCTTCAAATCAACAGCGGAGTGCGCCCCTCTGGTTATGAATAACCAGATGTGAATGTGCGGGTTGACGATGGAATACGTTGTGGTGATTGTATATTTCATTCAAAAAGCAGAAAAAAACAATGACAGATATGAATGCGCGACGCCAGGCTTAAAATGATTATGATTCGCTCCATCATTTTTTTTTTTTTTTTCGCGAGGTTACCAGGGATAGCATATTCCCCCTTTTAGAAACTTAGTCGACTTTTGCTTTCGGCATATTATTATCTTCTTATCTATGCAGGAAATTAAGGATGATCAATTAATGAAAGCAATTCAAAAATTATCAAAATAATTATTAACCTGCATTTATGAAGTTATATAAGCTGTGACTTACAATAACTGCTTGCTGTCACTATACCATCTTGTGAATGAATTTTAATACTTTGCTAACACAAAAGCGTGGATTTTCTTCAACGATATTGTTCTTAAATGAACTTCAGGTGTGCACTTACTCAAGAAACTGTCATGGACAGAAGGAAAGCTATAACAAAATTCATTGCATTCTAACAATGATGTAACAGGCCCGATGAGCTGTAACTGGTTTTTATGTCGTTTTAATTCCGTTTATGTATTAAGTTCTGTTGAATTATTTTAAGAATACACGAAAACTACATGCACGAGTGACGCACGCAATGAAGACCACCACACAAAACTAAATTCAACAGACTTTAATAAAAGCATTGAACAATATTTCACCTTATACAGATTTGGTTTTGCGTTTATTTTATCTCTACTTGTTCCTTTTTTCATAAAAGCACGAGGGTTGTAAGACGATGTGTACGAAATGAATAGAAAAGACTGCATTTCGTATAAACGCTCTTAATGACAAGAGCAAGACAATGAAAACCAAGGAAACATGATTTTCAGTAAAAATAGAAAAAGAAAAGATGCTATCGATAATTTCTATACTAGGATGGCGGCTTCACTCGGGATGATAGAGGATCCTTGGTATGACCATTAAAATGTCTCTGTCTATAAATTAGACACATATATTTCTGGTAGTAATAATAAGAAAACAGTAAGGGCATAAATCTATGCACTCACTTTTTTTTTTCGTGCCTGTCCTATAGCGAGTATATAAATGTGTGTTAGAATTTGTGAGCACGTGAATGCTTGAAAATACATTGTATGAGTGAATAGTGTATGTGTGCATGCTGTGCGTATCACTACACCAAACAAAGTGTGTAGGCCTATGTGACGCTATGCATGTGTATACTCACTGTATAGCAAAGTGCGTAAACATATGTACCTATGATGAGGCTGAGTTTTTACAAAAGGACTACTGTAGCCTTCAAGTAAAGATGGAAATATGAAAATAATAGCAATAAAAGTAGAGATTGATACCTTTGGAAACCTCGAAATATGAAAAAATGAGGTAACAAATTTTAGATACATGCTTTCTCTGTAAAGGTCAAGCTTTCAAGGGAGTGCAGTATCTACATGTATTTTCCTTTCACAAATTGAATAAAATCAAGCTAGACTGAATCCATGAGTCCCTATATTGGTATTTCTGAAATATGATTCACAGGGGTTCTGCTATAGTAGGCCTATACGTTAACGGTATAAAACAAAATCATAACGAAAAACCTGTTTCTGACTACACTTTTGTACCTCTTCTCAAAGATAAGTTATACCAAGGTTTACTCATCCATAAATACATGTGTAGAACGAAGATGGAACTGTTTTTCATGTTGCTGTTGTTCTTGCCTTTGCACGACAAACACATAATAACAAATATTTTCCTTAATCCATCTAACATGTCTAAACATTCTTATTCAGCAGGTTTCTCCTGTCTGTTACTGTGCTCGAACAATTATGCTCTACACATATTTACTTTTCTCAGACTGAATTACAGTTATAGTTGATGAAAAAACTGCATATGTTAATTATTATATAATAAAGGGCTCTACAACAGTACATCGATGGGATAAGTAAATTGCAACCTACATATACCAATATATAAGCAATATCATACGAAAGGACGCGATTATAGGAAAGCAAATTACCATCCCAGAATATGGGTAGCTAAATCACATCTATTGTCATTGTCCCCTCTTCTTGACCTTCTTTCTGTTTCATAAACAGACGGAAAACATTAAGAATGTATCTCCCAAGTATTGCAAAAATCTACATATTTTGACCAAAGCCGCTGACATCCCTTAACAATCTAACCAATAGGTCAACTGTCGTAACAATGCTTACAAACAACAAAAGTTTGTAACGTCCGACAATCAATGTCACAAAGCAGCCAAGTGGAAGTGTAACTATCTAAATCCCAGTGACTGCTGGTGGCAAATGGTGGACAAATATGACCTGAAGGCCAAAATGAAATAAAAACGCACCTCAGGAGAATCGTGAAAGGTCGGAAAATGCACCACGTGGTGTATTCGCAGACGACCTGGTTCCAACGCGGGAAAACAGGGAGAGGCGTGCCACAGCGCTGGCAGACAAGTTCGCGGATGAACAGCAGTGGTTATAAAAGGGCACGGTCGCTCAAATTTACGCAGACGACATACTGCTTAGCATCGAGGGGAGCTGTTATGGCGGGAAGCTCTGCTCACAGGGGCACCATTCGGTCAGTCTACGCCTGAAGCTTTTGGCAGACATAGATTAGCATGGTGCATACGAGCATCAGACAATGAACCATAAAATGCAATCGGCCGAAGACAAACTATGCTTGATAAAAACACGCACAGGCACAAGACAGACACGAGCAGATTCTTGCTCTGTACAGTACGTACACATCTAATCCTACAGACAACACAAGATGTCCACATTAAAATCATTCTAAAATGTTCACATTAGGCATAGTAATACTAGTAAATACAAAAAAAGCCAAAACTCTTTGAAAAATTGATATATAGCGAAATACAAGCAAACTCATACAGTACAGACACATTTTCTCTCTCTTACACACACACACACGCAGACAGCACTTCAGCAGACACACAACACACACACATCAACAAATCCACCAGCATACGTCACGTACTCCGGTGAAAAATCATCACTGTATATCTGAACCTTATTTTTGTAATATGGCGCCTCTTCCACTGTGGAAGTGAAGACAATGATAATATGAATTATTCGGTATACTAACTCATTAGCAGCAAAAAGGTGTATTCTTTTTTCTTCACATGATGATAACAACAAAAAAAAATTTTCATAGTCAAAGGGTATATAGCAGTCTTTAAAGATCAATTTCATGTGTACCTAATTTCCATCTCTGTGCGTAACATCTATGAATATCATGATATCCTAAAGATAATTTCACGAAATAAGTCTAAACAGTCATTCTAGGGCACGATCAGTTATAATTTTTGTCTGTGCGTATATGAGGGCTTGTGGAGTGGGTGGAAATTAATAGTGTGAGTGTTAATGTGTGAGGTATGTGGTCTGACTTGCGGTTTATTTACTTATTTGCTGGTTGGTTAGCTGGTTTTAACTCCTCCAACCTTAAAGGTATGGTACAGTATTGGTGGAGATGAGAATTGGGCTTTAAACTTTTTGCGAGATACCAAGAAAACACTTATGGTATAGTACAGAGTATACCATTTTAAGAAGAATTCAAAGTTTATTTGATGAAAATCGGGTTTGGAATGACTGAAACATCCAAAAACAAAGTAAAACAAAGCGATCGTAATAAAGTGTGGGTCCCACACTTCATGAAAATCGCTCTTTTTTGGATATCTCAACCATTTCAAAAACAATTTTCATCAAATAAAAGTTGAATTCCTCATAAAATTACATGCTCTTTCATATTTCATAAGAGGTTTCTCATTATCTAACCAAAAAAATGTTAGAAACCTGAAATTAGGTCTCAACCAAAATTATACGACCCCTTTAAACATACTTCTGGACACATTTAAGCTCCTAGTACCTTGCACCTGCCTTGTGATCATAGAAATGAAAGCACATGAATTTCACTTTAAAAGTACTGTTTACCAATAAAAGATCATTTCGGCTTGAAAGGACGGCTTAATATCATTGAAGCCGTTTTCACATTAGCAAACAATTAGAATCTCTAGCTTTTTTTTTTTTCGTTTTGTAACTAGCTATATCGGGTTATATCGATTATTAGACAAAAATGAAATCTGAAACTTTTTTTTTTTTCAGCCGGAGGGGTTATCTCACCATAACTATTCTAGATCGCTGTTATGAAATATATTGAGGGAAGGAGATTTTGATTTTAAACGCCCGCCATTCTTGCAGCTGAACCTTTTCTACGACCCTAGAATAAGAACACACTTCCGTTAAGTGTGTTTTCTCCGCCCTGAAGACCTTGTTATCAGAACTGGCCATGAGGTCACGAGCCACGCGTCACATCGTAAATCTTTCACAGAGAAGGTGGGGGGGGGGGGGGGAGAGCGAGGACGGAAGAGAAAAGACAGCCAGAAAATCATATTTCTGAATATTATATAAGCGGTATGAACATATCGCAGCTGAGGGAGTACTGCTAGATGGAAATGCTACCATTGATAGACGGTGATGGACCTGATCAAACCATTCCTGCACCCAAAGCATGTTGCCAACTTGGCGCCATTTTGTTACGGTGTGGTCCCACTGTATACAAAGCGCTTTCGTCGTGCATCAGTTCGAACGATGAAAACATTTGCATCTGATTGTTGCTGGCTTTACGGTGTCTGTACAAGTAAAATGGGTGAAATGTGAATTAGTAATATCGAAAGCTCAAGCACTGCATGCATATCACTTCTTAATTTCTTCTTCTTCTTCTTTTTTTTTTGGAAACCAGTATTAAACAATCTTTGTTTAATTATGAGGCTATATGAATACCTCCTGATAGAATGTAAGGGATGAACTATTGACCCTTCATTCATCCAATGTTGAAGCCGAGACGTTTATTAGATAACCTGTTTTCATGGTATGCTTTATTCAATGTGACAAAAGATGTCAATGTCTGGGACGGCAATAGACGTAATCCTTTCCATAAATCAGTTATGAATCACGGCTCTTTGAGACATCGGAAACATGCACTGGGAAACCCATTTTTAGGCCTCGCCTTACCATTCATCTTTTAATACCGACCTCGTCTATTTTGCATGTGTTTTGGCAGTTTTCCTCCTTTTCAGGCAGAACAATTCACCGTGAAATTCTCTGACGATGCATGGACAATTCACGCCGAGGTCCTTTCGATCGCCTCTCTTGTTCATGTCGACAACTTGCTGTTTCTGCAACACAAATTTTTGGCGCCTTTTTCCTTCCTCAGCCAACCTCTAACACAGAGGCACACACCCACAGACATGCACACACATCACATAACCCATGTACACACAGCATACTTTCTTTCCCTCTCTCTCCCTCTCTTTCACATACATCCACGCACACACACGCACACATACACATAACGTACACACAATGCTGCATCCATGGGATATCCTCTCAGCTGTGCTCCTTCGACGCAGTGGGCGGCCATTTTTGATCGCCTGTGTCTTCTGCCCCGTCGAGCGCCGCGCGAAGCGAAATGCATTTTATAATCTATTTTAGGTAAACGTACGCCACGTGACCGCTGCTTACTTTGAATCGAAGTCATCTGCGCAATATTGCCCCAATCTACGGACTCTCTTCGAGTCGTGAACCACGATAGCTAGTGGCCTAATGAAATGTGACTGCGATGGACAAGCGAACGCGCAGAGATACCTCCGTCTTTATATTAGTTCTGCATTTTGCATTATAACCCCTCGAAGCATGATGATATGCACCGCCTCGAAAGGTAAAGCTTCCCACGCTACAAACACCCTCTATGAGAGTTTTGGACCAAAACCAGAAGAGTGTTTCAGATATATATATTTTTGGTACCATTACCAGAACTTAACGCATATGCCTTTCCGTGTGAGCGTTTAGACGTGCCTCTGTTATTAGAGGCAATTATAACTTTATAAACCCGATCACACATTTTCGACATTAATTCGCAGTTTTGTTGGTCTCTTGACAAGTTGTCGAAATGTATAGGCCCTACTAGTACTAGTCAGTCCTACGGTTCAATCCCTTAGTGTCTGTATAGCGCATTTTCCTTTTCGTATATTATTTTCATCTACCAAAAGTACTAAATGCTATGCACGATTGACGACTTGAAGACAACTGGCTGACATGGCAATTATTGGGGAAGATATATTTTCAGCACACAATCATATAATTTTCCTTCACACTCACAGGAGCTGATTTCTTACGTGACCAATGATCTTCAGCTTAATTTCATTCAGCATTTGATAAATTTGCTATTTTTGCAATCACTTTCTGTATAGATATCTGAACAAATGCTTCCATAATGATGAGATACATTAAAATACGATAGTTACATAACTATCATTATACATTTGCGTCTGTCCTTGAATAATTTCTTACTGCAGGGTGTACGTCCTTGAACAATGCGCGATGAATTTATTGAAAAACGTATAGGTATATATTAAGGATAACGCTTAATTGCTTTGTACATGTATATTGACAACTCTGTATAAACATAGGAAGTACTGAGAGGATGGTAGAACATTAGGCCCTACATTGCTTTACCAGCGTCATGTAATTGAAGTAGCTGAAGATTTATGTTCTCTCGGCAAAATGTTAAAATTTTAAAACTTGCCTGGTGAATCAACGTATAGCTGCATGGTATGAATATAATCTACAGCTCACCTGATCTTAAGATATCAGACATTACACCAAATACAAGATAAAAACACATTAGACAGACCTGTACGATACGAAACAAAAACACACAGGACATACCTATACGATACAACATAATCAAGTATTTGAGAATCACAGCAAGCATAGCTGTTCCATTTCGTCATCACTTCTTTTCGCTTCTCACTAACCTGTAACCCACTGGTGTACACGTTCCAAGTAGAATAGAAGTCCCTGGGAAGTTCGTGGACTTTCGATTTCAAAAGCCAGAAATTTGCCCATAAGAATTTGACAGAAATTATTATGGTGGCAATAGAACCGCATATAAATACGCTCCAATGAAGAAACTGGTCACCAAAGGTGAATTCCAGAACATCTACTTTTATCTCTCGAGCTGTTTGCATCACTCGACTGAGAATATCCATGGACTCGATTCAAGCTGCACAGAGTAATACGATGCATGAGATTTGGGCAGCTGGGAAGCTACATTGCAATGGCAAGATAATTCAGTGTTGGAAACACAACGTAATGTAGCCGTTCATAATTGCTAATCTATATTCAATGATTTCTTTTGTCAACGAATTTCACGCACTTGGTACGTTGCACTTTACAAAAGAATAAGCAAATACATGTACCATAAGCGTGGAAAATAATATTTAAAATTGGAGGATACCAGAATAAAGAAGCAACATCGAATTCTGGTTACTGTAATACAGATAATAAGTTGGCAGAGTGACTTGATTTACCAAACAGATCTGTTCTCGACACAAAATATGAAGAGCCGTGTGTTCTCATTAATGAGATAAGGTCATTTTTCCTGGGTCACAAAGTAAACGGATAAAACAGATGTGGTCCTCGGTAGATTATCTCGCTGATGGGAACAAGGTGTCTCAACCAGGAATGGCCAAGTTTGCAAGACGATACATCAACCTCATCAAAAGGAACAACAGATAATGTTGTCTGCATGCTGCACACAGCAATAATGGCGCGGCATGGTAGTCGGCAGCCAAAATTACTGTATACTGAACATTGGTTTCTGGGTATTGGCACAATAATGACTCTCAACGGCATGTACGAGGGCAAAATATAAATATTTCACTTGGGTTTTTTTTTTTCAAACGCTGTGAAAGGCGAGCGTCATACTACCTTTATAAACCGAAACAAATCAATACATACCTGCGAACGACGGGCACACACAGGTGTAATACAAGGGACCATGAGGAAGAAAAAGCTTGAATTGAGCAGGTCAAGAACGTATATAATTGCTCATGCACCTGACTAATATGAGCTACTAGAGGGAACACCATCATGAACTAATGCATGTGAAATATGCCAGAGCCTATAAAACACTGATTCGAGCCGACAATTTCAGAGTGAAATCGAGATAGACAGGACGAATTGAATTCCAAACTTCTACACGCATAGGATTAATTCCACTACATGCATGAAAGGTGCCCAAGTGGATTTATTCCGCGTTAAAACAAAAATGAAATAGGTGACTAAGAGACGGGTTATTATTTGGGTACGTCTTAGTCGACTTATCTGTGTGGTAGATATTAAGTGGATCATTATCAAGTTCTTAATTATTTTCTTTAACTTGAATGCTATATCTTTTTAAAACAATAGATAAGACGGAAACATGGCATTCGACTTCATCAAATCTGCAGGTTACTCTGAAGAACGTTCTGTTCTCACTTCAAGGTTGACACATGGTTCTAAAAATGGCGGCCCAGTTGGCTTCTGTTTGCGTGACTAGCGCCAAAACCGCAGAGCGCCAACCGTCACACATCTGCACTTGTAATTCAGCGTCGGAAAAAGTCATCAAAATTGTGAAAATTAAAACTCTGACGTTTGAAATGCGATGCCAGTGAAACGCTGAGCTCGACATGGAGGAAAAGAGCATTCGGGGGAAACAAAACGAAAGGAACAGCGACAAGAGCAACGGGTGAGAAAACAGGGTGAATGGCAAAGAGGGGACTTTACTCCTTCCCCATAATACAGAGCCGAGGAACCGCAGAACTATAGCTAGGCGGGCGGCGCCGGGCGACTCCACATGGATGGCCGCCAACATTGGGAGCAGAACACGACCACACACAACAAACCAGCTTCTTTCTCGGCGCATTCACTGGTGTAGCTGCCTGTGTACGCGTTACATGTTACAATTGTTTCGAAGCATCAACATCTAATATTACCTGACAAGTACACGTACCAGCGAAAAAAAAAATAAGGGGAAAAAACCAACAGTTGACCTAATCCTGACTTACTCGCGTTATTTAGAGACTTTGTCTGCATAATCTATCAAAGTAATATGGTCTATTCTATTGGTCAGACGAAGCTTAAGGGGTACAGTTACAAACGTCCAGAAAAGTATTAAGTGCACTATAAACGAAAGGCAAAAATAAAGTCGCCTCGTACCAACTACTTCGTGGCTTTACCAGGAATTAGAGGTATAAGGTATACTGATGGCTATATCCGGGATCTTTCAAAAGGAACTTATTTGCAATCATTATATACAACCATGTGTAAAGTGGTATAGTGGATGAGGCTTTGGGCTTTGCAATCGTAGGGAATGAGTTCAAATCTCACCGAGTGCTTACTGTCTTGGACAAAGTGTTTTACCCAAAACATCTCCTTAAATAGGTGTAGGTATGATGAATACCTGGCAATCATCGGACAATGGCAAAAGCAGGACAATCCCTGTAACGTTCAATTCAATTGAGCTTAAGTGAAGAATGCGATTTGATTTGATTTGATTTGATTTGATTTGATTTGATTTCTATTAATCTGAAGTGAATTTATTTCTCATATTTCACAACAAAATACAATGCATATCCATGGAAAAAACAATATCAAAATCCTCAAAATACAATTGGAAACATAGATTACATTTACAAAAGCAGATGCAATGATGTATGGCCAGGTAAACAACACAAGGTAATTATCTAAATAAATAACAGACCCAAAGATTCATTTCCACAACGAATGAGAATGTCAAATATGACGGAACCAACTAAAAACAGTGTTTGTAAGTACTATCATAGTCCGTTCTTTTGCTTGAGAACGTCCTTACATTATGATAGAGAACAACACTCTTCAGTTATACGTTATCCACAAGGATTAAGATGTTCAATTTTGCTGATATTAGTAAAACATATGACAAAAACTGGAAAAAGAAAATATGAAGTAGGAAATTATCATGGTTAATTTACTTTAGTAGGCGTGACCTCTCTGATTCAGGGTTGCAGAAACAGAATAGAGAAAATGTCAAACTGAGCCTCAATCTGCCTGGATTCCGAAGGATGAAGAATCTACACAATTTGGGGAAATATCATTATAACTTTTATCATCTGCAGTAGTTATGATAGCACAGTGTATACTAGTGGTAGTAGCGATGTGATCAGCAATAATACGCAAGACTTGTAACAGTTCTGATTATTGCTATTACCCTTTAACTATATGTCACTATCATTACAATGGTCATTAGTACTTATACTATCCTTTTCGTGTGAAGTTTGCGATATTTGTATAAATTGTTTGCGATGGCGGATTTAGGCGTGGAATGGTACATTAACCATCAAAAAATAATGTAAAAGGCGAAATTGAAAACTTTGAGGATTGGACCTACAAATCGGTGAAGCTTTTGCCGTGTGATACACATTACATTGTTTTCCTTTTGCGGCTATGGTCACTGACCAGAGTGGTTTAGAGGAAATTAGAAAAAAAAAAATGGCGAATTCGGCGGTGTAATGGATGGAGATGATTTGGAAATACGAATATTTCCAGTGGCCATGGATTTCAAGGCAAGTTTGTGCCAATATCATGTTCATCTGCAGCTTGTGGGTGGCCATTTAATACAGAAAAAGAGGAAGAGAGTAAGTGCTACGACGCTGTTCCATATATCTCTTTGTTGTTTTTGTGTCTGTGTGTTTGCGCGTAATGTGTGTGCATGTAATACGATTAACTTAAGCTGTCTTAATAACGAAAATACGTGAATATTCCACTTCCGTTTTGATATTTACGCCCTATGAAAGTCCAGAGAAAAATTAATAAATAGCTGACTGGAAATGAACATATCGCTGAGACCAAGATTAGAATCCTCATAAAAACAACAAACAAGAAACAAAACAACAACAAAAATTGCTGGGGGCGGGGACAGCAACTCGGAATGCATTGGCATAAACATTCCTAGAGGAATGATAAACGCCAAATAAATTCAAATAACAACAACAACATATGATTTCAAGTAATGCAGCTTTATTATGACATCATAAAACTGCAGCTCATTTGGTGAACACGCTTTAATACACTTAATTCGCTATCATAATAATTATAAAGAAAACGGAATGTCTAGATCCTTTGTTGACAGAGCACGCTATTAGTGAATAGATACAATGAAATTGAACATGTATGTTTGAACCACTGTTACTCTAATGCAGAATCATGCCAACTTGTACAGAAAAAAAATGGAAAGATTGTCAGAGGTCTCCAAAAAGTAGGGCTGCTACCTATAAAATGTTAATGGTGTGCCCTTCCTGGATACAATTGCCTCCGAGACTGGATGTAAAAAAAAAGACAGCGAAAATAAAGACAGGGATTCCGAATTGCATTCCAGGTCATTATCATAAAGTCTCTCTGTCTCTCCCACCCCCCCCCCCCCTCTCTCTCTCTCTATACTATGGCCCCGAAATATAGGCAACTGGAGAGGACCAGTCGTGTAGAAGTTCAAGCAAAGGTTATGGCCCTCTTGCGGGTACGACTCACCCCTCTCCGAAAGTGACCCCGCCTTCATTTCGACTTCAACTCTTGGGTAAAGTGCAGCCGCAGAGGTTAAGACCCGGCTTGCGAGATGCTTAGAGTACGTTTCCTGTTTCCCTACGAGTATCGTTTTTTTTTTCTTTGTTTTTTAAAGACTGTACTGTCTCCACCGTAATATCCACTCTCCGTCCCTAAATAGTCTTAATATCCATTGTCGCGGCTGCCACGATTTTGACTTTCCACTCGCGAAACCACGTGCTCAAGAGCTTGCGACATCACTGTACGCCGCGTTCCATCCATACAGTTATTATTTGGGATGAAAATACGAGAGTGATATCGCAAATACTTGACAGGGGATGTAACGACAGAGCCCAAAGATTAACAATAATATCAATATCAAGTATCAAACAATAACAACAGAGCCAATGAGGTGTATGTCGGCATACTGTCCGGTAACGTGTCCTCAATCGCAATTGATAAACGCGACATGGTATCGTACATCCAAGTACCAGGTGCCATGTGATTTATTTGCGTTTAAAGCAAGTTTTCGAATGAAATTGATATAAAAAACTACAGAACTATGTAAACATCATGGTTGATTTCACCACTATCTAACTGGTATGACTCGTTTATTAGCGGCTTGCTTTAGAAGTGATAGTAAAAAAAAAATACAGCAGGTACACAGGGCAAGGACATTCGGCAATTCTTTTTTTTTCCACGGCAAACTGTTCATTCAACAGTGCAATGATTTGGGTTTTTTTTTCCCTCCAGCTTCATGTGATCATGGTACAGCTCTTAAAGAGGTGAGTAAAGTACACTCAGATGGCATTGTGTACGGGATTGGTGTAAAATAGAAGACGCAACCATACAGACATTTTTAGCATAGATTTCATTTCCAACCAACAATATTCAAGTTTTCTTGCTACGCAAAACGAGAGCAGCGACAAAGAGAACGCCGGCCTACTGAGCAACACGACGTGGGCCTCGCCCGGGCACGGTCGCAAACTATATTTCCGCCCTCATTGGTGTGCTTATCTAAGCAAACGAAATTCCAACCATGGCCTTTTAAACGAACTTATGATAATGATAATGAAATGAATATAAAAACGTAAATGACGTAAATAAAATGATATTTGTGGCACAAACTTAGGTAAGTTTTATTCCGCAAACGAGTAACATTAATCACTGGAATAGACGTGATCATTGTTGGCATAAGACATTGTTATCAACATAAATCTATAGTAAACAGAAAGTAAAAGTTCCTTCGGGCATAATCATCAAAATGATGGTGTAATGGCAGCATAATAGAAATTATGATCGATGGCACAATATCGTTATAGTGTATCATGTGGGCCTATTCTTCTACTATTAGGTAAAGTCGCTTGATCCGACAGTAATAGTAGTTGCGTTGGCGGATTTGCGGTTCCTGGAAAATCGTTATGAATGGCCAATGTAAGAATCTATATAGGCTGCTCTTTTTAAAAGAAGAAGATATACCCTCTATTTCGCATTAGTTGTGAAAGCACCTTGCTAAACTCACGTAACAACGCCAGGAAGATAAACTGCATAATCTCAACGGGTGAATCGGCTTATGAGTATACTCTTGGAACACAGATCAAGACGGATGATGACGTCAGAGTTTCCACGCTAAACATGTAGCTATACCTGTGTAGGACCGTCTATGATACTGACCTACAATACTGTTTATGCGTGACCATTATAACATGCACTATACCATGTATGTCAGCTTTCAAATGGGAGTCGCGTTGCATTCAGTGCCGTTTAGACGAAACTGCTGACAAGGAATACATGTATCTCTCCGAACAATGTCTCTGCCCACCCCTCCCCCATGTAGTAGAAAGTTTATGAACATTATCTGCAAATCAATTTACTCGTTGTAATAGACGCCGGTTCTCTAGATTGTGTAGGTAAATCGCTGTGTAAAATAGTTTCCGCTCACAAAGGGAAACGTGAATCGGCGTTGCAGGTATTCCGTTTCAAAGGACGAGCTAGAGTTCCAGCGTAATTTTACCCACATTTTGGCGGCCTCGCATTGCCCAAAGTAGTATCGGGTATGCTTGGCACTGACATAGACCAGAAGACCGTGGCATTGAGCGTGTGGATAGTAGCCATGCCCTCTACGTGTACACACGCCACGGGCGCGTAAACACGTTAGCTGGCGATTGATGTAATAATACATTGCTTCCGCCTGTTCGTCAGTGGACGGACTCGTATACTATAGTAGTTTGATGGTATTCTGTCTTTGCTTTAACGCTACCTGAGAAACACATAAACAAACGAACAGCATAGTATAATCCTTGACGTCAATTTCAATTTCATGATCAGAGGTAAAATATACATCATTGTATTGAGCTCAAATATTGGCCTGAAGAGGAATTGAAACAAACAATCATACGACGTGCAATGAAAACTATTTGATTTGAATGCCAATCTTGGCCAAAAAATCTAACCCAAATGAAACAAGCCTACCTCCTCCTCGTTTTCTGATTGTGTGAAATGAACCAAACCAATCTTTGTAATTTCAGACTGAAGTCAATAATCAATACGTACAAGCCACGAAAGTGTTGGAGTCGTGAAAACGAAATCACCGACCACGGAGACAAAATGATCGTAAGCTCGCCGACTTCCTTGACCGTTGTAACCTTCCTTCCGGTCACCGTGCAAAGGAAATCAAACGATATCCGTCATCATCGGCGAGGAATAGAATATTGGAAATCGGAGTGAGAGATCTCTTCATCAGCTCATGATTAACGCCAACGACAATGTGTCGAAAATGAAAGTAAGTCCTCACCTACTCCGCTTCGATTCGTAACAAAAGCAGCGTTTCTACCATCCGGCGCTGCCACGTGAATGTTGGCCGTTTGCTATGAGGCGAAAGCTGTACATGTAAAGCTCTGTGAGGAGTGTACAGATCTCAAAATACAGAGGAACAGTCTATTCTATTTGCGATTAATGGAACAAACAAATAGAGCAAACCTTCTTCTATGAAGATACATTATTATGTATGTCCTACACGCAATGACAATCTGAACTTGCCAGGTGCTGGTACTGATTTACAGGAAAGCCTCCGTGTTCGCAAGGGAGCTTGCAGAAACGGGCCGCGACCCCAAATCACTGAAATAGCATGGTAGAAAGAATATGCGTGAACCCCTGCTGATACTTTAATTTGCATTTTTTTTTAGAACAGATTTGGTTGATCCAGCGACTACCAGAACCTTCACATTGTGAAGTTTTTTTTTTAAGTGTGAGGATAAAAATGATGTATTAACAAAATAAAGACTCGTTGGACTCATTGATGAAGCACTTGGTTCTTTTGATATGGGATGATCCATTACATGGGATACAAACCTCTAAAAGTGTGCTCATAATTGTTTATCAAGTCTAGTTGTCACGAGAATCAAGCTTATAATTATCGGAACTCATCTTCATCGATGCAAAGTTATAAATATGAACATAAAAAATGAATATGACGTACAGAGTATAATGTGATGCCATTTATTGTTGCCCACGTGGTGACTGAATGTTCTGTACTGCGTACGTTTTTCAAATGGACAAAGCAGACAAATAATTAGAACAATCGTACCCTAAATGACCACCAAATATGCAAACATAAGAAAAGAGCGGTCGGCACACACGGACTGAAGAATTAGGCTATCCTACCGCAGCACTGAGATGAATATGTCGTTAGAATTATACGCGTCGTTTGAACCATGAGATGAAATAACACGTACAACGTGAATCGGTGTGATCCAGAAGAACAAAATGTCTTTGCCAAATGCGAGTGACAGTTTTATCTCAAATGACAACGATCAACGTCGTTGTTCATGAGTTCAGATTACATTTGCTGAAATCTTCACTGAGGCAAAATGTTATAATGCTTCTGAATGCTTTTTCCGATGTGGATGGGGTGGGAATAAAGGTATGATCTCAACGACCGAAGGTCGCCATAAGGATTTCTAGGGATGCGTGCTCTGAAGCAGAAAATTCACCCACTGGTAATCTTCATTACGTGTTTAACCCTGAGCTACGACTATCTTCCATGACTGCATACGCATATAATATACGGCCTGATTTTAAACTGTGACATTAATGGCCTGGAAGCCTATTGTGTGCAGACCTCTATGGCAGAGCTAGAGCATTATCAGGGAATTTTTTCTGTATGCAAAGTGATCACGAACGAAAAAAATACTTATAACAATATCCCTGTTTTAAAGGTCAATATATGAACGTTACCGTTTCTGGCAAGAAATTCCTTACTTGATTTGGTTTTAAGATATTGAAATTGCTGAAAACAAATGTTTTCTTGCTAACCATGCCCCCTCCCCCCCCCCCCCCGGTCTTTTTTGATGCAAAAAGGATCAGAAATAGGTCGGTAACATTTTTGATGGCATAGAAAACTGATGATATACGCGCAGGTTGACAGTGCCGGTGCGAGCCTAAACCAGCAAAGACAATATTTCTCGTACGCACTGGTAGTGAATGAGTTAAGTAGGCCTATTATGATCCATGCATGCATACAATACATATACTAGAGTATGTATTTTTATTTATTGATTTATTTCTAGGGTGGTGGTGGCAGTCGAGAGATACCAAAAAGATGCACGTCCAAAACAAAATTAACGAAGGAGCGAGTAAGCTGCAATGGTATGCGTTGTCAATGGAAAAGTGACTATTTACCGAATTATGCTCACCATATCATACTCTGCTGGTTCATAATGAAGATTCAGCACAGAGAAAAAGAAGAAGAGGGAGGGAGAGAGAGTGAGAAGGAAGGAAAAAGCATGGATCTCCTCCGACATTCTTCAGGGCCTGGTGATGAATTGATACTGCTGTTACTTTTGGCGGCTCGGCGATCTGGTCTCCTCTACGCCAACAGGAGCGTCTTCTCGGCTGCGTCCTTTATTGGCCGAAGTCTCGGCGCGGTGGTCCCGTGCCGACGAGTGGAACCTACTCACCTTTCTGCGTGGGGGCGAGCCGTGGCATCGGTATTTATTTTGGGCTATCTCCTATATTGTTGAAGCATCAGCAAATTGCAAAAAAGGAAAGAAATATGGTGTGCAAATTTCCCTCTTATTCCGAGCAAAAAGCATGACTCTTTTCGGGTGACAAGCAATGACGCTGGCCCCTTCATCCACCTCAAGTGGCATTCTTCACTAGGCTGGGGGATAAATCTTTCCAGCGATAGTGGCGTTGAAAGTCAAGTGCGAGTTGTTGAACGCCAGTTCTGCAACGATAAACATCTGGTAGCGATCCGTTTTAACGTACCCGCACTGAGTCTATCATAGAGTGTGTCTGCATGCGCGCCCATGACAAAGTACCGCGAAGAAGAATTATGGAAATCGCTGATAATGAAATCCATACAAAGAGGTCGTGTAGCGGCGATGGGCTGGTATACCGTCGCTTACCAAAGAGCTTCGATTGTCATTCGGATCACTTGGGGATCACGCCTTCTAAGGGGTTGCCAAACACCCATGAAAATCATTTACGAGCTAATATGCTGATAGTAGGTAGGGCTCAACTCCACACCCCGGCTCGGTACACCCATCCACTAGCAGACGTTGATACGAAATGAAGTAGTGTAACGTGAGTGGCGCTATAATGTGAGCGCGAGTATCAAAGTCAAAAGGGGGAAAGGGGGGGGGGGGGGGTGGAGAAACAGGAGCGCCTTAACGTTGAATGGCTGTCGCATATACCTGATCTAGTCTCGCGTTTGCTACTAGGCCCACATGCTCCATCGCGAGTGACGAACTGTTGTGGTTTTCTGAGCACATCTATATATACACACGCTGTGACTCTCCTTTTTTATTCATCCGTACTGAACTCAACCTTGCTCTTTATTAGTCTCTCACTTCTTTCTCCCCCCCCCCCCCCCCCCACCGTGTTTTTGTTTTGTTTTGTCTTTTCTTTATGGACTAGTAATCCAAACGGCCACATGTGTGCATCGTCTGTGGTGACGGGAAGTTACAATGCGAGTTCAGGGACGCGCAGCCCCGCCTCTCGCCGGGCCGGGGAGCCCGTCCGGTACGGGTCGCGGACGGACGCGGAATATTTCCTCCACTGGCGCATGAAAATGTCTGAGTTAATAATATCTACTCCCATGCGTCTAACTGCAGACAACAAGCACAGTTAAAGAAATACTTTGCTTCACTTTATTCTCCTTCTCTCTTTCCCTCTCTCTCCCTACCGCCCCCTCTCTCATATTATTTCTCTCTCTTTAATTTATTATGGTGTCTATTTCTAGCACTTCACGACAGACATCACCCAATGGTCAGTGTTCCTTCGCTATACTTTTAACGACAATCTTACACGTCTTAGCAGATTGGAATGACTATCCGATTCTATAAACATCAGCAATTACCGACCAGACTTTTTAGAGCGTTTAACTGCTAGTATAGTGAAATGAAATTGTCCCATTCTTACAGAACGAGCCAAAAATATCAATATTGCAAGATCTCCATCCAAATTTACTTTATGATAACCCGCAGAATATAATGTGAGACTAATGATATGATTAATGTTGATAGGTCAATGTACACCTGTATATATAGGACCCTACCTAGTCGGCCAGATAGATGCCTCTAAACATAAAGCATAAAATATATTGAATACACTGGGAGTTACAATCATGAGTAGCCAAAGAGATATATTTGGTTAAGAACACAAAAACGATAAGAGCTGTGTAGAGAAAAAAAAAACACGATGACCCAGTTGCCACAAACCTGCTTCTACTGGACAGAAATAAGTGAACAAAAATTGTACAAAGAGTTTTCGTGATGTTTCATTGCGAAGAATTGAAGAGCTACGCATGTTTCGTTTAAGATTGTGGCCTCCTTGCTTTGAATTTTCTTTTAGTGTAATATTAGATTAAATGTGAAAGGTTTGTGATTCATCTTAAACTCATCATGTCAAGGGGGGGGGGGGATAACTCATGTATCTATTACCACCTCCCCACCCTTACGCCACACTCACATGAACCAAGCCCACCTCAACCCACCCCACCCCCTCCCAGCTCTCCTCTAGACCCCACACTCCACCCTACCCCTTTCACACCCAACTCGACGCGTTTGCGCATCACGATAATGAAGTGCGAAGTTGAGGTTGAATCACAGGTCCAGTTTGTGCCTCGCAAGAATCCAGGAACCCAGCACTGCGCCAATCGAGTCACGTGTGTCACACAGCGTTTGTCTCCCAAAGAATGTACAGCGCCGATCTTCAGCTTTTGCTTCTCTTTATATACTATCCTTTCCTTCTCTGTGGAATCACTCACACGCGAATACTGAAATTGTAATGGGGATAGCTGGTGATGATAGTGTAAGGAACAACATGATGGTTTACTGACGATTGATCAATCATCTATGCGCAGATTTTAGAATTCTTTTTTTTTTAACATGACTACTTTCTCCCCAAAAATATCGGCATGAATGAGTTTTAATTATAACCCTCTCCTGCAAATAATCCCACTTTTATTTATTTATTGGTTTATTTATACTTATTTGTTTATTTATTTATTTGTGTGTGTATTCAGTTTTTATTCATTTATTTATTCATCTATCTATCATCTATCTATCTATCTATCTATCTATCTATCTATCTAACTATCTATCTATCTATCTATCTATTCTATTCTATTCTATCTATCTATTCATCTTTGGTATTCATCTAGTTATCTAGTAACTCCGTGGAAGTTGCACGGGGTGCTGTGGACAGTGTTCTGAAATTTGATAGGGAAGTTCCGATTCTGTCTGGCGCTTTCACCGTCGGACACGACACCTTTGCCCATATAATGCCCCTCTTAACTTATAAATATAAGTATCATAAGATGACCTGCATGGTGCTGGGGTAGGGCCTACCGGCAAGGCGGTCTAGGAGACCACTGATAACAGCAAAGATGCTCGCTTATGAGGTTGAAGTTAAACGTTGACTCTCCCTCGGGTAAACGACATTCACAACACAAAGCGTCAATGTTGGGAAGTGCACTGTTGCCCGTTTTCTTTTCGACCTCTACTCCACCCTTCGAGAATGATACTGCAAATGAGCGTAATGAGCCCTATCCACTCCAAGGTCAAATTGCTCTTGTTAGGGCACACATTCAATAAAGGCCCTCAGGCCGAGTTTTCTTGAAACATTGTATATATTTACAAAGGGTGAACAATAAATGATCACAGATATACTTAACCAGCTAATGTTTGGCGGAATTATAGTGACAACTGTACTTCGATGAAAAGGTTCAAAGTCAATTCCGTTTTTAAGTCGACTTAGATGAATAAAGTGATATCAAACGGACACAGAAGAAAAGTTTCATGGAATATCAAAAGGTTAAGGGACTCTAAGATTAACGTGTTTGTCTGTTATATTTCGTTATTCTTTTTTTAAACACAAACAAAATTGCACATGGCATGATGCTTGGATAACATGTGCTTCCACTACATATAGTGATACAAATTACAGACACTTTAGATATGCAAATTAAATGTTTCATGATGGCAATACTTCATAATCGTCGAATCGATCTGCACATACTTTGATAATTTACTATACATTTCTTCTTCTTCTTCTTCTTTAAGTAACAACCTTGTTGATAATTATGTGGTAGCACACTATTGTTGCTTGTAAGAACATCATAGCAGTGGTGACATGGATGGAGATAGGGTTGTGGTTTATTTATTTATTTATTTATTTATATGTTTTATTTTCACAGGGTGGCTCCGTCAGTGGGTTAAACACTGTTGTTCTTGGAGGCCCTGCATGAACACATACATACAAATAAACACAAAAATGTATGATAATCATACAATACCAACAACAAAATCATATTTGCAGTATCAAATCTGTATATATCTTAATATACTGTATACTGATGTATATTAAACTCAAAATTTAACAAATATTATGCAACACATTACATCCTCATATCCTTAAATTTCCCCTACCTCAGAAAGAAAAAACAAAACAAACAGAAAAAAAAAAGAAATGACAACAGAACTATACTTGGGCACAGTGGAGTGCCCTCCAAAATTGGGCTGAGAACGAATGTTTAGATGGAGCATGCCTTAAGTTTATTGGTAAACTGTTCCATTCGAGTGCGCCGGTGTATGAAAAAGACTGTTTCCCAGCATTCGTTCGAGCTCTAGTTACTATTAGCCCGTCAGAGACTGCTGATCTAGTCTGGTAGTTGTGTGTATTACAAACTTTCTGAAACAAGAGTGACAGGTACTCTGGAGCGTCCCTATTTAGTGCCCTATAAACCAGTTTGCACCTTTGAAGCTTCCACCTATCCTCTATCGTGGTCCAGTTTAGTTGACTTAGTACGTAGTCAGTAGATGTACGTGTGTCTACCCCTAAGACTATTCTGGCCATTCGTTTGTGTTGTCTCACAATTATATCTTTCGTAGTAGAGGGACATTTTGACCAGGCGATGCTGCAGTAGTCAAACAATGGGAGAACTAAAGAGTTTGCAAGAAGTTTTAGTGAATTCAGAGGTAGGGATTTTTTCAGACGACTCATCAGACTTAATCTGGAACTTATTTTCTTACTTGTATGATATACGTGTTCCTTCCAGTTAAGAGCCGGGTCTAAGTGTACCCCAAGATATTTGTAAGACTTTACTTGGGAGAGTGTGTGGCTCTCCAGCTTTATGTTGACAGGATTTGGGATAGCAGCTAGTTTTTGAGGCGTTCCGAAAATCATAAATTGTGTCTTACTAGGGTTAAGTGTGAGGCCATTTTCTTGTACCCAGTTGTTAACAAGATCTAAATCCTTATTTAGATGAAATTCAAGTTCATCGACATGCTTAGCACTGTATATTAAAACAGTATCGTCAGCATACATTATGACCTTGCTCTTGAAAGTGACACTGGGTAAGTCGTTACCATTATGGTGAACAGTAGGGGTCCGAGGATTGAGCCCTGCGGTACCCCTGACAGTATTGTACCCCAAGTTGACGCAGTATCCCCAACTGTTGTTTTTTGCTGGCGGTTTGAGAGATAATTTGTAAACCATATGAGTTCAACCCCTTTTATTCCATAGGATGTCATTTTCTGTAGGAGTATTTCATGGTTTACCGAATCAAATGCTTTTCGGAAGTCTAAAAACACCCCTCCAGTAAGTAAACGTTCATCCATGTTCTTATACAATAGATCAGTAAGAAAAGCTAAAACAGTGTCTGCACTATGATTTTTTCGAAAACCTGATTGTTCGGGTGCCAGCATTTCATGTGCCACAAGATACTCGGTCAACTGGAGGTGTACAGCTCTTTCAAAGACCTTCATTACAACAGAAATAACTGATATGGGTCTGTAGTTAGATATATAAGTTAGGTTGCTGGCCAAAAGCATGATTTGATAATTTACTTAGTTACTTACGTACAGCAAACCAATAGGAGGGTTGTGCAGTGATGACGTTGTAACCTCATATAATTTGCATAAGTGATTGTTGAACAAATATCACTGTTGAAAGTAAGATGTTATTAAGCAGAGGGGTAAAGATATGAGGTATCAGTTTTCTTTGATTGGTCTGCCCTCTGTACAAATCAAATTTGTAAGATCGCAACTGCTGATCAACATTTTTAACAAACATGTCGGGGGAAAAAAATAGCAGTTGCAATCTTACAAATTTCATTTCGAGGGCAGACAAATTGAAGAAAATTCATACCAAACTTCACTGTTCCTTGAAAAAAAAGACTAAAGTTGTTTGACCATTATTACTATTATTATTACTAAGCTTTGTTACCTTATATCTAGGTTCAATCAGAACACTGCATCATTGTGTATGTGTGTGTGTGTGTGTGTGTGTGTGTGTGTGTGTGTGTGTGTGTGTGTGTGTGTTTGTGTGCATTACGTAACTTCATCACGCTATTGACATACTGTTTCTCATAATGTTTCGTCATTTTTCATCATGAATACATTGTAGCAAACTGCTCTTAAAATCATTACCTTGGAACCTACATTTTACAAGCTTGTGCTCTTCAGAAGGTTCCTTATATACGCGATATTTATATTTGCTTACATATTTGTTTCTTTCCATAATCAAATTGACTATTTGGTGCTGTATTCATATTAAATGTGTAAAATTGTATGAATTGTGTGAATTCTATGAATATGGAACAATGAATAAAAAAGAAAGAGAAGTCTGAAATTTGTCAATATTTCTTTTTCAAATTCTACCTTTCTCTTAATCTGATATTACTAATTTAATTAACACAATTCGAATATAGAATAGCGTTCTATGGCCATGCCCCTTATCTTCGTAATATTCTAAAATATATTTCGTGGTTTTTTTTTAGAATGTCATGTAATTGGTAGCCATTAATCAGTGAAATTACGGGCGAAACCATAAGGAGCAAATAGTTACGTCTGAACAACAAATCATTATTACCCAGAATGCTGATCATGGAAGGTTTTAAAATGGCGGCCTTCATCACGGGACTGCTATGTTTCATTTCTAACACTCCTCATTCTCGCGGAACCAAAAAACAAACAAACTTCTGCCAGTTTAAACATAACAAGGATTATGAGTATCACTTAGCTAAGAAAAGAGAAGAATTAGCTCTTCATTTTGTTTTGTTTTTTCAGGTGGAGAATCGATTTTGACACCTAAAAACGTTACGCACTATTGTTTGTGAAAAAGTCTTTTATACATTACATATTATTGTTTTATTCTGAATTCTGTAATTGTTTTGTTTGATTATTCAGGAAACAGATACCCCAAGACTTTTGTTTCTGGTACACAGGAATTAGTTTGTGTGGGAAATTAAATGCCCTCGATTTTGCTTGAAAAGAGCTGGAGAAGCAATCAACATTGGTACCGTGCAAGTGGCGTCACTTTCGTAACGGCCATGTTGAATTGGTCATAATACGACATGTCAGTGTAGATATGATGACATTCAGATGACACGATTATACATTTATTTATCACTTTGTCACTGATTTTATTCACACGGATACTGATCTCTTTATACACTGCATGCCCTAAATCAATATGCCGCTGGGGGGGGGGGGGGGATAAACTTTGCGTTAAGTTAAAAGTTAAGCAGTCAAAATTTCAAGATGTTCTTATTTCGGAACGCATATCAGCACTCATTGTTGTCAGTCGCTTCCACTTAAAAGTATACAGACCCGATTTCGTCAGCATTGCGTCATGATAATTACCTTCATTAGTGATGTAATGACAGCTACCGAGAATTGATTACATTATTATAATCAACGTCTCGTGTTCTTCAAGACAAGTTTTGTAAAAAGTTAATGTATAGTAACTCATGTGTAAGAAAATGACATTTTACAAAAGACTATTATCGTCAAGTTATAAGATGATAAGTCCAACAGTATCTGTCCTAATTATGAGCTTATGAATATAAATATTCATAAGCTCTTCGAAGGCTTTCTTTTGTTTGAAAGTTGTTAATGCAGACACGATTTCATGTAATATATGAAGATTCTAATATATCCTGGAAAATGAACCCTTGAAAAAAATATATTCTCAGCTTCTCCGATCCCTTTTTATGAATGAAATTTGTATAACTATATAACTAACTGTCACATGTTTCAGCTTTCCAACGAAAGCAGTAACTGCTCACCATGATGACTGTGGCAATGACTAAAAATCCCAGGGCAAATACTTTCCCCGTTTTGTTGATAAAGGAAAATGCAAATGCCAACAGCTCCTTGACGGTAATCTCGATGTGATTACGTTGCCCCGTTTTCTTTCTAAGCTTGAAGCATGATGACATCCAGTAAACTGACATGAGGTAGAGTGGACAATTATTCATTTGACGTGGATCTTTGTATCAAGAGAAATAGTCTACAATCCCTGTAGCTGAAGTAACGCGTCCTGAAAATGTGTGACAACTTGAGCCATCTTTCGTTAAAATCATTACGCATTGCATCCCTGCCCAAGTAAGCCAGGTATGAAAGATCCTAGAAAAGGAAGAAATACAGTAAGAAAAAAAAGGAAAAGAAGAAGAGAAAAAAAAAACAGGACACAGGAGAAGATGTGTGCTGAATACTGACAATGTCAATGAAGATTCAAAAGCAACATCGCTATTAAATTGAACAAAACAAACAAGTATACAAAGACCAAAACCCAAACACGACGGTAAGCCAATAGACAAGACTCAGAAGAGAGACTGTCATAGCACATCACATTAAACAAAAACAAAACACACACACACACACACACACACACACACACACACACACACACACGCACACACACACACAAAGATAGTATTACAATACCTTGCTATCAGAGAAAGACTTTTCGTCAACTAGGGACACCATTAAGTGTCTCGAGTTCCTCGCTGAAGAGAGGATAATTTTCACTTGGATTATGTGTGCTATATTCTAAACTTTTTTAAGGTGTGCCAGAAACGATCATGCTATCTCCCTCTCTACCTTAAAAGCAGGAAAGTAATATTCAGTAGTCTGCTGGGAGCGGAATATATTTCGAAAATGTTAACTGACGTATTGAGAGCAAATATACACTGTACTGTATACCTAAACAGTAACGAGTAATGCACTCTTTCAGCATATTTGACATGATAACATAATTGGTGAGTTTCAAATCATTTTTTTTCAGACGATACTGTCATTTCGTGACTGGTTAGACACAGTGAAGCATGCCTTACCGATTTTACAGGTACTAAGCTGTTCTCTGACTGAAGAGATTTCATTCTAAAGCAACTTAACTGATAACATAATCAGCCTCTGGTGAGGGATAGCTTCCATTTGACGGATTTTATTGATATATTTTTTGAATTATTATTCGAAAGAAGTTTATCTGTCAATGCCGAGAGCCTAGAGTGATGAGCGGACCTGATAAAATGTTGACATTCTACTTCCACTTCTTTTCTTCTTCTTCTCTTCTTCCTTTCCTTCTCCATCTTTCTTTCTTACTCTTAAAAGGGCTATGCAGCCTATCATGGAGATGTTAATTTCTTAATATATATACTGATTTCAAAAATTGCCCTTAAAGTGATCACACATTCTCAGAAGTGATGTTCCTGTTCACATTGTGTCATTTTTCTATTCTATAGTAATACAATCTGTTTCTACTTGATTGTGGATCCGCGTTCCACATGTTAGTGTTCTCTTTTCAGTTTTTTCTCAAAGCTGAAGATAATCATCTGAAACGTATATGAAGAACTGTGTAAACTTGTTTGTTATTGTTATATAATATAGTAATTATATCATGATAATGTTACATTATATTATATCATATTATATATTCTATTATATATTCTATTGTATTATGTTATGTTATATCATATCATATTACATTATATTATATTATATTATATTATATTATATTATATTATATTATATCATATCATATTATATTATATTGTATCATATTATATTATATTATATTATATTATATTATATCATATTATATTATATCATATTACATTATATTACATTATATTATATAATTTTATATCATATTATATTGTTACCTCAGTTGGAATAACTCGAATTGTGTCTGTCTCCCTGTCTGTTTGTTGATTAGTATGTTTGTCCGTCAGTCTGTTTGTCACCCTCTAGATCCTTCTTTGAGAATAAGGCTCAGTGCTCACCACTTTAGGCAGAATACCTTATTTGCCTCCCACGTCATTAGAACTTAAAGTTACCGGGTCATTTCAGAAGTAACACCTCTTTGGATAAAGGCAAAGGGGTTATTGCACTAATCGTGCTGATGATGCCAACATTAACACGACTTCTGGGTGTCACCCCCTCCCCCCCCCCCCACACACACACAGTTTGCAGGTAATGGATATATGAACAGCTCACTGTGAATGTCGATATATATTGTGTAATACCACCATGTGTTGACTGCCAGCCAAATCGCTGCAAGATTCTTAAACGTGCGGAAGAAACAACAAATAACGTTTGAACAGACGATAATCATAATAATGCTATAATACTCATAACGATAACGACAGACCTAGAAATATCAATAATGATAACAATGGTAGTGATTATAATGATGATGTTAATGATGATGATGATATAATCGATGATGATAATGATAGCAATAATAATGATGATAATGACAATTGATAGTAATGATAACTGTCGTAATAATACGGTTTTATTTACACAGTATAGTAGCTCCTTCATTGTTAGCTACCATCTTTCAGAGGACAAGAAGGTGCCCATTTTTCTTTTTTAACCACCAGAGAGAAGATGGAGAACGTTGGATGAACATAACTTGTCAAAAGGCTGTATGATCTGGGCAAGATTCGAACCTGGGACCCTCTGTTTTATGAGTCCTGAGCCTTATCCTGTATGCCACAGTGCTGGTAGACGAGGAAAGGGGGAAAGGAGGGAGGGGGTTCATGAACCAATCGCTCCACCACCCCTGCCGCCAAAGACTCAAGACATTCTACAATGGTGTTACTTTTGAAGGTTTTGATCAGGCAGCCCAAACCCTACCCCGAATATCGCTCTTCATTTCTGTGTAACTTATGTTTTGTATGTAATCCCCTCCCGCCCCCCCCCCAGAAAAAAAAAAAAGAAATGGGCCTCTGCATTCCCCTTCCCGTTCACAGCATGCAACCACTTCATTGAGGGGGAAAAGGGGGGATCAAACTTCCCATAAGTAGGTGTGTTCGCATACATTATGCTCATCCTTGCTCTGCCCCTAATGATGTTCCTGGGCATGACACTGATCACCCGTTTTCCTTTTGCAGAAAAAAAAAGTCTTTCTCGGTCACAAACTGCATGACACATTAATTTTTGCAATATTAGATTATAATGATAGTTCATCTGGTTAATCACATGTATTTTTGATAATGTTAATCAACTATATTTATCTTTGTGTGTGAGAGCTCGTGCAAGGAGAAAGGGTATCAGTTTGGGTCATTGGTAGTATATACGGATTCCCTTTCTCAAACCCCCACCCCTCCGCCGCGTACCCCTCCCTTGAGAAACGAAAGTCTGTCTCATTCGCATTTTCATATTAAATCATTTGCTTCCACCCCGTTCCGCGCGTTCTGGAAAATAATGCACAGCTCATACGATGGTTGGAACGGACAATAAGGAAACAATGTCGAAACAAACGAAAAAGCAAAACAAGCAAAGAAACGGGAGAGGGTTTTTTCCACGATCTGTATAGGGGTTTACTCGCTGTTCTGCGGTTTTTCCCCCCGTATTGTTATCTATTTTGGATTTCAGTTGAGTGGCTTTGATAGCTTAATGCATCCCCATGTACTTTGTCCCAATGCCGCATCCTACCTAGTCTGTAATCAATTTTGAATCAAGTATATAGCGTATCTCTGTAGCGAACACGCTGTTCTGGAAGACAGCGAAGGAGAAAGAGAGAGAGGCAGAGAGGGAGAGATAGAGAAAGAGAGAAAGAAAAAAAAAGAAAAAAAGGCAACAGCCTCTGCATGACCCCCATCTCCTCGATATCTAGCCTAGCGGAGAGCATGGGATGACAAATCAAGAATAATGAGAGGAGGAGAAGGAGGAGGAGAAAGCAAAATACTCAAAGAGGACAGGACGGAGAAGAACATATTAGTGAAGTAGCCATGGCAACGAAGAATAGATCTTAGCGCTACATCACTTGATGCCATGGCAACAACGTTGAACATCTCAATTTTAACTACTGCTTTAAAGATGAACTCTGGCCAAATCTTAAGATAATGTCAAATACTGGGTGTTATAGATCGTTATCAATGCAACACTTTTAAAAAAACACTACACAGTAAAAAATTTGTCATTGCTAACGTTATGCAAATGAAGCAGTATTACATAATTTCTGTATGTAAATGTGTACAAATACATAATTAAGTCTGTTTGCATATTAATCTCCATCATTTACAGAAACCTACGTAGAAATTAAGATTTATAAAGAGATAGATTTGCTGAGAGTCTGCTACTATAATGAAAAACAATCCAAAACGAGTCAACTCATCTTCAAATATTTCTTATTATCATTCTTTTTAAAATGAGCAACAATGAAACGATATTCAATACACGACATTATATTTATTCATTGCACAGCGTCAATCTTGGTTGTTAATCTGCTTCAAAAAATCAATAAAGACAAAAAGAAAGAAGACAAACAGAAGACAAAGGAAACTGCCGACAATTAACTCGAACTCATTTTGCTCTAAGGACTCACTTCATCAAAAGCAAAAACAAAATAACATCAAGAAGAACTACCCAACATGAATACTAATTTCGGAGAGAGGAGCTTTAGTAGAAGATTAAATGACCTCAGAACAAAGTAAGGAGCTCCGGCTCCCTCTCCATACAACACTAAAATAGAATTGCGGTGAAGGCGGTCAATAGTAAACTTGAAGGCAACTATCCAAGACCAATTTTCACGAAAAGACGTCGCCGAAGAGAGGAGACACAAAAAAGATCAGGGTCAGAAGCAGGTCAGGGATCTCAAAGGAAGCAATAACGGATTCCCCACAATTCCACACAGACTCGGAAAAGGGATTGCGGAAACTGTCATTAGACCACTGGGACATTTTTAGCCCACGAGTCTTTTGGATAATCTTGCTCCGTTTGTCCTCTCCAGCCCGCCTCTCGCGCGCATATTCAATTTGAAGACTCTCTGATAGGCATTCTCAGTGCTATAAACTTGTGTGTGGGTGCGCGTGTGTGCGTGCGTGTGCGTTCCCAAACCTTTTCTTCTTTTGCTCTTCTTCTTTTGCAGCCGTGCAACTGAATTTACATAGTGGAAATCACCAATTGGTGCTTAATACTGCCACCAATTGACTGCATCCTGCTACGCATCCAGGGTGCAGAGACCAACTTCGCGACGAGCCCACACTGAAACGAGGGGACAGACAGACGTCCAGGAGTTATGCTGCCCTTTGATCGAGTTTGTTCTTCTCGCGCAAAGGTGACGAAAGTTTCTGATTTTTGGCTCTCTAAACACGGTAGCCAGAACGACTAAAGCTAATTTTCTCAGTTCCACAATTTCCCGTGCTACCGTTTCCAGAAGTTGGAGGGAAAAACCACAGGCAAGAATTAGTGCTTTTACCACGGGGGCAGGCGGCTTGCGATTCCCAGTGATGGCGAGAAGATCGGATCGGATCAGAATGAAAACTCAGTCCTATTCAGTCCTTGTTTAAATCTTGTATATATTGAAAAGATTTCAAGAAATACGAATTATGGTCTTTGTATTTAATCAAGATAGATGGCAATAAAACCTCAGTTACGTGATTGAGAATAGCAAAAACGAACGTAGAATATCGTACATAAATTATAGGTCTATACCATATTAGCTGTTGGTCGACTATTCATTTCTTTATGCATCTTTAAAAGGAGGGGACAGGTAACTGGAAGTTTTCTGTCGAGAGGTAATAAATCCAGACTTTTTAAAGGCCTTCCTTTAAAAATATATGAAAGAATCGAATATTACAGACAACTACATCAACATCGATGCTTTTAATGTAAAAAAAAAGAGAAAAAAATGATGCTGGTTTTTGCGTGTGAGAATGATAACGACAGTAAGCAAAGATAACTTTGATAATAACAATGATAGACAATGATGCTGACAATGAGAATTGTCGATATTAAATGTTTTCATGGGTTAAATCTTCGTTAGTTGCTGTCTTAACATTTACAGACACTCCGTGCTCTCTACATTTGAAGAGTAAAAAAAAAAATAAATATGTGATCATTTCCAATACTTACATTTCAAAATATAGCCAAAGAAAGTACTCGTATATTTCGCTTTGGTCAAAGTTGTAGGATTGTACCTAAATTCACCAAAATAAACGTCTATTCGAGTGCTGATAATCCAAAGACAAATATCAAATAAAACAAGGAGCTAAAAAAACTATACTCTGACGTCATAATCGAAGAGGAAGCCAGTTTACCCATGCAGTGAAGAGCAGTGTGAAAAGCCTACTGGTCACTTGTGCTTTCCTACTGTTTGTTTGTTTGTTTGTTTGTTTGTTTGTTTGTTTTTTACGAAAATGTAAGTATAATAGCATGTCATTTTCTTCTTCTAAATGAACTCAGTATAATACATCATTTGTTATGGCATAAATAATGAATCTAAGCTCTTGTACAAGTTTTTCAAAGTCACCTCCATATATTTCTTCTTCCTCTTTTTTCTTATTATGGTGGACCAGGTCGACACCACTTGCCAACGAGTAAATTGTTAACCTGTCGCCTACCAGAAGTGGATGCACTTTGTAGAAAATCTATAAGGAATTAGCATACATGATGCCCAGAGTGACAACCGGTAATACGTAAGACGTTCTTCAGCGAAGTATGGAGTGCGCTTCTCATCGCTGAATGTTTAAGAGTTTACCTTACTAACGATGGGTAACCTCATCACTCACCAAGCCGGTGGTGACCCATCTGTACAGCTCGCGCATGGCCGAACCTCTTTTAGTGATCATATACCTGTTTGCAGTGTCCTACTTTTAAGGAAAAGGATGTCGGTAACAATATTCATCATCAGACATTCCCACCACACCTCTGCTATTTCTACTAATTCAGATTTCCCTTCCACAGAACCGTCTAAAATGTCAGTGATATTATATATGGTATTGTACCGGCCAGAATAATTAGAACATCGCCTTTTATGACAGTTTCCCCCTTCTCCTTTCATCAGTGCTGGAGACGAAATGACTCCTGAGAGAAGTTCTGTCCTAAGACAGAAAATGAGAGACAGACAGACAGACAGACAGACAGACAGACAGACAGACAGATTGACAGGGCTGAAAATGATGATGAAGACGCTTCTCCGGTTACCTAAATATCCGACAGACCATTAAATGATGAGATATTTTTTCATATATTCGTCTGTGTGCTCTCAAGGACAGACCGGCAGAGGCAATTGAAGACCCATTATGTGTCCTATATGCCTCTGTCAAATTTATGACATAACTGACCAGACTTCAATGGCGACATCTTAGCCACATGGATGCTGTCATGAAAATATTTAAATTGGCAAGCCTTAATTCTTCACAATTACGTTAGATATGAAGATGATATGTATAGGACGTTAATTTAAAAAAAAAAATGTCTTAATCGTTCTCCGATCTTCATTAAAGACTCAGCACCGAGACTACTTCACTCACGTGCTCTGTGTGGGGTCGAAGACCATGTGTACAGGGGAGGAAATTCAATTGTCGTCTGCGTACAGAATCCACGACATTTTCCCGCCAAGTGCGGCCGAGAGCCATCGTCCCTGGTCTAGATACTCGGGGCTCGTCCCGAAGTTGGCCGGCTAAATATGATCTCGGGGAAGGAAATCTTTAATTTCCATGGTCATTGCCGACCGAGTGAAACGTGATTCGACAGAAATACAATCCTCGAACTGTCTGAATCGCGTTTCTAAAATTCTCAAAGTTTCCCTAATTAATGTAAAGATTGCATTACGCGATCTTTAGGGGCAATGGCTGTTGGACTGCTATTTATACTGAAGTCCAAACTTCCCCCCAGACGCCTGCTGTATTTCAGAATGTTGTACCCTCATCATCATGAGCTTAATTGCATATCCTTTAGGGATTATGGCTAATTAATTTCATCGTCTGTGTCAACTCGAAGGAAAAACAAATCACTGATTTGCCAGACTCTGAACTCCGCAGGTTTAATTCGCAGATTTTGAAAGGCGCCCCATATGGCTAGCGAGGACAAAAAGGGGGCATGTTTGAGACACTCTGAAAATGGCGCGGTGATTGGCTAACTACCTCTGGCGCACATGAGACGATCATTAATAGAGAAAGAAAATCGCTCTTGCCTCGGAAATTCAGGCTAGTCGATTGTCGAGAAATATTCCGACTGCAGGTGATAGATGTGTAGTCTGATAAGGCCACCTCGACATTTTATTCTTCTCTTTAGAAAGAGGGAAATGTCAAACCACTTTTGTGTGGAATGCGACACCTACGAGTAGTTAGTTTTCGTTGTGATCATTATCGAACTTTGCGACACTTCCGGTTGACCGTCTGCGTTCCCGGGCCCTGACGACGGCCCAGACGCCAGATTACGACCCGCCGAATCCTGGTCATAGTCAGTACCACGTGTGGAGGAACTGGTCCGCTCCAGGTCCAAGTAAAGACTTTGGCCTGTGGTGTGTCTTATAAGGTCGGCAATAGCTCTCCTCATCCAAAATCCCAAACGTCTTAGGTGGAAATGCTACTGATGATAATAGTGATAACGCTGGTGATGATAATTTCACTACTGCAAATACATTATGATAATGACGATTAGAAAGTGACACGATATGATAATTAAGGTAATGATAACGACTGTTCAAAAAAGAGGAAAGTTTGGATATCGATACAGAGAAGTTTGACGATTAATTCTGTGTTCATTGAGAGACAATATATACCTAGTCTTAAAATGTAGTCCTGCTTTGACTGAACGTTCCAGTCTGGCAAGTGAAAATGCCAGACTGCAATTTCTTTTCATGGACTTTTAAAGAAAATGGTCTAAGCAAAGTAAAAGAAAAAAAAGAGCATCGTTGACGTGAACTGCAAAGCAAAGCAAAGACACACACACACACACACACACACACACACACACACACACACACACACACACACACATACACATTTATATATATACCACACCAGTAAAAGTCTTCGTCATATAAGTGACAAATTTGTCGATTAGTAACGCTGTTGATCGTTTTGCCGAATTGATCAATAATTTGTAGATGAGATATCGGTTGGCGTATTGCCTACGCCTGTGGGAAAGTCTTTCAGATGATGATGCAATTATGCGTTCTTCCTTATGATTAAATTAACAAAAAACAACAAGGCAGTAAACATTCGCTATGTCCATATTGATCGCTTTTCAATGATGTATGCTTAAGTAATTGTATTTGTATTTGTATCTGTACTGTACTATCACCAATTATATCAATTACATTAGTTATTATAATTGATGTGTCAATCCATCTCACTGTGTGACTCATAACTGCAACACTTGAAAAGATTCATTACAGAGTCCTTCACATCTAGTCGTTTCAATGTCGCATCTGTTGTGAAATCGGCACATTTGAACACGTGCCATGTTAATTTCATGTGGAAACCTAACAAGAAATCGATAGGGCAGTTTTGATAAGCGGCAATTGGCTGGATTTGCCAAACACGTTTACTACAAAGAAGGGGTAGTGCTTGGTCTCTTCTATTATTAGGGAGGAATGTGCAGTCATGGTTGTCATCCACTCAGTTTAATTAATCTGACTTCAAGTATCTCCCTGCCCCCCCCCCCTCTCTCTCTCTCTCTCTCCCTTTCAATCTGTTTCACCTTAGAGTATACCAGACTCTCTGGCAATTATCCATCACAACAGTAAGTTTTATCTCATTAACGATAGAGCATCTGAAACATGGACTCACTGACGCTCGTTTTGAAATTATGAAGAAACACTCGCAGAGTCCAACTGTATGATAAAAAAAAATATGGTAATTGACTCTTATTTTTACATGAATGAAGTATACAATGCTGGTGAAATTATACGTGAATTCATATAGGTTGAGAATTCTAAGCAAATCTTGTTACCTAGGCTTTCATTACTCAAACAGGGGCTGATCCAGAAATTCTGTAAAGGGCCTCCCCCCCCCCCCCATTTTTCTTTTTATATCTTTTATTTTAACAAAAATTAAAAGGGGGAGCCCGATGCGCTCTCTCTGGATCCGCCACTGCTCAAGTATCACTGAAAAGCATTATTTCTCTTTTTACTGTCTTGGAATCACAAGCACAACGTAACATTTCAGCTTTGCGTATGCTCTATCTCGAAGGCATTACTTTCTGGGATTGGAGCTGATTATTTTCTTCAAGACGCATTGAAATCGAAGCCACTGGTGATTACATGTATTTATTAATAACTCTTTTGTCATCTGTCATTCTGAATTGTCAGCGGAGAGTCATCAGATTATTTTGGTACATATCCGCAAATTGGATATCAGTTTTGATGTAACATTTCTAGGATACATGAATACATACGTATAAATACATAAAAATAAATATCATGATATATGTATATATAATTGTATGTATATATATATATATATATATATATATATATATATTGGCAGCAAAGCTTGCACATAGACGTGGCTGATGTTGGGCTGCACCCCCCCCCCCATGTTCTTGCAACGCCCCGCCATGTTGTGGTTAAGTCCTTTGCTGTCACTATATATATATATATATATATATATATATATATATATATATATATACATATACATAATTATATGCATATATATTTACCTTTTAATTGACAAAGTCCTCTTGTGATATAACACTTAACACTGAAACTCAATTTAAACAAAAATGAAGAAAAAATCGTGATGTTTTAACTAAAATTTCTCGAGTCGTGGCTGATTTAGGTCATGCAGATGTTTCTTTTTTCTTTTCTGTTTTTAAGTTTTCGTCTGGATCGAGCTGTGATTTTTTTTTCTTATCGCTTTGTCTTGGCTTTGAAAATAAGAAAAACTTGATGGTTATTTATCATTATTTCATTTTTCTCATTATTGTTGCCTTCATCATAGTAATGCTTATAGACTTTCCAAAAATTGCTCCCGGCTCTGACGTATAATGCGTTACAGGAAGCTTCATACCTTCCATGAATTCTTAATCTACATTGTCTAGGTACGACTCCCTCACTCAGCAACAATAGAATGCAGATTTGAAAAACAAAACAAAACAAAACATTGAAATCAAATTGAAACGTACTATGATGCATCACAACATGAAGATTTCACAAATCATGGAGCATTTTGTTTGATATTTGTTTTGTTTTGATTTTATTTCGTTAAATCGAGCTTTGTTAAAAGCTGACTAAAATCGATGTAAAATGTACAGTGATGTTTTAAACAAATGAATGTATGAATGAAGAGTTTCTTTCCAAAAGGTGCTAAATGCATTTTTCCTTTTTACCTTTTTTTTACAGAAAATATTTATTTTTAATCGTCCCACACAGTAAACTTCAAAGTATTGACATTCCTGTGAGGAAATGGAGAAATCAGGCAATGAAAAATGAGTTTTGTTCCAATAGATCCTAAATCCATTTGTGCTTCAAAAGTGATAACGTAAATCAGGAGAAAGAAATCGAATTGGTTGAGAGATTTGATTAAACATGCTAAACTTCAAAAGAAAACATGTGTGCAGGAATCTCCAACTTACTCTTCTGTAAATGCATCATTAAAGACTTTAAAGGTTCATTTTTGTCTCGATACGTAATCTCAGAAGATAATCAGAATCAGAAGTAATCAAAAGGAAACACACACAGAATAAGTGTGTGTGTGTGTGTGTGCGTGTGTGTGTGTGTGTGTGTCAGAGAGAGAGAGAGAGAGAGAGAGAGAAAGAAATGCATCACAGAGTCTATGACGGCGACTGAAGGTCTTGGAAATCATTAATTTGGTTCTCTCGTAAGGTGTCAGAAAATGTGTCACTTATGTTCGACATTAACGAGTTAATGAGGGGAATTGACCTGCGAATAAGGATGTACTGATAAACATGGAAACAAGTGAAGAAAGAGGAGTTTATATTTACAATAGGACTAAAAGATACCATGGCGCCGTAATGTTTGATCTAACGTAATATAATGTCACCCCCTGGTGCCCGACTTTTGAGCTTTCATCGAATCCACTTTTCGTCTTTAATACCGAATCGTTTGTCTGTTGTTGAATAAGATCTATCGTCGCCCTGCTTTCTGCTGACAGCAACTGATCATCACGTGACGGGAGAGCATTTTTTTTTCATAACAGTTTACATAAACAACATTGATGGGTGATATTCAAACTGTATTAAGTTATGGTAAGGAAATTGAAAATTTAAACGGACTGGCAATAAGGGATATTGCTGAAACGTCAAGTGAATCATGCGTAAACGTTTCCTTTTTGTCTTGATAAATGCGATTATATAGATATGATATCTATTTCATGTATCATATATATATATATATATATATATATATATATATATATATATAATATCTATTTCATGTATAATATATATATACATATATATATATATATATATATATATATACATATATGATATCTATTGCATGTATGATAATGTTTATGTATATATATATACTATGTTGTATTCATATACCTCATATATTTCAAATCATATTTTGTCTTTCTGCTTTGATGACTTAGACTGTTGAACCAGGTTACTCCACCATGGCTTAATTAGCCCCTTCCCTCTCCACACGCCGTAATACGGAATTCAGCGCCTTTATATAAACAACACCAAAATAAAATGGCACATTTGCGAGAAACATATTATTTTTATTCTAACTATCTACTTCAATAACTTGATTCTATCTGCATGAAAATTATAATGAGCAGTAGAATATTTCAAAAAAGAAACGACCTTTGCTATTAAATTCGAATAAAAAGGGGAGAAATTTCAAAAGAAATCAACTGTTGATGTAAACTGAGACCCCGTGTTAGCTAATCTGACACTTGTATTAATTATGACCTGCATTATCGACAGTTCTAAATTACATTCAGTTAGGCAAGCTATTAAAACAAATTATTTCTTACTGATTGACCGCTTATACAAACTCACATTGCACTGAAAGAAAGAAGGCTCATATTATTTTTTTTTCTTCGTCCCTATTCGAGTAACATTACGTTTTGAAACAAGTTTACTTGCAAGTTCAATGTTATTGGATCTAGATAATGCCCTATACATATTGAGCCATTTGCGTGGGTGTTCAGAAAAAAAAAAATGAATGTATGATCGGAGAATTTCAGCGGATGATAAATGACAACCATCGTCTTAAAGCAATTAAGTCAATATATTTTTCATTATTGTAGGAAGTCTATTTAAGTGTTTTTATTGAGGAAATGCTCATAGATCTCGATTATTCTTGATGCGATAATGTTGCTCAACAACAGTTGGGGATATAACGGATGGCTGGTATGAAACCGTAATCAGGCGGAGCGTCTATAAAAGCTTACTGAATGATCGACGTACATAATATGTACGTCGATCATTCAGTAAGCTTTTATATCACCTTTTTATAGCTCCTGACGAAAGACAGTGGGAAAAAGTAAAAAGACGAATAAAATCAATTTCACGAAGAAAACGCGAGACTATAGATTGAACTATTTTCGGATATTCATTCGTCTATTTTCGAATGCATATTACGGATCTGAAATACCCGTACAGATGCGCTGGTCCAAGGATACCTCCTCGGCTATAGTCTAACTTTAGATCGCTTCTGTCATAAAGTTTGGACACCTGAATTAGACTGTAGTTTTCGCACGTGTTAAGAAAAAAAAAGTGTTTTGTGCAGTTTGAGCTACAATGTATTCCCAATAAATTGTAAGTATCAAACTCTCAGTTAAAACTCACTAAGCTCACACATAAACTTAGTAATCGACGTTACACTGAAAATTCATTTTCATCTAGTCTTCTGTAAAGATGGCTTAGTTTCTATTTATGAATGATAGTTTATAGAGTGTTCGTCATGTACTCATGTGACATGTCTTTCAAGTGATTAGGTACCGAAAGACACATGGCGATTGTCCGCAGACAATGTTGCACTTTCATAAAATATGTAAAAACCAAAATCGGATCTAATCACGGATTTACGCTAAGCTCCAACCGGAAAAACATTGAGGGTGAGATTTGATAAGGATATTTTTGTGTTCTTACCTTCTACTTATGGCAATATATATTTTTCTTTTATTTAGATTCGCAATTAATCACATTTTCTTCAAACATGACAGATTCTAAATCTTTAAATTTATGAAAGTGATTAAACCTCGAAAGGCCAATGGCCTATGCTGTCGTATTCCTCTACGGATATCTCCAATCCTGTTCAATTTCTATCATATGCTTTTTACCAATAAATACCTTATTTAGCTAAAACTTTTTTGTACATACTATGTGTGTATTCTAACTCATTGCTTTTATGTGTACTTTTATCAAATTTACAGAAATAAACTTGAACTTGAATAAAAGAGGATTATAGGAAGTTGAAGGAAGAGGAATGAATCAGAAAAAAAAATAAGAGAAAGAGGAAAGTTCTTCACACGTTGAACAATTACTTAGTCAGGGTATTGCAATCAGCATTCCATTCATTAGTAATACATTAGTTACTGTGGATTTGCCATTTTTTTCCTTCATTTTTCCTTTTATTTTCTATAGTACCCGTTGAATTTGAATGGCAGTCTTTCCTATAAAGCGACCATCGTATTTGATAAGAATGTAGTTTGATCTAGCTTCTAATTATTATTTTCGACTAGGTAAAGCTTAAACTACATAATAATATATTATGTAGTAATTTTCACTGGTTTATTCGTTCATTTAACTGAGTATTTTTGTAATCAATCAATCCTTCAATAGCAAAGTCCTATAAATGTGAATTTGTACATTATTAGAAGGAAGAAAACATGAAAAGTAAATAAATAATCCAGATCTTTATCAAACTTTCAACACAGTTTATAGTAATACATATATTCATTTTGCTCGGTAACATGTTGTAAACTTGATGCGATTTATCAGGCCTACTTATTAGCTACAACTACCATCGTTTTTTGTCAACTAACAAATATGCTTACTGTTTGTATGAAATCACAGTGATTGTGCAACAGAAATTCCTAATTGTTATTTCATTCTAATCTTTTTATAAAAGAAGAAAAAAATCCTGTTAATATTTTGGTTTTAAAAAACCCACGCATTCCTCTCCGAGTGCGTAAACTTGGACACATGCAATTTTTCTAAGAGAGAACAACTTGCTCGGATACGTTTAGCTATTCAGCAACCCTCACAAAAACCCAGTTGATATTCATCAACACATGATTAGATTTTTTTTCTACTTCCTCATGGGGGCACGACATGATCAATCATCAATGATATTTGTCCATGTTATAAATCATATCCAGAGGCAGTTGAAAAAAGTGCCCCACGGTGATTTGGGGATAAGACGTATTTTGTAAATTGTTATGGATCACGCAATCCAAAACAAACGTGTGGTATATAGCATAATAGTTCTTTTCTTGACACCAGATCAACTTGCCATCAACGAAATGTTCTCTGAACATAATTTAGAAAGTAGATGTAGTAACAAAATTATCATATTGATATAATCTGCATGAAATCTAACTTGAGATGCACAAATATGAAATTTCGACAGCCTAGTCGAATTTCCTCCCATCTGTGCTAGTTATCTTGTCCAGTACTTTAAAGACTCTACGCATAATTTTCCTTTAAGTCTTCTAATCACCTGCATGATCGTATGTTTGGGTCTATATCCTCCCCAAGCAGAGTGCATATCAGGCCCCCTTAATCTGTTTATTCTATCTAGTGAAATTATGTTCTCTCGTTAAATTAATTACAGATTAATTTATTTTTAAGAAAGTTTAACATTTAAAGAGGAAATTCACTCCGAAAAAAGTTAACTTTCAAAAGAAAGAGAAAAGTATTCCCTACAGAACGATATACAAAAACGACAAAAATCGGATAGGAAACAATGAAGATATGACATTTTGAAATTTCACATTTTCTTGACCAGTCCTTATGAATATTCAAATAAGCAAGTTGACAATGTCATTCTCTCACAATTTCTAATTCATTTCATATACAGCAATGAATGTAAAACGTGCCTTAAAGCCATGCACCCAAAATAAACAGAACAAATGTTAACTCTGCTATATCTTGGTACAAGAACATGCTTTTACTTGTATTAGTTAAAAATAACACATTTCCCGATTTTCGTATGCTACATACATAAAAAAAACCTTTTTTATCGTTCTGTAGGGAATATTTTTCTCTTTCTTTAGAAGTTGATTAGGTTTTTGTTTGTTTTTGTTTGTTTTTTGTTTGTTGTGGGTTTTTTTTTTTTTTTTTTTTGGGGGGGGGGGGTGATTTCCTCTTGAAGCGTCATTTGTTTAGTTGGCCAAAATAAATCACGCAATATTGTGTTTACTGACTTAACAACATTTGTTTGCTTTTACAGATGATAACATCGGGTAAGTATATGTATATGTATACAAATAATATTATGATGAAGCTTTGTTATCATTACGTTCATAGACATGGAAAACAAACTGCTCATAACAAATTTAGAGTGGTTTGGAATGGAATTGGGGCATATCATAAAGATGTCTAAAGTCATTGTGGGACGAAATATTGTAAGGAAATATCTCCTCTTATTGAAGTGTTTGTGGTCGAGACTAATATCCCCGTCCATTGAAAGCACGCGAAACTATGACCTCCCATAACCTTCGTAATTCATGTCAAGGTTTGCTGAAACTTGCTGAACAATAGCTATTTTCTCTGTATGTTTTTCTCGACATATACTTATCAACGTCAACTTGAACAATCAATGGAAGTGTATTCTAACCTTTTTTCCCCTTTTTCTTCTTTTCACGGTAAGAAAGTAAATTTATTCCAATCATATACGTCTTCAAGCTATCATGCATTTTTATTGACGCGTTCACCATGAAATGTAAAGGAAGTTTGTATACTGATTTTTTTTTTCACTTAACTGGACGATGATTTTTGCTCTTCAAGTTTTTTTCTGTCGATTTTATTCGTTGCTACATATTCCACTTGAATGTTTGAATAAACAAAATGAATGTAAGAAACATAATTATTTCCTGTCAAGGCGTACACTGAAATAATTCTACTTGAATGTTCAAGTGAATTAATGTACCACTTGTCAAATATACAAAGCATAATATCTCCACTCGATAAGTACAAAAGACACATAATAATTATGAATGAAATCTTTTGCATAAACATCCCCAACTTCCCATCCCCTATAACCTCCCCCCCCCCCCCCAAAAAAAAAGAAAATCCCCTCATGCCCCGTACACTCCATCCGTCCCTCCCATACCCAACTTCTTCACAACCACACACACACACACACTCACACACACACACGCACACACGCACGCACATACACACAACCAACTTAGAACGTACTTTGTAGTATGTAGGTATACTTACCGCCATCATTATCGCTATATATGCGTAGAAATCGAAATGAAAAGAAAAGAAAGTGCATGACAACAGATTTGCAGCATAATATCTCACATGATTCAATTGTGATATCACGAATAACAGCAGATAAACAACCAAATCGAGGCCTCAGCTGTGTTTCAATACCCTCCTACTTTGCTAAATGTTTGTGTGCTTTTTTTCTTCTCATTGCTATTGCCTTTTCCCCATCTCGATATTCTACTATTCTTTGAACAATATCCCTCTGAGTGAGAGAGGCTCCCTCTGACCTTGACCTATAATCATACCATATTTTATCACAGATTAATTGTATGATATAATTCAATTCTAATATCTTTGCCATCTCTTCCAACATGAATGTCTTTCCACTGTCAGGGACTGTGCATTTCTTTCAATTACTATCTGCCATAACACTCTAACGTCACAACAATCCCAAAATAGATATGAGTGTGATTCTGGGGTCTGCTACATAATGAGCAGCAATTATCATCAACAAAACCAAATTTCAAAAGATGTTCCCTTGTGTATATTACTCCATAGAGTAATTTGTACGGAATTCCTTAATTTTTGTGAACAGTATACGGTAATTCTGAGTGTTATGACAACAGGAAAATATTTGCAATCTCTTCTTTGGATAAACCGAAATTATTTTGTGACCATCTCGAATGCATTAAGTATATAAATAAATGATGATGTAACGGGGGTAGTGGCAAACACAAACACACACACACAAATATATATATATATATATATATATATATATATATATATATACATATATATATATATATATATATATATATATATATATATATATACACAAAGAGGTTTACTATCATATAATTATATACCAACAACGACATTCACTAGGCAAACAAATTAACAAAATGAATAAGCATTTGCCCTAGCTCCTGGCGCCAAATTAAAATAAACGTTCGTTTCTCACTAGGCTCAGTCCTCTCAGTCGCCACGCCAGAGAGCGGATAAATTCATCCAGCTTGTATCATGTACAAAATGATAATCATATGCGAAGACAAGTGTCCTCCGACTCAGTTCACGGATATGAATGCGCATCTATCAGCCGTAGCTGGCTTGCTCATTTTGATCGCGCACATCTTCTGTGAATAGAAGATGCGCCTCTTTGGCAGACACGCACGCACGCACACAAACCCCCGAACAATACCCCCAGCGAGGACCGTTTTCCCGCGCTTGTATCTCCTCCCCATCAGTACTTAGCCCCCAAAGTGACACAAACTCAAAAAAAAGGTGGAAGAAGAGAAATGATGTTGCTTTAGATCAGCCGTGTTAGATATTCAGAGGCTGTAGGACTAAAGGATTTCGAAGGGCGCTTTGATACGCAGCGTCTCAACAAAAAACGAATTTCGACAACTGAGCCAAGAAGCTTTATCGTCGCGTGCAAATTGTTGTCACGTGCCGTTGGAAGTAACTCATCTCTACTCTATTGCCCGACTTCACTATAATACCCGAGAGACGGCAGTCAATAGATTTGTATAATATCATATGTATATACAGCGTGAAGTTAATGTCTGCCTTTAATGAGTGGTGCACACTTGCCTGTAAACGTAATGTTTAGAAGCCTAGATCTAAATACTCATGTGATGCACTTGAGTGATGGGTATATATATATATATATATATATATATATATATATATATATATATATATATATATATGCATATATAATTATGCAAGAAATACTTGAGGAATTAATTACAAGACGATGTATGTTGCGTTTTTCAAGGCATTATTGTTTGCATATTGCTTTTAGTAGTTGTATTATAATGTAATATAATCACAACATAACATTCATACTATAGAAGCATAAAGTGGGCAAACAGCCTCCATGCACACATACGTAAACGCACACAGAGCAATGTAGCCAACACATACACGCACTAGCGCAGAGAATGCCAAAGAGCCCACTAATCTCTTTATTGAATTACCAGGACACCTATTGGAGCACTTAAAAAAGCCAAGGTAGAATAAACAATTACTGCCGACTTTTCTTCGCGATCGGGCCTAGCCAGATGGGGGACTGCGCGCGGCTTCCGCGAGCCTGCAGGCCCCGCCTGGAAATGGGCGAGAACACCCTCCGCGGTGGAGGTCAAGTTGATTAGACTCGGGTCACGGGATCACCAGCATGGACGTATATGGTAAAGAGGGGAACCCTGAATTACCACAGACCCACGCACAAGCATACGATGGGGGTATATTAGGACTACACCCTTACCTGGAGCTGAATTTTCATCTTTTTATAGGGTCAGAAGACGACAAAATTCTTAGCGGAATAACACGTGCCCTATGCATCATAAGAATTATGAAAGATGCAAGCAACAAACAAGGAATATATATGTATATATATATATATATATATATATATATATATATATATATGTGTGTGTGTGTGTGTGTGTGTGTGTGTGTGTGAGTGCAAGTTTTTATTTTTGCATATATATATATATATATATACACACACACACAAATATATTTATGTGTGTACATATCACTTTTATTTTTTTTTTTGGACGTACATGCTTCCAAACACATTACTTGAATTTGTGTGTAATTTGTGTTTACGTGTGTGCAAACAGATTTTTGATTACTACAAAATAAAAACAAAACATCGATTTTACCTAAATATGACTACCCATTGTCACGGTGACGATTATCTTGTAACAATAATTCAATTGATAGCTGCATTTTAGATGCTTTTTTGATGATTTTATTCTATTATTATACAATTTGCAATTAAAGTTAAATGGAATTCCTATACGATACACATAATAATGTTTGATTTGATAGATCTGATTAGATCTCATTTCATTTCTTCATTATCACAAAAAATTACTACAAGGTCCGCAACCGTATTACCAGACCTACAAATGATTTTGAAAGCGCCACTGTGTAACCTATGCTTATCTGTCCATCTGTCTCTGTATTATGTATCTATAATGATAACTGTGTAATGCTTGATATCAAATCCTACGTGTATGAACTAGATATGGATATTACTGACTGTCATTTTGCTGTAGGCTTCTCATTGAAGTAATAATGTGTCTTGTGATATGAAATATCATCTGATTTGGCAAGCGACTATATCAAAGCCAACTGAGCGAGAATTCTCACGGTGAAATAAAAGTGCATGACCCATTAAAGCCACAGAGACTCTCCCTTCTTACCGCTGTTCCTGAAAACTGTGTGATGAATTCATTGACCTGGGAATTTTAGCAATAATTTCTTGATTTGTTTAAAAAAGAATCCATAAGGAGCCTATCATTTTTAATTGCATCAGTTCTTACATTTTCCGGTAACGCTGCGTTGATTTTAACCTGGCTAACCAAGTATAGATCTGTTAACCCTTTGTACCGCGAGTGGGTGTCAGATTTATTTCCTGTCCATAAATATGAGTGCAAAATTCGTGCACATGTTACTCTTTCGCACAGAAAAGGTTAATCGATGATAGACCACTTATCATTCTTTTAAATCCCAGTACTATTTAGAGAACTGTTCCCGCAACAAGTAGACAAGATTGAGTGATTTCAGTCGAAGGAGCTAAAAACAATAATTTTCATAATGGGGGAATCCATCTGTCATCGCATTGCTATTTCAGTGAAAAGAGAAAATATTTGATGACAGTGGTTGTTCTCCCTGTTTTGCACAACATATTTTGTTTTATTTGGACATATTATCATATACAATATATATATATATATATATATATATATATATATATATATATATATATGTATATATATGTGTATGTATATATATACATATGTATATTCATATATATATACATACATGTATACATAATTATATATATATATATATATATATATATATTATACAAATCATCTCACAGGTTGTCAAGTTCTTAGCAATAAGAAACAGTAGGACAAGATAATTGCTGGTTCAAGTTATGGACGAATGCATTACTTTCTGTTAATATCTCTCTCTTGGTTATATTAAGTATTATCTGTAAATAAAACCTACCAATATTCTTAGCTTACCCAGTCTATGATGATAATGTTGCATCAGTTCTCCTTTTTTTATTGGCTCGTTTTCTTAGTAGTGTGTTTAGAGTATAACCAAAGGTAATTTTCAGTCGCGGTTTCTTAACAGGCAGTATTCCAGGTTCTGCTATTGAGTCTATCACCCAATCCTCTGTGTATACTACAAATATGTTTTAATGTATTTTGTTCGACGGAAATAAATGAATTGAATTGAATGTATTAAGCCAACATTCGTCCATTTGTCCATCATGTTTTGTTTGCCGGTATAGCGTTGTCGCATTTTGTGTCATTCTGTATTCACCCATGTGACGTGATTACGTACTCTTGAGCACATTGATATCACTGTAAAGAGGTAACTTCTTGCAGTCTTAAAATGTTTCGTGAGTGGCAATGCAAAATAATATAGGCCTAACAGAAAATCTGATTGATTACACAGATAGGTCAATTAAAAATGGTTATCCTACATTCTAATATCACTTCAATTACTTGAAGAGAAACTCATTTTGGCGTACGATAGAGATGACGAGAAAAGAAAGGAGAAATAGCTACATGATATACATAATACAAGGCAATAATATTGATATAATTTCACAGCAGAAAATTGCATTTTGGATGACTTGATGGTGAGAAATATGGAAGTGGAGACTGACAGTATAGGGCATTATTTTATTGTCCCGAATTGTGGACGCACATGCGATCCGATCGACCTGGCCCGCAGACCGCATGCAGGCCGGTGAGCAGCGATGGGTGATCGGCACCCCAACGCTGGAGGCAAGCCCCGTATGCGTGGTCCGCTGGGCGCGAAGCACGCGGTTCCATCCCACTGCGCGCGGAGTAAAAAAGAAAAGAAGAAAAAAAAATCGGAAAAACAGCTGCAAAGCTACCCGCTCTGAAACTGTGCAAAAAAACAGGAATAAAAAGGAGGGAAATAAGACTGGGAATCAAAGACTGTGTAGAGGATGAAAATAGGGTAAAACCGCAAAGTTGCACGGGAGCAAAGGAAACGTTTGAAAAAAAGAGAAATCATTCAAAATGCCTCATTGGTTCGCTGACAAACAATACAATGGTATGAAAAATGGGGCTCATCTGCATGAGTCTCCTATATGCAATTCACACTGGATGTAAAGTTCACTCATTGTCCTTGGCTTTTCATGTAGATTTTTCCCCCCTTCTTTCATGTGGGGAGAGTATGCATGTGAACTATGCCTTGTTGGTGTTGCTGTTGTTGATTTTTTTTTTAAATCAAGGGTTATCTTGTTCATGTCTTGTTCTTGTTTTCGCTATAATTGATTTGACAAATTCAGGGAGCACCTCATAGTGAAATAGCTGTGACAAAATATTTCTCTTTGGAAACAAATTTCGGATAACAACTGTCGACTATGCCGTGGCAGGCCACTGCAAGAAATAATCCCGAGCGATCCCAAATGCTACATTTCTATATCATTAGTTTCATTCTCAGCACTCCGCACTGTTTGAACCATTTTCCCCCTCGGGAGCAAAAACTGTTTGCATTGTAACAAAGGCTTTTTGCCCCAGAAAAACGAACCCGTTTAATTTGGAAAGAGTCATTAGTGCGTGAAAGCAGGTTTTCTTTATCTACCTCATCTTGTGTTTGCACAAAGCACGAGGCTCCTCATAATAATAGTGAATACTACCAACTCATTGGGCCTGATGGATCCTGAGATATCATATGTATATAAAACAACTTGGTGAGAATTTTGCAAGAATAATGTAAGGCTCATCCAGGATGAAATCCACAATTTGTGGAGGTTTCTTTTGCTGTTCACTTTCATCTACAGTGCTCATTATGTTCAGGTCAAGTAACTCACTACTAACCTAGCGCGCCATGCTAACTTGCTACAGAGGAACAAATAAATAGATCACCGCAATGATAAAATAATTACGGCGATCCTAATTACAATAATTATGTAATCAAAGTACTAGATGATGACTAAAAGCGAAACAGTCCATTGTTGCTGTTGTGTTTTACAACGACAACAATGTGTTTTACAACAACAACAACAACAACAACAACAACAACAACAACAACAACAACAACAACAACAACAACAGTCCATTGCATGGACAAACGTAAGCTGTTCATTGCTGTATCTATATAAAATATCTCACATAGTAATGACGTATCAAACAGATCAAAATTTAACAAAATGTTATGTCACCACTGTCATTGTTCTCGTTACCATCGTCACCTTTCCTTGAGATATTACATTGGTATTATTTCATTACTTTATTCATTTTGGAAAATGCATCCAAATACGATCATTTTAAAGATGGTTTTAACAATCATTTCAGATCAATACGGAGCTATTTTCACAAGGAACACAGGCATTACCTAAACTAATGATAAGATATAGTCCAAGGTGTATACCCATAAAGAATTTGTGCCGTTTGTGGCTTTTGATAACAACTATTCAGTTCAGTGCAATTCAATTCAGTTCAGTGGCATTTATTTCTAGCAAATGTAAATATACATAAGTACAGTTAACATGCGATCAATTTGTAAATGCAAGGGACACATCTAAAAGTTAAAAAACCCACCAAAACAACAACAACTTGTAACGAGTGCGTCCTTAACATAAATACGATATTCCGTGATAATATGCGTTATCATAATTTATTAAAGGGAGATACGAAACCGAAGTAAGAACAAAGACAGAGACAGACAAAGATAAAAACAAACACAGGGATATACATATAGACATTGACAGTGACAGTGACATCAACTTCGACTTACATAACCATAACAATATTAGGGACATGGGACCCAACAAACGTGTGGTACAGGGAGATTGTCAAGGGCATATGGAGAATGGTAAATGGAGGACAGCCATCAGGCAGTGAAACGATTCATGCAGCTAAAGTTCAGCAAGGTGTGCTACTATAGAAAGAGCAGTAAACATTATGGTATAAGTGGCAATTGTAACAATAGTAATGATAGTGATAACTACAGTGATAACAACAACAACAACAGCAATTGTGAGATGAACACCGCCCTCTCTAGTTAATCAGAGCTCAATTGTAATGGCATTTATGCCCGATGTATTTTACTACGACAACTTTCGAAAAGGACATCCGGACAAAACTATTAATGACTCATTGTATAAGCGTTGTGCCAAACTGCACATCATATCATAAAAATACTACATTCACGAGTCTCAGTGATTCTTGGGTTAGGGGGCCATTGTTCTTGAATCATCGACCTCGTGAATAATTTTAGATCATTTTTCTACAAAATCAATAGGGTAGTATATAGGCCTACGTGTTGTGAGGCAGTCCCTGGGTCACTGTACATTTTCATAGATTATCTTTTTGATAATATTTAATTTCGAATTTGATCAGACTTCTCTTTGGTTCGATTCTACCATACATATTTAATGTAACTTGAACGCAATCACATTCTTTGAGGCTGGAAAATGTTCCTTTGTGTAGACAATTACTTCACGTCACCCCGATACTATATATGGAAAAGGGAATAAAGAGCACATTATTATAGTTCACAGCGAGTGTGATAGCCTATGTGGGAGAGAAGTTGCAGAGAAAGAGTCAGAAAGAGAGAGAGAGAGATGGAGAGAGAGAAAGAGAGGGGAGAGAAATAGAAAGAGGAAGAGAGGAAGAACGCGGATAATTGCACTTTGGCTGTGTGCCCAGTGGTACCTCGATGTCGAGTAGATGAAAGTGACACTATCAAAAGTACAGTTAGCGAAAGTACGTTGTGTAGAGTATATGCCGAGTTTCGATTCCAAGATTGTGTGTAGACTGTGTAAGTATAGTAAAATCAGTCTATTGCCTTTTTTTTTTGTAAAATAGATTTACTTCAAGGGATAACTCCGCTTTGTTCGAAGGATATGGGTAAGCTCAAGGGAGCAGCCAAGCAAAGTTACGAGCAAGTTCACAACCACTGCAAAGTATATTACGAAGATTAGGGCGTATCGAATATACATGGTTCATACCTTGGTATTAAATGGCTCATGTGTTCATGTGGTCCTATAAAGTCATTTTTCTGCTGGTCCGAAGGCGCCAAACATATTTTGAGTCAATGCCCCCATCCTCCACCGCCCGCATAATACGGTTTCAAGGTAGGCGCATTTTTTGAATGTTGTATCTATACCAGAATAACAATCAGAACTCTAATGAATGTAAGACAAGTTAGACAGGCAACCCAAGAGAAATCAGCGAATTCCAATCACTTTTAGAAAGCTCGAGGCTTTTGAAGAAAAAGCAATGCGATCATGTCGGTGGTTACGCCAAAGTGCAATGATAATGACCCATTCTGTATACGTTTACTGTAAGGCATATGATTATGATTATGCTTAATTACCCCTACTAAAATACTACTACTACTACTACTACTACTACTACTACTACTACTACTACTACTACTACTACTACTTCTACTACTATTACTATACTACTATCACCACTGCTACTACTGCTACTACTACTACTACTAATAATAATAATAATGATCATACACTGCAAAAAGTCCGGTGTTAGATAGTGAACACCGAGCTGGTGTTAAATTTTCGGTGCTCATTTATGGTGTTAAATTAACACCTCCGGGTGTCATTTCCAATTTTTAAACTGTTTTTTGAAGAGTTTCTTAGTAACTGCACTTCTTGTTGATTTTTAATTTAAACAAGACGATCAAGAATGTTACATTAAAATACTAGATTTTTGAAAAATGTGAAAATAAATTTACACCAAAGTAACACCAGCTGGTGTGGTCTCTTATTGAAGCTGGGCGGGTGTTAAACCATTGATATTAACACCAACAAATATCAAATCAACACCATGTGGTGTCATTTTTTAATTAACACCAGTACAGTGTCAAAATAACACCAGGTACAGTGTCAAATTAACACCACGAAGTGTCAGGTGAACACTTTTCAACACCATCACAGTGCATTTTTAACACCTGTGGGTGTGGTCCTTCATTGAAGTTTGATCGGTGTTAGATTTAACACCCGTGGTGTCAAATCTAACACCGATGTTTTTACAGTGTAATAATATCATAACTACTAAATTTTGGCGTACTACAACTATCGATGGTGATGATGGAAAGGAGAAGAGAAAAGATGAGAATAATAATGGAAATGATAACGATTATAGTAGTATAGAAGGATAGAAGAACGATATGATGGAATATACATCCCATGAAATGTATGTATGTTACTGATCTTGGGTTTCCTTTGGATAGATCTAGATTACTTCCAAAGCCATGTGTAGACTATCTGTTGCAGGCATCAATGAACGTATGATAATGTTAGAACACACAAATACCATTATCAAGATAAATACGAATATCGAAGAGAAGTCGGGAGGGAACACTGGTGATTATGTATTGTAACCAGGACAGGGTTTATCGGTGAGGGCGTCTTTGAAAATGGCGGCATGAATAAATTTGCACCTCGATCGGGGTTATGGTTTCCCCACAAGTGTGGTTTATCATTCTGGCAGATCAGAGAAAAGTTCAGAGAAATTATCACAAATCTTACAAAATAAAACACGTATTGGATGTGGTACTAGAGATAGGATCCCTGACGCTTTGTAATTTTGCGTAGTGAGAATGAAATTGGCATACTTTTGAGGGTTGGATTTGTGTAGATGAAAAATCTCCCTTTTTATAATACGTTGTCCAACATATTTACCTCTAAGTAAGGAACTTTGAAACAACACAGGCTTCAGTGCAGATTTTATTGCTTGTTTGTACATGACTGTTCCATTAATTCAGTGTTTCAGTTTAATCTAGAGCTTCAGTGTAGGTTTTACTGCTTGTTTGTAAATGACTTTTCCATTAATTCTCAAACAAATTTCGTACATGATAATAAACTGACATAAAATTATAGAGTTACACTAGAAAACAAAAGGTTCCCTAATCAAAATTATACCAGGGTTTTAAATTTCATAGGGAACTTAGCTATCAGACTAAATGTGAGGGTAGTATTAGGTGCTGTGGTTGTCGCAGTATGATGCATAATGTTCATGCCTTTTTCCACCGATTTTCTCTTTTTTATCCTGCGCGGGTTTATTCCATCTAGGCCTAGTACTAGTCTTTTCGCAACATTCATTGCTCATAAAATATTATTATGACCCATGAACGTTGGTGGAAATACACGCTACATACACGTCTCACGCACAGTTACTGGAGTACCATGGACGTGTTTCAACAACCGTTTAACAAACTAGATACATCAACAGACTCGCGGTGTAGCCTTTTGTTTGAACTGATAATAACGTTGGCAAGGTGGTTGGTATCAGTTCTGTTACTATTGATCTCATAGACAGTGTTGTCCCTAATAATATTCATTAGCACCCCTATACAGTTGCTTCAGCATGACTGTATAACCATTGTCACGTAACTGCAAAGATGCTCTTCACGTACAATCTATATAGCTCGGTAAATTTAGACAGGTGTATGACATTTTTGCCATTTTCGAAGTCAGTCGCCGCAGCCATTAAAATGGAAAGAGATCTTGTTAGCTAATCGAACCTTTTCGCATCATTCGTTACCTTAGATAGCATTGCAAGACCGGATTAACTATCGCCCAAAATCCATAGCTAAACAATCAATCAGACACGCCTTCGTGTATACACAGAGGCTGCGTGCCATCGTCGAGTATGGCGATTTCTCGGCATTCATTTTCCCCTCTACGTTTCAGCAATGCAAGCTCTTCAGTTCTTCATCTTCCCCCAAAATCCACTCGTGTCGCGCCGAAATGTTTTCAGCCTCCTCTCGGCTACAGCTATGATGGAAGGCTAGATCTTTAAACACCAATCCATCCCGCTTGATCCTGAAACGTATATCAGCATCTGGACAATTGCAAAGAAAGGGATTGTGATAGAAACAAGGTATATTTAATCTCGGCAAATGACTTACCTCGCAAGACGAGAATACGCGGACGGTGTCGAATCGTTGCACGCATCCCTATTATTACTGCCTTGAGAGCTGCAACCACTTTTGCAGCTGGCAATGTAGATTCGGATGAGTCGTGGTGTGCACCCTGCACTCGTCAGTATCGATAAAGTCATCAGATGTCTCTCTCTATCTCTTTCTCTATCTCTTTTTTTCCTTTTGACCTTTATGGTGGTCCCAAAACCTGTAAACAATACAAACTCTTGACAAACCGCCATCCCGTCCGACTTGATTCATTCACAAAAGCGATCCAGCGCTATAGTAATATAGCGCAAACGGAGAGGGGATTTTTTTTCCCCTCCCCCTTTCGTTCGAGTGGCGGGTTGTTGCCCTCGAAAGCCATGTAATGAAATGACCGGCTCTTGAACTTTCACACTTGACCCCATCTCGCTTCTTGGGCTTTTTTTCGCCTCCTTCAAATCATCTGCGAAACTGTACAAAAACGATCCCTCGGAGGTTAAGGGGGAGGGGAGGGGGACAGAAATATGAATGCGCCAAGTATTTCATGTCATTTGATTAATAATGCAGTATTTCTTAATTTGCATGAATCTGGTAGAAATTATTCAGAGCATTAAAGCATTTACTCCACCATATAAAATGTAATCCTCCATAACAGCAATGTAAAAAAAAAACATAACGGACGTAATAATCCTATCTATAAAAGGATCTCAAAATCTAGCTGTATGTCTAGTGTAGTAGACACTCCCATATTGCAAATTTCAAATGTGAGTAGATAAACAATGAAGAAAACAAAAAATGCTACATGAACTTGCAGACGATGCATTGTCTACCTTTAAAGGTCTTGTTTACCTTTGGGAGTAGTGTTTTAAAAATGTTCAAGATATCACTTTTGATGCATATGTGTATGTCAGTTGTATCACAAAACATCCTACCATAATAACATTTTTGCAGTAAAGCCTGAAATATAAGGAGATATCACTATTTTTCTCATTAAACCATAAGTGTATGCGGTTTAGTCTGGAAACATTGTTATTATAACTATTGTTCACATTTTGAATATTTAACAATACTTAATATACTTGTACAAATTTTTACATTGGTTGTTTCTTTCCCTGACTCACATTTTGGAACTATATTTTGAAGCACTAATGCTGCGTTTTTGTTTCATCTGCAAATAATAAATTATGCCTTTAAAGGCTAGCAATAAATCCCACAGACAAGAAGTTATGTTGAACTTCATAAAGATAGGTAGGCTTCCATAAGGGGGGGGGGGTATATGCTAAATACTTAGAAATACTCAACCTTTTGGGATCTTTCTCTCTCTCTTTCTCTTTAGTTTTCTTCATTCTTTAATTGAAATTATAACATGGAGTCCACGTGCAAGAACCAACTTAAGCAATCTTTACAAGTATTGATCCAATGTTTTGAATACCACTACGATGCACATTGCATTAGTGCCGGAGAACCGGGTTTTTGTTCAGTATTAGTTATTATTGACATTTTGTGCAAGAAAACTGTGATGAGGGACTCTACACCAAGGAGGGCGTTATTTCGAGTGACATAAAGACAAACACAAACCGAACGAATCTATTAAATAATCACAGAACTATAAGAAAGCACGAACCTCTCAACATTGTCACCCAAAACATCCAAACCGGTTTTATTTTGAATAGTCCATTTGAGATTAATGACGGACACATGTAGCAAATTTTGCGAAAGACGAAATCTTTATTTCCTCAAATGAACGTTAGGATCACATTTTGGAGAAATTATGTTTTTTCAAATAATTGTCCTCATAGTTGTTCAGCATTTTTTGCACTTAGCTGGGTTTTCTCAACTCCTTAGAAAAAAAGTTACAAAGATAACTCTCGTTCAGTAAGATCCAAGTGTGTGCAAATGAAGTTGCATAAAAGTTTGATTGACGATATACTTTATTCTGGAAGACTATGGTAACTCCTGAAGATGAAATCATAGCCCACATTGGCCTGTCTTCAGAACGCAAATCTGTTTGAAGGCCTACTAAATTATCTTTCCAATTTCTTCTATTTTTTCCTCAATGCTTGGATAATGTAAGGTGTAACAAAATTGGTTAGAAACTGTGTATACATGGCTTGAATTCCTTAATTATCTCTAATTTCCACTGTACATTCAACTATTGAGTGCAGTACTCAAAAGATCATCAATTTTCGTATATTATGTTATGTTCTGTGGGAGGAGAAAATGAAATGAATTTAAATTGAATAAGAATATATCTTTTTGTACTTATTCATCTAAGCTATTCGTTTGTCTAGCTTATTATGTTCTGTCTATCTTTCTATCTATCTGCCTTTGTTTTTCTTTCTCTCTATATCAATCTATCTACCTGTGGGGCTGATCTCTTGATTGAGCAGTTAAAGGTATTGTTTATCATAGGGAGCAGTGATATACAAAATGCTCGAGTTATCGCATTTGATGCATATGGTGTAGGCCAGTTGTATCAGAGAACATCCTACATCCTACCTGACAAGAACTTCTCAATAAAGCCAAAATACAAGGAGATATCACTGTTTTTCTCAATAAACAATAACTATATACGGTTTATTCTAGAAACAACTTTAAGTATTGTTCACATTTTGTATATCTAACGATACTTGACATTGATTATACTGAATAACATTAACTTTCACATTGCTTGTTTCTATCCCTACCTCACATTTTAGACGTCTTTTGAGGCACTAAAGCTGGGTTTTTGCTCATCAGCAAATGGAAAATAATGCCTTTCAAATCACGCGAATGAGATCACAGGTTTCCATGCATGCATGGATATGAGATTCGAGTCCTAGCCTGGCAGTATATAGTGCGACTTGGCAAGGCGCTTCACTCATCTCTCATTGCAAAGTCATTCGGAAGAGACTTTAAAGCTGTTTGTTCCATGACTTGTGTAGGAGAATCATATCCTTTGTACGTAATAGAACCAACTTCACGTCTCCTAATGTAGGGAGTATAGAGAGAAGCCCCGTGAAGGGGTCAAACACACGACCGGCTGATAGGTCTACACTCAGGTGGTGAGGCCTTAGGGACACAGCCACTTTATAGGTTGACTTTTCGCTGCCCTGGTAGACTGAGGGACCGCCAAAGAATTACAGTGCTGCTGCTATTTGCTATATTCCTTCTCCTTCTTCTTCATCCTCTTCTTCTAATACTACTATTACTACTCCTGCAACTCCTTACAATAATGATGGTTATTAACCCATATCCGCCGATCTACGGGATTTCCCGTAGAAGCCAAAAAACGCTGCAATCACCGAAGTACGGAAAATTCCGTAGTTGAGCTTGCCGCTGAAATGACGTCATTTTTAACGTAATTTCTAACGTCATTTTGACGTCATTTTTACATTTGTAATGATCACATTTGTTTATATGTATATTTGTGTGATATTTTGGTCACAAATTGATATTATTCTCCTGAAGTGTTATGCATTGATTGGGATGGATGTGGTATCTCATTTCAGAGAAGGTTGTAAAGAATAGTCTCTTCATCAATCAATGATGTTTTTGCATGGAAAATACCCATTTGTCATAAACAGAGCGATCGCATTATATTTTTACTTCTCCAATTATTCCTACTTAGAAGATCACAATATGCATGTATCATATATCACTGTAAAGCTCTTGCTTTGAATATTTTGAAAATGATATTTATATCTACATGTAAAGGAAGAAAATATCTTTGATGTATGAACAAATATCAAATATGATAATTATCATTCATATTTTCATAGATCATGTCTGACTTCTGTCAACTGGTATATTTTTCTGATTGGTCAAACTGCATGGAAATTTATATTATGATAAAGGTAATTTTATGCTCTTTCTTTTGATACATAATTTGTCAACTTTCCTTTATTTTTTGTGCCTTTGAAAGAGATGTGAAGTTGAAAATGCTTTGAGTGCAAACATTTGTCTATAGTGGCTCGGTACGAATGGCGTTTACATAGTATAACGCAGTAGACGGATATGGGTTAAGCAATGAAAATGGTGATGATGATGATGATGACAATGATAATAATAATAATAATAATGATAATAATAATAATAATAATAATAATAATAATAATAATAATAATAATAATAATAATAATAATAACAATACTAATTATTATTATTATTATTATTATTATTATTATTATTATCATTATCATTAAATATAATCATAATTATAATAACACTGCTAATAATAATAGAACAGATTATAACAATAATGATAACGATAACATACTCTTCATCCATCTATATATCTATGTATGTATCTATGTATCTCATATCTATCTGTTCATTCTTGTATCTATCCCACCTCTTGCATTCTTTCGTTCACGAATAGTCCGATATGTTTTACAGGTGTAAAGAATATTCATCCCATCCATATTTTTGTCTGGCTTTCTTACTGCTTGATTTTCGAGGCCGAGTGTCATCAACCGTCGATTCCTAATCATATTGCCCTCTAGCGTTCATAATCAGCATAATCACCTCCAACTCCCAATTAACGTACTCTTCCACCGTTGATCAATTTTCGTGCCTCGCGGCTGATGCAAAATTCATCTGTATGAACTCATCCTGAACTTGTGCCGGAAAAGAAAGAAAGATAGATGAACAGAAAGCGAAAGAGTGAGAGAGAATTTGAGAAAGTAAAAGGAAGAGCGAGGGAAATAATAGAAAGACGGGGAGAGATGGGGTGAGATGGAGAGAGAGCGAAATGGGAAGAGGAGGAGGAGAAGGAGGAGGAAGAGGAGGAGGAGGGGAGGTACGAGAGAATGACCTGAGAAGAAGTAATGAAGAAATAATGGGAATGCTTTCAGTGTCCGTAATATCTGGAAGTGTTACATCAGTGGGCCTGGTATACGGCAGCAGGGGAAGTTATGATAGGGAAGTATGCTGAGGTGTGAAGCGTCTGCTTTTGCGTTTGAGCAGCAAGTTTCACCTCGTCTCCCTCCAAGCGCAAGGCAAAACGGGGTATAGTGTTCAACTAACATGTGTTAGTGCTGCTCCCTCGTTAAAGAATACATCTTCTGGCATAATAAAGGAGCCCATTCCCTCCCATCTCTCTCTCTATCACCCCCCCCCCCCATACAAAACAAACGATCACTTTGATATGACACAAAGTATTCAGAAAGGCAGACGTCACTATTTTTATTACATTTTTGTGATTGCATGTGAGCTTACGGGTAACTGAATTATCCCTTACTAATCAAACTCTTGAGTCAATATCTAAAGACACATGCTAACCATACACAAGGATGCTTGACTGATATTCCGTAGAGCCAATATGTAGGCTATATTGAGCAACATAACGTATTGCATACGAGAATGATTTGATGCAGCGTAATAGAGAAGCATACAAATTCATGTACAGCCAATAAACTGCATATCTATGCATTCTCGTATTGTCACACTACACCCATTCATTGTAGCTTTATGTAGAAAATTTATTGTTGCGCAAAACATGAAAGGCAAATCGAGTATTATTTTGTTTTTTATCCCTCGGATTTTTATTCATTTTTAGCTTAGTTGCGAAATTTAGTTGTAGGTCTGTTGTGTTGTTGTTTGTTGGGTCATGCAGTGGCTAGATCGAAGGTCGCACGCAACGGAAAAGGCTTGTTGTTTTCATAGCTATAGGCATTGTAATAAAAACTGTTTTAAAATTCCACAAAAGAAGTTCACAATACTTGGAATGAACCTTTAAGCTGATGATAGTAGACAGACACGGAGATGTATTTACCTAATTGATGTATTCTTGTTCTTTTACTGGAAAAATTAATAAGTACAACATCCTGATACTTATAGAATGTATTAAAATATACATTGTTTAATGAGTAAAACATTAGAACAGCTGAAACAAGTTAAAGTGGGGAATGATTTTCATCAAGTAATCTCTTTCGTACTTGGGACACAAGTTGACGACTTGGGAACTCTGTTCTACGCTATCTTTGCGCCTTCTATCGGTATCATGATTAGCATCATATTTTGTTAAGTTCGTTCAATTCAATTCAATTCAATTCAATCCAATTATAATTTATTTTCCATCTAACAAAAAATGAACATTTGACAAATTATTTCATTATCTCTAAATAATGTGTAAGAAATACAAGTCATTGTCAACATTTATCATCATTATCTTTCTTAACATCGATATCATCTACATTTTTGTACTTTCACAGGCCCGACGCAGTGCGGAAGTAAGAGAGTGAAAATTTGCAAATCATCAATTAATGACGTTTGTACTGATACGTTTTTATCATAATAATCGGCAAGTTTAAGCAGACCGTCCTGAAACAATATCCCCTTGTTGATGCCCCCTAGGTCGGTTGAAAACGATGAAGCCCAAGTGATAATGGCATGGGGATGACGACCATATCATTCCGAGCTCTGAAGAAAATCGTTTTCTTTGGTTGGCTAAATATTGAATTTTTCTTCAAACCGTCTCATTTGGTCTGCAAAGCATTTAGGAATAGATTGAAAGAGAAACAGGACCAACATAGAAAAAATATACCAAGAAAATTGAAAAACTCCCATAAGAGACGGTATATTTTCTTCCTTTACTTTTCTAACTCCAATATTTTACCTTCTTTTCTTGTTCTCTCACCTTGCTTCTCTACTTAAAAGTGTGAGCATTTTTTTCTTTTTGATTCTCTTTTTGTCTTACCTTTTGTGTTTTGTAATCTATTCCAATGACATACAATGCTTTGTCAAAAAATTAACTGAGATGAGTGTGTGTTCATGTGTTTGTTTGTTTATTTGATTGTGTGTATGTATGTGTATGTGCGTGGTTTGTCTCTCTTAATCTAACAAAATATAAGATATGAATTGTCTATTACATGCAAAAACTATATAAATCGATTTTTACGCATATACTTTGAATGCTGCCTATTCATTTCATGTTCATTTTTATTATTGATCATATGCATGTTGAACATACATATTTTAATATATACATACACACACGCATATACATACACACACTTGAAGAGTTGGTCGCAAAATGCACGGGCTAAGCGTCACTTTGAAGCATTTCAAAGTAATATCATCATCATGTATAGAGCAAAATAAAACATTTCTAGTGATACCTCTCTTGTAACATAACAAGAAATGTTCATGAAGTTATGATTAAAAAATCCAATACCTTCTTTTTGTTTTATTTGCTTTGTAGAAGCTTTAATAAAAAAAATCTCAACTTAACAAAAATGGAACTCTTTTTGCCATCAAATTATGCATATATATATATATATATATATATATTTATATTTATACTTGTGTAATGTTATATACAATCCGTTCGTGTATTCAAACCTTGAATGGAATAAAGGCATACATGTCTGTCATGTCCGTGAACTGAACTAGCTTTTCATATCAGGGGAAGCGATAGTGCAACAAAGTCACCTTCAGTTTGATCATCAATATTTGAGGGCTTAATCGAGCCCGGGTCGGCTTGAATTTTCGCAAATTCATGTTCAAATATAATCTGACATTTAAATTGTGTACACTATCATTTAGAGTACCACGCCGCATTATCCAATCAGCTTTGTGTTTCTATGCAGGCAATCTCTCGACAAGATTATTAAAGGGCGCCAAACGCAGTAATTAGATGTGTGTGAAGGCATTACAACCAAGGACGCGCTCAAATAGTCATTAGTCTTGGCTTGGCAGGCGTAGATTAGGGCTTTCTATCAGACTGTTTCGACAAGCCAGCAAATAGGATAATTTGTGCGCATTAAATGGACCTCATGTATCCCCCTTCTTAAAGCTTAATTTCATTTTCGCCGATATGCCAAAATGCAAACTTGAGATGAACTCGGCACACTTTCATACATGGATTTAGTAAACGTGGGAAATTTATTTAATTGTTTCTAAGAGTACATGCTATTTTTTTTCAAAGCTAAAAAATAAGCATAACAATTCTAAGCTGCTATTCACTGGCAAGTGAAAGAGAAAGCACATGACGACAGATGCACATAGATTTCAGACAAGAAAATAAAATTGGACGCCAACATTTTGACAATAATTCTAACCTGCCCATCTTGCAATAATGTTTCCCTCTTCGTCCTAGAAAAGAAACGAAACGAAGGAAACAAAACAAAGATTTCTCCTTGAAATGTTTGGACAATGATGAATGGACTTAGCTGTTCTCTCATCACAGCTGAGCAAACCAAAAAACGAGATACCATTCGTGTCGGGGCGTTCATGCGGGGCCGATCATAGTGGGGACGATACTGGTTGAGAGGGTGCCCGCCGCCGAGACACAATATTGGCGTCATACTTCAGTGGACGTGGACGGCTCACGTGATCATGGAGTTCATATCAAATATCGTGATTCTGAAGCTTCATCTGGCGATTCTTTTCCAGTCTTGATATTGTCCGCCAACGTAACTAAACGATTGTAAAATAATCACGCGGTGATATACCGATGATGAATGAGAAAAGATAGAGAAAGAGAGAAAGAATCAGGCTACTACAAAAGTATAACCACCCCATCTGATTACCTAGACATAATTATGTTGATATTGTGTGGTTATCAAGGAACAATCTGTGTATGGTAGGGTATGTGTGTCCGTGTGTGCATATGAACAATGTAGGCCTATAATAGAAATGATATATATTCGTACAATAGATGCATGATAGAAACATATATTCGTGTTCGTGTATCTCCGTGTGATCATTAGGACACTACATATCTATATCTAACTTGGAATCGAGAGGGCGGACAGAGTAGGCCTACAATTCTTACCTGTTCGTTGTCATATTCACTTTAGAAGAGAATTCATCTTATTTAAAGTAGAGTCCGTGACAAATACCGGCAATCAATAAAATGAAAAATTGTGGGGTAAAAAAAGGAAGTGGCTCTGAGCGGATGACTGTTCGCATTATATTGTACAAACACTCGTGAAGAGTAAAAGTGCATGAGTATAATTCATTTTGTTATTTTGCTCCGGATCAATGCCCTCATCTCATGTAATGCATCAATGCACTGAAGTCAAACGTTCAAAACTGGTTGTGTCAATCCATTATGAACTATTAATGCATCACTTTTTTTTTCTTTCCTGAAGTTAAAGCGATAACTCATAAATTCCCCTGTAATTATATGTATCACAAGATTTTCAGCTGCTGCGGCGGGTGATTTTTCATTTTCTTCTAAACATTTTCTTGTAAGTAAACTCTCAAACAAATGTGATTGTTCTATATCATGATGCTATTTCAGTAAGACAGAACTATTCATAAAAAACACCTTTCTATTTATAAGCTGGAACAATATTTACAGGAACATACAGTAAAGTTGGAAATACGATTCCTTATCAAACATCTGACAGAAATTGTGCATTTTCATGGATTTAATCAATGATAAAAGAGTGAAAGTCAGCATTTCGAAACGGCCAAAATCATTATGTTCTTTTTTTTTTCGCTCTGGCATATTAGTGTCATTTAAGTCTGATTTTCCAAAGAAATATGGTATTGCTCTGTTACAGGAAACTGTTTATATCTCATAAAAGTTTTCTTTATTCGAGTGTAAATGAAATAAAAACTAAATATCGGCCTCTATTTAAGATGGAGAAAGATATACATTTTAATGACAGAAATCCTTTTGCCGTTTTCACTTTGGAATCAAGATCACGGCCGTTTAACTCGAACAAACGAGATTCATGAATCGTATTTAGGAATCTCAATAATTATGCAGAAATAATTATCGTGGAGATACTAAGGCGACACTTAGTTAACTTTGCCTAAGAGAGGCTAGACTAAATAATCTTCCACGTTATGCGAGCACAAGCTGCGGAACTTTGGTCACAGAGATGGTCTTTTACAGTACTGGCTTTACGTCGTTGTCCTGTGTCTTGTGTGTGGTGGAGCGGACGAAGGAAAGAGGGATATCTTCTTGGGCAATGAATATCTCGAATTCCATCCAGGGTGCTATTTCAGTGCGCGCAATATGATTCGGATCAGCTGACGTGTTGCTGGGGTCACCATTCTCGCTGTGAACCTCGCAAATGGATTCCCGCTAATAAAATTCGATACTGCGGGCCCAAATCACATCGGGCAGATACGTCGTCTGTTTAACATTGAAATTGGGTGACTCTACTCTCTCTCTCTCTTTCTTCTCTCCCCCCCCTCCCTCCCCCCCCCCCCTGTATATGTACTGACATGTCTATCGGTTTCTGTTTATCCATATTTTTTGTCATCAAATTTATTTCTATCTACAGCTTACCATCAATCAATCAATCATTGCATCGTCGCATCTTTCAAAATTTTGTGTCAGAGGAATTACGTCTCGACTGCATACAAAAATTGCAAACTGTATAAAAAGTGATAGATAAGACTGAAAAACAAAAACAAACAAGAGAAGAAAGTTAAGGGCAAAAAATGATAAATTATTTCCTACAGCCCCTGATAAAAGTAACTTTTTTCTCTTCCTTTTTAAGTAACTTATATTCTGGTATAAAGACAGGGCATCACGGTCACCGACACCTGCAAACAGACATACTCATACAACCAAAGACATACGCACGTTAACACAAGCACTATGCACGACCTCTGCACGCCCTCACTACGTATAGAATTCTGTATAATGATTCCAATATTCCACCCAAGAGCTTGTGCGCTCAGTATACCAAATACCGCGGTTTTGGTAGCTTAAAAATCCTTGCTGATATACCCTGCAGTTATATGGGTGGCATTAATAGCCAACAAGCTTGTGGCATATCATTTTTTTTTCTCACTCTCTCTCTCTCCCCCTTAGTGTTGATGATAATGACCTACCCCTCGAATAGCTTTCACCTCCAACCTCTTTGACTTCTAGCCCACCACGAGTCGAGCGTCCAAAGCTATAAGGGCTCCTGCTTGGGGACTTGGCGAAAGAGAGGAGGGTGTTCGGAGAAAAGAAGGACTGTCTCCATGGCAACCACATCTGTTTCCCAGAGTCATCTCGGCGGGGCAGTATGGGAACCGAAGTCTTGGGGTCACGAGTGCCTGGCTCAGCGGGGCCGCAGGACGGAGGCAAAATTCCGAAAAATTTAGACGATATAGTTGGAAACCAAATATTGTGTCGTTAGTGTCATGACTTTAGCTTCTTTGTTGTGTAGATTCATTTTTTTTTATATAATGATATGAAAATGATGAAAGTAAATCTGTGAACCAAACTACTATTAGATCATGACTGCTGATACACGACAACTACTAGACTTGTTACAACTATTACTATTACTATTACTATTACCACTACTATTCCTACTAACTACTACTACTACTACTGCTGCTGCAGCTGCTACTGCTGCTGCTGCTACTACTACTACTACCACTTCTACTACTACTTCTACTTCTACTATACTACTACTATCACTTGATTACGTATAGCTCTACTATAATTACCGCTGCTTCCACAAGAACACAGTGTGTCTACTCTACTTCTAATATCACAAAATACTTCTCACGTTACATCTGGCATTTCATAACTGCTTACCCACTACAAATTTTGCTGAAGCTATGTATTCTGCTGCTACTATTAAAACTACTTTTCTCCATCTCTCTGTCAGACAGACAAACAAACATAGCATGATAATGAGATTCCCCGTAACGTGGTTTGTGTGTGTGTGTGTGTATGTGTGTGTGTGTGTGTGTGTGTGTGTGTGTGTGTGTGTGTGTGTGTGTGTGTGTGTGTGTGTGTGTGTGTGTGTGCGTGTGTGTGTGTACGTGGGATTAGGGTATGTGTGGGACATGTCTTACCGCTGCCCTGAAGGAATCAAGGATGGGACCCATGGAAACTGCAAGTGTACCATTCTTTTCTTCTTCTTTTTTGGAAGATTTATTCTTTTAAACCTAAAAGTACGTTTGCTTTTGGGTTCGTGGATGTGCATATTGTGTGTGTAAGGGGGATGATGCAGCGCGAGCCCGCCCCCACCCCCGTTTCACGCTCAGTGTTATTTCTTGAGTAGTGAATTCAGACTAGGACTCGCTACCATCTCAACAACCATTATCCGTTATAATTGTTGCCTCTCGTTTCTCCTTTTCATCGTGAAAAAGGACAAAGAAAAAAATATTCCAAACATTCTACGTTTTATAGATCAGATAAAACCAATTACTTAAAAGGCAAGCTGAGTTGATATTTTTCTCTTTCAACACGACCCGGTTTCTGACTTCGCGGACAGAGGATCAGCTTCCGGGAGTTGATTCGGCCAGAAGTTGAAATATGAACAGCGCCACCTGTAAACGGCTGTAGATATGTTACTTCCATTACATTGGACTTCTGTCAATATAATTACATATAAATCGTTATGAACTGTTTAAAATGACATAATTTGTGTTTTCATATAAATATATGCAGTGCCAAATCTATTCAGGGACATTTGGTCTGCCTTCTCATAAGGCCAAACAGCAATTAAAATACGATCTATCTTCATCAGAATAAGCAGCAAATGAATTCGGTGAATTGTTTCACCGCCCTTTTGAAAAAGAAAATAACTCGTGTTTATGCTATCAACATAAATCATAGCACATTTTTCATATTACAGCTGATGGTCGAAGCCTTATCTCCTGTATTGTGTCATCGAACACGAGGCGCTTTGTTTCTAAGTTGTGTGAAAAACTGTGAAATTGAATTTACGACGAGGTTGCACATAAACATAACTTCCAATTGACACAAGCGACATGCCCAAAGTGTGCATAGTCATTTGAAATTTCATGCAAAGTGTGGGAACCCGCATCCCTCATTTCGATGCAATTCGAAGTAACATATATATTTCTGCACAAATACACACACACACACACACACACACACACACACACACACACACACACACACACACACACACATATATATATATATATATATATATATATATATATATATATATATATATATATATGATAAGCAATCACAATTAAGCTTATTTGTTCCAAGGCAGCCTTATCAGTAATTAGGTATTGTTTTTATCTAACATTCTCGCAAATGTCATTGCCCGCAGGCCTCAGTTGAACACAGCGTTGCTGAAAACTTAACTCTGAACTTCGCAGCAATATAAAGTTGATGAATGTTGAATGTGTAATATCTCTAGAAGACTATCATTCCTCTACGATTAAATGCGTGTATCTATCCAGGTTGTAAGGCAGTGTGACTTTTTTTTTTAGTTTAATGATTTTTCAGACATTTCATCCACTGTAATATGATAAAATGAGAGAGGGTGAAATAAGATGAAGAAGAAGAAGAAACGGAGAACAATTTGGGGTAAGCAAAGTGTTTTCGACATCTACGCCTCAGAGAAGATTGATACATGATTAGCGCCCTCTCCGTGCAAATGAAGTTTTAGTTTTCATTAAACATCGGGGATTGTGATCGCTTATCCCTGTACCCAGTTTAGACATCTCTGTGGGATGACATACAGTTAAAGACAAAGACAAGCAGTTTCACTTGCTATTCATACCACGCCACTTCATACTTACCCATTCAGAATGCCTCTGTCAAAATACAAGCAAAAGCAAACGAAAGATCTCTTAGTCACGTAATCAAAACGGACTGAATTGCTTTAACACAAGATTAGGGAATCATCGCAGTTGATGCAAAGCGTTTACTTACTGCTAACGACGATTATATTCGGATGCCTTCCTGTTCAAAGTTTGTCTCGACAATCTGAGCAACTGATGCAGCATTTGCAGCATGACGGTGAAACAGGAACCTAGTAGATGTTTTATGAATCATGCAACAAACTTCAGCAGATCATTTAGTCGTGAGGCGAGTTACATGGGCGACGGTTTAAGCAAATATGACACGCAAAGTCAACGATTAACATCCGGGCATTATGAATATGATAACACGAATACGTTGTTGTTGTTGTTGTTGCTGCTGTGGTTGCTGTTGTTGTTGTTGTTGTTGTTATTGTTGTTGTTGTTGTTGCAGAACCTTGAATTGATTTGACTATAACACTTGAACATAGTGACGTTGTATAAGATTCAAAAATTCAAAGATTCAAATTTATTTTCACTTCCAACAAACAAACAAAGAAATTATATACATTGCATATGTACAGGATATTTGTAATACTTTCAGAATGTAATTTGACAAAGTACCTATGAAAATGAGAAGTAGATGAAAAAAAATGCAATTATATCTTTGTTAATGTATACATAACGCGTATAATACAAGTCAACTAAGGATGAGGATGAAAGTGGAGGGTCCCACTAAGAAGCACAGCTTGTACGATATGGGACCCTCAGAAAATACACAAGACAGCAATATAAAACAAAATAAAACGAACCGATGTCAACTGACATCAAGATGATAGGGAAGGGAAAAAGAAGGAAAAAAAAAGAGAAAAAAAGGGGAAAAAAGGGGGAACTACAGCACGTGCCATCGTGGACGCAAGCAATCTGGATTCCATAATGTAAAATAAGTAATGAAATACAACCTGGATTGAATATAATGCAAAACATCTTTTTTTATACATAATTATGTTGGTAAGAATGCAGGAGAAAGAGAGAATAGACACATCGATATAAGGAGGACTTATGTAAAAAAGAATGATGACTTGACTGAAGAAGAGACACTGCTTCAATAATCTTAATTTCATCAAGCTTAGTATACCTCAATAGCATTGTATTTAGGAGACATTCTTTCCAGAAGAGAAACATTTTATTACGGCTTCCTGTTGTATAGAACTTGCACATCTCATAAATACGAAGGACTTAGTAAAATATCTACTCCTATAAATGACGAATAATTTGCCCATTGGGTCTTAGCAATGGCTGCATGGTTTAGTTATTCATGGTTTCGGATAAATAGTTGGGGACTGCGCTAAATGAACAATAATTTTTTCTCTCTTTTAATGCATTCAAGTGATCTAAAAGGAAAGGATAAGGATCTGTGAGCACAAAAATAAAAGAAAATATAACGAATAGATAAAAAATCCTGACAATTATTAATCAGGAGGGAATTGTTGGGAGAAATACATAGCATTGCATGGATTCAGACTTAACTAGAGGAAACAATAATTATGGGGAAGCAATGCCAATCACAGACAACACTGTGATGTAAATCATGTATTGGTAAACTCTGCAATGGTCCCTACGTCATGTAGTGTAATGTGTCGCGTGGTCATTAAAACAGATGCGATATTGCAAGGTGAATGTAAATGAAGGTGGGGTATATTCCTCATCTTAATTCTCCTCGCCTTCTCAAGTTCTCCAAAGTTTCTCCAGTTGATATAAAAGTGTGCCCAATGTAGGTTGCAGAAACCTGTTTGTTTAGCGGTGGAGAATGGCAGAATTCATTTTCACCCCCCCCCCCCCCCCCTCCTCAGCCGAGTATATTTCTCCTCGTCTTACAAGTAGAAGTTCTCGATTGCAAAAACATCAGGGTAGGGAGAGCTGGATTTCAAGCAGTGAGGTTTAAAGGATACCTTACATGCCTTATGAGGGATCTATACAGAGAGCAACATTCAAGTCATTTTGCTGATGGGTCATCAATGTTAATAATTTACCTGTGTCTTTATTACATGTTACTACATGTTCATCACATTGTTGTACTGATTTCATGACATTATTTGTATACGCGAACATTTCATTGCATCCCTGATTATTTTGTTGGAGATGAAATAAATCAACTTGAACTTGAATGTGATGAAGGAGACCTTATACCATCATGGCAAATTTCCTCAAGCAGGGCTCGAAATTATGATAGCGGTGGTCCGGTGGTCCGGTGGTCCGGTGGTCCGGTGGTCCGTTGGTCCGGTGGTCCGGTGGCCCGGTGGCCCGGTGGCCAGGTGGCCCGGTGGTCCGGTGGCCCGGGGACACAAAAATTGATGTCGAACCACCAAATTTCAAAAAAAAAAAAAATGGTGATCTTTTGGTGGTCCAATCACCAAGATTCAAAATGGATCGATTCCTTTTATTTCGGGCCATCGAAATTTCAAGTTTAAAGATTTTAGTGGCCCGAACGGGTCATCAGAGAAAATGTTGCTGTCAATGCCTTTCTCATGTATTTAGATAATCAAATGACAATGCAGGAATGGTAAACAACTTAAAAAAAAAAACAGGTTTAAAGGATGTTTGAAGTACATGTATAGGATAAATTATGGAACCAAATTTAAGGGCTATGGTATTTTGAGGGTATATGTCGCTTGTCTTTTCGATCAAATTTTACCGATTAGGCGTGAAAGTATTCATTTCAATGCAGCATTTTAGTGTTTTGTTCAAGTTTATATATCATGGCTCCCCGTATTACATCTACACCTGTTGATCTTATTTTATATAGAGTGTGGAAATGTGTTTGTGTTTTACTTTTATTTTATTTGTGTGTGTTTGTGCATGTGCTTGTGTTCATAATAATGTGAAAGACATAACCCTTTCTACATTTATGAGCACATGACTATTTCAACCGTGACTGAATCGATCAATCAAGCAATCAATCAATCACAGATAATGTATCAAAAACCAAAAGTATGGATCCATTCATATTTTTACATAAATTGCTATAAGTTTGATCTGCAACTTCAGAAATATATACAACTGATAAAGAGTGTCATACATCATTTTATGGAGGTGCATGTGTTTTAAAATAACTACTCTATCATTAAGTATGATAATTATAGTATAGCATTCTCAGCTATAAATGATATTCTATAGAATTTGATTCAATTCAGTACAGTTCAATTAAATTCAATTTAGACTTTATTCCAATATCACATAAATTCTTTCAAATTCAGCGTTAACAAGGAGTCAATGTAATGTAAAAAATATAAACATGCATTTGAAAGCGGGCAAGAAAAATAAGCAAGTAGGCCTACATAACCTGTATGAAACGTCTGAACAAAGTCATTGTGTTACGGAAAGGGAGGCCCACGTAAAAGACAAGCTTGCAGGGATGTGGGCCACTCCTTAGAATAACTACTCTTTCACCGAGTCTCTGTCCTTGCGCTATTCTAGCAATGATGCAGTATGTCGCGGCTGCGATCTTTAACGGGTCTCTTTGCTTTATTTCCATCCGTCCCAGAAGCAATTACTTGAACTACAGCTGAGGCTAAATGCCTGTACATTTTTTTTTCCTTCCCTTGTGTTTCACTTCACATAAACGCGAACACGCTCTTCTATGGTAATTTACTCTCATGGACTGGGCGCGACGAGATCGTCTGCGCATATGATTACGGAGGGGCCGAATCGCTGATCTGGAGACGCCTTGCCTAGCAACCAGACTGTGAGCTGTTTTTTTCCCTCTCTCATCTTTACCACCGTCCCATCTCATTCGGCATTATTCATCAGCCGCTGTTAACATTGATGTAGCCAATGAAATGGCAGGCGAGCTTCGAGTTCACTTGTTAAGAAAAAAAAAATCGCTAAGGCATTCCTTGCAGTCGTCCTCGTTCGTCTTAGTCTCATACCATGCGTTTCCATAAGATTATTACGAAATCAGAATAAACTCACCCCTTAAATGCGCGCCATTTTATACGTCCTTGATATCCATCATTTTGACAAAAACAACATTATTTCGTTATCAGTAACATGGCCGGCGCACTGTTTTCAAAAGTGTGGGGGCCCACTTCCGGGTTTTTGAGCTAACAAGCAAAGAAAAAAAAAAAAAAAAAAAAAAGAGGGTCCTCAACTCATCTCTCCCCGTCCCCGTCCACTTCCGGGTTTCTTCAGCTAACAAGCAAAAAAAAAAAAAAAAAAAAAAAAAGGTCCTCAGCTCATTCTCTCCCCCTCCCATTGTAGTGCTTCTTACGTACTTCCGGGTTGGAAAAAGTGTGGGGGGCCCAAAGTGATGACACCTTATGTATTCCTTTGATGGTGCACAAAAAGTGTGGGGGCCCAAGCCCCCACACGGCCCCACGGCTGCGCCGCCCCTGAGTAACTGAATTAACCATGATGACCTCTCATCGATCTTTAAAAGCATGTTTGTGTCATTAAGCAAGCGATCAAACAGCGGATAAGCACAATGAAATCTTAAATACTTAATGCACCATAACTCATCTATCCTTCTTCCGCCTAGCTCCATCACATGATGATAGCAATGGTATCGGGAGGGACTAAGTGAGATCGAAATCATTATATGGAAATATTACAGACTTTGCAAACCACAGTTTCGACCTGATCATAGCTGTCCATCTTGCAAGACTGCATTGCAAATCAAGTAAGGCAAATAATACATTCAACACACTTTTGTGTTACTTGCTCATCGGCTGTTGGCAATAAAAAGCGGGGTACTTCAGAAAACTTTGAAATATCTCTAGAGCAGGTAAATAGCCTTTCAGCACTCGTGTGTGTTACTATCTCGTGGCCAAATATAGTATTAGTATCACATTTGATGTTCATTTGCAGTGTTTGTAACTGAGAAAAGGGATGAAATGTATTTTGCTCATATATAATATCTCTTGTTCCTTTTAACGTTTTATCTCTTCTTTGTCATTTTTTTTTTTTAATGGGGAAAGGCCTCTGGTGATCCTTTTCAAGCCAAAAAGTATTATGTCTACATGCGTGTTTAGAGTACATATCTTTCGGTGTCTCTGTCAGTTTACAGTGTGACTGAGTGTGTTTGTGTGTTTGTGTGTGTGTGTATGTGTGTGTGACTGTGTGTGTGTGTGCGTGTGTTTGTGTGCGTGGGTAGGTTGATGGAAGGGCAGCACGTCACATAAATCTGCCGATAACAGAAACCTTGTTCAATTCAATTCAATTCAATTCAATTCAATTCAATTCAATCCAATTCGATACAATTCAATTCAATTCAATTCAATTCAATTCATTTTATTTCATTTTTTCCGACGAAACATAACATAACGTATTTACGAATGATTGTAGGTAAACATTTGAATGTTAAAAAAAGATAATTAACAAATAAAGATAATACATGCAAACTGGCAAAATACAAAGTTATGTTAGAAAAAAAAAACAGAACTGAGAGGTCCACTAAAAAGCATTGCATGTGTATCATGAACTACTCGAAGAATTCTATGAGAATATTCAATTCAGAATAGGGCAGAACAATACAGGAGAAACACAACATGACATGACTGCGGGGTGAGATATTACCATAAAATGAAATAAGGGCAATACAGAATAAAAGAAAAAAAAAGGAGAGAAAGGAAGAGAATGCCTATACTGATCAAGAGGAATAGGAAAGGGGGAATTGGAGAGGTGCTTCGGACAGCTGATGGCTGCACGCAGCAGCTGAGCAAGGATTGTGCAAATGAGATGGCGTATTTCATTATTTAATGATTTAATGATGATGTAATGCTGATAATGAACCTTGAGGTTGCTGTGGCCCAGCTAATGAAATGAATATCTCGGCGAGAATCTAACAGGCCTCGCATCTAGCAAGACAATTGACCCTAATTGCAAGCAAGAATGAAGTCTATTAATGAGTCATTTTGTCAGCTGTCTATTCTCCACGTACATTATAATATAGATTGCTATAATGTCATACTTTCGGTGTGAAAAGGGTACACATATACATAGGGTATGCGGCTATCGTTATGAATATTCATAACACATTTACATTGAACTTTTTAATTCAATATAACCGGGATATCATCTTCAGCCTATCAAGTCCTCAATATCTCCTGTATTATTCAATTCAATTCAATTGAATTAGATTGAATGAAATCAAATTAAATTACATTGAATGAAATTGAATCAAATTCATTTCATTTCAGTTCAATTCAATTCAAATTTATTTTTATTTTTCGACAAAACATAATAACATAGATACATTTCACTTTGTTTTGTAACATTTTGTAACAGAAGAATGATATGTGGGGACAATGCATTGTGAAATGAACCGAGTATACAACTATAGCGAAACATTATGACAATGAAACATTGTAATAAAATCTATCATAGCGGAGAATATGTGTATGGAAAATGAAAGGACCTACTGAAAAGACAGTGTTTGTAATCGAGATAATCTGAGCACTACGATAGGTTTAGTAGATATATAGACAAAGAAGGACAGAAATAGACAGATAAAGATATAGAGATAGATAGATAGATAGAGAGATAGATAGATAGATAAATAGATAGATAGATAGATAGATAGATAGATAGTTAGATATATAGATATATAGATAGATAGATAGATAGATAGATAGATAGATAGGCCTAGATAGATAGATAAACAGACAGAGATATAGAAAGATAGGTATGTACGAGTAGATAAATGGATAGTCAGATAGATTGATAGAAATTGAGGTTGTTAGATATAATGTAGAGAACAAATTGGTGTAAAGGGTTCGAAAGGAAGCAGACATCGTATTTGCGAAAGAAGAAACAGCCATAATTACCTGTATATTGACTACGAAACACCGCATATCAAAATATATTCCAAATCTGAATTTTCACAATGATTGTGTGTCTGAATCGAGACTAGCGCAATCATTCCCGTCGCCGTCGTCAGATCTCCATTGCAGTGAGTCAGTCCATTTGGTGAGTCATCTTCTTCCACGTCTCGCTTCATTGATGTCCCACCTTTAGGGGGGAGGGGTACCCCGTCATTATTTTCGATGAGGCTCTAGCTTTGTCTCATACGTCCAGCTTGAACACTTGAAATGCATCTTTGACATTCCTCATCTTTTTCCCCATCACATAATCTCTACCAACCAAGTCTATATACCCCTCCCTCCTCTGCAGAAGAAATGGCAGTAGTAGTAGTAGTAGTAGTAGAAGCATTGCGGTGGTCCCACCTCCCTGGTATCAGTGCAAAAAAAAAAAAACACAACAACAGCAACACAACAACGACAAGAAAGTGTACTTACAACTAATCGCGTCAGTAATGATTGTCATGAATTGCGATGTTTATATATCAACAAAAATGCAGCTCTCATGCACCATCAACATACAATTACAGTTGTAGTACTTATAAGAACCTCTGTAACCATGATGAATGATTACAATAATGATAACGGTGAATAAGATAAAAGAAAAGGAAGTTCAAAAAAAGAAGGAGGAAGAGAAGGAGAAAAGGTGAAATAGTCTTGAGATAAGCAGCGGTTAAATGCTTTATTACACCGGATTTAATTGTTGGTGCGATTTATATTTGTCCAACTAACTTCATGAAAAACTTCCGCCGCACTATTCTCCGTTTAAAGTCCTCTATTTCACAATCCACTACACAGGAAACTGACTGATTAGAGAGCGTTCCTCATCAAACCTCAACACATACAATCCTTAACATTGGGTGCTGCAAGATATAAAAAGATGAAAAAAAAAAACAGCAGACAAGAAACAGCAGCGGAAGAAGAAGTAGAAGAAAAAGAAGTAGTAGTAGTAGAAGAGGAGGAAGAAGAAGAAGAAGAAGAAGAAGAAGAAGAGCTCCCCTCGAGAAATATAGTCGAGTTATCCTCCACTAACGGCTTAATTTCTTTCTGAATTAAAATATCATAACATTTAAAAATATGAAAATTGGAATCTCTTTCTCTCCCTATATATTTCTCTCTCTCTCATTATATTTAGTGACTGTCAATTTGTGTCTCTGTCTCTCTTTCTTTTTCTCTTTTATTTACCCATCTCTTTACTCTGCCATTATCTACATCTCTTTCTTTTTTTATAGATCATAAACTCTATATGGATGCGATATTATCTCGTGACAAGAAATGAAAAAGAAAATGAAAGGAAGAAAGAACACATTATTAGACCCTGCATCCGTAATGATCAGCCAGATAATTAAGGGCGATAGCAAGGCGTGTCCTCGCTACGTTATACCCTCATATTATTGTCAGTTACGTAATATCAATCGATCGTTGCAATTAGCGCTCGAAACAGCCAACGGCTAAGTTCAGACATAATCACGCATTACTTGACATGTCAACGTGGAGAAACATCTCTGTTTGTTAATAATGGTGGTTGATTTTCTCAAGTCGCGATATGACACACACGTACAAGACTACCATGGGAGCTTAACAACAACACAGGCTGCAACACTTCAAGCACACACTCATTTTTAATTCATGATTGGCACCTATAGATACAGATTCGTTTCCACTGAAAAAAAAATAAAAGAATATAGAAGTGTTTCAAAAAGCTTACTATTTTGTAACATCCCATCAAATTATAACAGCCTCATACTGCTGAAAGAGATCTCACAAAAATGAAATTTGAATGATACGAGAACAGGCATAGTTCAAGGCACAATAATTCTCTCAGTACATGACCCCTTTGACTGAAACATCAACGGAAATTACTGATTGGAGAGGATATGAATTCTAAAAACTGGTGAAACTATATTTGAAATTAGAGACTAAAATGAGAGGACCAGTGCCCTAATCCTTTTCTTGTTTTTTCTCCCGCCGGGAGAGAAAGGAAATGTTTCATCACACACTGATAAAAGCGAATAAAAGAGCACTGTGTGTGTGAGAGAATGGCCAACGATCAATATAGGGCTGCAAATATCAATCATAATTATTGTTGCTGCCATCACTCGTCCATTAAACTTGTTTCCTTTTTTTCCACTTTGATTGATTTGTCCTGTAACATGTCGGACAATTTCAGGTACAATTATATGTTTCAATGAAACAGGTCATGATTGATTAAGACAGATTTCAGCCCGAGTATAATATCCAATGCTACTAATACACTTTCCTGTATTATAATGCTTGTTATGTATGTTACTTCTATAGATGTGCTGACTGCATCTCCGTTACCGGTGCCCTTTTCTCGCAAGTGTGTTACATCCACTGGACTTTTACATCATTAAAAAAAAGAAAGAACGAAAGAAGGAAATAGAATACCCCCCCCCCCAAAAAAAAAAAAAAAATATATATATATATATATATTGTTGCTCTTTAAACAGCATGATAATGCTATACGGGAAAGGAAATTATACAGACGACCCCGATATCTCGAGATATAATTATTCTATCCTTCGCGTTCGCGCAACACTCAGAAAAGACTGAATCGCCTTGAATATGGAATCGGTATAAGGAAATTGATCTGGCCCTTTAAAGTTGAAGTATGAGTCAGACAGTGAGTCTCATCAGACACATGAGACAAGACATTCATTCGCCCTGACTGCATCGCCGTTCATCGCCGTCATGAGCCGATGTGGAGATATTAAATACCTACATTGTTTATTACGCTTCTAATTCGCAATTGAGCTAGCCGACACACATTGCTCAGTCTTTTGACGAACAGCAACTTGGCGTATTATCATTATTTTTACAGGATATCGTTAATAAAACACAATGAACAACTGATTTAAAATCAAGTTTTAAATTAAAGCTTAGACAATACCTGATAAAAATGATGATGATGATGATGTTGTTGTTGTTGTTGTTGTTATGAGCGCATTTTATTCGGGTGTCCATATGCTCTGTTAGTTTTATATTTGTGCCTATTTTGTAGCATATTGTAATAACGATTCATGCCAGTCGGTGGCTTGATATAGCCATGTTAATGCAAAAAGCAATATCTGTTCAGATAGCCATTGAGACCTATGCAAGAATAATGCCTTTCTGTTATATACACATTATATGTTTTCAAAGAACTCGCCGAGTGTGTATATATATCTCTAACATTGCTATTCATGAAGGACTTGCCTTTCCTTCAGATTATCCAAGGGTGCGGTGGGTGCTGTGTCAAATCAACATGGTTCTTTTATAGCAGCACGTCAGCCATGTGTCAAAACCGCTGTCATTGGTTAGAATATCGACAGCAATTATTAGGGTCGTCTCATATGTTCGCTGTCTGGGTGATAACTGATATTGTATATTCACGCATTTCCCTCCAATAACAAGTGGCGAATGTGCTAATGAGGGAACTAATTAAACTATTCGGGGTAGGAGTGGATTTCATACAATTATGCTGAGAAAAGCACTGGAAAGCAAAGAGTTGCACGCATTTTGGCCGAAATCGAAATCGACTTTCTAAGATGATCCCTAATAATATGCGCCGTATTGCACATGCTGATAAGGCAGGCCACCTCTTCCACAGTACGTAAATCCCTGCCTTCAGTGAAGTTTGAATTCAGTACATCTGCTGAAGGTAGCGCACAGCCACAGAAGAAGGGTACACCGGCCGGTCGAGACAATCTTCCATTCCATTCCGTGCAATTCCTTAGTATAGCAAGACACAAAATCACCGAAAATGCGCGAGATTGTTCACATCCAGGCCGGCCAATGCGGAAACCAGATCGGTGCCAAGGTAGGGAATAAAGCATTTTTATTTTTTGCTTGTTTTTTAAAAGACAAAAACATTCCATCTTGTCGTGATTTATTCCCCTCCTAGGAAGTATCACGTAAGATGTCCTCCCTGAGATGCAAGAGCACACGGTTCGTGCAGCGCGGAAATTTCTTCACGCCCATTTTAAAGTGACATTTACTTCTCCCTCGCTCGCCTTGATCACGTGTGAACGCACTCTGCCTGATAGAAATAGAATAATTTATATTTCTTTGAGTTTGTTTGCGAGCAAAGGAAATAGATGGATAGCTCAAATTTATACTTGAAAAGCAATTTCATCTCTTCCGCATCTACTCCAGCAATATTTTTGTGTAAATATATCACCAGTATCAGTCTGACTTCTTTATAAGTAAATTTCAAGGAGACCTGTGACTATTCTCTATACTATTTCTGAAGCTGAAATTGTAATTTCGATTTCCCTTATGTTTGCGATCAAATAACTTTTTCGTCTCTGCTTCAGTATTCTATTGAAATTTCGCTGCATGGGCTCAAACTCGCCGTTACTCATGCTACAGACCTTGATGACTAATGCATTTGTAGATTGCTAAGGGGAGACATCAATGGGGTCAGCCAGCTCCACATGGTTGATGGGCGTACTCATTGTCCACCAGATGTTTTCCAAGATTTCATTGCCCGCCTTTTTCTATAAGGGCATGCGGACTTTGTCCTTGAGTGTGAATGTGTGTGTGTGTGTGTGTGTGTGTGTGTGTGTGTGTGTGTGTGTGTGTGTGTGTGTGTGTGTGTGTGTGTGTGTGTGTGTGTGTGTGTGTGTGTGTGTGTGTGTGTCTGTGTTGTGTGTGCACTTCTTTGTACGCATTCTGCATCGTTGGATTTGTATGTGTGTCTGTCTGTGCATAATATAGAATATGTATTAGCACACTATGTATACCTTCAGATCGCATCGTTCAGTAAAAATTTAATGACCCTTTCTAAATCGCGGAAGTCAGTAACACAAAAAGGCAAAAGTTTCATATGGAACGTATAATGAGGAAGTTATAGAATTTCGTGTTTCGCATGCAGAACAGTAATATTGATGGTACCCATATTAATTATGCAAATTGGCCGAAGTGATGATGTCATCGACTGGCAATACTGCCATTAGTCTGTGCACAGGAAAAGAAAAAAGTGTACAAATCATGTTCGGGGTAGAAGATTATTTCCCCCCCCCCCTGGTAATTTTGATAAAAATTCCTATCGTTCATTTCGTCTGATATCATTCATCTAGCGGTCAACCGTATAAAGATGATATGCCATTGCGCTTTAAATGCCATAAACGATTTAGCATATCTAATCAGAGATCAGATTTTCAGGTAGGAAGTATCAAATAAGCCGCAATGCGGTTCGAACCGGGAGATATACAAATCATTATTGGTTTTTTTAAAAATCATTTATTAGTAGGCCTATATATTACTATAAATGTATATTATTTGTTTATTTGTTTATTTATCTCATTATCTTTCTTTTAACAATTATAATTTGTCATACAACGTGTGACCCAGACGTTTAACGAGTCAGGTTTCTTTTCTATATTGCATCTTTATCTATCTTGTTATTTTATTTACCGGATCAAATTATTGTTAGGCCCCTAATAGGACTATACATATCAAGAACAGAGGTAAAATTTACATTAGCTTTAGCACGCATGACAAGAACAGCAGAGATGTTCCATGCAGCATTACCAACGGGCTTACATCTTTCATAGGGTCTAAAATTATTCTGATACTGTTCGATTCTGCAATGTATTCTGTGCATTTGTATACAAGAAAACACACACACATCATGCAAAACACACATACACACATATGGGAATTTAATATGTCTTTAATCCCAGGGTATCCGAGTGAAAGAGATGATGTTATAATATCAGCAGGGAAGCGAATTATTTTTAATTCGAAACTAGCGCCGTCGAGTGCCCTGATTACATGACGAGACCAAACACAAATACGAACGCTTCCTGTTCTCATACAGGTACTTTGGTGTGTAATATGAAACCTACACGAGAGTATATTACTACGAAGTCCCAATTATGTGATTCATGTCATACCACTTAATCATCAATCAGGATTAGCTACCTCCACCCTCCCCACTGCTTGAAAGAATCTGAAAGGATGGAACCTTTGGAAAGTCACGGGTGTTGTGATTTTTGTTCGATTATTCAGGGAGTTGTACCTCTCTCTTCCACCTCCCTGGATTACATGTATTTTATTTCAGATTATGAAAAAAAAAACGTGGGAAAGGGGGGGGGGGCTGCCCCTATGGTTCCGCGACCCCTGCCGTTTAGACTACACACACATACACACACACACACACATGATAATAATGATTTTTATCAAATTGTTATTACCATAGTATCGTGCTTTGAAACAAGTTGGGGGGGATCTCTGTTAATACGGCTATACCGTCTCCAGACAGAATGTGAGAGACTTAAGTCTACTCAGGGCCAATGAACTCGAATATTAAAAAGATTTACACCAATTACAAAATGGCAGACATCTCCACTCAGTCCCGATCTGTCATTGTCTGCGACGAAATATCTTGGAGCGCTGGGCAAAATGACGTATTATATTAGTCTAGATTTGGCCACACTAGTTTCTTTCTTGTTTGCTTTATTTCTTCTCGACCTCCGACTGTCGAAACCGTGTCATCTACTCTGGAAAAGTACAAGCTGGGGCAAAAGAAAAATAAGCAGGTGTTGTGGTAATTGCGCGTCAGAATGATGGTGATTCAGGCTTACGCGTAATGGAAATGAAATGAATTGTGGCGAGCGCCCGGTGGCATGCGCTCAGCAGCAGTGTGCATGATCACCACTAGCTCTATTTTGTATCAATGCTCTTTTTCATTCCTCCCCCTCTGTTGGCGCGCCGGTGTGCAATACCCGAGGGGTTTTCAGTTGGCACTATGGATGTGAGCAATGGAACACATGGCTAATTTGTTTTCAGCTGCTTTCCGCGGCTGTGTGCCAGGCGCATGATGTGTTATGTGAGAGAATCCATAGCAGAGCTCCCCTTGAATCGTCTTATGTTCAAGGGTTGATCTCCTGCAAGGTCTCGCCTCCAGACCCGACCCGGAAACAAATTAGCTGCGACTAGAATTTAGTAGAAATCGAAAGGGCGAGAGGAGCGTCTGACCTTTTCTTTGCTGTGCCAACGAAATCACAAATTACACATGGCTCAATGCCACGTTGGAAGTTTTGTCTCAGTGGTTTCAACTGAAAGCAGCCTTCCTCAGCGTAAAATTCGCAAAAACGCACAGGAGCAAGTGTAACATAGTGCCGTGTGGCGCACGGGCAGATCACATGGCATTCCCAGAAAGCGTCTTCTGATTAACATAAAGTAACACCCAGTTATGTAACGAGTATCCAGTTAATTGCATTCAGAAATGTATGATCGTGACATATCACGTCGTTGATATTGTCATCGGCAATAGAAAGAAGTCACACATTGTCATCATGTACTACATCACAATTTCAAAGTTGGGAACTCGGCTTCTCTTAATCGTTACCTGCTTTATTTCGGTATACGTCCATCATGGATTTTAGAACTTCAATTGGCAGAATAATGATAAAGAAATATCAACCACACCTCATGATTTCAATAGTTGGAGTATTGAAAGCTGCATCATTATTTATGTTCTAGTCTTATATAGTTACTGCATAACTAGACACACATCACAAAGCGCGCACTTATTTCATACATCCACACTATCTCCCTCTCTCCGTGCAACAAATGTATGCCTTACAAAGGCCTACATGCCAACATCAAGCGTAGTTTTCACAGATGTTCTGCTTGAAAATAGCCAGAAGTTAACGAATGATAACAGTTTATAGCAGGGCCTTTCGTTGTCAGACAGAAATTCCCACTTGCGTCAACTTCAGTCAACATCATGGATGTCTGATCGAGAAGCGCCTATCATTGTCAGACAGAAATTCCCACTTAAACTTCAGTCAACATCATCGGTGTCTGATCGAGAAGCGGCTTCTCGATCAGACATCGATGATTTTGACTGATGTTTAAGTGAAATGTTAGACGAAAATAACGATTGCTCCTCTTCAGTCTTTGGTGTCAATTTCACACGAAATGTCCTTCTTTCTGTTTTACTCTGCAAACAGAAAGCTTTTACACGTCGCCATGCTGTATTATGTACACAGGGTCCATGTGGTGATTTCTATTTCAAAAAGAAGTAACGCTCATATTTAGGTCGGCGCAAAGCCGAGACTAGAAGTACGCTCCCTGAAAGATAACGCCTCATATATAGACTGATATAGCAAATATCTCCCGACATTCCACAGAAAATACCGGTGATCTATACCCTAAGATGACAGAATAAAGTATGTAAAGAGGTCACATGGGATTCTGAGGCACAAGTCTTCTATTCTTTTTTTTTTCTTCCACCGCTGAAGGATATTTCTCTTACGACTTGCAATATTTACGCAGATAATCATCTACACGATGAAGGTTACAAGAATCAAGAGAGCTTGCAGAACAGGATGATGAGCGTTACGTGATTACATGTGTAAGAGAGTGATGAAAATGGCATGTACATAGTAACATTCCCCTTTTCACTTTTTTTTGCACTTCTTTTTCTTTATTGCAGTTCTGGGAGGTCATCTCAGATGAGCACGGCATCGACCCCACTGGCACCTACCATGGCGACTCCGACCTCCAGCTAGAGCGAATCAACGTCTACTACAATGAGGCCACTGGGGGCAAGTACGTTCCCAGGGCGGTGCTCGTTGACCTCGAGCCCGGCACCATGGACTCGGTCCGCTCGGGACCCTTTGGTCAGATTTTCAGACCGGACAACTTCGTCTTCGGCCAGAGTGGAGCTGGAAACAACTGGGCCAAGGGCCACTACACGGAGGGAGCCGAGCTGGTCGACTCCGTGCTCGATGTCGTTCGCAAAGAGTCGGAGAGTTGCGATTGCCTACAGGTAATGATTCAGAGTCGACATTATTACGTAATTGACGCCCCGAGGCTGTTTCGGCCTGGACAGCAAGTGTTGTATTCATCAATTTGTTTTACATGAAAAGAGAGATATAAAATAGAATATAATTATGTTGCTGCATGTCAAAACATTGCATGAGATTGCAAATATCACAGTAAAGCAGTGACTGCTTGAGATCTTCAATTATGCATTGTGATAAGAACAAAAATTGCGTGCAAATCATTAAAGATTTATTTACTTTGTTTCTGTCTGTTCTTACTTGTCTAATTTCTGCCAAATCTCCTACAGAATGCTAGGAAAATAATGTGGTTAGAAACTGATTTTACGAGGTTTTACTCCCATATCTCATCTCAGGGCTTCCAACTGACACATTCCCTTGGTGGTGGTACTGGCTCCGGGATGGGAACCCTCCTCATCAGCAAGATCCGTGAAGAGTACCCAGACCGCATCATGAACTCCTTCAGCGTTGTGCCCTCACCAAAAGTATCAGACACCGTCGTCGAACCATACAACGCGACACTCTCCGTCCACCAGCTGGTTGAGAACACAGACGAAACATATTGCATTGACAACGAAGCCCTGTATGACATTTGCTTCCGCACACTGAAACTGACCACGCCCACCTACGGTGACCTCAACCATCTCGTCTCCGCCACCATGAGCGGTGTCACCACTTGCCTCCGATTCCCCGGACAACTCAACGCTGATCTCCGTAAGCTTGCCGTCAACATGGTTCCATTCCCCCGTCTTCACTTCTTCATGCCAGGTTTCGCTCCTCTGACCAGCCGCGGAAGCCAACAGTACCGCGCCCTCACCGTACCCGAGCTCACACAACAGATGTTCGATGCTAAGAACATGATGGCAGCCTGCGATCCCCGCCACGGCCGCTACCTGACAGTTGCTGCCGTCTTCCGTGGCCGCATGTCGATGAAGGAGGTCGACGAACAGATGCTGAACGTCCAGAACAAGAACAGCAGCTACTTCGTCGAGTGGATCCCCAACAACGTCAAGACCGCCGTCTGTGACATCCCACCACGTGGTCTCAAGATGGCCGCCACTTTCATTGGCAACAGTACCGCCATCCAGGAGCTCTTCAAGCGCATCTCCGAGCAGTTCACCGCCATGTTCCGGCGAAAGGCTTTCCTCCATTGGTACACCGGCGAGGGCATGGACGAGATGGAGTTCACTGAGGCTGAGAGCAACATGAATGACTTGGTGTCCGAGTACCAGCAGTACCAGGATGCCACCGCTGAGGAGGAGGGAGAGTTTGATGAGGAGGAGGAACTCGACGAAGAGGCAGCCTAGACATCTCGATGCATAACCTAGCAACCATGCCTCTTGGAAGCCAGTATACATATCACCTACCAAATCGCTAGCACTGCGCCATGATGCAATACAGTATTTCATCGTTTCAGAAAAAACAACAACAATCAGATGAGCAAATTGTACTTTACTTTATGCTAAAGCCAGACAGCTGTCGCCAACATCAAAGGTCAATTGCAAATATCACAACTCAAACCAGCAACGCATTCTCAATTTTAAGCTGCTTCTACAGATCAATGACTTTGAATTAAAATCTGGATTCAGGTCCAGGAACGTCTGTCATGATGCAATTTCTTAATTTGTGAACTGTACTAATATTACGTACTTTTATTTTTTTACATTTATGGATATCTTTCCAAAAGATATACTTTATTATTTTCTCTTTTTCATGAAATGTTTTAATGAAGTATGACTATTTCAGCGACTGATCAAAATGTAAAGTACACAGTGGATATGATTACTGGATATGTTCAAAATTCTTGAAACTGCAATACACGCACCCATGGTTTAACCGGATGAACGAAATGTATGACAGTCATACTGAGAACAAATAAAATACCAGTACCCATTGCAAGTCTCGTTCTATAAATGCAAGCATGTTCATTTGATGAAGAAATGTGTTAAATTTCTGTCGTGTTGATTGATAGTATTGACTGTGTATTCGTTGATATGGTCTGTATGTGTGTGTGTGTGAGGAAGGTTGGTAGGGAGGGGGGGGGGAGGGAGCATGGGCTTGGGTGTGCGTGTGCGAGTTGTTGATGTTTTGTGTTTGTGCGTTTTTGTGTGTATGTGTTTGCATGTGCACATGTGGGGCTGTGGGTGTGTGTGCTAGTTTGCGTGTGTGTGTGTGTGTGTGTGTGTGTGTGTGTGTGTGTGTGTGTGTGTGTGTGTGTGTATGTGTATGTCCTGGGAAAAATTCATAAGTTTTAGAGCCATGACACAGCAGAAAAGTAACATATGCAAAAAAATATAAACCTCAAAATTACTTTTTCATGGAAGCTCACACGGAAAGTATCCCCCAAAACTACCAAGTCCATAACGTGACTGCTTTTTTGTTAGGTCAATTTCATTCTCCAATGGCAGAAAACAACTAATGTTCTGTCAGACATGAATTTTTCTTCCCAAAAATGCTGCTCAGTGTGAAGAAAGTGACAATGTGAAGTTGACATACACTAGTATTAAGATACCAGTGATAACTCTTCCACCAGTTAGCACAGCGCATGGCTTACATAAACATCGTTCGATTGAAATTGAAGATGCTGTAAGATTCTTTTAAAAATGAAATAAAAGAGACACTTACAATTGTATAAGGAACTTATACAATTTTTGGGTTTTCAGAGCAGTCAAGGTTAGGCAGATCAAGAGGTAAGTCATCATTTCCATTCTTGGCAATGGGAAATGGTAATGTTTGAAAGTCATGTTACATCAATATATCTTTCTCAATTATCTCTCTCTTCCTCTCTCTCTCTCTCTCTCCATCTGTACATAAATGAATGAATGAATGAATAAATAAATAAATAGATAAATATACAAATATATATATATATATATATATATATATATATATATATATATATATATATATATATATACATACATATATATATTATATAAATAGTCATACACATATATAGATATATACATATAAGGAGTTACTTAAACTGGTTACGACTGGTCATCAAAATAAAGTATAAAACGATTATCTGAACACCTATGTTTCAAGGAACAGCTCAATGAAATTATATCATGGTCTATCACAAAAAATGATGACAAAAAACAATAAGCATGAAGTTGAGCAAATACAATGGTTTTCATATTTTATTTACCAAACAATCACTGGTGTCCGGGGACAAGGTGTTGGTAAAACATCCACATTTGTATTATCATATTAGGAGCATCATCACACTTTACCTCACCAAAGTTGAGCCCATGCCCAAAAAACAAAACAAAAAGGACAAAAAATCTGCAAAAAAGTAAATAAAAAAAAAATAGAGAAAAAAATTAGTATCACACAGTATCTCCCCTTGAGTGCAAAGGTGAACAAAGCCAGCTTATGAAGCTTGCACCAATGTCCTTTCCTTGGCCAAAGTGGATACGACTTCCACAAGGTTTAATGGTAATACTACAGACGAGCCATTCTGAAAACTTTGTATACCTTAATACCTTAAAGGGACTGCACAGTAGTTGCCTACTGGTTGAGGTGAGGATTCATGTTTTGAATATTCCTAAGTCAGATAATGAGAAACCTCTTATGAAATATGAAAGAGCATGTAATTCTAAGAAGGATTCAACGTTTATTTGTTGAAAATTGGTCTTCAAATGGCTGAGATACCAAAAAAAGTGATAATAATAAAAGGCGACAGGCCACATCATTTATTAGGATCTTTTGTTTCACATTGTTTTTGGATATCTCAGCCATTTCAAAACCGAATTTCATCAAATAAACTTTGGATACCCCTTAGAATTGCGTGCTCTTTGACATCTCATAGAGTGGTTTCTGAATATCTTGCAAAACATTAAAAGCTAAATCCTCACCTCAACCAGAACTGTACACACCCTTTAAAACAAGAATGCATAGCCCTACATATCATCAATTCAAATGGGAATACAGCCCATCCCGAATCCAGGTAATGTGTCCCTGTCACACATTTGACACATTATAGCAGCAGGTGTCATTGAAAGTACATACTTTTTCAGCAACATCATTTTCACTGTACCTTTATGTCATTTACGCCATGGGACCATTACGGCAACGACAATCATTAGTATAATTGCCAGGAGTTTATTAGATGTAACACTACTATGTACTGGCCTTGCTGGCATGCTGGCATTAGTGGTTCATTATCATACGTATCAGTCTGAGCATATGACTGCATCTTTCATGTCTAGCTTTCGGCACATAAATAATTCAGTACTTCTACACACAAGCCATGATATATCATCTGGCAAATTGGCTGCACAAAAATGCATAAATAACATTTCGTCGAACCGAGTTTGCACTTTGAAAGTAGCCTCTGCTGGCTGTGAACAGGCGCCATGCATCACCCACATGGAATATGCAAAGGTAGTAAGAACAGAATGATGTTGAGCTGCCACTGCCATTTTTGTAAATGAGTTACAAAAAAAAAGCAAAACAAGAGACCTGGGGGTCACGTGCTCACCTAAGTATCGCAAGTTCACCTTCCATGCATTCTTGCAGACTCTTACCTGAGAACATTGGAAACTTATGGTGGGGGTAGCTTTGAGAATGGGGGCATGGTGTCCATTTACATATTCCATCACACTGGTAAAAATACCTGCCAAGTACACTGTACTTTATAGAATGTTGGATTATGCAGCTTGGGAAAATGACTTAAAGCCCTATCACTTTTGATTAGAACTAGAGAAAAATATTATTGAATATTCATTAATTTAGGAGGTGTGGACCCCCTGGGGCCCCCAAAGAAAGCATGGTGCCCATTCAAACACTTTGAGATCTTATTCCTATGGGAATGCTACTTGACAAGTTGGGTGAAAATCCATTATGTTGTTTTCAGAAAGAAGATGAAAATTTAGGCCCGCATTTGGACCCCCCCCCCCCCTCATCCCATCCCGCTTCCTTGGGTCCCAAGGGGGGGGGGGGGGGGGGGGGGGGGGGAGGGCACCCTTGATTCTCCCATGAACAAACTTGTAAGAACAGTCATCAATATGCTGACTCCTTGTATTAACTTAGCTCAATCACTTCTACTTCTAGAGAAAATCTGTAAAGATTCCTTACAGGAGGGGGGGGGGGGGGACCCCTGGGGCCCCCCAGGTGGGGTATGGTGCCCATTTGATGGAATTGAGATTGCATCCCCCTAGGGATGCTACTTGCCAAGTTTGGTGAAAATTAGTGATAGGGTTTTCAAGAAAAAGATGAAAATTTACAATTTCGGTCCAAATTTAAGCCCCCTATAGATTCTAGGTACTTTAAAGCATGACAAAAAACCAAAAACAAAACAAAACAAACCAACCTTAATAGGCAAATTAAACAGAAGAAACTGAGGTATATTTGGGGGGGAAAATGATGCTACTCTTGGGCCTGGTAGTCGTCCTCTTCATCCACCATTCCGTCCTCATCGAAGTCGTCTTCGTGCACCACTTCGAACCGAATCATCCCGCTGAGCAGGGCATAGGCAACCATGGCGGCTGTGGCAAACAGCACCGAGAGGACCTGATTTCTCCGCTTGTATGGCTCGTCGAAGGCATCTGGCCCTGAAGGCGGTGCTGTTGAATTCTTTGGTGGGGCTACGTGAGATGACAAGACAAGAGAAGATGACCACGACACCGCAGCTGGCCTCATTTCATCAGTCAATCTCTCTTTCATTTTCTTGTTTTTTTTATCATTTTACAAATTTCTGAGGGGACTCTTTTTTAGAATATTCCATACTCCAGCAAAACATAATCAAACAACCATGGATAAACAGAGACTAAACTTACAGGATGCAGAGAAAACTTGTACATAGATAAACGTATATTCCCACATTATCTATCTCCTTATTGGCGAAAAATATCCCTTTAGGTTGTTTTTAGATTGTTGAATTTACTTCATTTTCAAACAGACAAAATAAGATAAATGATTTTTTTTTTTAAAGATATTGATTGAAGAATGGACTTTCTCTACCATGAAGAACAAGGAACATTCTATCCCAAGAATGATCATATGCCTCCAGCTGAGATTCATTAAAGTATTCTTCTCAACAATGGGATAATTTTGACATTCTGCTTACTGTGTACATATATGAAATCAAAACTGCAGGTCAAAAATCAAAAGAAAACTGCATGGAAAATACAAATTGACATTATTTGCCATCTACACATGTGTGATAACAAATCAAAACTATGTCAGCAACAATGTCGACTTTCTACAGAGTTTGGAAACATTTATGTCCCATCTACACCACCACCTACCTTCTGGATCAGGCGGAAAGTAGCGCTGGAGGATGCGGCTACAAAATTTGGCCAGGTTCTCGCACGCCTTGCAGTGAATCTGGAGGCTGTTGCTAGGAAACGGGACCTTGATGAGAGGGGCCAGGTAGCTGAACACCAGGGCATCCATTGATGTTGGACTGAGCATAAAATGAAGCAGTGATATCACCTAAACATCTTTCCTTTGTCATCATATTCTTCACACTGCTAAAAACTGATATATTACCTTTGACTCTTAGTAATTTCTAATGTCTGCAACAATCAAGAGAATACACCACAAAAACAAGAAATGAGAAATAGAGACGGCCGCAAGATTACACCACAGAAATTGATGCATCCTCAGGAGAATTTTTCATCCATCATCTAAAAATGCTTTGTCATCCAAAGTACATAATCATTATGTAAGCACACTGCATTGTCTTCTCATCTTTGGGCTTGAGTTTATCATCATTATTTTCTTTAGTGCTACATTTTACCTGGTTTAATACCTCCTGTTGACTGTCAGAAGTTGCAGAGCAACTGCACTGCATGTGTATCAGTGTTGTGCAGACCATAACAAAGTGAAGCAGAATCTCTGACTTGTAAACATGAAAAGAAGAAAATCTACAGGCGTAACCAGAGCCATACAAACAGAAACTGGTGTCAAGTTAATGATAAAGGGAACTAGAAATGTCGCTACGGCGACTGGTATGCCTCCGCCATAATGCATGGTTCTCCTTATAGGTCTAAAAAGTGTGGTACAATTTCTTGACAATGTGTTATGACAGTTTCACATAATTGGCAAAATATCAAAATGACAGGTTTGTCACTAATGTGTTGAATGTTCACTTTCCTTGAACTAGGTTTGATTAGATGAACGGCTATATTGTATAAGAGTGCAGGTATTTGGGGATTTTAGGACTTTTCCTTGACTTTTGACCCCTTTATATAACGAAGAAGTGAAATTCGGCACTTTCACTTGACCTCTGACCTTTTGGCAAGAATCTTCCAAAAAAAATCTCTATTGGGTAATACAGTTGTACATACATATACACTAAGTGTCAAGAAAAATCCTGCAGGCATTGCATAGATATGAGGGAAAAAGCAAAATTTTGAGGAGTTGACCTTGACCTTTGACCTCCTGACCGTTGACCCCTAAATTCCCATGAAAATTCCTACCAGTCAGTATATGCATATGTACCAAGTTCCATGAAGAAACCTCAAACTATTTGCAAGATATGGAGAAAAAGGTGAAATTTTAACATTTTCATCTGACCTTTGACCTTTTGAACTTTGACCTCATGAACTGAAACTCTCTCTGGAGAATTTTTATTTGGTAGTATATGTATACACTAAGTTTCAAGAAAATGCCTTCAGGCATTGCACAGATATGGGGGAAATAGTGACATTTTGAGCATTTGACCTTGACCTTTGACCTTTAGCATACGCACCCAAGAGTTGATAGGCACAACTTCGCCCACTCATACATATACATGCCAAGTTTCATAAGAATACCTCAAACGTTTTTTTAGTTATGCTGTCCACAAAATTGATTACGGACGGAAGGACAGACGGAAGGACGGACGGAAGGAGGACAGAAGGATGGATGGAAGGACGGACAACCCGAAAACACAATGCCTCCAGCGACACTTTGTGGCGGAGGCATAAAAAAGGAGGAGGTGAGAGTCTGCATTTATTTACCTTAGCTGAATCAAGATAAGGTCTGTCAATCTGTTTGACTTATGTCTTTGCCCAAACAGACTTAAAGATGGACTAAACATGGTAGATATCTCATTTGCTACGCCCCCGTGATAAAGGAAAATAAGATGAGAGACCTTAGAATATAGAACTACTCAGATAACAGTCTTACCTCTCACCAAAGAAGAATTCCCCATTTCCAAGTCTCTCTGATAATAGATTCAGGCAGAATTTGGCATCTTTGGTAACCTGCGATAGAAAAACAAAAGACAAACAAACGAACAAATGAACAAACTAATCACAACACAAACAGAAGAAAACAAACACAAAGCATCAAGTGATCAATGTGTGTTCTCTTCCCACACATTGTAGACACTGCCTTTCACTGTGTATCAGATTGCCACAAAGTAACAAGGGGACAAAGGATGTCAGAGTGGGAACATGAGAAGCTGTCACGTTTTGTTTCTTTATAATTTGTTGAGCTCTGCAATAAAAAGCTCATAAGCTTACCCGTAACTGTGTATAACTCATAAAAAGAACATTAGTTCAAAGCACAAAAAGAAATATATGATGACAATAACAACACAACATAGACCTGACTGCAGCACGCAGACAAGGGCAAATCTGTTTGACAATAAATGATTTAATGCAGAGCTCTTTGCACATGAACTCTCTGTGACGAGTCGAAGCTCTGGGTAATTTGCCATTTAAGGAAACCAAAAGCCAAAGAGAAATATGGATTGAGTGAAAGCAGCAACATTAGTAGAAAACATCAGTGAAAGTTTGAGGAAAATCGGACAATCAATACAAAAGTTATGAATTTTTAGAGTTTTGGTGTTGAAACCGCTGGATGAGGAGACTACCAGAGGTTATGAAGTCATGTATGGACCACAATGTAATTCTAATATAAAGGGAATTCCACAAAAATTCACTTTTCTACCATAATGAAACAGTACTTGACTAACCGCTATCAGAAAACAGGGAAAATAATTGCTACCCTTAATCAGTATCAAGTTGATGGAATGTGTAATATTCATGAAAAATGATTTCTTTTTTTTTTGTGGAATTCCCTTTGTTTTCTTTACTGGTATATTGTTGTCAAAGAGATTTTCCGCAGTGACTGCTAGAGTGCGGAGTCTTCATACGCCCTGTACTATTGTTGTGTGAGCGCAAGGAGCACTGGATGGCAACGAAGCGGTAGGCTCACCCCTCGTGCTAACACGCTAGCAAACGAGCAACCGAGGAGCAGCCAAAATCAAGTGCGTACTCGCGTAAAAGTTCAGAAGTTCGCGTAATACGCGCTGTAGAAATGTATACTTAGTACGCAAAGTCCGCCATTTTTAAGTGGAACAATGGCGGCCCCCATGAAATCACTGACTCCATTGTAGAGTCCGCCCTCTAGTGGTGGGGAGGAGGAGAAAAATCTCTTTGATTGTTGTCCACACATGACGCCATAACCTCAAGTCACGTGCTAGTAGTCTCCTCATCCAGCCGTTCCAACACCAAAACTTTAAAAATTCATAACGTTTGCATCGATTGTCCGATTTTCCTCAAACTTTCACTGATGTGTTCTACTAATGTTGCTGCTTTCACTCAATCCACATTTCTCTTTGGGTTTTGGTTTCCTTTAATGGTCTCAGTGTTTTCCTTGCCTCTATCTTTATTTTGCATTTACAATCATTTACCAATGGATTCATTTTCAAGCTTGCCACATTTTTGTGCACCTTCCTCACCCCTAGGCAACTGTAACATACCAGCTTTTATTCTTGAAGAAATCCTGGTATGTAACAATTCTTGCAAATGCGAAGATTTCACTCCCTTACCTACAACTTCAAGCCACCACCTGGAAGTTGTATGAGTTTTCCATAAACACAATACCATGGTTCATCACCTGACCCTCCTACACAATCAGATACTATCATAACCCATGTCTTTTGATTTATTTGATACACAGAACATATCAAATACTTTCGTATCCAACAGAGAGGTCAAGCATGTCATTTAAATGAGAGTTGGAGATCTCAAGCATTCCAATTAAAAGAACGTCATTGAAAAAAAAAAGACTGGAAAATCAGGTTTGCAAATTAGAGAATAAGCCTTTCACAAATTCATCCTGATGGCACTGTAACTACACTCTCAGTCTCAGTTTGGGGGAGAGCCAAGGACTCCAAGGACATTTTTCCTTCATTGTCACAGCCTGCTGAAACTGCTCTACCTTCGACTCACCCTTGCTGCTAACTCTCCATCCTCTAAATGCTGCCCCCCTCTCGTGACCTCTAGCTTAGTCTCTGCTGACCTTTGCAGCTGGCCTGGTATAAAGTAGTTGAAGGGGAAGTGGACAGCCTTGGCGAACCATGGACGGGAGAGCTCCATATAATTTCTTGCATCCATCCACCACATATGGAGCTGCATTTACACATAAAGAAAAGAGACTTAAAATATGGCCACCTAATAAACAATGGGTTAGATGATGACAAAGGGCTATGGGTTGTAAATATAGGAGACTTTTCACAAAATGTCCTTTCAAACCCCATCAAAAACTTGTCATACATGTACATACATAGGTATTACCGCTATAACATCAGTACTTCAATTTCCATTCTTTGACCATGATACTTTGTCTGTTTTATCAACATACTTGAGGGAAATACACACAAATTATGTGATTCAGAAACCATGCACAAACATGTTTAAGGACTAATGAAATGTGTTTTTTTTTTTAAACATCTTGAGGCTCCTCCAACTGGCATAACAAGTTCCACTGGGTCTCGACAGTATTTGGAACTATATTTAAGGTATTTACCAATGCTGGCAGCAGTTTTTCCTCTAAAAGTGACGAGAATGCCAGAATATCCGCTCGCTGCTGGTCTGTCAGTCCGGCATCAGCATCAAAGCCATGCTGTTTCAGGTGTTCTACAATATCGTCTGCCGAATGCAGCACTGTGCCATCACTGTGGAAGACTGGGTATCTTGCTGGAATGATGGAAGAGAGAAATGGATTACATAAGGAGGAAAGTCATAATTGTGAATTGGTCACAAGCAGCCTTTTGAGTCAACATTCATCCAGCAAAATGTCATCATACAAATTGATAGTAGAAAGCATTGTACACATGAGGCTCAGTATGGGAAGGAAAGGTCAATATGAGCAATAGTACTTAATACTGGTACACATTCATCAAGTTACCTGTCATATTCCTCCAAAGCGGCCTATCATGGTAAATCTTTATCGGAGCTCCTGCAAACTGGGCGTAGGCCTGCACAAAAAGATACAACATTTTGATGAAGTATTTCATCAGTGGTAAACTGAGAGAAGAAGAAGAAAAAACAAAAAAACAAACAAAAAAACTTTTCTTGATAGTGGTGTGAAGTGGTCTGGACGTCTAAGAAGCAATACAGATTGATACTGGATCACAACATGGCTCCTATCAAGCTTAAATATGCCATTTTAAATCTAGCACCATTGATTTATGTCATGAATTGCCACCATGGGATCAAAATACCATGCGGGGGGGGGGGGGGGGGGGGGGGGGCGAGGTACGTTTTTACAGCGACTGGGCTGTTCAGTGGGGATCCCAACATCCATACAGATGCAAAATATAGCATACCATGGCATACAGATTTCCACTGAAAATCCAGCATTCTTTCATATCCTCATGCACTCAAAAATGATACAAGTTTGAATACTCCAACATTTCTGCATTCAGATTGCAAGTTGTATCACGTTGAGTGAGATGCCAAATTCAGGATAAAGTTTTATAGAATAAATAAGAGGTGACTGGCAATCGCAATGATGGTGATGGTTGAAAACTTGTACAAGTAAATTTTATATCAGTCCGGGAAACCCGCTCATGAGGACCGCCCCCGCGTACGAGGATGGTCCCTCCTCATGAGGACCTCCCCCCGCCTCATGAGGCCCCCCGGGGAACGCCTCATGAGGCCCCCCATTCACTTCTTATTCATCTCACATCTGACATATAAATTGTCGCAACTTTGCACGGTGATTTTTTGTTACACACACATGTCCACTATCCATGATGAAAAGAAGAAAAAATCCTGTCTGTTTTTTTTTTCAAAAATCGAGTTTTAATCAACCGATGCAGAGCGCCCATCAAAACACGGGCACCAGCGCACTCGCACAATGCAAGACTGCCGCACCTAGCGGCCTGATCCGACTAAATATTTTCGATGCTTTTTTCTGCGGCTCTCACCTCTCCGAGCACGAATCAGCCTCGTGAAGCTGAAGTCTGACATCTTTTTACACAAATTCGTAACGAGAAAAATTAAATCAGTACTAACCTGATCTTGTCCATATATTCCAAATTACTGTTCCACACTGACAGAGTAGGTGGGTAGATGACATACTCCAGTTTGTTAGCAAAATAATCACTTTGTAGGTATGACGAGTTCACTTTATTCGTCAATTCCGCCCACGATTCCGCCGTTTGGGCGCTTTTTCTGGAATCATCCCGCGACGCGACGTACGTCGCATCACATCACGCATCCAACACATACCAGACTGGTATGTGTTGGATGCGTGATGTGATGCGACGTACGTCGCGTCGCGGGATGATTCCAGAAAAAGCGCCCAAACGGTAAGCGGGGCGGAATTGACGAATAGAAAGTGAACTCCTCATGCACTCAAAAATGATACAAGTTTGAATACTCCAACATTTTTGCATTCAGATTGCAAGTTGTATCACGTTGAGTGAGATGCTTTTTACACAAATTCGTAACGAGAAAAATTAAATCAGTACTAACCTGATCTTGTCCATATATTCCAAATTACTGTTCCACACTGACAGAGTAGGTGGGTAGATGACATACTCCAGTTTGTTAGCAAAATAATCACTTTGTAGGTATGACGAGTTCACTTTCTTCGTCAATTCCGCCCACGATTCCGCCGCCCGCTTACCGTTTGGGCGCTTTCTCTGGAATCATCCCGCGACGCGACGTACGTCGCATCACATCACGCATCCAACACATACCAGTCTGGTATGTGCTGGATGCGTGATGTGATGCGACGTACGTCGCGTCGCGGGATGATTCCAGAAAAAGCGCCCAAACGGCGGAATCGTGGGCGGAATTGACGAATAGAAAGTGAACTCCTCATGCACTCAAAAATGATACAAGTTTGAATACTCCAACATTTTTGCATTCAGATTGCAAGTTGTATCACGTTGAGTGAGATGCCAAATTCAGGATAAAGTTTTATAGAATAAATAAGAGGTACCGTTACTAACTCGTCATACCTACAAAGTGATTATTTTGCTAACAAACTGGAGTATGTCATCTACCCACCTACTCTGTCAGTGTGGAATAGTAATTTGGAATATATGGACAAGATCAGGTTAGTACTGATTTAATTTTTCTCGTTACGAATTTGTGTAAAAAGATGTCAGACTTCAGCTTCACGAGGCTGATTCGTGCGCGGAGAGGTGAGAGCCGCAGAAAAAAGCATCGAAAATATTTAGTCGGATCAGGCCGCTAGGTGCGGCAGTCTTGCATTGTGCGAACGCGCTGGCGCCCGTGTTTTGATGGGCGCTCTGCATCGGTTGACTAAAACTCGATTTTTGAAAAAAAAAAACAGACAGGATTTTTTCTTCTTTTCATCATGGATAGTGGACATGTGTGTGTAACAAAAAATCACCGTGCAAAGTTGCGACAATTTATACGTCAGATGTGAGATGAATAAGAAGTGAATGGGGGGCCTCATGAGGCGTTCCCCGGGGGGCCTCATGAGGCAGGGGGAGGTCCTCATGAGGAGGGACCATCCTCGTACGCGGGGGCGGTCCTCATGAGCGGGTTTCCCGGACTGATATACACTGTCAAGAGACCATCCCCACAGTTGACAAATACCTCAGAGATAAGTCACTATAAACTGCGACCAGCCCGAACGCAAAGCTCCCACAGCAAATCATAATATAACTGTGTAAAATTTACAAGGCCAAGGTCAGGAGCGCCCCGGGGTTACAAAGTTACAGCAGTCACTACACTCAGACCTGCTGCAATCTATCTTGACTTGAAATAGAATCTAATAATAATAAAAACCAACAACTGCATGACCTACCATGACTTTTAAACAATCTCGGTCAACAGATGGTAGATCCCAGTCACCTCTCCAACAGTCCAATTCCATAATTGCCATTGTTCATATCAATTGCTTCAGATCTTACTTCAGATGATTTCTCGGGAACGTCAATACGAAACTATCACTGACACGAACTTCAATATATCGGACTGGGCGCACGTGATTCTGTTTCTGCTGCACACAATTCCAAATAAAAATCACACTCAATGTATAATTAAACACGCTGGTTTAGACCTAAAGCGATAAATAGCGGATAGTCCAGTAGCAAGTACAGACTGGTGAATCAATCATGTATTCATTTCACCCTGGCAATACGAAATGATGATGAAATATTTTCCACGACTGATCTCAGACTAGCGCCGATATCTTTACGGTACCTCTAACTACCAAATCATGCTGAAAATCAGATTGCAGAGCTTCCAATGGGGTCGTTACCAGCTATCTTCTTCTGATTAAGTCTGCCTCCTTCAATAGACTGAAGATTCTTGCAGACTGGTGCTATTTACATTATAATACAATTTATTTACAGATATTTACAAGCACATAGAAAATTTGACGAAAATACTAGCCACTGTGATCAACCGTTAGACGGTTTCGAAATGATCCCACAGATGGCGCTGAAACAATTTCTGACGACAGGGAATTCCAGTTCCTTACAGTCCTTGGGAAGAACGAATGGCGATGCGATTCAGTTCTCAAATATGGTACCTGATAGGAGTGTGGTTGCGAGGCTCTCGTTAACTGAGTAGCCTGTTTGATGATATAGTCACGGACATTTAAATCGTCGTTCCCCTTTCTGATCTGAACATATGCACATGGCATATCTTTATGAATAAATGAAGTGAATTATTGTATCTCTCTAATCTACCTCATCTGTATATAGTTGTATTTCCATATAATCTATATCTATCTTTCTAATTCTATCTATTTCTTTATCTATCTACTGAGTATCTGTCTATAGTTGTACAGTGTATTATACCTGTACTGTAATATATTTTTCGATACAATTGCAAAGCAAACTACTGGTATATAGTTTGAAAATGCTACACTGCATATTTGTTACCTCTATACTGCCATTATGGGGTCATTTGGGGCCATACATTTAGTATCACAGCAGCAAAAAATACTCATATTGCACACTCAGGCTAATACAGGGATGAAAGGAAGCAACTGGTGAACTGAAGCAATGACAATACATAGGAGAAGATAATGCTCATTTTTTGATAGACAGTTCATTTTATTGAGATTTTACCTCACACAAGTGGAACATCTAAACACACTAGTGTTACACACTTTTGTGCATCATGTGAACGCCTGTTGGTTCTTGAAGAAGATTTACCTTGATAACGCACCCAAGAATGATGGACATATCAGTTTATTGCCCAGTCCATACATCACACAGGGCTGCACACAAACCAATTTTTTTCTACTAGTTTGACTTGTCTGTCGCACCAGAAGTACCCAGTTTTTCCATTTCTTACTGGTCCACTCTTGAAAAAGTTACTGGTCTGACAGTGATTTCTACTGGTCCCTGACCGTCAGACCAGTGCCAGTGTGCAGCGTTGCATCACATATGACATAAGAGTACATTATATACTCACATCACATATAGAAATCACCACTTTGATGCCAAAGCCAATACATTGTATCATCTATTAAGAAGCAGAAAAATAGTAAGCTCCATAGACTTTGCACAGAATCAGTGTGCCTTGGGTTCTTCACTGACAAATTAACAGTGATACATAAAGACATACTTTGATCAAACCATAGAAATTAAAGTTAAACAAAATACAAAATAAATTTGGCTGAGAATTAAGAAATGTTACACTTTTATCTATAGAGGAATAAAGAGTTTAATATTTTTACATACTTGTTGTCTGAATTTGAAGGACTATGAATATTTTCAAATTCCAAATTTATTTGGCTTCCTTGAAAGATACAACTTTGATGTTCTGAACACTCATATGTATTGTGACCTAATATGCCTCACTGCCAAACTGTATTCACTCAGGAAAGCCAATTTTCTTAAAATCGTGTTTTTCTGGCTGTCTTCTCTCTTATTGAGTTTCAGTGGGATAGGTTTCTAAAACTCAAGTGAGAACAAATACAAATAATATGGCTCTGGAAGCTTACAGTTCGAAGAATTTAAACTGAAAAAAAAAATCAGGAAACAGATGTTTCTACAACTCAACATTGGGGGCAAGGTTGTGTGAAGAGACAGGTCATATCATAATGCCTGTCTGTGTGTCAATCGGCATGTGAAATGGTAAATTGGTTACTTAACGGGTAGAAGTGCCTTTCAGTGCAACAAAGTTATGGAAGAGGTGGCAGGCGACTTTCCACTCTTTGCATTGAACATGATTTTTTCTTAACTTCACCTAAAATGCATTAGCACACTTCATAATGCCATTACACTGCTATAATATACATACAAAAAACCATACCATCAAAAACGAAAAGTGGGTATGGCAGTCACACATGTATAGCACAACATGACCCTTTTCCTATCAGATTTTACACTGCCCCTTAGAGTTTGCACAGGACCAGTGAGGTTTCAGTGGACTATGAGTCAACTGACCATCATGAGCATGATGTATTAGTGTCAAGACTGTGCTACAAACCATGTATACCTCTAAAGCCTCACTTTCAATACACTGACTTTACCACCTACTTGGAGAGAGCAATTCTGAAAACAAAAAATACATCTACTAAACAAGAGCTCCATGAAGAAAATTAGGCAACCTGTGATCAGCACAATATCAGCAAAACATAAATGAGAATGGATACTGCATAACTGGCTGGATTTATCACTCGTGCTGCCACTCCACCAGTGAGATATCTTTGATGAAATAGTGAAATATTTTATCACATAATATCACAGAAATCAATATAAAAGCCAAACATTAAAAAGTAGCTTTTTTTTCCCACCCAGTGTCACTAAACTGATTTTCTCTGTAACATTTTTTTTTTTACACAATCAAACATCACATTTTAATGTATGATATTTCAGTATCTTCATCATTTATGTCATTTTAGAGCTTTGCTCTCAATGAATGTGTATACCAATCTAGCAACATATTCACGACACACAGAATTACATCTACTCATAAGTACTCACATAAAGTCACACGCCACAAACTATTTCCAATAGTGAAAACATGAAATGTAGCAATGCAATAACTTTGCACCAAACATTTTTGTTCATTTACTGTAATGTTCTCTGTTTCCCTAGGTTTTAATAGTCCCGCCGATGCTTTGTGATGAATTAACATAATGAAAAGCATATTGAGCAAACATATTGCAAGTAAACCGCTCAAGCAAAACAATTTGGCCACATTGGCATAATGTACACCTTTCTCACTCGTGATGAACAGCTACAAAACAGTACTTTCACACCATTTCATGCCTTTACTGCAAGAACTCTGTCATCAATGCTGGTACACTGTCATGAACAACGTATGGTGACACTCAACGATTTGCAAGGTTCCTGTACATGAACAAACTTTTGCTTCATGCCACCACATATAAAGTAATTCTTGAGTGAATTGATGACAATTAGATGCTAGAATTGACTTTGGAGTGATTTAATTGTATAAGGTGCAGCTGAATGTTCTTTTAGACTGTTTCCAAAGTTAACGAATGCCTCTAATACCTCTGATTCACAAAATTATATATTTTCTATAAAAATGAGTGCACTGAAATGCTAAAAATGGCAAAATTAACCCATTTTATCCCAATATGTATCTAGTAACCATGAGTCATGCATCCATATCATATTGGAAGAAATTCATCACCACATGCCCACACACACATCTTTCCAGATGATATTTTACTGGAAAGATTTTATCACCACACGGCTCCAATTTACCCCACACATGAAGGGACAAGCAACAACGCATTTTTTAACCTGTTGAGGACGAATCCCGAGTATACTCAGGCAGAGGTCTCTAGTAAATGCGTGTTGAAGCAAAATCAGCCCATTCTCAATGGGTTAGTGAGATTGCATTAATATGTAAATATACATATCTGGAAATCAGCCATTCAAATTGCGGAGACTCTGAGACCAGTTTAACAGGTATGGGAACATCCTTTCGGCAGAAGCACTCTGAAATAGTAAGGTATGCCTGACAGTGATTCTGGAAAGATTTTGGGATGAACTAACAGCATGTATTGTCATTCTCTTGAAAATGAACTTTGCATAAACACAGTTTACTCTGTTGTGCCGACAATAACCCTGAACCTCTACGCTGTGAATACATTATTCAGACACTGTGTCAAAACCACTGACATGGCTACAACATGACAATAATGTGACTAATGACCCTGGTAACAGCTCCTTCTTTTCTCAATGAATGACAAAACCGGAAGGTTCTTGAGTGATCTAATCAGACAGATTAAAACAACAACAACATAAACAAAAAGAGACCATGACAAAATGCAAACAGACAACAAACAGAGTTTGTTTGTTACAATGACAATGACAAAAGTGTTTTACTCCTTTGATCACGAGGAATTGCTGATCCGCACCAAGGACACTGGGCTAGTTTCCCCTCTCTCTCCCCACGGCTGCATACCATTTCAGAGAGAAGCATACTTTGTAAGTTTTACTGCATTGCAAGCTTTGTTGCATTGATTCATTCAAATCATTCAAGTGGCAAGTACCATGATGTAACAGTACACAGCAATAATTACAGTTGCTATAGTGAGTGCTTCAATGAGAACTTTTTGCTAAAATATGAGTGTTTGCACACAAATTACTACACCATGATGAAAAAAAACATTTTTTTTTTCTTGTTCACTTTCCATTTAAACAAACAACAACAAACTTTTGACAATAAAAAATAGAAATGATCAAATCTAATAACATTATATTAACTGATGTATAAACAAATCCATAATATTAGTGATAGGCAAACTGTAAAATTATAACTTTTTCACAAGTATGTCTATTCCCACTACCTCAGGTTACATTACAAGTATGAAGCTAAATTAAAGCATAAGAGATGGACCTATATATTCTGTTGACAAAAGTTACTTGTTTACAGTCTGAGTGGAGCTCATTTCACTTTGGAATGACAGTCACCATGCAAGATAATAATAGTTATATACATATCACATTTTCAATGAAATTCTAAGACTAGTTAGTCTAATTTCCAACTGCTGATACCAAAAGCTATTGTGACAAAATTCAATGCAACTTGTGAGGGCTGCCCAGAGATGATCAATATCTTAAAATCTATGCAAATGTTAAGTAACATCCTTCAGGACAAATTTCTTCATTTCAGCACATGAAAGAATACATTTATTCACCATCAAAAGTTAACCAATTACATATACATACTTCCTCTTTTTCTTTTCTTTTTTACCGATAAATGATTACCATCAAATCAACTACATAATTAGCCAAAAAGTGTAATTTACAGGCAGCTCAAAAAATGTTCATAATTATAATTTTACACAAGAACTCATGTCAGACACTGAATAACGTTATTTCAACAACAATCATCAATTGTGATGTACACAGGTGGAGCATTAACAACACTCAGTTATTGCCCCGATGTAAATATAAAGAAACAATACTACAGTACAGATAGGGATGAAACACATCCACTAGAGTAACTCCATTTTGCCGCCAGATTACACTTTACCATGAGATTACTGACTTCATGGCAAAAGCGGCATGCATTGCACAATGAGGTACGAACTGACATGGACATGGGGCAAGAGGACATCAAGATGTGATTAGTTCACAAACTATCCTCAACTTCAGCCTGGTCACCATGATTTTTAAATTCAAGTATCACCTAGGCATATTCTCTTAACTTGACATGGGGGGGGGGGGGCCTTTTCTTTTCTTTTCCTTCCATTGCTTCTTGTGGCAATGTGGCAGAGTTCCATCACTTTCTTACATTTTGAATATTACTAACATTATAAATTGCACATCCATGCAAAGGAAGTCTCATATGTCTAACAAATATCTTGCCTGCTTTGTCGTTGTTGTGTTTTTTTCTCACTCAGACTACCCTGATCACTTGTTTATCCTGAGGTTGAGAACTTTACAAGAATGCCTCTTCATAACCATTTTGCATAGACAGCACTTTGTTTGATAAATAACTGGTGCTACAGCCAATACAGTTTGAATTTTTTGTTTAAATAGAGCTCTGAATTTAAAAAAACTACTTCTCCGTTTGTGCATGTGTGATTGTGTCTTAATATGTGTAACTTTCAGGCAACTAACCTGGCACACTACAGCTAATGAATTTTAATACATTTTACATGTATAATGTATAGTTATAAACAATATGAATGAATATATATATATATATATATATATATATATATATATATATATATATATATATATATATATGTATATATATATATCATCTTTACGTCAGCGGAAGACAAACTTCAGTACTAACAATCGGACATTTCCTTTGCTTTTCTAATACCTCTTGTTCTTAAGCATTTCTATGGAGAAAAAGAGGGCTCAGGCACATCAGAGTCATCAGCTTGTCATACGACATGAAGCAAAAATATAAATCTCTCAGTGCCAGTATATTCGCTACACTGACACAAGTTCACAGTTGTAATATGTTACATACCAAACTATGTTTTTAACAATGAAAGACATATCAATCTGTCTGTGATTCCCGGTGTTTACCCTCACCTTGTCAAAATCTCAAGGCATGCACGAACGCAGTGTCCATGATGCATGGAGCACTTCACTGAGATTTTACTGCCTAACTAAGATACGTACTGCGAGTAGAGGAACCCAGTTGCGGATATGGCATCTCCAAGGCCAACTGTCTTTACCGGACGTTTGCAGACGAGGACTGGGCTGAGGTGGAATTCAATGTTCCCCCTGGTCCAGGCGAGCACAGCCTTGGCAGGACTAATTTCTGCGATCGTCTGCCGGAGAGCCGGGTCGTTGATGGACAGAGCAAATCGCCTGGGCATCCGCAGCTCCACCTTTTCGTCAACGATCTTGCCATCATCGCAGGCCTGCCTTCCGGCGATCCTTGCTCCGGCGGCAACCGCAGCCTCACTGTTGTTCCAGGTCCCGCTCAGGGTTGCCACGATGTGGAAGGAGAGACTGTGAAAGTGTACTCGGCTCAACTTGAGGGTCACGGAGGGGGCGTTGCTCTTGCCACCAGGTGTTGGCACCACTGGCTGTGTGGTCGAAGAAAGGAGCCAATAGAGGACATCGGCCACTGCTCCAACCTCTGGGTACCCCTCCCTGATGTACAGCTCAGGGTGGGGCCCTGAATTGACTGCAGAAACAAAGCTCAGCTCCTGCTCGTTGAGACCAAGGGAGTGCACAGATGATAACACCTGTCAAGGTGAAAGAATTAAAAAAAATACACACACATTTTTTTTTTTTTTTTTGAACAGCATAGGTGAGAACTTTTCAAGATATCCCACAAATTACATATGTTCACAACATCACTTCTGAAAATGTTTGACTCATTCCTTCTCTTATCTTGAAGCATTTCTAATTTTGCTCTCATAGTAGCTACTGCCTAGAAGTCACAAAGTGTATGTGTCCTTGCTGCAAATGCTTCACCACTTCTTTGACCATTACTTCAGAAAAACAATCAGCACTGTTGCCTTAGACCTAAAATGTGACTAAGTTTAAAAATAGACTTTTCCCACTGGTGATCTTGAGCGGAGTTTCAGAGAGATCCACTATAAATGATCAACCTTGAGCCATTTCTTGACAGAAAAAAAAAATCACCGTAGTTTTATGAATGAAAAGTTTTAACTAGCCTAACTCATAATTCGAATCATAACCTCTTTCAAATGTCATGTAATTCTGTACCTTCTTACATGAATTTGTTTACTTTAATAATTACTGTTCAAACAATTTAAACAATAATCAATGTCACTATTACATCAACTTGATATACACATGTAGATATATCTTGAGTCATATTTCTCAGTTGTACATTACTGATATACAGTGGTGCAAGTGGTGACTTTACATATCAATAGACCTTTTCTCATTGAAATTCTCAATATATGCATTTCAATTGTACCATACACACCTATTCTTTGCACTCATTTCACCAGTTATAATCACTGTTCACTTTTCATCAATTTGATTTGTGGTTTATCTCCATCCAACAAAAGGTACTACAAATTCCAAGTACATTTGATAAATGATATTGAAAACAACTTGTAATAAGTCTATATTTAATTCCTATATATTGTACCAGTGTACACATAGTCATCCTTGCTTAAGTGGACCTTGCATAAGTCAAATAATTACTGTAGTCAAAGGTCTTTTCAAGTCCTCTTCTCTTAATATTCTATTAAATTTAATCACTCATAAGTCGAATTTTCTCTTAAGTTGAAGCTATTTCTTCAGTCCAAATAGACTTAAGCATGGTTGACTGTATTTCCATAAACTGAAAACAATCAAGTTCCATTTGTGACCCGCTACAACAAAAGGGTCCTAAAGTCGCGCACGGTCGAAGCCGTGAAAATCGAGTTTGAAGTCAGAGCATCAAAATTGGTCAAAACTTACGATTTTCTGATTTTGACATATTATTGTAGTCTGACATATCTTTTATCATCTGTCGAAATTTTGAAGCAAAATGGTGAAAGGAAAGACCAAAAAATAGCGTTTTTCTGGGCCATGTTTTTTGGCATTTCAACGAAGCAGAAACTGGTTCCAAAATTTGGATCGAGCGCCACAGATAGGCTCCGCCCCTAACAACGACCAGAGTGATCTCATTGGTCAGTTTGCTGCTTGCCGCTAACCGAAGCGTGAAGCTCACACACTGCCCAGTCGACTGGTGCGTGCAGGCGGGGTGCGCTATGCCCAGCCGCTTCTCCTGGCATCCTGGTCACGGATTGGTCGGTGAGGAGACCACCGACGCTGTGCTTGAATGAGCATTTCGGGAGTTGCTAGGGCTTGCCTTCTATTGTCCGGAGGTGAAAACTGACTTGCGTGTCCCTTGATCAAGATTGCGTCGCAAGGAAAACTTTTAGGGTGCTTTACTCGAAACAGTGATTTCCCAGATGTCTCGACATGCTCTCTTTTAAACATCGATATCTCCGCAGCCGATTATTTTTATAAGATGCGTTATATATCAATTTAAAGCAGAAAGATTAGGAAATTATGCCATGCAATTTTAAAATAATTGACCTCGCCCGACTTCAGGATCATTTTGTTGTAGCGGGTCACATTTGTTTTATTTTCATCCAATCCAATTTGATTTCATGATAATGTCATACTTCGTTGTAGATGCCTTCTATGAGGGCTGAGTCGGCCATGCTGGCAAGCTCAAGGTGAATGGGTAGACCAACCGGAAGCTGTTTCAGCTGGGCATTGACAGCTGCCAGTTTTGTCGTTTTGGTCTCTGCAGGTTGTCCGTCCAACAGATGAAGTCCAGAGAAGAAAACTGCATCTGGAGAAAACTCTGCAACAGGATCCAAAGCAAGAGAGAGAGAGAGAGAGAGAGAGAGAGAGAGAGAGAGAGAGGGAAGAGAAATGAAAGAAAAGTAGAATGGAATATTAAACCTCTCTCTCTTCACTTTAAAGTACATGTTTATTCAAGTTCAGATTACAGAAATGAACATATAAAAAAAGGATGAAAATACTTTTTCAATAAACTTATATAGAATTAACCATTTGTGTGCCACAGCACTGGTATGAAGGAAATTAGCAATGCTTTGAACGGACTTTGGCTAATTTTTCCACAGAATTGTTTGCAATACAATTTGGCTAAACCACTAAGATGTGACAATATGACAGTACCACACAGTGATGTTAAAGGGGAATGAAGGTGTATAATAACAGCTGAATTTAAGACTTTGTACCCAACAGTAAAAAGAGCACATTGTTGACTGTGTCTGTAGAATGGACAGAGAAGCAGTTACACAGCAATATTAGAATTTCTTTTTCTTTTTACTTTTAGATGGGGCTTTCAAGCTTTGCTCTGGATATCTTTGTATATTAACCTGTTGAAGACTTTTCCCCAAGTACACTTGGGCAAGTGTCTACTGGAAATGCATGTAATAACAAAATAAGCTCATCCTCAATGGGCTAAGCATTCACCTTTGACATTCTGTGCAAATACTCCCAGTAGGGTCATCTCAGTGTTGGAGACATCATAGGAAGTGATGAATCTCGTTGCCACTTTGGCCTCGTAGCCACCCCACCGCTCGCCACGCTGATATTCCATGATGAGGTGCACTTCGTCGGTTGCCATGGCGCTGTTCTTGGGTATGACCATGTTGTCTGGGAGCAGGTCCCTCACTTGAGGACCACATGGTCCAACCAGGAGCACCTTGAAGAAAGCAAAGGAGATGACTGCTGTTTACCCATCGAATGTCAGACACTTGGCCACAATTTTTTTCCTTTTTTTTTTTGTCAATAGAGATTAAAAATTAGGTAATCTCCATCAATTGATAAGTTTGTTTCGAAACATCTGTGCCAATCGCCCAATATAAAAGCACTTACATGAATTGAAAATTGGCAGATACAGCAGAGTAAGAATAAATCAAAAGCAAAGTATCATATTAAAGGCCCGAGGGCATTAGGACTTTTTATATAGCTAACCCACCTATTCATTTCAAAAGTCAGATGTTGGAACATCTGATTGATAAGCACACTGATAACTACATAAATCTGCCATTTTCATTATGGTTTTACATGCAATTTTCTGCACCAAAATGTTTTTACCACTGTTGAGGTGGATTTTGATTGCAACTTATTTACTATTTTTTCCAGCGAGTCTAGCAAAGCGCATTTACATGTTTTAATTGCATTTCCTGTTGACACATAACTAGTAATGACACAATGTTGGTGAGTTATAATGTGGTGAACAAAACAGCTGCTCATTTTGATTTAGTATCACATTGTGTGAACTGTAAGAGATTTCCAAACCATGGAATATTCCCTGGTTAAAGCACATGTATAACAAGCAAAGTTACCTTTAGATGCTGTGCATCGGTTGCCATTTTCAGTGCAGCGAGGGCAGCATTTCCTCCGACAAAATACTGCAATATTGACAAAATTGACAGAATTGACGAAGTTAATAACATGAGCTCTGTGAAAACATAAGTTTTAATGAAAATCTGCTACACACTTGTCAGACATTGCACACAGTCACACAAGAATGATGAATGGCAACCAAATGCATGGACAGATAGCTGGATGAATAGAAAAATAATATGGTCATTCAGAATTTAATTTCAAGTTTGCATAAATGACTATTTGGCCAAAACACTATCCTGTCTGTGACCACTATATCATTTACCCACTCATACCAAATATTGCAAAGCAGTTTCTATGTATCCCTACTTGCCTACATTCCTTTGTTTGTTTGTTTGTTTGTTTTCTTTTTTGTAACTTTCATCATTGGTCAAATTAGCAAATTATGTTGTTGGTTTAGATATGACATCAACAAATATTTCCATTTTGTTCATCATTATGTTACCTAAAGCATGTAACATATAATCTGTAAACAAGATTTAGTTGTGTTTAAATTCATAGAAAGTGGTGGGGTGATCTTTAAGAGACGAACTTTTGGGCCTTAAAAAGAAGTTAGGACTTGCTGTCATAGTTTCTTTGTGGTTTCTTCTGCATTTCCAGTCATAAATACATGTACCTGTTTCTGGTCCAAACTATCTGCTGCTTGCACAACCTTAAGAAAATCCTGCTTCTTCGCAAAAATCCTCTCCACTGCAGCACCATTCTTCAGCGAATAGGAGAAAGTCTCCTCAAAATCCTCCAGGGATGTGATGACGCTGTGGATAGCTGCACTGTTCGAGGGAGCCATTCCAAGTTTTCTCAGCACGTCTGTACCTGGAACTATCAGGTCTGCATTGACATTGACCCTGTATGTTATAAAAGATATTCAAACATTCTTAAAGGGCAGATAAACCCCAAGAACAATGTGGATTGAGTGAAAGCAGCAACATTAGTAGAACACATCAGTGAAAGTTTGAAGAAAATCGGACAATCGATGCAAAAGTTATGAATTTTTAAAGTTTTGGTGTTGGAACCGCTGGATGAGGAGACTACTAGAGGTTATGACGTATGAGTGGACAACAATGCCAAGAAAATATAAAGAAAATACTACAAAAATCCATTTTTCATGAAAATTACAAATTCCATCAACTTGATATTGACATATGTTAAGGGTAGCAATTATTCCCCCTGCTTTCTGAAAGCAGTTGGTCCACTGCTCTTTCATAATTCTAGAAAAGTGAATTTTTGTTGAATTTCCTTTATATTTTCTTTGTATTGTTGTCCACTCATACGTCATATCCTCTAGTAGTCTCCTCATCCAGCGGTTCCAACACCAAAACTTTAAAAATTCATAACTTTTGCATCGATTGTCCGATTTTCCTCAAACTTTCACTGATGTGTTCTACTAATGTTGCTGCTTTCACTCAATCCACATTGTTCTTGGGGTTTATCTTCCCTTTAACAATGACCTTTGCGACTGCATGCTCTCTAAGATTATCCTTCCAGTGCAATACCAAAGGTTCCGCTTCTCAGTTGATTCTATATATAAACATTGACACATACCAAAAGATTTGTATTACCATCCATCATCTTCTCAAGTTTTCGGCAGGCCTCCCCTTCAAGGAACACTTTGGTAGGGGAACAATGCAGATTTCTTTTTTTTTTTTTTCTAGAAAGCTGTAAACTAAAAAAATCTGGTGAAAGTTCTTGAATACTGATATTATTGTGGCTAAAATGATGCCATAATATTGAGATGATATGCCTGCTTGAGAGACTGCACTGAACCTGTGTCATTTTGCACTGTTTGGATCCTAAATTTGATTAAAATTGTACTAATCATGTGAAATCTTCACTGGCTAATATCACCTTCTCCTTGGTTTGATGTGGGTAATTTGAACTGCATTTGAGACCAAAGATAAAAGAAAACATCTTCTAAAAGGTTGAGTGCAGTGACATAATTACAAAGGTGTGTACTCTGCAAACATCATCGTTTAGCCCTTCTCTTTGTATGGTGTGAATAGTCACACAAGTGTCCGACTCCGACGACATCAGCACAATATCCTTTATCTTCATTTACAAACAACATCATACAGTGCGTATGAAAAAAAAAAAAAAAAAACCCAACAGGATTTAATTTCAAATGTGTGAAGATTGTGTTAACTTTACACCAAAGTGAGTAGCGACATCTTAAAGCCACATATCTCGTCTTTCTAATGATATCTTATTCATTCTTAAACGGTTATGGATGGCTGAGTAATCATTCTTTTTGGACAATGGGTCAAATTGGACTTGGGACCAAGTTTCAGTCAGTAAGACCAGCATAAATCCTTTTCAATTCTCCTTTCTTTTTGGAATGTTCAGACAGGTGAGACATAACTAGGGCCCTTTTTCTTTGAAAACAACTTGAACGGAAATGGATACTCACAAATTTTGAATGAACATGTGATTCCTGAATTAATGGAAAATTTTCCTGTGCAACAAAGGGGTGTGTTCAGACGCCTATGGTGGGCACAGGATGACGCACCAGCCCATCGACTAGTTGCAGTAAGAAACAGATTGGCTGAGGTATTTGGAAATTGGGTGATTGCCTTGTATCATGATGTGGAGTGGCCACCAAGACCTCCAGATCTGACTTGTTGTGACTTTTTTCCTTGGGGTTATCTCAAGAGCAAAGTGTTCATTACCCCTCCACCTGACATTGCAACTCTGAGACAAAGAATCAATGATGAGTTTGAAGCTCTACGCCACCAAGCCCCAATGATTCGCAGGGCTGTGCGTGAGATGGAGAAAAGAGCTAATCTCCGGAGGGAGGAATGGTGGCCATGTTGAGGGGCATGGGATGTAATGTTAAAAAGAGATATCCGAAAGAAGACAATGGTAAGTTGCTATTATTCATTTCATTATTCCATTTGTTAAGTTAATTTCTAATAAGGTGCATTGATTCTTGCAGTGTCTAAACTTGGTCCCAAGTCCAATTTGACCCATTGTCCAAAAAGAATGATTACTCAGCCATCCATGACCGTGTATTCACGAATAGGATATCACTGGAAAGAGAAGATATGTGGTTTTAAGATGTTGCTACTCACTTTGGTGTAAAGTTAACACAATCTTCACAAATTTGAAATCAAATCTTGTTGCGTTTTTTTCTTATACGCACTATACAAGATGAATAAAGAGGACAATTGATATTTACATCTGACTTCACTTCCGCTTCAAGTTTTTCTTTATGGGGGTGGGGCCTGGTGGGGGTAGGGGGAGAACATTAACCCTTGACTAGCCCCGGAGACCGCGGCTTCCCCGCAGTTTCGCTTATGTTATAGTTCAAGTATTCTGTGCGCTTGTGCAAGTGATTGTGAATTCTGTGAACATCGGTGAGCTGCTTATAAGACATCATTTTGTGCATCACAAGCAATGAAATGCATCAAACAGTCGCCGATGATAGTCATTTAGGTTTCATCGACCCATGTAAGTATTCCTAGTACTTTCTGTTGAAAAATTAAGGAAATATAGCGCCGCAAAGGCACCCGTTTGTTCAACATGAAGATCTTTTATGGGAGCACGGCGCAGCCGCCACACTGCGTGTGGCGGCTGTCGCAGTTAACCCTTGACCAAAACCTCCAATCCTCCTCCTCCCCCCGATGACCCCATGCACCCCCATCCCAACCCCATCCTGTCCCCAACAAATTGCAGCACTGGCACTTGATGTATCGGTACGTATAGCTGATTGTCACAAATTATTTAATGTCTGAAAAACACAGAATGCTATTACAACGTTAACATTTAAACAATTAATGAATTTTAAATATATCTCAGTCATACACTCGTACCCAACTGCAATCTTTGACTTCAGCTGGAAATACTGTGATTCACGTCCTGCCTTGATAATGGCCCGCCATGAACTGACAATTTGGGACTCGATCGTGCCAGTAGCATTATTGTCTTGTTCTGCTTTCTCCAAGTGCGAGTAGTAAAAGGCCGCAGCTATCAGAACGATGGCAAACGCAACTGAGTTGGAAAACATCCTGCTGGTCAATTTCGAATAACGGAGAAGAATGTATTGCAATGTAATCTCAGCTAGCAAACGTTACGATATTGACGACTTTCGAGGTGGTCGTGTGGTAGTAAACCTTGTAGCATGCTACATCTAACGCTACCAGTTAGGCGGTAGCCTTTTCGGATATTCTTCTGGGTTCCGCGCAGAATACTGCAGTACTTTATCATTAATTTACGCCCGTTTATACGTGTCTGATTGTTTTCCCTGAAGATCGTTCATAGATCATAGGCTGGAGAGACACCGGTTCCAACGCGCTTTCGAGCATCGAGCCTCCGTCGATGTTCTACCCGGCCGACACGGCGATACGGAACAGAGGAGCTACGATGATAATCCAGCGTGTAGACGTGTCGCTCGATCCGGCATTGGTCATAACGATTAACAAGACAGGTAGGACGTCAAACAGTACTTGCACTTGCACTTGACTCTAGCTCTGCCTGTGAATGTCACCTTTCCGCTTGCATGTATGGCGCAGGCAAACGAAAATACGACTACTGGTAGTTCTTTAAATGTATTTGGCATGAAGGTAGACCTCGCTCGTCGATCGCGTCATTCACAATCACTGGAAACTAGCTCGTCTGCCACATGACTTGGCTGTTTTCCATCGTGTGTAGGCGCTCTTAAAGCCAAAATTTCACACTGAGCCGCCAACGCCACGATACCGACTCAAAGATTTTCCCCTCTCATTTCTTTGAAGAATGTGAATTGAAACATTTCGCATGATAACTCTGTTTCCAAGTTATGAAAGGTATATTTGTGATATGTTTGTCAATAAAATGTAGACCTATACCCAGTGATAGAGACAGCAAATGGCACTATATTGATGCATTAGAGATGGGCCAAGTTTACTGGTACCAAAAAAGAACATTTCACTTAAAAATAAACAACAGCAACAACAAACAAAAACAAAAACCCACCCCAAAACATCAGCAATCAAACAACAAACCAGCATGCCCAACGTAATGCTGAAATTAAATACTTCGCAGAAGTGTTACAGTGGTCGAGACTCCATGTAAGGAGCCTACTTGTACAATATTCCAAAAAGTATATTTTCACGCTGTCGTGAGCAATGGAGTTCATCCAGCTAAATGATAAAGACACACAGAGGGAAAAAATCCTACATGTGAATCATTGGAAAAAAAAAAAATCCTATAATACTTTGCAACGTCTCACACTCTTCCATTGTGTTCATGTCATAGAGACTTTATAGGGATAACATTTCTTTGGTTCACGCACGGTGTAAGTGTGTGTGTGTGTGTGTCCTCCCTTTTATCGTCCGTGAGGCGATATATTATTTCTCTCATTTTGTCTGTTATCTATTCTTTGCTATAAGAAAATTATCCATTTCTTATCACCTTGTTCTGTACTTTGTGCCGGTTTGTCAGTTTGTTTGGTAGTTGTTGGTGTTTGCTTGTTTGTTTGTTTGTTTGTTGTTGTTGTTTTGCTCATTATTCTTTTTAAATTTCTTATCTTTTCTGTGTTCATCGAGATGAGAGTCTTCGCTGCTCAGAAGAAGATGTTGAACTAAAGATAGAACCAGTTCAGGTAGAACTTCATTTCTGAACATTTCCGTACATCTTCCTAAAATTATGCTACCTTTTTCCTCAATAGGCGCTGTCAGACTGGCAAAAGATCGAGAAGTTTAAGATCGCGAACTTCGCAATCTTTTGTCGTCCGTTCACAATCTCTGACCCCATTTACAGTGCGGGGCCGAGCCTCGCAATTTTGTCCGTTTACACTGCTGGGCTCGGCCGCGCTTTTAATTGAAACCTTTCAATATTTTGTCGTAGTGGCGCTCTGCTTGTAAACAAACGCAATTTGGTATTGTCTGGTTTTCAGACCCATTGCCAATTGAATTCTGTGGCGACGAAGTCGCCGTTCGGGCAAAGGCCTTTGCCGATGGAAAAAATCCTTTGCAGGACAAAGCCACCTTAAACTATACTAGTTTTCGACGTTGAGGGGGTTAAAGTCCTGAATAGCGAAAGATACAGGCAGAGGGTTTGGAAGCCAGACTAAAATTGGCCGTGCATTTGGCCCAGTTTGCGTTTACACTGAGAAAAGGCCGTGCTCGGCCGCGGCTCGGCCGCGGCCGAGACCACCTCCAGAGCGAGGCCAAATGCGAGGCCAATTTTGGCCTCGCATTTGGCCTTTTGCGCGTTTACACTGAAATGAAGGTGGGCTGGGCCGCGGCCGAGCCGCGGCCGAGCCTCTCACTGTAAACGGGGTCTCTGGCGGCCAAACTTCTCGGATCTTTGGATCAAGTTTGGGGCATTAGTACGCGTGCACAAGAAAGAAGAAAGAGCGCGCAGTCTAATGGCTAGTGGTTGTGACGTAATAATAAACACCTGTACAACACAGCTGCGCGCCTCTGAGGCACCGCCCGAAAACAGGTGGTGGACTGGTCACGTGACAAAGTTCGCAAAGTTTCAGTTTCAGTTTCAGTTTCAGTTTCTAGTAACAGTACAGTGGCAAAAGATCGAGAAGTTTTATTTGGCGGGGGTTGAGAAATTGAGTGGGAAGTTTCGCGAGATGTTTTGAGGAAGGTTTGCGGTCACTTTCAAAACTTCGAGATCTTAAAGATTGTGATCTTAAACTTCTCGATCTTTTTCCAGTGTGACCGCGACTAATGAACTAATGTATGATGCATATGTTCAAGAAATATTCATTGTCATACGGTGAGACCTTTTTCTTTAAAACCATGAAACAATACTGCATTTTTTTTTTGGGGGGGGGGTGGGGTCTTAACGACACTGCGTGATATTGGCACACCTATAAATGATATCCCGCTAATTCCTTTTTCTATAAATTTATCAAATAATTCAGTCATTTATTCGTTTACTTATCTGTTGTCTTTATCATGTCGTGTGTCTGTGTGTTTGTTGTGTGGGGTTCGATTATCTATAAACTATATATATGTGAGATTGAGAGAAGACCGACAAACAATATATTCGGAATCGAAACATACACACCATTTATAATATATACGCTGACACTCTATGGCGTCTATGCCAAAGATAATGGCGTTGATGTTACTAATCACACCTAACGATGAAAATGATATACATTGTACATTAATCCGGCAGCCCTGCTGCATGGTGGATACAACTATGGACTTGAAAATAAGAGATTATGGGTTCAAGTCCTACATGCCACATGTATCTTAGATAAAGCGTTGTACACTAGCAATGTCCATAATTGTTAACCCAAATAAATCCTTGACAGTTTTTTCTTTTATTAAAATGGGAGACTGATACCCTTGAAACACAACAACACAAAAGTCACCGTTACAACCGAGTTTCCTCGAAGTAATGACGATCTGTGATTTCGTTCTCGCCAACTTCTACCAGAACCTTGTGAATAATATGGCGTCGCTATACTAGTACTTGATTTTGCTTGAAACGTATTTCGTAAGTGGCGCCCTCGATCGGTATACCCTAGGAAATGTACAATGTGCGACGTATTTTACTCGTAGACATCATCTCCTCGCAAAATTTCAGTGGGTGCAGCTCCTCTCTTTCCGCATGGTGCGGTGTGTGTTTGTGCGTATTTTTAAGCGTGTATGTGTGTGCGTGTGTGTGTGTGTGTGTGTGTGTGTGTGTGTGTGTGTGTGTGTGTGAGTGTGTGTGTGTGTGTGCGTGTGTGTGTACAGGCGCGCAAGCTGACAAAATACAATCTGGCGACACTACTGATGGATGAAGGGTATAGCTAATGCTCCGTGTGTGGGGAGTGCTTGGATGGGTCGTTCCGTCGTGTGTTGGTTCAGTTTGCCATTCGTGCTCTTCCTCGCGCAGGGCGGTTGTCGGCGGGGGAAGCGAAGTGCACTTGAAAACAAATGCACAGCTTTTACGGAGTGTCCTCGCATCTCGATTAGATTTTTGTGCATATACACACCTCGTGTTTAATGTAGCCGCAAATTCATGCTAAGTTTATCTGTGATGGACAACGTATTCGGTCTGGATATATACCACAGACTGTAGAGGTAAGTCATTAAATGGTAGGCTGTATCATTTTCATTATCTATTTTTTATATACACGTGTATGTCCTTGAACTACCGTTATTTCTAGTCTTGACTGTGAATTATCTTACTTTTGCCTGCCGTCCTCCAAAGTTGTTTGTTATTCTCCGCTTCTAAATTACCAGGTATGCATGAAGTCGGAAGTCCTGTGATCAACAGAATTGGTTTAGTCTTCGGAATTTTTGATTTTTTTCTTCTTTGTGTAGATGCAAAAAGATGCATGATATTTCACAAAATACTAATGTCCCGACGTATTATGCAGGCACGGGCTTCGGTGGTTAGCACAGCTATTACCACCAAGGTAATGATAGGATGGGAGTACAGAAACGATTACTTCTCTCTGATTTTGGATGTTATGCATGCATGAGGAATGTACATTCTAGGTCTGTATGTGCGCATTAATTGATGTAGTTGTGGCCCACTGGTGTACTAACTGCGACTAAAGATATATGCTTAGTCTTATCACTAGAAGGAATACCCATAAAGTTTTTTTCCCGTTTTCAAGGCGTGATAGAGAGAGAGAGAGAGAGGGGGGGGGGGCAGACGGGGAGGGACACAGACAGACAGACAGACAGAGAACGAGAAAGGAAGTGAAAATGTATTTGCTCACTATCACAGCGTATATGCGTTGATTTTTCCACGAATCTAACAATTTCAGTCTTCAATTTCATGGTCACACTCCTTAGATACTCCTTAGTCACTCTCCCCTTTCCAAATTCTGTTCTTCTTTCGATGTACATAATACCAAGTAGTTAAGTTCATACTCTTTTTCATGTCATTGTTTTGTATTCTTATAGATAAGCATCATATTTTACTGCCTGCTTTTTTATCTGTATGTGCACAGGGCGCCGTTGTAAAGAAGTTATCAAACTGAATGTGTCTACCCTGTATTTTTTCTTTAAAGAAAATATTAATAAATGATAAATGTATGAATAGATGATAAATGTTGTTTACTGACGTTAGGCAATGTAGTCTTATAGCATATACTGTAGTGCCATAAATAGTGCAATATTCCAACAGATTTTCACATAATAGCTATGAATATTATAAAGTGTATTATATGGAATATAGTCTTATAACAGTGTGAATCTATTTTCTCGTACATGGTGGCGTTTAAATCCAATCAGGCGGCAAATGTGAAACATAATTAATGAGTGAGTAATAGAGTAAGCAAGTAAGTAATTATAGCATCAGAGCAAAGACAATCACAGAATCGTCAAATTGCGCATCGTCTTAGTGCTTGGGCGATGCAGTTTTCCCCTCCCGAGGCATAATTACACTTGTGGCCTCTCACAAAAACCCTTTCTGTGTATTGACCTGGTATTTTATGAAAAGATGCATGTCCGAAGCTAGTAAACGTTCCTAATGATTAAAAAAAAATGCGCATCGTCTTAGTGCTTGAGCGATGCAGTTTTCCCCTCTCAAGGCATAATTATACAAGAACTTTTATTCGGCTTACTTTTAAAATCCTTCCTGTGTATTTACCTGGTATTTTATATATAAAAAGTTGCATGTCCGAAGCTAGTTAACGTTCCCTATGATAAAAAAATTAAAAGTAATAAAAAGAAAAGAAAAAAAAGAGGTGATTAGTTAATCTCTCTCGTTACTTGTCGTAAAACAGTTTAGGAACAACCTAAATTCTTTTGATGAGTAGGCTTATTCTTATGTTGAATTCACACCGCTTTAAAGAGTTTTGTTTTGATAACAGCAACACGGTCAATATATCATTTCCTATATGAGTACGAAAGGACTCCTTGTCGAATGCATGTGTGCTGATGCAGTTACGTAAATTTTGGGCAAACTAACAACTGAATTCAGTTTAATCCTATGACGCAATACCAGTAAACAAGATGGCAGCCGTCGACACTGATAGCTAGTGACAGGAGGTGAGAACGTATACAGTGTTTGCGTCATATTCAAGTCACAGGTATACAGAGAAACAAGTTTCATAATTTTTATGTCAGTGTCCGCTATATGACATGATTTTATCTTACAAACGGATGTTTTTATTTGCCTTAAGGAAAACAACTACACTCAGCTAATAAAAAAACAGTACAAAAACTAACCTGCACGTTAATGTCGTATTTTGGCATATTAAACTTGAGAGGGAATGTCGAGTAGTTATTAGTAGTAGCTCATCTAAACATTTTTTTTTTCCGGGACCTATGTAATTCTTTCTTCTAAACTGCGTGGGACCACAATGTACGTTTAAGGCCAATGGTATTTTCAAGCAGGTCTAACATTTAAGGGGTCCAAAAATGATGATACTCTCTTCAGTTTTTATTTTTTTTCTCCGAAATGGCATTGATCTAAGACAAACCAATATCCCTGCTTATTGCTTGCTTTCATCTGCGCTGATACTCCTTCCAGGTAATTTCCCCCTTTAACCTGTCATATCCGAAAGCCCAAACCACCACGTGCAATGGCGATGGAGCATTTTGGGTAATGAACCAGAGATGGTTAATTATAGACTTTGCAATGGCTCATATAGTCATCCATGCATGGTATACGCCCATGTCTCTCGCTTTCCAAAAGCATTAACAAATCATCCGGACAGACAACAGATCAACCTGTATGACAGGAGCTCACACCAATTCGTATCTCTCTTACTGCGAATAGATAATTACTGCGCTCGCTACACCACCAACTCTAAGTGAGCAATGTACTGACGACCCCCCCCCCCTTAAGTACATTTGCGTTTTTCATTCACATTTTTTTAATACAGTTCTCATTATCATCATTCCAATATCATGTACGTTAACATTATGGTTTTTGTCTATTGTCAACTAATTGTTTCTTACCACGACTGACATTCAATGTCGTTGTCATCATCATCATTATCATTATCGCCATCATCATTATATACATGCTTTCAATACCTTTATCATTTCTAATGTCACTTTGCAGTCAACCAATGTTTACTCAAGATAATTTGTAATTCTCTAATATTGTATTCTGTCTAAGAGAAGTGAAAATAAATAGAACTGAATAATCATTTCCAAGACAATCGTACATCTGTTATCATAAGCTTGCCAAAGATGATGATGACATTTATAATGATATAGTAATGACAATGCAAATTATGATTCGATCATTCGATTCTTCATTATAGATGATAATCAATATAATTGACATGATTAGTAGCAGTAGCCATGATAAAAAGTCATGGGCATACATACTTGGGCGCAGGATTCGAACCTACAACCTCTGACTTGATCACTGGACAGACGTTTTATCCACTAGGCCACCGAGCATATGTCCGACAGCCAGCGCTTGTTCTAATCCTTCATGCAGCGGGTACTGCGTGTTTATTACAAATTTATAAAATTCTTGCGTCGAGATGTTTCTATTGCAACTGATTTACGCATTGCCCTACATCGACGTAAATATGCACCTAATCAATGTAACTTTACTGTGGTCGACAAATGCTGAAAGAAAAATAACCTTCCGTCTTTGTAGCAGCGTCTTGCATCGATACAGCGCAGGAGCACCGTAGAGAAATGAAATCATATTTGGTTTTCCATAATCTGTACAACGATTAAGCCTCTCCAAAAGCAGTTTTGTTGTTGAAAATCAGGCATGCACAGCTTTGAAACCCAGGTACATAACACAGAGATTATCTTAGATTAAAGTGCATAAGATGTTGAGAAGAGGTGCGTAAACTGATCATCATAGTCCCAAGCCCATTGTATTCATTCTTCGCCAAAATTTGCATAACCTTTAACAGTGTTTAACCTCATGAAATCCTGTCTGGCGCAATAATCAACATACTACAAGTTTTCTGCTGTTTTTCGTGCAAAGGTTAAATCATGAAGTATGTATAACATGAATGTGCAGACTCTAAGTGTACAATGAATAAATCATCCGCGTATTGTCCACGACAATTTGCAGAGGAGAAGAATTCAATGTCGTATAATGCATCCTTTTTTGGGGGGGGGGGTCGTTTTGTTTCGAGGCTCGTTTGGGATGGCTGGCGCACATAAAGAGAAGATGTCTTAAGTGGTTTTTGACATCCCACAAGTGATAGCATGCTCTTTTTATCTATGGCTGGCCTTTTCAAGGGCGAAAATCTGCAGTCTCCCTTGTCGCAATGCCGAGCCTGTGCCAACGTGATGAGGCATGAAGAATGGAAGCTTTTGTACCTGTCTCTGTAAAAGTGGGAATGACGTTGTAATGGAAACTAAATACATGTTCAAGTGTTCAGTATAATAATTGTGATGTCCCATATAGTTCATATATAAATCTTGTCAACAAGTTAGAGTCAACGTGGGGAAAAATATTAAAAAAAAACAATTTCCTATAACGATAAACTTCATAAAATACAAGGATATCAAGTAGCTAAAGAAGAAGACAGAACAAAAGATGAAAAAAAAATAAAAAACGTGAACATTTTCATTCCTGTGGAGATGTACTCGAGTCAACCACTCCCATCGTTGCATCAACAGAAGCTGGTGTTTGCGATCGGATCATTAATTTCCTATTTGTCAAGCACCTGCGCAAATAGTTGACCATTATCAGCAGAGTGTGCCAGTGAGTTGAACTTCGCTTTAAAAATGATGTATTTGTGGATGTTGGTTTTGTTGTTGCTGTAGTTCAAGGTACATTAAGATCATGAATTATGGTTCATGAATACATATAATCAAACATTAATTGTCACTCATTCCATGTGTAACCAAGGAGGAATTCGACTTGGTGTAACCAACTGCAATTAAAACTTTTGCGCTTGAGTCTTGGAGGTAACAAAAAATATATCCTCTCCTTTATAAGATACACATCCTCGCACACATATATATCATATAATTCTATGAATATATCTTAATGCCCGGGTATAAGACCATTAGTGTCAGTGGTTGACGATGTAAGACAAGAGCTTGGCATCTCCAGCTAGCAATTTAGGAATGACAAACGTTGCCAGAATTCCAGAGATGACGTGTCTCCAAGGTAATGTCGCATAAATCATGCAGAAAAATTCTTTTACAATTACATTGGGCTCGTCGATGCCCTTGGAGCAAGGGCAACCAGAGAATGCCGCGGTAATGTCTCTGGTAATAACAATCACATTGGCGAGCTACAATGATACGCCATACGGAGCGGAGACGAATGGGCTTCGGATGGAAGGGCCTGTTCGCCAATTCGATTACTGCAGTCGCGATGGCGTACGCAGCCCAGCACAAAACCACGAGATTATTTCATCTGATGCCATAATAGGCACAGAGAAGTGGAGAAGGAGAGAAGATCTGTAAGTTGTGGGGGTGGTAGAGATGAGGAGGGGGGTGGGTAGGGGTGGAGGATAGTGATGCACCAAATCATTATGTGTGCACCAACGCAATTAAAAACCACTGCCTCCTCGTTAACTACAAGTACACGTTTCCCGTCATTGCAGAGCTATTATTGCCTCGTGCATTCTCTTGACTTTTGTGGCGTTGTAAAGTTCGCAGTGTGTGCTTCTGCGTCGATCGGCATAGGCTACATGAAAAATAACGAAAAAAAAAAACCCACATCACGAATTTTATTAGAGCGCAGCACAAGCTATAATGATCTATTTTGGGTCTCGATGCTTTCTAATCTCCGTAAAACATTGTACATCATCGTAGTTGATGTTATTGCTGTTGCTTCTTAATCGTCGCTTTATCATATATATTTTTTTTTACGGCGTCATTCTCCTATAAGCTTGCCTAGTCTATTTTACAACCACTGTAAACAAATTGCTCCATAATGCCCCTGACCAAAAAAAAAAAAAAGAAAAAAAGAAAAGAAAGAAAATAAAGAACTTTTTTATTTCCCATGCTACTTCGTTTTAGACAGGCACCGAGACGTATACACAGATAGACTCGTAGGTAGACACACATTCACGCACATATTTACTTATAATCATAGAGAGCTGAACTTGGATTGCTGTTTCGCTTTAGAAAACTATTGCATTTATAGTATTATGAGAGGAAAACGACCTGAAAACCCTATTATCATAAAGGACATAATATGTCATCATACTTATCAACTTGTTTCCTTGGGCCTTTCTGAAATGAAAGTGTTCCGGGTCATTGCAACAGCTCAGCAAACGATACTGCAATTCCTACCTCTTTTTGGATACATTTCCTGTCATTATAAACTGTGCACCGAATCATCTCCGCTCTTCTTGCATTCTTCATACATATCATCTTCCCTTGCAGCTAAAGCTGCCATTTCACATGCGCCTGGCGAATTTATATCAAAGTCCCATGCTGCTCCTTTGTGGAGAGCAAGAGAGGGGGGAAAAAGACAGAGAAAGGAGGGAGGAGAGATACGAGAAGGGAGAGGGAGAGAAAAATCCATATTTTCTTACCAAGAATTTGCTGTTGCAGTGCAATGCGTGGATTCTCTTGATTCTTGACATTGTACCACAAATAAATGTCCTGTCAATCTTTTCCCACTAATGACACCAGTCTTATATTAAAGGGATCGTATAGTTTTCGTTGAGACCTCATTTCAGGTTTCTAACATTTTTTGGTGAGATAATGGGAAACCTCTTATGGAATATGAAAGAGCATGTATGATGTAATTCCATTAGGAATTCAACGTTTATTTCATGAAAATTGGTTTTGAAATGGCTGAGATATCCAAAACAGAGCGATTCTAATAAGTGTGGGACCCACACTTTATTACGGTCGCTTTGTTTTACTTTGTTTTTGGATGTTTTAGTCATTCCAAACCCAATTTTCATCAAATAAACTTTTTATTCCTCTTAAAATGGTATGCTCTTTACTATTTTATAAGTGTTTTCTTGGTATCTCGCAAAAAGTTAAAAGTCCAATTCTCGTCTCCACCAATACTGTACCATCCCTTTAAGCTTTGTAAGGCCTATTTCATCACCAGCATTATCTGAGGTACACAAAAGACGTACTTCGACCCTGTTACTACGTATAGGTGGTGGAATGAAAATGTTTAAAATCACACAACGCAACCTAACAATCCAATGCAAAAGAGTAAAACTGTCGACCGTATATTCAAAGATGGCTGCAGTCGAGCAGTTATTAGCCAGCCTGTTGCCGGGATACCTGTGGTAACCGTTGCGTTCCAAAGCTTGAAAGAGTTTGGTTTGTCAGTCCCGTCGTAGATTAATAGTGTTTTGTTGGCTTACCCATTTTTTTTATTTCTTTATTTTTTTTTGCATAAAGGAGACTTGATGTGCATGAGGTGACAAGTATAAGAGCAAAAGCGCTCGTATATCATATCCAGTCCTCATGAGTACATAACAACTATAGTGTTTTAATGCGTGGTTTAATCAACGTACCAGTGTTCAAGAAATGTTCGGAAAAAAATCTCGAGACTGAACCCTCGAAAGTCATGAGTTTTCTTTTCTTCTTCTTCATATTTCATTTTTTTAGATCAAAGTGTATAGTCTCATTTTCAGTTCTATCGGCAGGGTTCATGACCAAAACGGATTGGTAGCTTACATATTGAATGATGGTGGAAAAGGTTTATATCATTTGACATTTAGTGTTTAATAGTATGTTAATATTATGTTTGGATGCCACAAACAGTGAAAACGCAACACACACACACACACACACACACACACACACACACACAAGCACACACACACAAACGTACACTTTTTGTTTTGTCAATATTTCATTTTTCTTATTTTTATATAAACAATATACAAATTAATTTATGACAAGATAACATAAATTTCATTATAAAACACAAATTCCACATTGTCACTATACGAATGAAAAAGAAAGAATCTTGTATGTAAAAAACACACACACGCGCGCACACACAAACACACACAACACACACACACACACACACACACACACACATACACATGATGAAAATGATCCATTATTGCACTACATGTAGAACACCAATCATCTATTGAGTGTCGAAAGCTAGAGTTGGACCAGATTCTGCAATAACTTATTACGCAATTAGAACCCTGACTGAACCCTGCATGATTTGTAAGCATTGAAAGAAGGAAAGAATACAAGCAAGAAAGAAAGATGGTAAAAGAAATGCAGTAGGGAAGAAAGACAGGAAGAAATCGACATAATGGATGGCTAAGGTTATTCTTGTGCTTTACTATATTTCATCTAAGCTTAAACGGTAGCCAATCTTGGAAGGAAAACTGCTTGAATGTCAACCAGAAGCCGCACTTAGGCGGCTGCAGTAGAGTTTATAACACATCGATGAATTGCCGGCTGCCATTTTCACTGATTATTTACTATTTCGTTATTTCGCCGCTGGAGGGAGTCCTCTCCATATACAGTGACAAATCTGATCTTCAAAATAAGATATTTTGGGTCATTTTCGGAGGTCTGTTAGTGCACGGGCAAATAATATCAGGATTTAATGTGGACTGCTGAAGTCGTATAACTTTACTCACACAAGGGACAAAATCATTCCATCTCTTATTGACGGGTCTCATGAACAGTGATGGGGGCGCTGTGGCATAGTGGATAAGACTCTCGACTCCCGATCGGAGGACCCGAGTTCGAATCCCGCCCAGTGCTGACGTCCTTGGACAAGATGTTTTACCCACCATGTCCCTCTCGACCCAGGTGTATAAACGGGTACCTGGCAACGCTAGCATTGGCTAGGGTGATAATAATGGCAGGGCCCTCTGGTAGAGCAGTGACAACACTGAAGAGGCTACCCTGGGTAAATAAGACCTTATTATTATTATCATCGTTATTGTTATTATTATTGTTATCTCTATCTTCACAAGATATCTCTTGGAGATTAATATCACGTCAAGTTCCATCCTGGAACCTTAGACTTCCAGTACTTTTCTCAGGATTCGTGCCGTCCCCAGCAATGCTGCTTTTTGGAGCGTTTGCACTCGATCTGGCACACCAACGTCGTCCAAGTGCCGACGCAGCTGCTTTGGCGTTGTTCCGAGTGCTCCAACGACAATAGGGATCACCTTCGTTCTCATATTCCACAGGCGGCGAAGCTCTCTGGCAAGGTCTTGGTACTTCTCTATCTTTTCCTTCTCCTTCTCGGCTACTCTGCTGTCTCCCGGTACCGCGACATCGACGATTGTGCACATCTGTCGAGCCCTTTCTACTACGATGATGTCCGGACGCCTGTGCTGGATGACATTGTCAGTTTGTACATCGAAATCCCACAGGATTTTAACTTGATCATTTTCAGAAACTTCCTGTGGTTCGTGCATATACCATTTGCTCTCACATGGTATTTCATGTTTTCTGCAAAGCTCCCAGTGAACGACTTGTGCCAGTTTGTCATGTCGTCTTTTGTACTCCTTTTGCGCCAATTTACTACAGCCACATACGATATGTTGCACTGTCTCGTCTCTTTCTCGGCATATCCTGCATGCGGCATCCACATCTCTCTTCTGTATCTTGGCTTTCAGAGCATTTGTTGACAGTGCTTGCTCTTGGGCAGCGATGATCAGTCCTTCTGTCTCCTTCTTTAGTTCTCCTTTCTTCAACCATAACCATGTGTCATTACTGCTGATGTTCTCCGTCTCTCTGCAAAACTGCCCGTGCAGCTGCTTTTCTCTCCGCCTTGCTGATATTTCTGTTCGTTTCTGGCTTTTGAAAGTAAGTGGATCAATGACGTTTACATTATTTCCACTTTCAACCAGAACGGCTCGAAGGAGTTTTTCCTCACTGCTGTTTATGTAATTGTTGAGGCTGATTTGCTCCATTTCGATGCAATCTGATGCACTCACGAGCCCTCGGCCTCCTTCTTTCCTTGGCAGGTACAACCTGTCGACATCAGCACTCATTTGGTGGGTTTTGTAGATCGAGAGCATCTTTCTTGTCTTCCGATCCATAGCAGCCAGTTCTGCCTTCGTCCATTCGACCACTCCTCCTGTGTATCTCAAAACTGCTACCGCCCAGGTGTTTAGAGCTGTGATCACGTGTCCGCCATTTAAGTGTGATTTTAGTACACTTTTTACACGTGAGAAGTACTCCTTCGTCACAGACACTTTGATAGCATTGTTTGAGACATCATCAGATTCCAACACTCCGAGGCATTTGTAATTCTCTCCTTCCTCCAAACTCTGTAGTATTCTTCCATCAGGGAGTGGTATTCCTGCACTCTTCACTTGTCTCCCTCTCTTCATAACCAGGGTAGCGCACTTGTTGATGCCGAAGTCCATGCCGATGTCTTTGCTGACCAGACGAACCGTTTGAACTAGCTTGTCGCACTGCTTCTCGTTATTATTATTATTATTATTATTATTATTATCATTATTATTACTACAAGGCGAGTTGTGTAGTCACAGGACTCGATGCTGGTGGAATGTAAACTGATCATGGATTATGGAAAAAAAAAAGCGGTCAGCTGCTAATTTCGTGAATGCTTTACCTTCATATACTGTTTCAGTTGCCTCAGTGTGGCATATACGATGTTTGCCTGCTAAGTTGTATTTCGTTCTACTTACGTAATTTCTGAATCTATATTCATCAACTCCGCTAGGAGTGGAAGTTTCTTTCAATAATTGCTCATTGATGATTCTCCTATAAATCATATTGGTAAAATGAGTAACATAACATCAACAGAAAAACAGGCAGAATGTGTATATTATGTGTGTGTGAACGAGAGAGAAAGAGAGAGGGAGACAGCACGCAGTGAGCATGTTTTATGTTACAATTTTTCTGAAGCTTTGCTGAATCGCGAAGCTGTCAATACCTACAAATGCATCACTTTGATGCAGCCTTAATGAGCACGCATGATCTTCAGTGCTAGGAAAATCCCAGTGTCATCGCTTCGATTTCCACCAACAGCAGGAACGTGAAATGCAACAACAAAAACAAAATGCCTCCACCACCACCACCACTATACACCACGAATGATAACAAGAACACTTCATTTTTATACCATTAATTTCCCCGTCCCCCAGGACAAAATCCTTAATTTCATCAAGATTACCTTCTTTTCTTTTCTGTTCGTATTTTCACCGAAGGACATGCCATTCATAGCAAAGATTTATAATATTAGTGATTCTAAGTAGAAGAATAGTATAATAGCCTAATGCAGATTAGACGAAGCGCGTGAAAGACGAGATGATATTAATCTTGGCATAGCAAGGACCTGTAAGTCTATTTTCCGATGTCATCGTCAACATACATCTACACATGGATGTATGTAAATAGATCGATAGATTCTTTTCTTCTTCTTCTTCTTCTTCTTGTTATTACTATTATTATTATTGTTATTATTATAATTATCATCATTGTTATTATTATTATTTTCACTATCATTATCGTTATTACTATTTATTACTTGTGACTTCTTTTCAGATTAAAAAAATGCTTGATTGATAAAATTTTTATCTGTAGAAGTCTAAAGTAATTAGGCTATTGTACGGAAGTGTCAGTTACAAAATGTCCATTCTGTGGATGCAACAGATGAAAAAACAAACAAACAAACAAACCTATAAACTATGTGTGACAAAAATGATACCGTTTGGATAGTGCGGTCCATTCATGCGTAGAGGACAGTTATCTAATATCAATATCAAAATCATGTGCCGCCAACTTCGCGAAAATATTGCGCCATGCAGCATCTTGTGTAGGTTCTGAAAGACTTTGGGATCGACCCTCTTAAAGTGGCCTCAAGATATATCACTTTTGACTTTTGTTTATTCTTTTAGAATCTGGTAAGGAAATGGTCCTACAAAATATCAGCCAGATTTTGTTTTGTTCTTTTTTTTTACTACTGGTTTAGTTTGATTTTTACGTTTGTAAGGACATACAGGAAGAAAATTATCTATAAGTATCGCATTCAGTTCAGTTCAATTCAATTCAATTCAAATTCAAATTCATCTTGTGAAGATCCTGAAAGACTTGGGATCGATCCTCTTAAAGTAGCCTGAAGATATGTCACTTTTGACCTTTGTCTATTCTTTTAGCATCTGGTAAGGAAATGGTCCTACAAAATATTGCATAAACCTGATTCGTTTATATCAGCATGATCATGATGATTAGACATTATGCGTACGGTTGTCGAACTAAATGTAAGAAGTGTATGAATAGTACTGCACATTTTACAGGTCAATTCATATTATGATGATAATTGTCCATATAAAAACCATATCCATACCAAGATAACTTCTTTCATCACTAAACTTCTTCGTCACCTTTCTTCCTTCTTTCTCCATCCTTTCTTTCTCTTCCTTTATCCTCCTCCTTATCATCCTCTTTCTTCTGGTTATCTTTTCACTAAATATTTATTTTTGTCTATTTGTTTTGTGTTATAAATCGTACAAGCTTACATCAGTGTTCATTTCATTTTTGTAAAATTAAAAAAAAAGAAGCAAAATGTAAGACTTAGGAAAGAATCCGTCTTCAAAGAAAGGATCCAATCGCTGTCAAGGACTTATAAGGACCCCTTGTATATACCATTCCTCAGGGAGTTTGTATTTTGCCCCTCATTCCAACGAGCCTGAAGGGTACTCCTTGCTCATTCCAAGGAGCTTCTCATTCTAATAACTGCCTGTGTAAACAGAATCTCGGGCTCACCCACGATATTCATTGGCGATCATGACGTGTGTCTGTGTCTGCGACTGTCCGTCAATGGGAATAAGTCTGGATAAGCACCGTGTAAGTTCTTGGGTGACCCCAGAGAGGAATGACCTGCATTATTATGGGTGGGGTGGTGGGAGATGAGAGGGGTGAAGAGGGAGAGGGAGAGGGAGAGAGAGAGAGAGGGGGGGGGGGAGAGTGAAAGTGAAAGGGTAATAGCCAGAAAGGGAGAGAAGGAGTAATGAATGGGAGACATTTTAAATTGACCCGCGCGTTTAGAGCTGATTCTCAATACTACGCTCGCCACACGACCGAAATATAATTAATTCCGTTGGTTACTGTTCATTCTTGTGCAGATTCGGTGCAGTAAAGGTCTCATTTGTGCAGTATTTGAATACGTTTCGATCCCAAGGAAGATCATACATCAAACGTTGGATTGAATTAGAGCCAAGACCCAAGAATAACCCTGTACTTTTCGGTAAGAGAGCTATTCCGTGCGACCCAGGGATAAAGATATCGACTTTCTTTCGGTTTATTTATTAAGCGCAAAAGGTCATACTGGGATACTCTGATGGTATTGAAGTGCGTATTTTGTGCACATAAAACTTGAAACATCACGTGTATGTCATTGCGTTCACGGCGATATCCCTCAACTGCAAATAGATGAGGGGAAATATCTCCGTTATGAAACAAAGACACGAGAGATTGAGATCGTAGACGTAGACGTAGATGCAATACCTATAACGAATGTTTCCCTGTTGCTTATGTGCTACACGATTTGTGAAATTTCTTGCATCCATGGCGACACTAATGTCGCAAATTTCATTGGTTCATTTTGATATTGTTTCGTTGTATCCTCTTGAGAGAAGAGGGAGTGGTTGATCCCTAGATGATCGATGTGAATGGCCAAACAGGCATGAATTCTCTCTCTCCACACACACACACACACACACACACACACACACATATATGTATATATATATATATATATATATATATATATACTTATATATATACAACTGATTAAAACACACACACACACATACACACACACATACACACACACACACTCGCAGATACCATATTCAAAGGCATTGCCAGTTTTGGTGCGAAGAGAAAAGATATCGGTTTGGTTTTTTTTTTTTAACCAGAACTCTTGACGTAACTATCGAAGAGAAAACAACATCCTCAGACATGTCAAAATAATGTTTGATTTTTGTTTTTGCTTTTTAAGGATGCATGGAAATATGCAACCAGTAACAACACGACCAGGAAGAAAACACGATATCTTGCCTAGAGGGAAAAGAGAGGAAAATCAAGCGAAGATACATGTTTTGTTTCTAGCGCTGATTTTTCCCAAATCTCCCTCAGTTCTGCAATCATCATATGAGAGCGTTGATTGCAAAGGATTAAAACTGGCGACGGAGAAACTGAATGGTTGAAAAAGCGGATATGAAAGCAAAAGGGAGAAAAAAAAAGATATACGTTTTAATCTAGTAGAACTGTTTTAGAATTTAATGTTCTGTCCTTGTCGTTACCTTGCAGATATAATTTCTCCCAGAGTTATTTCGATATCATGCCATAAAAAAAGGAACTGTATAAACGACATGATCACCCAAGATGACCGGCTGACGTAAAAAGAGGTCACATCAATCGGATTATCCTGAAGAAGTCGCGGGTAGACACAGCGGGGCACCTGTCTCTGAGACCAGACGTTTCCTGGTCCCTTGGTCCGCTTTTTGGGCGGGTGAGAGTGGATGCATGAACAACGGCACCCCATCACGGCGTCTGGCCAGCCCAGACCGCCGGGCCAGCCCACCATTGTCGTCCTCGGGCGAGCAGCTGGACGTGGAGATCCAACCCGTCCACCTCCACCAACAAACCAACCCACAACGCCATCAGCAACCACAGCAGCAGCAACAGCACCTACGCACGGAAGAGGAGATCGACGATGACCAGCGATCCAGGGCCTCGCTCTACGACCTCGTCAGATCACCAGACGACCTTGATGAGGATTCCGCCCGCATCCTGAGGGATGAGTGTGAAAAGGTAAGACAGCCTAATAGCCTCCTACTCCTATCATTCCTAGGAAAGCTTTAATCCAAATTGCAAACAATCTCATGTAAAAGCTTCAGCGCTGACAATTTTATTCAATTTCCAGTTCAATTCAATTCAAGTCAATGAAGTTCATTTTATACTTTATTTCCGTCCAACAAACGGTAACATTTATCACATTGTGTACATTTGAGAAATTAGATGTTCGTACAATTTGTCAGAAGTACAAGTCATTTAAAATGCATGAAATCGCTTCGATGGAGATGTACTGGTAATAAAAGGTGGCGGAGAAAATTGTGAATCTAAATCTGAGGAGCTAGTGGTGTAACTAACGATATACAAGTCATCTCTTGTATATATAGTAATGCTATAAGTGATGGAAAAAAACTGCGTCAGCTGCTGTTTGAAATATTGTATTAAGTGTACGTTTAACGAGCTTGCAATCATCGGACGAGTTGTTGATATAGGTGTGTCGTGAATGTCAAACAAAAACGATGGCTCTTTGCACAATCTCCATCGCAGACTGCTTGCAAGAGCTACTTTGTCTGTAGTCCGATGAAATAACATTCATTGAACGTCAGAGGAAAACTGGTTTTGAAATGGCTAAGATATCCAAAGAAAGCGACACTAATAAAAGATGGGTCCCACCTTTTATTAGGATCGCTTTGTTTTACTTTGTATTTGGATATCTCAGCCATTTCAAAACCGACTTTCATCAGATAAACTTTGAATTCCTCTTAGAATTGTATGCTCTTTAATGTTTCACAGGTAGTTTTATAATTATCGCGCAAAAAGTTAAAAGCTGAATCTCCATATCAACCAAAACTATATCATTCCTATGACAGCTGAAAGTGAATTGAAAACATGCTTCCCTCGTTAAATAAGAATCTTGTATGACTGAAAGAAATATCAGACTGAATTAACTCCTTCCGTACCGGGAACACGATGGCTTCTCTGAAAGGTCTTTAAGAATCTCTTCGAGAACAGACTAAGCCAACGGATATCTGCTCAGACCTGACCTGTTCAAAACAAAATTATAGTGTATGTTCAATTTAGGCGTCAATAAAATTTTACTTTGAATTCATTAGATAGTAACGATAGATAAAAAATAATGATAATGAAAAACAATGAACTTGATACTAAGTATTACAGAGACATTCTTCACTCGATGCTGTTTGTTTATTCATTTGCTTTTTATTCGCCTAATGTATTCGGCTATCATGATGTCGCAATGATCATTGTGAGAATTTTTGAAATCTGTCAATGTAGAAATACGAAAAACTGGAATTATGGAAAATTAGATTGATTTGGTGGTGCATAGTTTTCGTTGGTTTTGTCGTTGCAATTTCGTCATCGTTAGGTTTAATACTGTTAAAATAACTTGCCGGCACATATAACAGGTGTGATCTAGCAAATTCAGTCCAAGGTATCAACCAGGTATACAGAAGAAGCCGAAGCTCTACGGAATAAACAGATAAATAAAGTAAAAAAATAACCGGAAACAACGCAGCAAAGTATGCTCTTGAAATATCTGTTAACTATGAAACAGAAACATGAACTGAGCCATTTATATTTAGCACCAACACGAACCATACTGCCTATAAATTATCATATTGATGGCACACCAAAAAACAGGACCTTGGGGCACTATCAAGGCACCAAAATAGTAGCAGGCCTTGATTAAAATTAAAAGAAAAGGCGAGCGGAAAGAGAAAGAAAAAAGGGGAGAAGATGGGAGGAGGGAGGAGGATAAAGAGAGGGAGAGAGAGAAGGAGATGGGGAGTGGAGATGGAGAGGGAGAGGCGGGAATCGAAGATTAATTACTGGTTTGTTCACCGATACGAAGCTGTTAGATCCAGGTGTTGGGTAAGAACGGTTTGGGGGCACTCAATGTGTGAGAACGTGATGTTTACAGCTCGTGTAAAAAGACTTTCTATGACAAGACCAGCTGCCGTCAAAAGGTGTAATTAAGGACAAAAAGGTATTGAAGGCAAGCACTATACAATCATGTTAATGCACTGGGAAATGTGGGAGTCTGTTGCTCTTTACGCACATGACAGATACACAGACGCCAATTTATTATGCATGTAAGTATTGATAGGATAGACGGACAGTGTTAGATATTTTGGGTTGCACATGCCAAGAATGATTAATTTGTGCACGAGAGTACTCGTCTCAGTAAGCAATGTCATAGATGAATATATGTTATTACTACAACAAATGACCCATTCTGTACCATGAAATATCCCTGACTAAATGCATGCTAAAATGCATGTAGCCTTCGTACAAGTCCTTCTCACCTTGACTCTATAGAATCGCATTGCTCTGGACTGCGTATATCGTGAATTTAAGTACAGTATTGTGTAAAATGCATTCGAGACCTTGTAGTGTACTGATTTTATGAGAATGTAAGTCAAATGCCATTAACGCTTCCTGCAATCTCTGGGTTTTGTAAAAAGGTGAAACAATGTGTGTATGCCGAGTTAAATTCAACTTTCAAGCACTGATTCCGACTTTATAGACGTATCAACATTCAATGTCGCAATGCTTTGACGAAAAGCAAAATACTCACTGTTTATTAACAGTCCCATCGGTCCCTCTCCCTGTCTGCATATTTTCTTAAAATACTTTCAGGGAGTCAGTCATGCACGGTTCCACCCAAAAATCACCAACCTGGAAGCTATCGGACTTTCCATTTATACATTGTTGACAAGACAGACTGGTTTAGCCTATACATGGCAGTCAATTTTGACAGCGAATTGTAGCCGCAAGTTTTCCCACAAATTTCATCTTTATTGTCTTTCGGCACCGATGCCTCTGCCTTCATGTTGGAGTGCAATTTTGGTTCACTCGTCATTCCGTATGGTTAGATGGACACTTTTCCCCCTTCATTAATGTGTCCTTCCTTTTCTTTTCTTTTTTTTTTTTGCGCGGGAAACAATTGCACGGTTGCACAGTGAATGGCCACATGCAGTTGTAATTTCACGCCACGGTGCTATTGCTCGCAGTCGGCTAGCTTGCAGTTCGCGGATGTAGGGCGGGTGGGCCTCTGGATCGCAATCTGTGTGGAGCGGCTTGGCTTGAAAGAACGGTAAAATGATGCACAGTAGGCCTACAGACCACCAGGCGTGTTCCTTTGGATAGACATTTTGTAGGGCCTCGCTTTAAGTAGGGTATGCCAAAGTGATATATGACATCACTTACGTTGTGCCCTTAAATCATTTCTTACCGCTCCTTCTCCACACACACACACACACACACACACACCACACCACAAACGTACACTACCAGTTACGCAAGCAAAACAATAATGAACACAAATGTGTATTGTCTACGTTTCAATGTGTATGCATAATACATGTATAGGCCTATATATCCGTCGCGATGTCTCCTCTTGGACCAAAAACAATGGAAAGCATACCAAAAAGTAAGTATATACGGTAATAACGCAAATAATATTGATGTTCTCTTCTGTATTGTATGTGCCTACTATCATGTTTTCGATACATACATCCATACATGTAATACATAGACAATATATATTATGCCTTGAGAGTTAAAAAAAAAAGAGAGCAAAAAATGAAAAGTGCAACAGTTGAAATAGAACGAGTCCTGTAGATAAAAAACAGAAAATACGGCAATGACTCGAGAGATATTTGAGAGAGCCATTAAAATCATGAGGAAAAATGGGGGGGGGGGGGGACAAAAAAGTAGAAGGACTGTAGAGTACAGTGACACACAAAGTGAGAACGGATGAATCTCATGCGCATAGTTCTGCAAAGACAAGGATGTGGATAAAATGGCGGAAGAGCTCTCCTGTCAGCGTCAGTCTGCTTCATACTTTTTGCTTCCGGGGATGAAATGTTTATTATGCGAGTCAGAGACAGAAAGAGAGACAGACAAACAGACAGACAGAGAGTAAAGACATCCTCACCCCCCCCCCCCCCCATCCACTCCTCCTCCTCTCGTTCTCATTCTGTGATATATGAGTAGAAGGGAAGCAGCTTGCCTTCACCTCACCTTGCCCGACAGCTGATTAAAAAAAGAAGAAGAAATGATATGAAAGCAGAGCACCGAAACGCGTTGGTTAAAATATACGATGGTTGCTTCGAATTTCAAAGGGGCTAGTGTTGCATGAGGACGCGACCTCTGCATACCCAGCGCGCCATTTAATATGGCGTCAGCGCCACGTATTAATAGCACCCAGTCGTAAGTTGAGCCGGAGTCATGTTGGGAGGATTGTGCCACTGCTGGTGGGAAGGGGGAGGAGGAGAGTGGGGTCTGTGTCATGACGAATGAAGGGGATGAGGAAGAAGATAAGGAGATAAGGATGGCAGTTTTATCAATGCTTTCATTCTGACTTGGCCGCCTTCCTTAAAAAAAACAAAACAACATATTACCAGAATACACGACAGAACGTCTCAGCACGGGATGGCGTACCGATCCGTCAACAGAGTGATCAATAGGAAAATGTCCGGGGAAATCCTAATAACAGTGCAACAATTTCATTGCCTTAACGTGGTGGCGCAGAGGGGCAAAGAAACCGACACACGTCATGTTCAAATGCAATGGGGGAAGGCAGGTAGTATACATCGTACCACTATATGGAAGTGCTGCTATGTTCATATCTACGGGAGAAGTGACTAGTGACATTCTTGGCGTGCGGTTCCACTTACCAAGGGTGGTATTCATGATGCGCTCGTGGCGTTATAATGCTTGAGAAGAGGACGTACCGGTGTGCTTCTATCGTGTTAATGCGCTGAGTTTCACGCATAATTATGATTTGCTAAAAAAAAAAACCGAGCTCAATTTAAACCAATCATGCAGGCGGTATTTACAATATATGGCGCGCGATACTGCCACGGAAGCCCATGTTGAATTGCATCGCTAATAAACGTGCAACAAATTAAATTATTTCCTGCATTTTTATTATCTTACATGATGCTGGAAAATCTTGTGAAAGACAGAAATTTCGCATGTGACATCATTATCATTATCATGCCAAAAGGTGCTAGTTACAGAAAGGGAGAATTGGAGATCTAACAGATGTCGCCTCTTGTGTTTGAATTAAAAAAAAATGTATATATATATATATATATATATATATATATTAATATGTATAATATACCCTGATCTTTTTTTTTTTTTACTTCTGACACGTCACAATAATGTCCTTCATCTCGGACACCGTCAGTACTTTGGATTTCTATCATAATATCATTCCTTTGACAATATCTTCAACTCTCATCTTTCACCCGGAACCGATTTTTATCTCATCACAGTGAACTGATCGTTCTGCATGATATAAAAATGCGCTTGAAACTGAACTAGAAAAGAGTAATTCTATTACAGTCTGAGGAAAGGGTGACTATAAATTTTTGTATAACGAAATTATGAACATCACTCCCAAAACGTTCACCATTTATCGTGCGATCGCAATTTGTTGTCTAATAAATAGACTACAAACGGGTCTTGTAACGTAGTTCAAAATTTGATTGGAGTACTGTATTATGTAACCGATAATGATCTGAAAAAGCACTGATGGACAATACTTCCAACTTGAAATTGATTTATTCCTAATTCCATTTCCAAAAGAAGTTTGTAACTGTGCAACTCACCAGTACTCGCTATTGTGGTTGGTAAAAAACAAAAACAAAATAAAACAAAATATTATTTTACAATGTTTGTAAAATAAGAATAATACCTCGTTTTGATTTATGTAAAGATAGTATAAGGGAATATTATGATAAAGAAAAAATTATTGCAAGAAATAATCATAAGTTGCAATTGTTTCAGAAAAAAATGGTGTCTGTTTAGATACCTGTTTTCTTGATATGTATTATGTGATGGTCTGAGTCACGGTATTTTATTGGGTTTTTTTCAAAGTATTTTATTTGAAATTTTATGATGTTATCTGAAACATTATGATGTATTATGTGTTCAGATTAATATATGTTTGATGTAGAATAATAAATATCCCAGTGGGGACAAAATACAAAAGAAAACGAACAGTCATAACAAAAAGAAAATTTTTCGATAGCATATAACCTGGTGCGAATTCTCTCCGACGCGCACGTCTTTTTATATTGATTTTGATTTGATTTGATTTGATTTATGAATTTCTTTTTCATGCATTAATGAAATACAAATTCAATTGAACGTACTAACCGAGCACAGTATAATTTAAATCTGACAGTTAAAACAGATAATGATTAATTCAAATATCCAACATTTTTTTTTCTAACACAAAGCAAAATGAAAACAAAGAGGCATTGTTTTAAAACATAGGATCCCGTATATCTGTCGCTCAAAGACAAATTAAGCAACTCTGGATGTAACAGAAATACAGGAGACCATCATCATAAGCAAACGCTTGACGAGGACAATGACATCAGAAATTGATTGTCTAAACTATACGACAAGAGTTTTGACAAGAGCTTTCACGGAGTGATTTATGGTGTCTACCTTACACTATGTATTATGTTGAAAGGGTATAATGTCTGGGACCCTAAAGCGAACTCACGCCATTGGTTCTGTATATTCCGTCTAAATTTTTTATCATCATCATTGTTTTCACCATCAGTTGTTACTGATGTTGTTTGAAATGATGTCTTACCTTGTTACTGTTATTATTCTTCTGACTATCTGTTATCGTGGCTAATGGTGGCGGTAGTCTGTTGTCCATAAAGTCCTACAGATAATACGGTAACAGAGAGATTAAAAAAAAACCACTATTGCAAGATATCAATATTTGCTTCATCCATTAGCTACTATAATTACCAGATCAGTAACTGTTATTGCTGCATTTGTCAATACTTCCAAATAACGTATGGCAAACTTTGGGGAAAAATCTATGTGCCTGTCGAATACGTAACGGTAATTACTTGCTTCGGTATAATAGATTGATTATTTCCACGAAAATGGGATTGAATAGTAGCTCACTCCGAAGACTTGATAGATGGTATATAGCTGGTGAGATATCCAGGAAAAGCTTCCTTCCGCTTACACGCAAATTTCCCATATCAGCTGAGAATCTGTTTATGTGGCTGTATGTGGTGTAAAGGGGAGGGGGGGGGGGGCAGGAAGAATAAGAGGTGTTGCATTAGGGAGTCATGAGAAGGAAAAATGGGAAATTTTTCATCGATAATTACATTATGAATTTCACGTCTCATTTCACACGGCCATCAAATGTTGATATCGCTCGCAGCCAATCGAGCATAAATCAGTGTTCGGTGTTCTGCGCATGATATGGTAATAGTCATGTATTTCCTGTCTACATACTCTTAATTTGTTTCAGTATTTTCGAATTTTGTTTGCGTTAGATAATGCTGTGGGTGTGTCGGATAATGTATAGTGACCTGATTCCTTGTCGCTTCTGTTTTGCTGTTGTTGCCAGGTTATTCATCAGAATGACAACATTATACCATAGGACTGAATGATGGCCAGTAAACATTCTTTCCTTCTTTTTCTCTCCTTCGTACCTTAAAGGCCCCTGACACCTAATTCTTCTCTGTGTCCATGGCAACGTCCGCAAAAATGAATAGGCCTTAACATCATAAAATCAAAAATTGTTTGATTGAAATACAGCCTGTTATATGTTTTCAAGGATTTTAATGATTTCATTGTTCATCTTTCTGCACCCTCTAAACTCCACCTTCAAAAGTTTTTCTTGCTTTTCTTCCTGTCCTCAGCTACAAAGTCAGCTGAATTTTATAAACAAAGAATATTTCACGGTAGATGTAACTTGCTATAACCATGTCCATCTAAAAATAGCAAGGCAAGTTTCGTGAAATATGATATTATACCCTCACCCTTTCCTGTCGATTTCTTAATCCTGGAACATTTTCCACATTTCAATGGCCATCATGATATTGAAAGGTTCTGAGATGTAATTCTATGAGACATTCCTTGCTATTACTCTCTAAAAAAAAATTGAGTGAAAATTTTCACTCTAAAAAGAGCGAATGCAAAAAAGAGTGAATTTCGAGTGAAATTGGAGTGAATTTTGAGTGAAAATGCTCATTTTCACTCATTTTGGAGTGACGTCAGGGATCACTCCAAAATCTTCGAGTGATCCCTGACGTCACTCCAAAATGAGTGAAAATGAGCATTTTCACTCAAAATTCACTCCAGTTTCACACGAAATTCACTCTTTCTTGTATTCACTCGTTTTAGAGTGAAAATTTTCACTCAATTTTTTTTAGAGAGTACGAGTTTGTGCATTAGTCAAGTTATAAGGTGCGTGATATTAAACATTGCGCTGTTATTTCACATAATTTTACAGTTGATGGTATTCCGAGAGCAAAGACAAGAAAGTAGTTTTTTTCAGGGATGGAGCTCAGTGGGTGCAGACGTTATGAAACACAATTAAAAAGGCAATGCATATTTTGATCGAAAAATTTCAATATTTGTGATTTGTAGACCTTACCTCACATCAGTAGAAGTCTATAATACGTACTTGATGTCAGGGGGACCTTTAGGCTAGAATGAGAGTCTATTTGCAGTCAAATTGATACGCATCAGAGTAATAAAGAGCTTATACAGCAGGATAACACGTCATTAAAGTCGAGATTTGGACACAATTTTTTGACCTCGATCCTTCCAAACTAGCACAGCTTAACTTTTACAGAAACCCATTTTACACCAACAAGCGTCATGGGTCTTGCGTAATGTTGTTTTCAACGTGAGAGGGAATTAGGTTTGGCTTAATTTAGTTTGATAATTTCCTCCTTTTTTCTATATAAGTACAGAAACAAACAGATACAAAATATGCAAGGAACTAAAATATGCAAATCCATATAGATATTTCGGAGACGATACTGTCTGTATAATGTATAACAAAACTTTTAGTTAAGTATATATCGTGACAATCTACAATCGTACGTAAACGCGAGAAGGAATCTCATTATAAACACAAGAAGGCATTGCCCTGGTTGTCTGTTGTTTTTCTTGTTGTTGTTGTTGTCGTTGTTGTTGTTGTTGTATGATGAATGTCATTCTAGGAAATTCAAACTTGATAGCACCATTTCCATTATCTCAATCTTGTCTTATACTATTCTGCTTTGTAATAAGCTGTATAGAGGCCATCACTATCTTGACGAGAGTGAAACTAAAGAAATACTAACCCAAATTTCTTGAAATTCCCAAATAAAAATATAATCTTATCACAATGAAACTGTTACCTCCAGAATTCTCCATCTAATTCTATAAGTTTTATAACGTGTGTAATACTATTCGTAACCGAAAATTTCTGTTGTAACCAATAAGGTTAACATAATGCTCACTGTCTATACTAATTTACAACATCGTTAGTTATAACACACTCAACCATGCCGTGATATATCAGCTCGGTCGAGTTCATGTGATGTCGGGCGCGTTGTTCTTCACGGTTTATCATTCCAATGCCACTTCTTTTACCTAAATCCTTGACATTTGAGATCAATTTTTTGTTTTCTGAACGTTGGCCCAGAAAGACTAAGAATGATGCTGTGATCCCATACACCATTCAATAATTCGTCTTTCACCATTCATCTGTCATGCGAAAAGAGCTGAGATCATGTATATTTTGTTTTCTTCCTCTTTTCCTTCTTCTTTCTGTGTATGTGGTGTTTTTTTTTTTACAAACAGTGAGCGAGGTGTCTGACGTTGGTGACGTCACATATCTCTGATCTATTTTTTGGGGTAAAAACATCTTTCATTGGGAGAAAACAGTTTTGCTTATACAGACGGATTGGCAATCTGTTTTTTTTTTTTTCGTTTTTTTTTTTTCATAGCAACAATGAAATATGTAAAGGCGTCATAGTTTGAACACTCGACCAAACAAAGCACGAGCATTCCCCTCTCTTTTTTCTTCCCTTCTATGGCCTGAGCCTCCCTACCTACTCCGTTACCCCCTACACACACACACACACACACACACACACACACACACACACACACACACACACACACTAAAAAGTTCCACCGCCCCATGTAAATTATGGACTTAAAGCGACTGGAAATGAAGACTCGCAGCCAGGCGTTTTGACCAACGTGTTTACCACACTCACACGGTGGCGCCCGAGTGACGGCTATACGTGAAATTAGAGACAATATTCTTGTACCTGCACGTCAGTGGTCGTAAGACACTTTCCGCACTACTTCTGCGGAGATGGGGGGAAATCCAAGACCTACCTTCCAAATGTCACTCCTTGCGGTCGGATGGACGCATATTGCTGAAGTGGTAGTAGTAACATACTAGAATGATACTATCATTTATATGCATTTATATGCATATACATGTATATATATATATATATATATATATATATATGCGTGTGTGTGTGTGTGTGTGCGTGTGTGTGTTTGTGTAATTCTGAACATATATTTACATGCACATCACAACTAGGCCTATTTACGTTTACCCGATATATACATTTGTTTTTGATTGGTTTTGTATCACATAATGTGAATGGCATTTAGCGTTGAAAATTACTGAGTGTATACGAGGGTCTGACAGAGAGACCAATCATCCTTAAAATCAATTGTACAAAATAATTGTTAATATGGGACACTGTCGTGCGCAACGAAATAACATAATAATCTGTGATAAAGTATCATGATAAAGCAGACCTTTATAGAATTGCCTCATGGCTTGAAAAATCAAAGAAAATACGAGAAAATGAAGTAAACAACTAAATTTAAAGAAAGTGCAGAAAGAAGCTGTTGGCTAAAACCCTTGGAAAGGCCACAGGGTCGATAGCTATTTGCGTCCTCCCACCCCCCCCCCCCCCCCCGCCCATCCCCACCAACTCATCTTCGTCAGGCATGTGGCTGCCTTCTCCAATGGCTTCGATCTTAAGCTCCACTAACCCAATAAGCTGGAGCTGATATTGCAACGTTAAGATTCCCCAGTAATCCACGCTAAGACAGACAAACATATCAGACGTCATCGCAGTAATGAACGGTGACGGAATCCGTTCAACATAGTTCGGCATCCTATACTCCGCTCTCCAGCCTTGCTACGGAGTTTTATCGTCTCGCAATTACGGGATGATACATGGCCACATCACCGTACTGTGAGGGACGAATGATGAATGATAAACCCGGCTTTGCAACGAGGCTACTTACATCAGATCGCCGTTCTGACCGGAGGTTTTGTATGTATAGCAATCGGACGGCGAGTGAATGTCAAAAAGCAAACAAACAAGTAAACAAACACACAAAAAAGAAAGATAACTTTTTTTTTGTCTTACTGTCCGTTCAGCTTGGTCATTCGTTCGTTTGTTTTTTCTGCTTGATATATTATGTATATATATATATATATATATATATATAATTATGTATGTATATGTCAGACAAAAAAAAAAGATCTGCATTTAGAAAGAGTGTAAAGACAAGAGCATGACATTGGTTTGAAAATATATGAACATGATGTATACATACAATGTATACATACAATGTATATAGGCTTATATACATAGTATTATAATCATGTGTGTATCTAAGTGAACATAATTGGAATAGTTCATTTTCACATGTAAATTGTTTAAACGTACAAGCAAGAGTATTATTGTGCGCAACATGATATCAGATAATTATGTAGGACGTACGAAAAATAACGTAATAAAAAAAAATAACCTAAACCACTATATAGATGCAATTTTCTCTGAATACATCTAAGACAATGGAATAATCAAATCAATATTTTCAATACTATAGTCAGTAGATTGTAGAAAATTGCGAATTTGGTGTCTAGGGTTTCTTATCACATAAGCAGAAGTCATTTACATGTTATGTTCGGATGTTATTATGGTCAATTATTATGAACATAACAGAATAATGAACAATTATGTATATATATATATATATATATATATATATATATATATTCAATGCAGAAAATTCCGAATAAATTCATTTAAATAGATTTGAATACAAATGGTCTATAGTCTTTAGACTAACGTTGATTTTTACTCCCTTTCTCTAGGTACCCTGGAAACAGTGAGTTTTAGCCTCCACTGAGGCTTGTCACTGCACATCTTTTGGCTTGCGGCTTCTGCCTGTCAGAGATAGGGATTATGTTCAGAAATCTCGTTCAATTATGCAAGGTTGCGCAGCTTCACGGGAATTCGTTTGTCAGTGTATGCAGTTTAAGGACTTTTTCGCTGTAACAGAAAAACGGGAGCAAATGTTAGCCCTTTCTAAATTTTGAATTCTTTCACTTCCATTTTCCTCTCTTTTCTTGCATGTTTAATGTAGAGTATCCAATGTGTACACGTACACTCTTTTAAATTTAACCGTAAAGTATTATCTGCTCTTTGATGTATTCAAGTGATGTGCGAAATCATCTCTTGTAAACAGGCATGTAAATAAAACTGACATTCTTTTTCCGAGTTCTGTTTAAACACATTTGTGTGTAAAACCTCTTCTTAAGACAGAAATACAATCAATCGCCTTCTCTATACTCTGTGTCTATATCTCTGGATATCTCCTATCAACTTTACGAAGTACGTTATCACGAGTACTGACAAAGTTCTTTCCTTTGAAAAATAAAATCATTTACTATCATGTCAATTACCATTACGTTCTCGCCTAATCCTCATGAATTCATACAGGGCTCTCGGAAAGGTTTGTCAAATTTAAAGTCCATGAACGTGGCTTTGAAATGTAATATCGATATAATTATTCTAACAGAACTGCAACGAATTCACCAGTAAGAGCCTGCAACATTTTATCGCCTGGCGGTATATTATTTGTGCTCATGCGAATTACTAGTATATGCAGTCGGTGTATGAGTCGTCTGTAATTTTCAGCCGAGTGGCGGATTGGCGGTCCCCTCTTGTCTTGGTTGAATACGCGGCACATCGCGCAATGTGGCGCCAACGTGTGTGACACTGGCCAGGTAGATCGCGCTTTAATTCCTCATCGCCATTTACAGTCCCGCCCGCAGCTGGTAACTACGAATTAATGAATTTGAGCGGTTGCCGTGGTGATGGTGCAGAGTAAAGGGACATTAATTTGCCGGACAATGCACAGTGAATGAATCCCGAGGCTTTCATTTCATTTTGGGCTTTAGAATGCATTTCATAATGATAATGAATGTATATATTTGTAATGCATATGCGTGATGGAGTGAAACATGCAGCTTTGTTTGTGTTTATACACACAAACATAATACACACTACACATAATCATCAGAAAACATTAAAGCTCCCATAGCTTCTGCAAAGTTTGTGTAATCAGAAATCTTGATCATGCCATCACTTTCGAGGGCTTGACGGACATGTTGTATAAGCATATTAATGCTAATATGCACATCACAACATTTATGGCCACGCAAATGAAACACGCAAAACACTACGACAACAAGGTACATTTATAAAAGTAACATTCGCTCGCACCATCTGATATGAACAGCCAGCCAGACATGTAATTATAACTGCACATTCCTTTGGGCACTCAGGAAACTCAAACCACTATTTCCCTCTCTTAAGTGTGTATGGATACGTGTGTGTGTTTGTATGTATGTACATATGTGTGTGCGTGTGTGTATGTGTGTGTTTGTGTTTGTATGTGTATGTGTGTGTGTGTGTGTGTGTGTGTGTGTGTGTGTGTGTGTGCGTGCGTACGGGTGTGTGTGTGTGCGTGTGTGAGTGCCTGTGTGCATGTTTGAATCCACGAACCCAGGTGGTACATGCCCGAGCACTGTCGAATCTTCTGGTAAAGTTAATCCTCTGCGCCTTCGTCGTGACACATTAAACATAGTCAAAAGTTGTCTTCAAGCTTCCATATGCTAATTATCATGTAGTCGAGCGTTTAGTACTAAGAAATGCATTGTTCGCCGTTTACAGGACAAAGGACATGTGGTTCTTTTGTTCACGTGCGATTTTAAGTATATAGGCTCTATTGAAGTGAATAAAGTGAAAACCATGAATATCATGTAAGATCAGTTGAATGAAACCTGATGTAACATCAACCATAAGATAATCAGTCTTATGTTACATTTTTCTGTTAATTGATGCTCCGACTTTTTGACCGTGTGATAGGTTTCTCTGTGTACATTTCAATCTCTGTTGTTTTGCCCTGTCTCCGCGTCTTTCTCTTTTCTCGCATAAGGTAGATTCCACCCAGGATTATCGCTTCCATGATTAATACCGAATTTAATTCATTTTTCATTTTTCACAACAAAATACAATACTTATCACTGGACAAAACAATACCAAAAACATCATATTGTACAGAAGACGATTCGAAACATAGAAACTAATTACAGGATTAGATTGAGTGATTTATGAGCAGGTAAGTAACACAAGATATGTATAATATTTAAATGAATGACGGAACTGCAGTTCTTTGAGTCAATGACCCGAGTCAATGAGGACGGTTTCAGCACGTGATCTTTTGTCTGGAAGTCCCTCACTCATACCAGTAGTTTGTGGTTTTTTTTTCAATTCAGTTCAATTCAGTTTGTTTTCATGAAACGAAATAAGGCGTATACATAAATGTACACGCATAATCATTATGTCTATAATGTGATGTGTTTGCATGTGCGCATGTATTCGTGATTGTACATGATTATTCATCCATAAAATTAATGACATTCATTGCTTATGCGAAGACCCCGGCATGTATCTTAGATTTTGCAAAACTGCAATAAGAAAAATGTCTACCTCTGTTGTTTCTTTTGCAGTCTCGTGACTGGCGCAAGCTACATTGGGTTATACAATTTTGATAGACGCCTATAATCAGTCTGATAAATATTGATAAACACTTGAATATCGAATAAAGCGTAGCATATTAGCTTGATGTAATACTCATGATCATATTTTTCTCTCCCCACCCTCCCTTCCCGTGTGTCTCACTGATTCCTTTCTAGCTGGTGCGTGACTTTAACGTCAAAGTAGCCATCTATCGCGAGAAACTCATTAGCATAGCAGACTTTGGCGACTGTTCCCACTTCCGGCATGAAGTGCGCCGCTACCGGCGGAAGTGCCTGGAGGCAGCCAAGGTGGCAAAGACGAAGCTCTATCCGCACATGCGTGGGTAAGGTCCGGTGCTGCATAATCTGCAGGGTTCTTAACATTTTCGTTGTTGAATTAGAGAACATTGTACTTGTCTGTTTTTGTATCTTAATGGCAATCAGTGAAATAAAGTAAAAACAAAGTAAGGAAACAGAGTAATTCTATCAAGTTTGTATAACGTGTTCTTGTGCATATTTAGTGTCGTTACGCCTAATGTACGCAGAAGTGCGTATTCCAATTGCTACCCCTACGTTTATTACACGTTGCTTAATCCTTTGCTTGTTAATAACGACACGAAAGTCTGCATGTTCTCCAATGAGAGGATATTCACACACACACACACACACACACACACAATGTTCTACCAATTAGAGATTATTGCAAATGATCTGCTACCACATGTTATGTTTATTCATCACTGGCGGGTATTGCATAATCTATAAACATAATTATGAGACAATTTTTATTTTGAGCAAAGCAATACGTCAATAAATCAGTTACGCAAAGTAGGGTAGAGTGTAGAAATTTACAATTGTATATTTTGTACATAGCAAGCAAGTATACATACGAACGTCTGAATTTTATCTTGTGTTTTAAGTGGTGCTTCTGAAGAGAAAAGGGCATTAGTCTCAACGTTGCAAATTGAATCTCCATCGATCACGCTGATAATGTTTACTCCGTCGCTAGGACAACAAAAAGATACACAATGTTGAATCGATTTCGATGAGATTATTTTATCAAGCCCTTTTTGTGTATGTGTGTGTGTATTCATTTGACAGGTGCAAGACGAGGCCGGAGTTTGAGCGCCTTTTCATCCAGCTGACGGGATGTATGGAGATGTACGTGAACGAGATGATTAAGTCGCTGATCCTGCTCCAGATTTTCCCCGTCGATGCATTGAGAGGTTCGTTGAAAAGATTACTGTCTTCACTCCCACAGGGGCCCGGGCGTCGTAATCCATGAGAGCTTAACCTCACCCCATCTCACCCCCACTCCGCCGCTCCTCTCTCCATCCCTCCTCCTCCTCCTCCTCCTCCTCCTCCTCCTATTCTCCTCCTTCTGTAGGAATGGATGTTCGGGGATGCCACGATTCCGGATAGACGAGGGGAATCGGCGGCTCGTTTGTTGTGTATGTCGTGTGTGCATACGTGCGTGAGACTCTCCGTGAGTGTGTGTGTTTGGGTAATGTGTGTGCATATGTGGCTGTGTGTGTGCATATGTGGCTGTACTCGTGTGTGTGTGTGTGTGTGTGTGTGTGTGTGTGTGTGTGTGTGTGTGTGTGTGTGTGTGTGTGTGTGTGTGTGTATGTGTGTGTGTTGAGTGCAGAACGAAAATATTGTAACCATGTGCTATTATTATGATCCACCTGTAAATCTCCAATCTAAAGGAGTATATGGGCTAACTTTGTTATCATCTATTGCGATCCTAGGCCGTGTTATATCCTGCTCCTTCCCAACTTCGATGCTGCAATACTGCACTACTCTGTCGAACAACCTTTCATTTTCAAGCCTCGGCAGGTTGCCTTTCTTATTTCGCTGCAATCGCGCGCAGACTGATAATAGATTCAATAAGTTCGAGAATAGTGCGGAATATGGCGTTCGCAAACTCCAAACACAGACGCAGCCATACCGGCGCGTTCACGGATCATGATATCGTGCGTGAGACAGAAGCAAGAACTGGTGATTATGCTCGTTCTTCGATTGTATTTCTGAAAAGAGCGGACACCATCCTGTCATGACAAGAAAACTTTCATCAAAACCCAGCGCGGAAGATATCGATTGAAATGAAAATGTAACCCAGAGGCCTCAGAAGATCCAAGTGAGGAAAGAAAGGTAAATAAATAATATCATATACTTCTCTCCGTGTGCTATAATTATGACATGTGCGTTTAGTCTCAGCACAAATTGCTCCATACTATGCAGACGTGCGGAGGAGAGGCTATATCTTGCAACAACTTTGATGACAATTTTGAGAACTTGATAGTTTAGAACAACCATGACGACTAATGTCATAAGGTGTAACCACTATTTCACTCGTCACAAAAAGGTCCTATATATCATGACGATGTCATCTAACTGCGAGAAACATGAATGTGAACAAGATGCTTATAGCTATTATCATCAGTCCCGGGATCATCAGTTAATATTTTCGACAAATCCTGCCCGGCCAGCGGGCGCTATCTCTTTGGACATTATCCTTTAATAAAGGTTGGGGAAGAATGGCGCACCATCGCTGCGATATGCAAGGGCATCACGGTATGTGGAAAGCTTTGGGGCGAACTTACAAATAACAATCAGTGGTCTTTTGACCATTTGACCTTTTAAATGATTGCATTACCTTCCCACAGTGGACTTAATGTATATTGTGCTCTACATTGTTTTGGGTATATTGTTGGGTTATATCATACGAATATATATATATCTATATATATATATATATCATACGGTTTATTTATCATATAAGATATATATATATATATATATATATAAATATATAAGATATATACTTATATGCCAACACGTGGACTATATATATATATATATATATTATAATTATATATTATAATTATATATATGTGTGTATAAAAATGATTACAGTTATCAGAACAGAGAGTGCAGAATGGAAAGTATACCTTTGCAAGAAAGACTCAGAGAGTCGATGCAAATGGTACACCTCAAATAGATAAGACAAGCTCCCATTAATTTCGGCCAAGAAAGAGGTAATGTTCCATCTTGAATTAAAAACCCTTCTCCTGCGGCAGCTAAAAGAAATCTATACTTATTTAAAGCAGAGACCACGTGGCAGCATTATAGAGACCTACATGTTCAGGATCTCAGTGAATAGATCTTCCCTCCACAGTTTGCGTGTCATGCAACACACTATAGTATTGAAGACGACAGGAAGAGATTAGCCGCTGCGTTTAACGGGCTGATGTGTGTGACTGCACGCGAGGAAATTCTCACGAACACAAACACGCCATGCCAATCACAGATTCTAGCCCTCACGTGGAGTATACAGACGCTCTCGTGCCATTCCATGACAACAAACAGAAGTCAGGCAAGTTTGTCAAACTAAACTGAGGAGTTATCATACACACACACACACACACACACACACACACACACACACACACACACACACACACACACACACACACACACACACACCGTGTGTGGATACCTCTTTGGTGAAACCAAGTTGTCCGGCCATAATCATGATAATACGCGAGTGAAAGTAACCCAAGATTCGCATATTATTATAGATGCGTAATTTCATGCACCTTATTTTCTGTTACCAAAAAAGTGATATCTATATAATAATATTTTTGTCGAAAAATGAAATAAATTGAAACAATTGAAATTGAAATTATAGCATGAAGGGCATGTGGAAACTGGGATGTGTGACGAAAGAGATACGATGCGGATAATGTCCTGTTCTCATCTATACACAAACAAACAAACAAACAAACAAACAAAATCCAACAAACTCCCATCGTCCTGAAAGTCTCATTGGAAAGTATATCACCTGTAATGTCACCAAAAACCTAATACTAAGAACTAAGATCTTAAAAAAAAAGAGGTACATTTTCAAAGGACCTTTGGAACGGAGCATGACCAAAGTTGACGATCTCTGAGGAATACTGAATTTTGCGATATTTAAGATTTATTGACCAAAGAAGGAGAGATGACGACAATGACGAAACGTGAGATAAAGGAGCCATAGAAATGATCGCAATAATGATGATGATGATCATGCCAATGACCATCATCATTAACCCCTGCGTTGCTAGACATCCATTCTTCCACCCCTGCGTTGCCAGGTATCCAATTTTCTACCATGTCCACCTTTGGTAAGAGGAGATACTTTGGGTTAATCTTGCCCAAAGATTTAAAGAGAGAGCCAACTGGAATTTGATCTTGGGATCTCCTGTGTATTTGAAAGTCGAGACTAGACACAGTTCAGTAGTCTTTCTCCCTCTCTCTTCTTAGAAGAAGGGAGGGAAATGGATAAAGGGCAAAACGTAATGGTATCACCATGGTAACCAGTTCTAGGCGCGCTTCAGACGGTGCTGCCGCTATTTTAACCTCAATTACCGTTTATACGCCCCTTTCGTGCTCTAGAAAGCATCCTTCGCATCCAGGTGGTGGGATATCAGAAATTAATTCAGCGTCGTATTTATAGCTCGTCCTCTATTCTGACTCCACGCTGTCTTCTCTCTTACGCCTTGTTTTTCGTATAGCAAAATCTCAGTTAATGAGAGCAGGAAAGACAAAGACAAAACAAAAAGAAAAAAACACACGCAAACACCGACAAGATAAGTTGATGCGTGCTGTTCCAATGAATCGCTTTACACCCAGATCGTTGTTTGCTTCTACTCTGCAATAAAAAAAAGATATCAATTTCACGACGAAGCCTGGACGCCCATTCTCCCAGGTGGAACGGCTCACTTGGGGGTAAACACCGGAAGGCCACATCTACGCAGTCTGTGCTCCTTAAATACCAATTTATGGGAAGAATAATACAACAGAGGATGATCAAAGAGGTAACCTTAGTGGGTTTCTCTCGCCCAATTTCTCTCCAAACATCAGTTTTTTCCCCCTCGTGAATACGCCAGCTGGAGATTGGGCAGCTCAGCCCCCGTTACGCTGGCGATGTTAACCATGAGCTTCGGTTTCTCAGTCCTCGTTTCCACCGCTCATGCCCGCCTTTGCTTGTTTGGTCACCGAGTATATGTCTATTTATAAACGAGAATACCGTAAATGACCCCATCAAATTATAGACGGAAGAGGAGGAGAAATAAAAAACAAAAAGGCCCATACAAGACGCGCTCCTTTCATCGACTTGGATCTACTTTCTTTTCCCATGAGATTGCTTGTACTCCCACTAGCTCCTGGGCTATGGTCCACAATCTAATCATTTGGAAAAAAAAGCATTATAGCTCTCTGCCGAATAATAACCAAAACCGTAGTCCGATCCGAACACGGACTTGAAAAGTCCCGCAAAGAATCAAATTTCCATGTGGTTAGGTAAGGCTGAATATTGGAGATTTAGGCAGGGCAGCACCATCAGTCAATTTGCAACAAGTCAAGACCATTCTCTCTTTTTTTTTTCCATTTTTCATTTGTAATAATTTGGCTTATTTTTCTGGGTTCTTTTTTGCAGGAATCACTTTTACTCATCAGGACTATTGGTTTTGCAATGAAGTTATTGGATAAAAAGAGGATTAGTACAATCTTAGCCAGGTATTTGAGTCGTTTGAAATGGGTTGAAAACGAAAGTTGTGTTGATATACGACAAATTTGTAGGCCCGTGATATTTAGGCAATTGATCACACTTTAACAAAAGATGATGGAGGTGCAAGAACTTGAAGAGACAATATAGGAACACACAATAAATGACGATTTTGTATTAGAACTTTGGTACTGTATGAAATATCAGTCATATCTTAAGAATATGTAATGTATGTTGTTATTCAGAGCATGGTTTACGACTTTGTCATATTTTCATGGTTTATGTTATTTTAACTGTAACACATCAGAGGTTTGATTTTGGTGCTACGTTTTGGAATTTGGTGTGAGGAGGTGTTTTATTATAGTTCTTGTAATTGTGTGTTTTTATTTTCTTTCTTTTTTTGGGGGGGGGGGGTGGGGGTTGGCGGATTTCGTAGGATCCTCTGCCATCGTTTTTGTTCGGTAGCTGTACATTCGCAGCATAAGGACTTGCATCGAGGGTTCATATGCTGTAGGCCTATTCTGCATATCAGCAAAGTAACACAATATTCTGTCAAGCGAGGAGAGAGGAACGAAGTGGCATCAAAAATGCAGTCGAAATAACACCGCGGGCATTCCTATACGTTGGGAGAGGGAAAGCATTTGCGAATGGTCTTCGAGCGCTACCCCTCCACCATCGTAATACATTATGAAGCTCGTCGCTTCTCGATCATTGTGCATTCGGTGGCTTTCATGCCTTGTAGGCCCGTCCCGAGCGGTTGAAGTTGGCAGGGATTTACTGCAATATCCCATCTTCGCAAGATTAGGTCACCGAGGTAAGGCCTAATCTTACCCTGATGTGAAGTTCGTGCGTGCACGTTTCCCTCGAAGAGACTCGTCTCTATTCAAGCGTTTATGCACGCCAGTCTGCGGCCCAGCCCGCCTCCATTTTCTGACCCTTTTTGTCACGTGACCGGTAAATCCATTCTTCTGCGCGGCTTCCGTCCACACAGGCACGCGCCAGTGGCGGGATAGATGGACGGATCAATATGGGAAATTGACAATGTGTGACGCGTTGTCATGGTATCCGTTTCATCTCGCATATGTTTTTGCAGGTGTAAGATGGTCCATTGTTGGTCGAGTGCAGTTTAAATTTGCATTTTGTGCGACCTAGCCCTTCATGTGGACAAGTATGCTTGCTTGTGTGTGTGTGTGTCTGCGTGTCTGTGTGGGTGTGTTGTATGTGTTTATGTGAGTATAGGCCTGCGGTATGGGAGTTCATTACCTTGATATGCCCTGTAATAAGATGCTGACGTGGAACATATCGCAAACGATCATGCAAAGAGCATTACAATACGAGACCACGGTTCCTCATGAACAGAAGTAGTTATTTTGTACTGGTCATCAGTTTTACTAATGACCGGACATCATCATTTTTTGTTTAATTCTATTTCTTTTTTTTTTCTTTTTCTTTTTTTTTTTTTTTGGGGGGGGGGAGGGTCGTTGACAAAAGAGTTGTACGTATAAACAAACAAACATGCAATGACCTGTGAATGGAATGTAAGACATCTGTGTATGGCAGGATTTAACAGTGTTTAAGAGTGACCATCCCATTTATTACAGCCCTACTATGTGACAAGAGTGCAATGATATCCTGCTATTAAATGCATGGTGTTTTTCATATATGTATGTGTGTTATATATATATATATATATATATATATATATATATAATATAGTGTATATATATACATATGTATATATATATATATATATATATATATATATATATATATATATATATGTGTGTGTGTGTGTGTGTGTGTGTGTGTGTGTGTGATGGCGTTGATATGAATTATTGTACAGATCGTACTTACATGGGGAAGACTTTGGTTTACGTTTGAACTTTTTCCCCCTGCTCTTCCGGTTGAAAACATCTCACTTGTCGCTGCAAGAACTTCTAATCGATCGGTTTTTCAATCTCCATTTTGCTCCCCTTGCTTCATCTGTATAATTATTATCTCCTTCCCCATCACTTTCTTCTTTATCTGATATCAACGTCATCATTGTTATCATGAATATCATTATCGTTATTGTCGTTTTTTTTTTCTTCGTCTCCGCTTTTCTGCGTCTTCTCTCCTTTCTCTCATTTTACTTCTCTCTTTAAATATCTTCCTCTTCTTGATGAGATACATCTAATTACATAACCTCACCCAGTTTGCCAATTTGATCCTTGACTGCTGACGATTGCTCTCCAACTCTCACTTATTTCGAACTCGTTTTCATTTGTCTGAATCTGAAACGTAGTTCCTGGCGTTGTTGATAGTTCCGATGCGACGGGAAAGGGGAGCTGGCCGGCGGGGAAACCCCTGACAAACCCAGTGCAGGGGTCCGACCGACTCAAGAGCGAGCTGGCCATCTCCGAACAGATGGAAGAATCGATGGTCATCGATACACACGTCACGAACAAAGACGACCTAGAGCAAATATGCGTGTAAGTCAAACATTAGTCACTCACCTAGCCCCTCAGAAACCACATTTTTATAGTTAATTTTTTGTATATGAAGATTTTGATCTCAAAAGAACTTGAATTGAGATATTTGCAATTAAAGCTGATAAAAAATAAGAAAATTATAAGGAAATATGGGATGTTTTAATCATAACTTCAAGAATATTCCTTGTTACGTAACAAGTGAGATATCACTTGAAAGATTTTATTTTGCTCAATGGGGGAGGGGGGGGGGGCATCTCCTGAAATATTTTGTTGGATTTTTTTTCCGACAAATTTGCTCTAAGCCAATCAGATGCCAGTATTTCGGTAGCTTATCACAGTTTGTCAGAAAAATATCACACAAAACACTTGATGAAATGCCCCCAGATGATGAAATCATCTTAAAATGTTTAAAAATGGCACTTAGCCCGATAAACGGTTAAACCCTTTATTATGAATGTTGTATGTATAACTGTTAACATTCACTGTAATTCAAAGTAGAGCAAAACTAGCTCTCCTTCCAGCCGTGTGTTGTTGATTATATAAACGGTACACGTTTACATGCAGAATCATGAATGATACTACATAAATATTAACCAGCTCCATCTAAGCTCTCTCCAATTTAGAATGGCAGTAAAATTCAGAGGCTCAAATTTAGGATAGGCAGTATAACTCAGAGATACCAATGTAGGTTCCAATTCAATTTGGGCTCTCGTGGTGATCATTTCTGTAGCAATATCACCCAAAGACTTAATAATGGGGGTTAATTGATTTGATTTCATTTTATTTGGTTTGATTTGATTTGACTTAATTTGATTTGATTTCATTTTATTTGATTTCATTTGATTTACACCGTATATAAAGATAATGATTTATTTCATTTTGATTTATCGCAGGAATATAAAATTTTCTTTTAGGAGGCACACCAGAAGTATAATGACAAACTGATTGAAGTAGGAAGTATAACAATACTGGTTGGATTCATACGTTATTTGCACTTAATAGTCTGCATCACGCAATGTGTATTGCAAAACAAAAGAAAAAATATGTGTTTACCTCAAATTATTGGCACCTCTTTATCCTCCTCATTTCTTTCCTCTGGAACGCAGAGACATCAAACACGTCCAGGCAATGCTGAGAGAAGTTGACCATAACGAACTACTTCCGAGGCAAAGAACTCCAGGTACATTTTTTCCTTCTCTCTTTTACTTTAAAGACACCGTCGTCACTGATAATGAAAACAGTATCGTATAGATGTTGACATAGCGGAATACATTATATATACAGGTAACGTGGTCTTATTGCACTTTATTCACAAAAAAAAATTAAGCAATTCACGGTATATATACATAGTACATTCATTCATTAAAATGAAGCCTACATGTGTGTATGTGTGTGTGTGCGCGCTGTCTGTGTGTGTGTGTGCGTGCATATCTTTGTGTGCATGAGTGTGTGTGTATACGGTGTTTGTGTGTGAAGAGTTTTTCTGCGTCATTTTCAATAATCTTTACACAAACCAGGAGATAAGCATAATAAATGCATGTCATTGTCTGCACATGCCAATGATTTATCAATTTGGGGGCAAAGATTATTAAGACGGCTTTGTAGCTCTTATAGTTTCAGGATCGCTATTTATGACACATTTATATTCCAAAACATTTCTTGCTCCATGCATACTGTACAATAGTCATCTTAAGGCACGTAAAGTTCAGCTGGTTTCTGCTTCTTCCTTGAAACGTGCAATGCGTATGAAACTGTTGGCTCGCATCGCAACGAGAAATCATTAAGTCAGTTCAAAGCGCATTTTGCTTTTTCTTTCATCTTTGGGTTTTTTTTTTTACCGCACTGCACCAATTTCATGCATTTTGCCCTTTATGGCTGCGGCAAACCTTCGGCTAGTCGTTATAGGTGACGAAGGCTGTAGTTGATCGAAAGATGAACCGGCTGACTGCGATATGAACCGCCTATATGTGCAGAGGCGAGTTACACATCAGTGCCTTTACCGAACCTCTCACAGATCAAGCGACTTTTGGGCATGATGCTATATAGTGTAGTCATCCTCGCAATGGCATGCGGATGAGAACGTGAAATATGCACAGTAACTAAACCTTTTTACCCTCCCCACATCCCCCCCCCCCCTCCATCCCTCACCGCACCATCACCATTTCTCGCTGTTCCCAACCCACCATAGGGTAATTTCATTTTGTACATCACTTGTTCGGCTCGGCGCGCCGCGAGATTCCGCTTCATGGACTGATGCTCGGTTTAAAAAACAGAAAGAAAAAAAAAACACGAAAGAAAGCAAAATGGAGTGAAAATGAGCATTGCGGGGGTACGGTTTCCTGTCAATTTGCATGAAATGTGCAACGATCAATATTCCAGGATAACGTTCGTGTAAAGGCTGCGGAGACATAATTTGAATCACATTTTGCAGAGAATATTGTACATTGTCATTACAAGATGTTCTTTTTTTTTTTAAAAGTAATAGACATTCCCAGCGGGCGATATGAAATGATATACACGGTATGTAATGTACTGCACGCAACCTGACGAGGGCCTTGTGCCTAACGGTACATGTTGGTGGTGTTCATGTAAAAACAACAACAACAACAGCAACCAATCACTAGTTTCATTCTCAACGAATCTTTAGATGTCAGGGTATACACAATAGATATCAGGTATTTGACGAATATTCCCAGGAAGTAGCGGAATAGGTCATGATATTTTGTACTTGTCCATGCCAGTCCGTTGACGTCATTGTGGCAGACCTCAGAATGTGAACAAAAATTACCCTTTTCACGTGGTATTTGGAATGATCCCCGAGGCTGAAAAATGGGGTCAATTTCGTCCCGTTTTGCTTCGAAAAAGGAAAAAATGTGACATTAATAGCACTGTCAGACCTACAAATAATTACATGTATAACCACTTATATATACTCCCTGTGGCTATTGTCTATAAATGGAACTTTTTTTTTTTTTTTTTTGCGGACGCTATAGCTTGTGGTCGACTTGCGCCTCATGAATTGCGTCTCAAAGAATACCATATCATTCTCTTCATGACCACTTCCATTTTTATTTTCTTACTGCATCAAAAACATTGTAGTGGTTTAGAGAAGGCTGAATACTCACTTCGAGACGTTGTGTTGGTGCCAATGAGGCCTATATTCGAGAGATGATGTATAAAGGAACTGTAATTGAAATTTGAATGGACTTGAATGGATTAAAACTAAGTGAAAGCAGGACAGAATTTATAGTTTTTGGATTCTAAGAATAATGCTTTCTAAGATTTCTTTGCCCTAACTTTTTTTTTTGAAATAATAATATTACAATTTACGAGTAATGTTTGATTGTAGCTGTGTGTCTTTTGGTGATCAAGTCTCAAATATCTCAAGGTCTGTATGTTATCAACTTCGTAATCTTCAAACTTTGCTTCTATACTCTCAAACTTAGCTCTGTAATGCGAAAATCCCTAGCACGCAATGATACTAAACAATTTTTGGTCCATGTATTCATCTCATCACAACTCGAATTCTGTAATTCTGTCCTCTGGATCTGGTCTTCATCTGCAACAAATCAACATACGACATAAGTCCATTCAAAATTTAGCCGCAAGACTTGTAGCACTGTATACGTGGTCTATAACAAGGAAAACAAACCCATATTATTCATGTTATTTCCATTCTAAAAGATCACTCCACTGTATTCCAGTCTGTTCATTCATCTTTGAGTCTATATTTATCTATAATTTATGTATGTGACTTTTTGAATTATCTCTCACGATTATGATAGTATACTTATGCGCTATAGAGATTCATGTCTCCCCTAATATCTTTATCCCAATTTCATTTCATTCTCCTCTTCCTCCATTGCAGAAGGCAGTGCGTTCATCTCGGAAGTTCTACCGGTCAGTGGCGTTGGGAAGATGAGGCGGCGGCTGATATGGTGCTGCTGTTCGAAGCCCCTTTAGGTCAGACGTCTGGTCCCATCGCTTGACCACAATAAAAACTATATGAATAAAAACAAAAGACACAAAATGAATAAGAGAAAGTTGTTAGCAACTGAAATTTTGCATCAGCAGTTATCCTATACCTGCACGGGTTCTACAGGACACCTGTGATGAGGGTGATTCGCTATAGTTTGTAGTTTGCAGGCATGGACCAAATTCGCCAAAGGTGGACATTGCGTGTCCACCTTCAGTTGTAGGCATGGTGCCGTTTTGTCCGTCATCGTAACAGGAAAGGAAAGAAAACAGAAATGGAAAAGTAAAATAGACAAAACGTGCTTGTATTTGCGTGTTTGGCTTCCAAAACCTACGGATTGGTGGATTATGTTTCTTTCAGCCAGTGCAGTTTTTAGTCCATTACGCTGATTGTAATTCGTGTATCAGTCCTATATGTACGAGAATCGTGGCAATGAAGTAAGGTTACGATATACTGATGAAATAATATTATCATGCGGAGCGGAGAGATCAATGTCGTTTCCTTTGCTGGGTATAATTCCATAAGCTTTTTTGTCAGAAAATAAGCGACTAAAATTCCTTGGGCTGAATCACTGGCATGTGTTACCAAGTGAGATGTACTTGAAGAAATTTTGACGGGAAAATTATCATAGTCTGGTGATCTACCTTTGAGAACGGCTACTCTCCTCCTTCGGGCTGGGGATTTTTAATCAGCGGCTTTCCTACAAAATAACTTGATATACTTTATGTAAAGATGCTACAAACTAAAAGTACGTATTGAAAAGACAAACTGTTTTGAAAGCAACATAAATACTATGGTTTCTCTCTCGTTTTTTAAGGGGGTGAGGCTGTTCTCACGATGGAACATGCAGAATGGAACACGATTGAATTTTGTTTAATTCAAGCTAACTCGTCTATAAGAATTGTTACTGTTTCTGTTCGGTCGACCCAAATTGGCAACACAATGTCTCAAACTCGGAAATACCGAATTAATTGGTCAGGTGAAACAAACGCTCTATAGTAGGTACCGTCCGTTCAAACTATCGTTTTTCTTACATCGTGCGATAGGGCTGTTCATTTTCCCCTTTTGGACGAGAATTTCTGATTAACGCTGCAAAGGCTACACTCTTTGTTTGAGGCAATTCTTGGGGGAAATGGACTGACGTAGCAATCGGTAATGCGTAATAATATTGTCTTAATTGGTCATCATCGATGTCACTTAGCTTGATAATGGAAGAGAGCGAGTGAGAGAGAGGGAGTGAGTACTCTACTTTACATGGAAATGCGACAAGAGCTATCAGATTGAGCAGAAAGTCGTTCGAACCCCAAGGTGGATATCATCCGTTCAGATGATTTGATTTCTCTTGTTTGTTGGTTTCTGTTAGTCAGGAAACCAACAACAGTGGGCAATTCGCGGGCACCTTCGCACTTGCATAATTTTGTGACTGCAATGTCATCATTGTCTATCCTAATAAGTATGGACCGTATATACTGGGACCAATGGGAGAGCGCATTCTGCTCTCAATTATAATCTCTGCGGCACTGACTGGTCTGCATACTCCCGTTGCACACGAGTTTCTCCAATTGTTTTCGTTTTTTGTTTTTTGGAGTGGCTTGTTTTTGTAAGTGCACAAAATGAAGGCTTGCATTACCGTCTGTATCGATACCCGTGCCAGAACCTATTCTGAACTTAAGTGCTGCTTCATACCACGTTAGGAGTAAGAGAAACAGCATAGCAGATTGTAAGCATGTTTTATATCGGGGTTTTTTTTTAATTCAATTTCGACGGTGTGGGGATGGAGAAACCATGACAGAAGTGTTCATTTATGCTAAAAATATCAAAACACTTGGTGGTCTTCTGTTTGGCAATGAAAGTGCACACAAGACCTTATTTTACTCTTCACTAACATGACGTTGTACTAGTAGATAACCATGATATTATGTAAATGTTGTAAAAGGGACTTAAAAGACCATAACTGACAGAAATCATAGAATGGTAAAAAATGTAAAACTGAATCACAAAAATCGTTGCATCTGCTTTCTCTCCATGTATTCTGAAACAAGAGTAGTATTCTTCATCTTGTTTACTCGGGAGAAATGAGCCATGACTCTGGGCAGACAAATGATTTTGAGATGTAGGCTAATCTGTGTGATAGAGACATACGCCATCATGAACAGAGGTCACCCAAAGACTTTCAATTCGAACCCGGCTCGGCGGACTTTAGGCGGGAGAAGGACGAGACATGCAACCTGCCCATATCGCAGACGATAATGCTCTTCCGATTATTCGATGGACGCGTTAAAAGCCACGGAAAACGAGGTCTAACAGGCAGATGTGCGGTGGCATTCACATTATGGCATTTTCTGTTCATTGGTCTGTTCATTGTTAGGATTGTACGAGTATGAGTGCAACAAAATGGAAGACCTATATGTAAAAATATTCGTGACGTGTGTTTGCATAATTTCTTAGCATGTCCAACATTGTCCTTGAAAGTGAATGTTGTATATACTTGAGCAATAATTATTGAGACGTTACTTGTAAATTCTTGTCATCAAAGCGTTGTTAGATATCAAGTTCAGTTTTCTTTTCTCTTTCTCACAAATATTTCACCGTTCGGCGTATGGGTGTTGCAATTTGATGTACCAGCATTTTGTTTTCTGATTTCGTTTTCTTCTTTTGAGTGTAAATGACAGTAAGATACGAGAAACAGATGTTTGCTTTTATATTTGATTCAACAGATAAGCTGCAACTCGAACACAACAAGACACAGATAACACACAAATAGTTTATGGGGACCAAGACTTCCTTCAACGTAGATCACCGGCAAGGACCAAAGCTTCTACACAAAGTATATTTTATATTCACCATGTAATAAATGTATAGTAGCGTCAGAAATGCATACATTTTATTCGGATACTCGGGATTGACTTTTCATGAAGTGATATACCCAGGATTAAATTTCTCATGAAACAATACGTAATTACTATGGAGATCATGAGGTCCATGACCTTTAACCTCTGACACCTCCCCATGAATCAAAGGAAGTCATATGTCTCGCGTGTGCCTTCATGTCAAGTACGAGTGCAACCTACTCATGAGATTGGTCTCTGAATGCAGCACTGGAAGGAGGCGAAAGCATTCTGCAGGTTAAAATACTGCATTCATCCAATTTCTCCCACTCTTCCCCTCTTCATAGATATTCCCTGGCTTGCCAATAAAAAGACGTGTACGATTAACATCAGTGTTTGTGACGTACACATACACGTGAAAAAAAGTTGAATAGTTAAAAATGTATATAATACCAGCCCCCTGCTTGTCTACTTTGGACCATCGTAGATAGTATCACTGAAACGTATGTTCGAAAATTTGATGAGAATGCACTAAAGATAGGCAGATAAGAATGTCTTACATTAAACACACATACGCACGCACATACACAAACACACACAAACCTTTACAACTAAAAAATGTGTAGTAATTGTATGCATCACAATTCTCTGATTTCATTTGAGCAGGCAGCATGTAAACAAGTGTGTATTTCGTTTTGTTCTCGTTTCAAGTTAGCTATCATTAGTGACGCAATTACTAATTGTGTTAGCGCTGGAGCGTATCAGAGCTTTCTTTTTAAGCACCAGCCGTGTTTCTTTGAAAAGTTGTATTCATGCTGTGACGGAGGAAGCTGTGCTGTTCTGTTCTGTACATATATGACTGACTCATTTTTTTTAATTCATAGACATGATGCACTATTAAATAAATCACGATGAAAAGATAGAGAATGCCTCCCGAGTCATCTGTTTCCCTACATGGTGTTTGTTATTCCCAAGATTCGTTAATCTGAAAAAGAAATGGGTTCGTTATTCAAAAGGTTTGTTAATCCAAATATTTGCGGCGTACTAACGCATACTATATAACGAACCTTCGGAATAGCAAACCTTTATACATTTTGGATTAACAAACTTCCCGAATAACAAACCTTATTTCAGAACCTTTGGGAGAATATATTGTTACCATTTTACTACCCTATGATTTGAACTGGATCAAGTGCTGATCTCAGCAACGTAAAAACTCATTTTTTAAAGACTAACACATACATATCATATCTGACAGACAACGGCGTAGCCAGGATTTCATCTTAGGGGGGGCGGTTAGTCTGCGAGGGAGCGAAGCGACCGAGCCCGAGCGAGCGGAGCGAGCGAGGGGGGGAGGGTCTAGGAGGGGGGTGTCCCCCCTCCCACGGTAAGAACTTTTTGCATTTGGATGTTGTAAATGGTGCAATTTGATGCATGTTTTTGCGCGTTTTATCGACGTCGAACAGTCCCACTTGTTTGTGGTAGCAGTTTATTTTGATGTAGATTATTATTGAACAATTTGCTTATAAAATGGTGTAATTTAGATACACTTCTTGTATTAATTCTGTTCACTGAATATCATGAACGCGACTGAACCCGAGCGAGTGGAGCGAGCGAGGGGGTAGGGGAGGGTGTGGTATGGGAGGGGGGTGTCCCCCCTCCCACAGTAAGAACTTTTTGGATTTTGATGTTGCAAATGGTGCAGTTTGATGCATGTTTTTGCGCGTTTTATCGACGTGAAACAGTCCCACTTGTTTAAGGTAGCAGTATATTTTAGTGTAGATTATTATTGAACAATTTGCCCATAAAATGGTATAATTTAAATACACTTCTTGTATTAATTCTGTTCACTGAATATCATGAACGCGACTGAACCCGAGCGAGCGGAGCGAGCGAGGGGCGAGGGGAGGGTGTGGGAGGGGGGTGTCCCCCTCCCACGGTAAGAACTTTTTGCATTTTGATGTTGCAAATGGTGCAATTTGATGCATGTTTTTGCGCGTTTTATCGACGTGAAACAGTCCCACTTGTTTAAGGTAGCAGTATATTTTAGTGTAGATTATTATTGAACAATTTGCCTATAAAATGGTATAATTTAAATACACTTCTTGTATTAATTCTGTTCACTGAATATCATGAACGCGACTGAACCCGAGCGAGCGGAACAAGCGAGGGGGGAGGGGAGGGTGTGGGAGGGGGTGTCCCCCTCCCACAGTAAGAACTTTTTGCATTTTGATGTTGCAAATGGTGCAATTTGATGCATGTTTTTGCGCGTTTTATCGACGTGAAACAGTCCCACTTGTTTAAGGTAGCAGTATATTTTAGTGTAGATTATTATTGAACAATTTGCCTATAAAATTGTATAATTTAAACACACTTCTTGTATTAATTCTGTTCACTGAATATCATGAACGCGACTGAACCCGAGCGAGCGGAACAAGCGAGGGGGGAGGCATTGGGGAGGGTGTGGGAGGGGGTGTCCCCCTCCCACGGTAAGAACTTTTTGCATTTTGATGTTGCAAATGGTGCAATTTGATGCATGTTTTTGCGCGTTTTATCGACGTGAAACAGTCCCACTTGTTTAAGGTAGCAGGATATTTTAGTGTAGATTATTATTGAACAATTTGCCTATAAAATGGTATCATTTAAATACACTAGTCTTCTTGTATTAATTCTTGCACTGAATATCATGAACACTGTCTGTTCAGCAATAAAACAGAAAAAGCACGAGGGTGTAGATAGGGGCATATCCCCTCCCACACGAAGGTGATTTTGCGTTTTCAGACCTGAAATTCAGCGATCTGGTGCACATTTTTGGTGCAATGCTTTTTCATCGAAGTGTTAAAAGTGTGAATTTAGCTCTTATTCCGAAAGTGCACCATCTGTGCGTATGTATAAAGTCTAGAGCTTAGGGGAAGGGGGATTCCCCCTCCCGCTCGCGGAGCTTTTGCGTTTTTAGAATTGAAATAAAGCGATCTGGGTATAGCCACAGTCTACTTCTTTGCATGGCGGGGGGGGGGGGGGGGGGGGAGCAGGGAGAAGGCGTGGGCGAGTGTTATCTCCACCCTTCCCTTCCGATGGAGCTTTTATCTTTTTAAGGTTGAAATTGAGATATCTCGTATACGCATATTTGATGGAATCAACATTTGGAAAATCACTAAAAAAAAAAAAAAAACTGATGGGGGGGGGACTGAGGGAGGAAAGGGTCGATTAAAAGGGGAAATTCCCCTTATGAGGGAACCTTCAGTTTTCGGAATATAAGTCTTGTGGACTCAGAATTATTCAGAATTTTTTGTAAATCTAAAAAGTGTACTTAGCTAGGGAAAGAGGCACAGAGGGGGAGGGTTTGGGAGGGGGATACCCCCTCCCAAGCACGAGAAATTTTGCATATTTTGAACTGAAATTCAACGATCTGGTGCACACTTTGGGTGAACTATTCAAAAAAATATCTTATTTGATGAAAGGTTGCAAAGGAGACCCGCTTCATGTGCATGCATACAGTATACACGCATTTTTTTTTCCGCCTCCCAAATCCCCGGTCCAAATCTTAGGGGGGGGGGGGGGGGGGGGGCGACCGCCCCCATCGCCCCCCCCCCCCCCCTGGCTACGCCAGTGCTGACAGATATGACATTAAATTTGTTTCCCTTTCTGCCTTTTTTCCCAACAGATGTGAAATCAATAAACTGTTTTAAACAGGACATAATCACAAAATAAATTTAGGTCACTATCCACATTGATGGATGAAAAAATATAGAAATAAAGGAATAGACACGAGGCAGAAAAGGAAGAAAAAAATGTAAGATGGAAAGTTACAATAGTTTTACATACCGTGAAAAGCCCATTTCATTAAAATGACTAGAGGGGATGGCTAGTAATTGATCAGTGTGAATCTGTGGGAATTCAGGGGGATGATTGTTCCAATCCTTGTGGGATTCATTTAAGAGTACATTATATACCTATTGTTGTGTGAAAAATCATTTGCTTCAGAATGATCTCATATTCAAGTAATGTGCGGTTTAATGTTTCTAGGTTAGCATGCCTGTACCAGGGAGGTGGAAGTTTTCCACCTCCCTGCCTGTACAGTGACGGGGCATAAAACTGCACCAGGGTGGTGGAAACTTCCACCTCCCTGACTGCACATTACTTGAATATGAGACCGTTCTGAAGCAAATAATTTTCACACAACAATAGATACATAATGTACTCTTAAATGAATCCCACAAGAATTGGAACAATCATCCCCCAGCATTCCCACTGATTCCCACTGATCAGTTACTTGCTAAATGAATCCCACAAGGATTGGAACAATCATCCCCCAGCATTCCCACTGATCAGTTACTTGCCATCCCCTTTAAGGAAATACGTTTTTAAAAAGACATGGAAAGTCACCTACCATATCAGCCTGTATTAGATGATTTAATAGATAATTAATTAAATAGCTCTGCTAATCATATATTGATCATAATCTTTGGGTAAAACTCATGCATTGTTATACATGTATTGAATTTCAAAAAGCCTTTTTTTTTTTCTAAATGCTATGCAAACACATACTGTACTTAACCTATATTAGCTCGATGGAATTCCATTTTCTTTTCACAAATAGCTTGCACCATAGTTATGAAGTCTTATCTCTATGTAAATCACGCAGGGGGAGATTAAAAACTAAGAAGACAGATTTTAATTTACATTTTCTGGTTATACACAGACATGATTGAACTGCCTTAGTGTTTGAGGTCCCAATTCACACCATTATCACAGTTCAAAGGTCAATGCATTCCAAGAAACAACCATGCCCATTGGGGCAACTTGTCTGACAAAAAAAAAACACCACACACACACACACACAAAAACCACTCCCACACATGAATAATGGTTGCTTTTACTGCACATTTAATGCAAGTATCACATCTGTTTGTTTGGTTTTTTTTCACTATGTCATTGTGGACTGAAATATAGGTCTGTTCACAAGCTATTAGACCAGTAAGCTGCTGCCAGAAGCAGATTTGTCTCAAAGTTTTGACTGGACAAGCAATTCTTGGTCTATCAACCCTCATGTGAAAGTTCTTAAAAAATGTACATCATACCTCACCAAAGTGATCAAAATGGAACACATAGGAAAGGGGCAAATACATGTAACTGTTATTGGGAACTGATGATGCAGAGTCTCAGCTTGTCATGTTGAATGACAAGTAAAGCTGGCATCTTTTTTATTTTTATTTTGCCAGCTGCACAAAGCTTTATCTTCTTCTACACAGCCATTGGCCCATTTTCAACAAATCACAACTTCTACTGCTAACCAAGTTCCACCATAGATGATGGTATCATATGTGTGCCTTTTCCCCAACTTGCAGAATTCTTCCTGCCACCCTACTATAGTCTAGCTGCCAGTGCACAGATAACTTATTCAAAAGCACAATTTGCTTTGTCACTTTTATATAATGCAGGGCTCGACACTAACGGTGGCCCGGTGGCCCAGGGCCACCAAAAACGCACGTCGGGCCACCAAAATTTCAGAAATGAAGACTTTGGTAGCCTGGTCGGGCCACCAAAAAAGGTCGGATGTTTGCCTTTGGGCCACCAAAATTAAAAGTTAGTGTGGAGCCCTGTATAATGGTTGAACAATGAAGGGTTAAGGATGTGCACATATTCTTTTTTTCCATTTTGATGAGGAGAGTTTTCTGAATGCACACACCTTGATTACACTCTTGGGGGGTTCAAACCGATGTGGCTTCCAAAGGCCAATTAAGTGCTTCAGGCTGTCTACACAATGCAGTTTCTGATTCAAACCTATGCTGTAATTACACATAGATGTCAGTCAAGTGACTATTGATGCCATACAGCTTCAGAGATGCATCTAAGACAATAAAAATGAAGCCATACTGTCATTTTTGCAACCACACTGAAGCAGTTTGATCAAAAACAGAGGTTGACACGTAAGTAAATATTCAGTATAATAGTCCTTTCTCAAGAGGATAAAATATCTATAGAACATAGCCATCAATCAGTCAGACACCAACTGCAAAACAAAAGCGTGTAGAGAAACGCTGCTGAAAACTGCTTATCCAATAACAGCTTGACAGTGGAGTAAAATGGAGTCAAAAGGGGCATGAGATTGTGATCCTAGCAGAAACATTGTTAGAGGCAAAATTATTTTACTTATTACACTGTACAATTAACTAGGATCAAAACCTTAAGCCCCTTTTGACTCCACATAGTAGATTGCTAAACAAAGAGCAGACATCTTTGGAGGATAGAAATCAGAAACCCTATCACATCATCACACCAGTTTTTGGTCTTTTGGAATATGTGTGAAGAACAATAATTATCACCAGACTCATGTTGCAGTGCACCATACCATGTCTTGGCTCAGTATTGTCAGGCTTTTGAATGAAATTTACTTTCTTGCTCATTATGTCATATCTACAGAGGCGCATTAGTCATGTTTGCATTGAATACTACGCAGACACATCCTGTTCCTCTTATTTGTCATTGTGTTATGTGCTAAGGCACTTTATTGAAGCTTTTAACAAATTATTATTATGGGGTCCAAAAAGAAAATGGATATTTTCATGGCAGACTCTTGTATCTGCATGAGGACTGTACTACACTTGAATAGGAGAAAGCAAATACACTTGTATACAACAAAAGAATTAAGAAAAAAAAGAATTTCTCAGTCTGTACTCTTGTATGAGTTATCAAAGTATGCATCAAATAATGTAGCTCTTTGAGAGATTCTACAGTTTACAAACACATCTTTAGTTTCAATGTCTGTAACATCCCTTGGAGAGTCAATTCAGCATACTCAGTAAGCTGCTACTTTTCTAAATACCATTCAATTCTTTACAATGCTTCACTAGATATTGTTCTGTTAACATTGTTAAAACCTTGGAGATGTCATGCAATCTGTGACATTTTTGAGAAACCACATTCTGGAGTGTAGGTATACTTAAAATGTCGTTCCATGTTTCGTTAAAAAATGAATGTCAGAATAGTGCTCTCAATACACAGGGTAATAAAAAAAATACTACTCACAACAGGTGTCTAGTTCTATTCCATCATATGGCAAGTGGTTTGCTTTCATCAACTAAAGAAGGACTTCCAAAAGAAACCGAGAAGATGTAACTAGTACAGACGACTCCACTCTATAATAAAGAATTTATGCTGAACAGTAGCTATAGCAATAATGTTCATTTGGAGAGGCATGGCTGACAAACATACCCCATCAAACTGGAATGGTAGGTTATGGGGAAACTCGTTATAACAAGGACCAATCCCCCAAACCATGACAATTACATTGTACTTCCTGTGCGAAGAAATATAAAGAGCTAGCACCTGCAAAATCCCCTTATCATATGAGGGTGTTGTTGTCTCTGACCTCTTTATAAAGAGGCTCCACTGTGATGTGAGATCAAAATCACAACCAGGGGACATGCATATTTTTCTTTCACATAATTACAACATTAAAAAGTGTTGATTATATAACACCAAAATATATAAGCCTCATTTTGGCTGTTCATCTGGCAGGGCATGCTCCCAAACTTTCAGCTAGGTTCTCATAGTCTTCCTTCAACACTGTTGGCAAATAAGATGAAGCTGAGGCAGCAGGGCAATGTACACATTGAAACGCGATCATCTTTGCGAGTTTGGTCAACCCGCATCATGTATAAGCTACCACCAATCACATCCAATGAGTTGGGTGACTACGCACAGCCTTCAAAACTTTCAGATCTACCGTTCTCAAGCACCAGTTACCCTATCCAGTTGGGAGAGTTGAGTATCATTTGCCATTTGTGTTGTTTGAAGATGTTTCCATTGCCATGGTAACAGACTTTCCATCATCCACTGCTGGAGATGACCCGGCAGCAACGTGGGAGGCAACATTCGTGTTCCCTGGCGACATAGGTGAAGCCTCAGCTTCTGTCGTTTCCATTTGATTATCAGCAGTATCGTTCTGTTGGCTAGGGCTCGTTCCCCCCTTTCCCTTCTTCTTCTTCTTCTTTTTCTTCTGCTTCTGGGAAGGATTAGAGCCCGCTGGCGGTGACTTGGAGTCTACCGATGGTGACTTGGATCCAGCCGACGGTGACATGGAATCTGCTGATGGTGACTTGAATTCAGCTGACGGTGACTTGGAGTCTACTGATGGTGACTCGTTTCCAGCTGAAGGTGACATGGAGTCTGCCGATGGTGACTTGCTTTCAGCTGAAGGTGACACGGAGTCTGCAGGTGGCGACTTGGATCCAGCTGATGGTGACTTGGATTCGGTTGACCGTGACTTGGATGAGGCAGAGGGTGGTCGGAATTGGGCACCGGCGGGTTTCTGGGCCATTATAGCCGGCGGTACGGGCACGCCGAGCATATCTGGTAACATCCAGGGTTTGAGCCAGCCAACCAGGGGATTGACTCCGGGGGTATAGTGGAGGTATTTATGGTAGAACAGCAGACCATCCAGCTTGTCCTAACAGAGGTCAAAGGTCAACACAGGTCACAACATTAACCCACGATCTCAGATTGTTATCCACATAAAAACAACCCACGTACAAGGGACCTTACAGGGGACCCAATTCACACACACTAACACAGGAAAGCATTTGCATTTGGTTACCAGTATTCAACAAGATGCTTTCTACACTGGTGAAAGATTTTCAGTGGACTCTTGCTTTGCGAAAAGAAAATTTTGCTAGTGGTCATTAACTTTATATACTGAATATTTGAAAATGTTCTGGGCTTTCTTTTTTGACTTGGAAGCTCTCATGGTGTTAGATTTTGGCAGTGTGATTTCAATCAGAGTTTTTAACTTAAATGTTTCCTGCCCATCAGTATAAGTTTGAACATAGTGAATGGACAGAATCAACCAGTGAAAACACAGCTTTGAGAGTGCCTCTGAAACACAGGTCAATTGACATCATTTTCCATTCCATTCATAAATTTATTATATTAATAATGACAATAATAGTAATAATAAAATTAATAATAATAATAATAATAATAATAATAATAATAATAATAATAATAATAATAATAACAATAATAACAAGGAAAAGTAGAAATTACGCGGTGCGTAACATATGTCCCCGCCGGAAGTAGCATTTTGTAACAAAATGTGCAATATAGGTAAAAAATCAAGGTCAAAGGTCAAAGAAGTCAAAGGTCAAAATTCTGTGTAGAAGTTTTGAAGCCCTCACCTAGTGCCATCACATAAAGCAAATGGAATCGAAATTGGGTTAGAAATGGCGAAGGAGTAGCATTTTGTAGCCAATGTACAATATAGGTCAAAAATCAAGGTCAAAGGTCAAAGAAGACAAAGGTCAAAATTCTGTGTGGAAGTTTTGAAGCCCTCACCTAGTGCCATCATATAAAGCAAACGGAATCGAAATCGGGTTAGAAATGGCGAAGGAGTAGCATTTTGTAGCAAAATGTAAAATATAGGTCAAAAATCAAGGTCAAAGGTCAAAGAAGTCAAAGGTCAAAATTCTGTGTAGAAGTTTTGAAGCCCTCACCTAGTGCCATCACATAAAGCAAACGGAATCGAAATCGGGTTAGAAATGGCGAAGGAGTAGCATTTTGTAGCAAATGTACAATATAGGTCAAAGGTCAAGGTCAAAGGTCACAACTGAAATTCTGTGTAGAAGTTTTAAAGCTCCCATGTAGTGCTATCATATAAAGCAAACAGAATCAAAATTGGCTCATAAATGACAGAGAAGTAGCAAATTGAACATTTTGATCACACACGGACGCACACACGGACGGACGCACGGACGGACGGACGCACGGACGCACAGACACACACACGTACGGAGCCCGTTTCATAGTCCCCTGCTCGAACTCGTTCGGCGGGGACAATAATAATAATAATAATAGCAATAATGATAATAATAATAATTATTATTATTATTATAACAATGATAATAACATTAAGGATAATGATGATGATGATGATGATGATGATTCAACATCATCATCATCGTCATCATCTTTATCATCATCATCACCATATCGTTGTCATCATCGTCGTTGTCATGGTCGTCATCATCATCACCATCACCACTATCACCACTAATCATCTGCCCCGTGATACTTACTGGGAATGGCATCACGTGGGCCAAAGCATCCTGTAAGATGCTCTTCTCACATCGGTAATTTGGGAGAGGACAGAATTTGATCTGTATGTCAAGAGGAGAACAAAATCAAACCAGAGCAACACATTACCATTGAATTCGGATGAACATTTATCTATTTCTTGTAATCCCTTAGAAAAGATGCTTACTACTGAAAACAAGCTAAAAAAAACCAACAAATATTTAAACATCTTCCCTCTGAATAACACATGTGGGGGAGAAAGTAAAAACAGGTCCACATGCAATTTGTTAAGCATGAAGATACTGAGATTCCACAGGCCTATAACTGAGTGATATTATAACTGTATGTTACTAAGTAACAAAACTACACATGTTCTTGTCATATTTCAAGGAAAAGACACCTTAAAAAAAAGGGTTGTTTCACTGTTTGTTTGTTTTTTTCATTCAAAGCTGACATCAAAAGCAAGCACAAGCTTCAGTTGAAGGACAAGTTCACCTTCATAGACATGTGGGTTGAGTGAATGCAGCAATATTAGTAGAACACATCAGTGAGAGTTTGAGCAAAATCGGACAATCTGTTATAAAGTTATGAATTTTTGAAGTTTCTGCTCAGTCACGGCTGGATGAAAAGACTACTGCAGCTTGTGATGTCACATGAGTACAACGATATAAAGAAAGAATAAAGAAAATTCAACATATTTCCATTTTTCTTGCATAACAAAAGAACACTCTACTTCTCTCTTTCAGAAGGAAGGGGGAATAATATTACCCTTAATATACGTCAGTAGCAAGTCAAAGAAATATGCACTTTATTCAAAAAGTAAAGTTTTGTGAAATTCTCTTTTTATTTTCCTTATATAGTTGTATGCATATGACATCATACACTGTAGTAGTCTTCTCTTCCAGCAGTGACTGCGCAGATACTTAAAATATTCGTAACTTTTGAACGGATTGTCCAATTTTCCTCAAACTTTCACTGATGTGTTCTACTAATATTGCTGCAATTTCTCAATCCTTATGTATATGAAGGTGGACTTGTCCTTTTAAGTTTTTCATGCTGATAATCTACCACTGCAGCACTAGTTGTGAAAGTCCATTCTGATGAAGATATACACCTATCTAACGGGGGACACAGACTGCCACACACTGGACAATCCAACACTTACTGGATTTTTCTTCGTGCCCTCAGCAAGTGCCGGGTTTTCTGCAAGTTTGGACAGCAGCCAGAAGAAGCGAAATTCTGTGTCGCTGTCGTAGACCGGATGACCATGCCAACACATAATGTCCAGCACCCAATACGTTTGGTAGACTTCGCTGTAGATACAGTCCAGAATTGTGTAGTCTACGGGTGAGATATCGGGGCAATCAAGAAAAATGAAAATCAGACAGATCCCAGTACAATCATGCCAAACAGTGTATACTGTGCACTATTTCAAACAATTTGTTACCCAAATTTTATTTAAATTTTATTGAGCAAAGGACATAAGCACATGATAATGAATAATATGTACTTGTAAGATGTCAGAATTTTAAATGTAGATAAAATGACCTGCATTTACACATAGTATAATGGGCAAATAGAAGGAAATATACCTGTATGACAAATGCAAATTTTTCAGCCATCATCATGAAAATGGGTTTGTATGGAGGTAGATGTAAGTGTTGCAAGCTTGACGGGAAATGGATAAATGTCTTGATCTTGACAAAAATAGACTAAAGAAAGAATCAAAAGCAGATTGATGACTTCCTACATAACAATTATCATTCTAGTTCAAGTTATGGCCACAAGAGAATAAGGACAGGCAAACTTCAGAGATCTTTGTCTTTTAACCTCGAGAGATCTTGCTGGAAATATGCTGCCTGTGTTGTAAATTTGCCAGGTATATTTCCAGCTAGATCAGAAAATGTCCTGAGATCTAGGGTGTCTGGACAGATGGATGGACAGATGGATGGACAGACAAACTGAAAATATAATGGCTCTAGTACCCTTCAAAGGCAAAGGAATTTGAAATTATAAAACAACAAGCTAGAAAATGCATAACAGAGCGATAAGTGCTATGCATACTCTGCAGTGTTTCCTCTATCCAAACATGATAAACATAACATTGGAGCAATTAAGAGTGTACAAGTGTAACATCAACATCTTGTACTGTAAAATGAGGAATTTTCATGTGCATTTTAATTTGGGGAATTTTGCAAGGACCAGCAAGGTTTGCAAAAGAAAGTCCAAGCAAAAGTTCTTGTCTACACTATATGCATCGAATGCCAGTGGCAATTTGCACAAATTTCATCCCCCAAAAAAGGCCATTAGCTCAAATTCAAATACTGTAAAAGTGGATATTTTTGCACGAATAATTTTTCACGCTCGGTCTGGTAAGATGAATTTCACATGTTTTTAATTCTGCGAAATCAGGACATTAACTACTGGAACATATGGCATGCAGAAATATTTGCATGCTTTTACTTTCACACTAGCTTCTGTTTGCATGAAAATCTTCACTTTTACAGTATATCATATGCAGCTTTATAGTACTCACTGAATGCATTCCTGCTTTGTCTGCTTCCACCCCCTGGCAGTCCGCTCTGGAACTGATTCATACAGTAGCCACTCTTTGTGTAGTGTGATGTTTTGCCCTGGAGTGGGTATTACAGCATGATCAAGGCTTCTAAAAATGAATACGATTATGTGGTCACAACAGATCAGTAGTCAAGTTCCTGAGTATGTTTTGGGAGCATATACATGTAGGTGACTCAAAACATGTCGTACCAACTTTTCATTACACTGTAATCATCATAGGCATAGCCTCACAGAACTGCAGTTTCCATTTTTACCGTCAGCTTTCACAGTTCTACAATAGTGAGGGTAATTATTTACAATACAAAACATACAAACCACTGCTTTCTTTCAAAATAAATAACAGAAGATCAGGAGAGATGGGCCTAAAGAATAACACAAAAATTAATAATGGAGGGAAAAAAAAGAAGTAAATTGAATTCAAAGACTCTACACAAAATAAAGCTGGGAAAAGTTCACAGAAATAGTTTCAATAATCTTCAATTTCGTAGCAATAACTCAACACTATACATACTATCAAAAACATCAAAGTGAGAGCTATGCTACAGTGCTGTCTAGTATCTAATACCACATAACATGAAGCCATTCTAATCCACAGATTCAATCTTACCTACTAGCTGTCTAATTAATTGGCATAGATTTGAACTTACAGACCCCACAGTGTAAGAAATCATGGATCAGTGATACAAGTGATATTTGTCTGCAGGGCATCACAATCTTCTTTCTTTTTTTCAATTATTACAAATATGCTTTGCTTATACATTGCATACAATTTCTCTGTTTATTTCATGGAAATAAATTTGAATCTTCAATCCTGAATCTTGAATTTTGAATCTCTCACAAAACAATGTCTGCTGCATTTGTGATGTGTGAGTCAGGGAAAGGAACACAAGAGCATAAATTTCATTTGGGCTTGCGTTCACAGTGGAGCTGTTCGATCTCACATGCGTTATGTATTTAGCTGCACAAAATTTCTGATGACTTATGAAAACTTCCAGTCATAACCCGAACTGGGTCTCAGAAATATGTCCATGATATTTGTATCAGACTACTGAGTCTTAATTCTTTGTCTAGAGTGCACATTTCATCGCACAAGAAGAGAATGAAAATCAACCAATGGGGAATAAGCTGGGTAAAACAACAAACAAATAAAAAAAAATCAACCATAGATGGAATACAGAATGGAAAGGCTAATAACAATCACACAAGATATTCTTGAACAATCCCTATGCAATTGACCGATCTGTGGACAGCAGCACTTACTTTGCTTGCAATAACGAATGCCCGCCTTCCCACCGGACACGGCACCATCAGCCAGTTTTCTGCAAGGTCATCAGGAACATCAACTAACCATTCAGACAGCATCAGCTGCAGTGATTAATTTAAAAAAAGAAAATGTGTTATGAAAAAAAAATAAGAACAGTAAACTGACAGTAAAGGGGAGATGATGCCTGGGAAAAAATATTCATTCAGCTAAAGAGAAAACAAAATACATCAGATACCTGAGAAGTGAATAACATTTGAGTGTTATCGAGAAGCTTCTGATCACTTCATTCTGTTGGGTCCATCACTTCATAGCACCATTGACAAGATTGTTTATGGATTGCCAATGGTAAGGAGTTTTACACGCTAGTTATCATTCAGCATTGCAGTTGGTGCGAAGCATCCAAGACTGTGTAGGTCAGTTGTATCGCCAAACATCCTACAATATGAAAAGTTTGCAATAAAGCTCAAAATATAAGGAGATGTCACTATTTTCCCCAATAAATAAATCATAACTGTAAATGGTTTCTAGTCTGGAGACATTTTTATTATAACTATTGTTCACATTTTGTATATACAATACTTAACATTGATTATACTTCCCTCATATTTTTGCATGAATTGTTTACTTCTATCCCTAACTCACTGGGCACATTTTAGACCTATTTTGACGCACTAAAAATGCTGGGCTTTTGTTTCATCTGCAAATGGTAAATTATGCCTTTAAGATAGCAAGAGAATGGACGATAAAATGAAAAATTGTTCAATTTTAAAGGTAAATGTGGTGTTCTGCATGAAGTGTGTGCAACAAGCAACTTCAGGTGATAATTAGTCCCATGCCGGCACAGAGTCACAATGCGTGTAGATCTATTGTACATCATCAGTCTAAATGTTATAATATCTATACACGTATACCATAATAGCCCCATATGTGCACGTGCTACAGCAGTTCGGGGAGGCTCCAAGTTCTGGCAGCAGTTTATAAATGGGGAAAAAAGATTCACCTGATTTTTGTAGTAACGCTCCCTCCTCTTCTTCGGCCTGTGTGAGCGAGGAGTGCTTTGATCCATTTCCTCTTCATCCTCACTCAGGTCAATGCCAGTCAAGTCATCTTCAGCAAGCTTCCTAGCGATGTTGCTGTAGTCCTTTCGCCGTCTGAGCAGGAGAAATAAATACATGTACATACAAAACTCTGTGTGCTGCTTGACCAGATGAAGATGTGGATGAAGAAGAGAGTGTGTGTGGGACTATCAACTATACAGTGTAGTATCTGTATCACCTGAAATGTCTCCTGAGTTGTAAATACAGAACACTGGATTTAACTAATTCAGAATTGAAAAAATAGTTTCTACTTCTTTTTCTATCGATTGCTTAGTTTGAATACTATTTTCACTTCATTGTAGATAACCTTATGAGACTGAGAGTTGTCATGTTCACTAAAACAGGAGTAGACTCTAAATCTACATTGTATGATTACCTATTCCTATTTTGTCTATAGATATTACGTAAGAGGTCTACATTTTATAAGCACTGCTTCCTACATAAAATTAGTCTCCACAGGGCCAAGCATGCAAAAATGAAAATGTAATGACATATTCTACGTGAAATATGAACATGATTTTATTTCATTTCATAAATAAATAACCATGCCAAATATTCGAACCCATGAACAAAGGAAGCAAACCTCACAAACTTGTGCTACCTGGCATAGAACTAAATGTATAGAATCTAGTACGTATAAAATAATCACTGTTCCTTTCACATCGTCATTGACATTGTAACACTATGCAACTGTAACACATTTTTTTTTTTTTTTTTTTTTTTTTTTTACCTAAATACACAGTAGTGGGCAGCCGGCAGCTCCCAGAATCCATGTTTTCAATGCATTATCTCTGAATAACCTGATAATTCGTGATGTTGCTTGTTGCCAACAATGTTGGTTTGAATTTGCATTGCCGCCACCAAGCTATGTAAAATTTTACCTATTCAAAGAGTAAGATGATGAGCTGAGGCAAGAAGCGATGCTGCAGCTTAGATCTGTAATTAGATTAACTATACACAGCCCAGTCGCTGTAAGTAGCCATTCCCACAGCGTACTAACAGCGTCTGGTCGGGCTATAATTAGAACCTAGATATAAATTTGATTCTTGAACCTTGTCCTTGAACCTTGAAGTAGTAAATATAGATCTATCTAGTAATCCCTTCCACTAATTCAGCAGTTCCTTGAAACTATTCCGGGATGGTAGAAGTGTCGTGTGTCAGTGAGAGGTGACATGGTGAACAGGGTGATTTTAAATGTCACTGTATAGATCTATTAATGTACAATACAATTCATCATAACCAAAAATGATTCATAACCAAATGTACCACCAATTGACCACCGTCTTCTTCTTCTTTTTCTTCAAAATACTCCTCAACGTTTCATCTGCAACCAAGCAGTGTTTCTGTCAAGTTTCTGCGGTTTCATAATAGGCCTATAACGTTTGACATCTTACTCTTTTTGCTGTTGCAAAACGTCCCGTCTTCGTTCCTCCTGACTTCGTTTGCTGTTGTCACGCGACTTGAAGAGGCACATCCTGGGGTGCTGCGTCGCCGAGCTGTCGGCGGAGAAAGACACTCCTACGGACCCAGAGAACGCTGCGGCTAGCTCATCCATCGTCGGAAGTGCTATTTAGGTCGTGTTGTAATAAGAACTGTTATAGGACATCTACAACTTGATGATTTTACCAATCAATACGGTAAAGCTCAAAGGTGTCAAATTTTTTGTTGAATCATCTGTTATCCTTGAAAGCAGGTAGAATTCAGGTAGAGTTCCACAGAAACACGAGGTCGGAAACATGGTAAGACGTAGACATCTGTACAACGAAATTACTGTTGACTTTTTGGCGGATTACCCGCCCAATTGGGCGGTTTTAAATCCTTGGCGGATTACTCGCAGAATTGGGCGGGTTGGCATCTCCGTTCATTCAATGGGAACACACCTTTGCTATTCAAGTTTTAGTTTACATTCTTGAAACTTTCCTGACTAGCTAATAAAGAGCCGTGTTGAAATGGACGGTGTTTGATTTTTTTGGCTATCAAAAAAAAAAAACCAACAACAACAACAAAGGTTATCGACTAGTGACGACGACTTCAATCGGTGTCATACCTCTATAAGGGGTCGAAAGAGTCCATAAATCAACTCAGTTATCTCGTTAAAAAAATGAATTTGAGCAGGCGAGTCAAAGTCCGGGCACGGACAAAATGGAAAAAAAAATAATAATTTTCACTAATAAATATCACTTTTATCTCAGGGATTTTCTTGATCTGAATTACATAGGACACTGCACATCATCATTCATCAACGATCATCGTATGTGTATGTGTGTGTGCACGTGTCCATGTGTCTAGAGACCAGTGTAGGCCACAGAACTCTTACACATAGAAGAATCACACCCATTCACAACCCGCTGAGCTCGGTGTCGCCACCGCGCACCCCGGATGTGACGCCTCAGTGCACACGCCGCCATGTTGCTTAGCGGTACCTCCGCAGCTCCTCGCGAGTACGATACGGTCAACTCACTGATGGGACAGTATGACAGCCGCTATAGCCCTTGATATTTACTTGAACTTGTAAACTGTCAAACTGGTACTTCTCAATCCAGCGTTGACCACAGATTCATGTACTCATTTATGTTATTTATTTCACACTCTTCCCTGAAAGTTGTCTGTATTGAAACAGGTGTTTTCCCCTTTCGGATAGATCTATTTGACTTCGGAGACGTGATCTGCTTTGGTATAAAATAATCTAAGACGCGCGCCTGTCCTTGTCTGTGTCCTGCCATTTTTCTGATACCCCTCTCAACCCTATGTCTTGCATTTTCCCCCCTCCAATGATATTGTAAGAAGATGTGTGTTCGTGCTTTTGATTTTTCTCCCATTAAACAGGTCAAATTAAATTTCCAGTCAGTCCAGTTGTAAAAATCAATGATTTGTGGATATGATCATGTAATACATCTTCCCCATCTGACACTCGTTCAACATATTAGAAATTTGGAAGACAACATCACCTTAATTACATTGTATCTATATTCCTGCTGTTATCATTATCATTAGTAGTGTGTAGTACAATGTAGTTACCACTATTGCACATATTGGTATAGGAAGCAATATGCCTATAGGCATGCATACACTGTATATCTGTATATACATGAAATAAAACAGAAATCGAGTTCATGCTAATCACCGACAATTTATTTCACCACACCAATTTTTGAGCGATTTGCAACAACACTTGAGAAAGAGCGAATCGCTCAAATATTTATGTGCTGTAAATAAATTGTTGGTGATCAACATGAAATTGGTTTCTGTTTTACTTTCAATATCATGATATTGCTGCACCAACATGTAGACTACCTGGTACTCAATCAATATATATATATATATATATATATATATATATATATATATATATATATATATATAATATATATATATATATATAATATATATATATATATGTATATATATATATATATATATATATATATATATGTATTCACACACACACACACACATTACAAGCATGAACTCCTTTCAAGATTGTCTTCCCACAAAAAACAGAAAGTTAAGTTGGACAGAGTTAATTTTCCTGATTTTTTACAATTTATTTGACATTTATCAAGGTCAAAGTTGATTGCTGAGAATCAACCACAGTACAGTGATATACCATTTGCTTGAAGTACACGTACCATTATCATACCTAATACGGCGGTTATAATCACAGGCAGTACATGCATCAGGAACATATTATGCAAATGATAGGCAAGACCACCAGTGTCGCAAATTTGTGACAATTATTATAATCACAAAATCAAATGCATATACATCTATAATGGACATGCAATAGGGCAACAACATAAAATTCATGAATAATGAACACTGTCTGGCAAGATTATCTAAGGCAATACATCAATATAGTGCACAATTTCACTTGCCCTTGACAGCTTCAAGCGTGATTCAAAAAGAAAATCCTAATGAGTGTAAAAACGCACTATGGTATAGTATGAAAACATATTGTGTTGATCCGCATGTACTATGGCAATATAAATCTACGAATTATGAACACTGAAAAGAACACCAAAGGCATTCCTGGCAACAGTATTAAAGGCAATACATTTGTAAATGTAAGATTTCACTTGTACTTAGCTCAGCATGATTCAAAATTAAATCCTTAGTAATGAGTTTAACAAACACTATCCCATACACTGTGTAGTATGAAAACATAATTTGGTAACAACATGTAAGCAAAACAAGTATCACAGATATACAACAAATGTTGTATATCACGAAAGCAAATGCCTGTATAATCAACTATCATGCAATATAGCAACAACATAAAATCCATAAACAATGAACACTGTCAGGCAAGAATATCAAATGCATTCTTGGCATAACAATATCAACTAAAGGCAATACATGAACATCTGTATAATGCAAGATTTCACACGCACCCGTTTGCTTCAAACGAAATTCAAAGTGAAATCTAAAGAGTGTGAAAACATACTACACTGTATCTCAAAGTACATGTATGTACATGTAGGCAAAACAAGTGTCACAAATAAGACAACTACATGTATTGTATATCATGAAAGCAAATGCATGTACAATCACTTAGCATACAATATGGCAGCAAAATAAAACCATGAATAATGGACACTGGCAAGAATATTAAAAAAAATATCAAAGGCAATACTGTATAATCCAAAATTTCACTTGCACTTGTTCGCTTCAAGCACAATTCAAAATGAAATCCTTATGAGTGTGAAAACATACTATATGGTATAGTACGAAATGTTAACGTGGCAACAATATGTAGGCAAGACAAGTCTCGCAAATACATGTATGGCAAATATTGCGTATTGCGAAAGCAATGTCCCGGGGTTATTTTAATACCAGAGTACACAGTCAGTCTAGACAATCTAGTATCTAAACGACTGTAGTGTTGTCACCGACACTGACCCACCACTGGTACTGTGACTCTAACTAGCTAGACAAGAATAAATCTACGTGTAAAGTTTACACCTAAGCTCAAATTTACATAAATTTACACTTTATTCATGTACAAAGCTGTTTACCCCAACACACAACGTACAGAGTGTAATTTAGCCCCAGGGCCTAAATTAGGCCTACTTGATCTTTTTTATTTTGCATAGTAGTTGGTGGTAAACAGATATGTCGACGGCAAACACAAAATCCAGTGCCTGGGACTACCTTTGCTACTGCGCTCACAAGAAAGCCAACATACGACCGATCCGCCCAATTGTAACGTTACTTGGGGAATTAATTTACTTCTTATTCTCATCATGGCTTGGTGTCAAACTTACCTGTTTCCAAATCCCTTTGTGAAGTGATTTGTGCAGTTTACAGCCGCACAATATGGCATTTTAATGCCTCGCTCAGGGTCTCGGAACGTCAGAAAAACACGGTACAACATGCAGTCATTGTATGTGGATAGCGTCTGCTGGGATTTGCACGCAAAAAAGTTCCGCTAAGCAAAATGGCGGACGTCACGTGACAATGAGTCGAGCGACGGCGACAAAACGGGTGGCGAGTGATTCTTCTATGTGTAAGAGTTCTGTGGTGTAGGCCTGTCATTCAACTGGGCTGTGCTTATCTTCAAGAGGAAATCCCCCCCCCCCAAAAAATATACTCTGTAAAAGCTAAGAAAAAAAAAATCCCTACAGACCGTTCCGAAAATGACAAAAGTCGAATAAGGAATAAGTAAGATATGACGTTTTGATATTTCACATTTTTTGGAAAACTCTTCTTGACCAGTCCTAATGAATATTCAAATAAGCTGCTAGTTGGTGATGTTATGCCCTCAGAATGTTTTGTATGTTATATATGACATTCGGAAAAATTGTTATTTTTAGCTGATGCAGATAAAAGCGTATTCCCATACCAAAAATATATCAGAGTTAACATTTTTTGTTGTTTTTCATTAGGGATGGGTGTAAGGCACGTTACTAATTTGGAAAAAAAGGGGAGTGTCATTTCTGTGTGTGCAATGATTACGAAATTGTGAGAGCATGACATTATCAACTTGCTGATTTGAATAGTCATAACTTCTGTGCCCCGTTTTATCAAAAGATAAAATCGATTTTAAATTTCCTTACCACACAGGCTGTAAATAGACTTACAGTTGAAATCAACTATTAATCAATTTTAACTCTTCATAAAACAGGGCCCTGGTCAGGAAGCGATTTCTGGAAAAAAAAAAAGAAATTTCCATATGTCATATAATTAACTTTCTTATTTCTCATCCGATTTTTATCATTTGCACTGTTCTGCAGGGATCTTCTTTTTTTACTATTTCATATGAAATTAAAATTTGGATAGGATTTCTTTTTTAAGATTTTCAGAGAAATTTGAGCGTAAAAGTTTCAATTTTGCAGTGATGGTGTATTGAAGTCTGCTCATTCAACACGAATAGGCCCTTCTAGACCAACTGTTGGAGATGCATACTCTGATGTCTCAACTGAAAATAGCGCCCTCTGTAGGAATGAGTCCTTCCCGTCTTGCCCTGTACTCCCTAGGATAGATGTCAAAAATAGTCTAAACGTTATCTCTCCCTCTCTCCCCCTTTCCACTTTCCTCTCCCATCTAAACACAAGCACGAGCGCGCACACACGCATACTTTCTCTCATCCTCTCTCTCTCTCTCCCCCTCTTCTTTCTCCTATTCTGCCCTGACTAATCTGCCTATATCATTACTATCTATGAATCATGCTATTATATTCCTCTCATAGATCTCTTCTTTCCTTGCACTTTCATTGTTTTCTTTCTTTTCAAACATCCAGAATTGATAATTGATATTGTCAATATGTGTTGAGGGGGAATCATCGTATTACCCAAATATGGATAGAGTGAATGCAGCATATAAATAAAAAAATATTCCACGATTTATTTCATCGAAACAGTCATGTTCATAACTATCCCACGCGACGATCCGACGAATTCCATCTTCCGTTAATGAGAACCGCACATGCCCAAAATACATTTCTTTATACCGGACCCAGACTTTGGAATAATTTAGATAATAGTTTAAAAGATTCCCCCAAATTTGTCACATTTAAATATAAACTCAGAAAACATTTACTTTCTACTTATAATCTTAGATAATTTAAATTGCTATAATTTATGTTTGAGCTTTCACCTGTCCTGATGTCGCAGCACTTGGCGTGTTCTGTGTGCAGACCTCTCTTCTTTCTTCTCTCCTTTTCCTTTCCCGTCTATTGTTCTTCGTAGACTTGTATATTGTTACCGTCTTCTCTCCTCTCGGTACTGTCTCGCGTCCAACAGTGTATATGCGTGTGGGTAATTGAATGTGTGTACGAATGTATTGTCCTTGTCATATTTCCCCGGTACACGTGGTTCAATGAACAGTGTCCGGGCACTATAGCATTGGTATTCTATATTTTTTTCCCGACCTGTGTATCTCAAAATAACTACATGTATATTGTTATAGAATAGTATATCATTCACTCATTATTTATCTAGCGATCCACGTCCGACAAGCTTTGCTTTTTAGTGGATCACTATTTTCCATGATCGAATTTATTTTCCGCTCGCCCACGTAGTATTTGTGCAGTGTTCCTCTTTATTATTGTACATATATGTTGTTCTATAATTTGTCTCGTATATTACATGAATCTTTTGCAAGCGTTTGAACAATATCATTTAATGACATGTATACATTGTACTATGTTTTTGATTTTCGTTGATTGGATTGGAAATAAACTATGATTGAATTGAATTGAATTGAATATACATATTAGTGAAGTTTGAGGAAAATCGGACATTCCGTAAATATATATATATTTTTTTTATTTTTTTTTTAAAGTTTCCGTGCCACCGTCGCTTGATGAGAAGCCTCGTGTCTTCTACTATTTGTGATGTCACTGCAGGACAATGATAAAAGGAAATTAAAAAGAGAATTCAATATGATTTCTTCTTTTTTTTTTCAAAATGAAAAATACACATTCCATCGACTTATATTAACTGATAGGGTAATACTTTTTCCCCTGCTTTCTGAAAGAGAGACGGAGTGCTCTTTCATTCATGGAAAATTATGTTTAAAAAAACACTAAGTTTGAAGACAGATCTATTCCACAGTTGACAGGTAGCGTTAGATAATATATTTATGATTTTATATACATTTATATTCTACAAATCTGTTAGGACTGCTGGTTTATTTACGCAAAGTACATTTCACAGAACTCCCATAGTTGCATACACCTTATAGGTCTAAAAGTAACGTGGACAACGAGACACGCATTAAATACCCAGACATACATGATGAAATTATACGTTTAGTGTTAGTGGCCCGAGTAAAAACTAAACAAAACTGAATAGACAAAAATAATGGAACTGCAAAACCAATAAAGATTGTGTTTTTTTCAAGCTTAATCAAATCAAAAGAAAGTCATGTGTTTATTTTTGAAAATACATTATAAGGTACATACGCGAAAAAGCAGAGTACATCATTGCCTTACACATTGTAACGGGATATAAGGAGCACCATTTATTTGTATCACCCCAACGCAATAAAGTGAGTGTGATGTTATAATAATCATATAATATTCATAAAAGATACACGCACATGGCATAAATACCAATGAAATTGCAGCGGCTGTGGAACGATCAGGGATCCCCTACTATACAGCCTTCTTCCCTTACCTGGGTGTATACGTCACGAGTTCGACACTCACGTACGAATCATACTGGCAGCCAATGAGCTCGCCACTATAGGCAAATATTATAAAGCCCCACGAGTCCACACTAGATGCAAATAAGCCCCACGAGTCCACACTAGATGCAAATAAGCCCCACGAGTCCGACACTAGAGGCAAATAAGCCCCACGAGTCCGACACTAGATGCAAATAAGCCCCACGAGTCCACACTAGATGCAAATAAGCCCCACGAGTCCACATTAGATGCAAATAAGCCCCACGAGTCCACACTAGATGCAAATAAGCCCCACGAGTCCGACACTAGAGGCAAATAAGCCCCACGAGTCCGACACTAGATGCAAATAAGCCCCACGAGTCCGACACTAGAGGCAAATAAGCCCCACGAGTCCGACATTAGATGCAAATAAGCCCCACGAGTCCGACACTAGATGCAAATAAGCCCCACGAGTCCACACTAGATGCAAATAAGCCCCACGAGTCCACACTAGATGCAAATAAGCCCCACGAGTCCACACTAGATGCAAATAAGCCCCACGAGTCCGACACTAGAGGCAAATAAGCCCCACGAGTCCGACACTAGATGCAAATAAGCCCCACGAGTCCGACACTAGAGGCAAATAAGTCCCACGAGTCCGACACTAGATGCAAATAAGCCCCACGAGTCCGACACTAGAGGCAAATAAGCCCCACGAGTCCGACACTATAGAGGCAAATAAGCCCCACGAGTCCGACACTAGAGGCAAATAAGCCCCAAGAGACTTTAAAAGCCCCGTGATGACTGTGATGTCTGTATTGCATGCTTTTTTTTTTTCTTTTTCTTGTTCTTCGTTTGCCTGGTGTCGAGCTCGTGGGCCCTGTTTTTCATATAGTCAGACTCATGGGCCTTATTTGCTTAGTGTCGATCTCATGGGCTGTATTATTATTGTTGTCATAACAATTATTAAATGCACTTTAAATCGACAAAAAAAAATGCAGTATACCAGTACAAACGCATACAAAACAATACGATACATAATCAACACATGGCCCCGGCACATAACTCGTGGGCTTTATGACTCATGGACCCTTTTTTATTCATTCATTTATTTTTCCTCACTGGGAAACATGCAAGCTCAGCAGACATGACAGGTGAAAGACTGTTGTCATGGAGTGATATAAATGACCATATATATGGGAGATCAGACCATTATATGGGAGATCAGTCCATATAGTGTAATGGATGTGTATCCATGTAGATTCATTCGGTTTTTTTTTTTGTTTTTTGTTGTTGTTTTTTTGTTTATTTTTGCGGCTTTCGAAAAGGCTTTCCGAAAGGGCTTTCAAAACAGCTTTGCATTTATCAACTCGTAAAAATTCCTTGAAAGCTGTTTGGAAAACCTGTTTCTGCCGAGAAAAGGAGAGTTGATAAACGCACCCTTTCGAAAAGGCTTTCCGAAAGGGCTTTCAAAACAGCTTTGCGTTTATCGACTCGTAAAAATTCCTTGAAAGCTGTTTTGAAAACCTGTTTCTGCCGAGAAAAGGAGTTAATAAACGCACCCTTCATTACATGCACAATTTCGCATATAAGAAAAGTCAGCACCTTTTCCAGTCCACATTGTCAGTCAGCTGTAATTTGTATCAATGGCATCTTTATAATCTTGTAGAATTTCGAGGGGACGATCAAAATTTGTGCATAAACTGAAATGTCATATAATAGTAATGTTAATTAGTATTACGAAAGGAAAGAGATAACCCATGACATGGATTTAAAAAAAAATCCTGCGACAGTCTTTCAAATCTATGGTTTCACAACCAGATCATCATCTTTAAACAAAATATTTAAATAAAATCTTCAGAGTCGGCATCATACCATTTTGAAGAGTTTCATAACATGTTGATTAAACTGTTAATGAGAGCATTATTTTTTTTTTAATGAAAAGGGGGATTACACAGATGTTTAATTACAAGCAATTTCCATTCGGTATGTTTTAAGGGTAGTGGTTGGAATCAAGTATTGACTTTATGTATGTGTGTGTGTTTCTTTGGTTGTGTGTGTTATAATTTCTACCTCTGTGAAAAATGTGCCCAGGGAGGATGCAGTTGAAGGGGTCGGTGCAATATAGTGCTAATCCACACAATAGTCATTTTGAGATAATCGATGTTGAATGTTTGGAAAGTCCATACTTTGTACATTAATAAAACATGAATGCATGCATTTTTTACCATTTTATTGGTTGAATTCAAATATGATATTTTCACGGAGGTTCGAGTGGAGGATAAGGATTATGAAAATGCAAGAAACTCAATTTTGACAAAAGTGTGGGTTAGCACTATATTGCACCGACCCACTCAATTATTATGTACCAAAAGTATGTTACTTTGATACAGCAGTAGGCCTATTGCCTTTGTATCATTTCAACATACAGAGTTTAATAGATACCATGGGAAATGTATTAAACTGAGAAATAGTTGAAGATGAAGAGCCATGCAGTCTGGGGACCAGGAGAGGTCAGTTCTGTCCCTGAAAACAAACCCAATGCTACACTGCATTTTCATAATCTAAACTTAAACACACCAGTCGTTCTTACTGCTCATTTAATTTCAATTAATAATTTCGCCACATGCAGCGGAGTTGATTTCAGTAAAATGCATTACGACTGATGGTGTTATATACAGTATAGCGTCGTAAAGCGTGACAAGAATGGCAAGAATGTATCTAAACAATGCGAGATGTCCGTTTCCTCTTTTTTTCTCCATATACCCCTGTCACACTTTGCTTGATATGCATGAGAAACAGATATCAATTTTTGGCATCCGGTGATATCCTTTTAAATGCGTTTCATGTCCTTTTTATCCTTAGGATGTTTATCTTCCGTCAGAGTGACCAGAAAGCTTAGTGCATGCATACTTTTTTTTTCTCGCTTGCCAAAAAACGGATTGCGCGATCTGACCCTTGTCCGATAGCTGCACGTTTTCTCCTGTATCGGTACTGTACTAGTACTTTGTCGTTTTCCACGCATTTCCATCCGCTAGGCCTCCTATAGAGTTCGTTGCTGCAAGAAAAGGAACAGATGGAACGGCTATGTACAGCACATCACACATATACGCACGGTTCTCTGACGTTCGATGTACGTCTCATGCGTCGCCCATTTGTTCCTCGTGCGTTTTGTCCTGTGGGGATGCGGTTTATAATCGTTTCTCATGTGTTTGCCTACGTTCCACTGTCCTATACACAATCGGCCCAGGTGCATTTTGTTCGGTCGCTAGACTTTGTATGTACCTTCCATTGTGTTTCAGTTTGGAAAAGCTGTTGGAATGAGATTGCGGAAAATGATTCTACAACATTGAACGTAACCATGAAGCCGGCTCAGGAATCGCATGGAACTGGCAAGTGGCAATACACTTCATAACAACCTTAAAATTAGGGTGCTTCCTGGCGTAGATGAACGGATTAATGGCGCTATTCAGGACAAAGAGCAAACCAGCATAAACTGAGTACGAGCCCGTGTTGGTGAGGGCAAGGGCGAATCCGTAAGGAATGATGCAGATATAAAAGATGCAGACGATGTAGAATAAGTTGATGGTGATGTCGATGTCGCGTCGACTTAATTCCTTCTTGCTCTCTGCAAATGCCTCTCGGACCTCCGGCGGCTGGCTGGTCGGGTTACAGCTCTGGTCCGTGACCTGGTTGAGTTTGTTCGCGACGTGGTGCTGCATGACGGTCGTATGTCTCCTTATGAAAACGTAGATGGTAGTGTAAGTCACGGTTATGATCAGCGTTGCGACGAAGAACAGGAGTGCCGCCATGATTTCGTAGATGTCTGCCAGATGGTGCGACGTGTCCCAGGCACAAAGCTTGAAGGTCGGCTCGTACCCCAACCTGCCGTACCCCGCAGCCTGCGGGATGATGAAGACGAGCAGCGGAAACAGCCACGAGAGAATCGAGTAGATGATGTTACGTCTAGTCGTGAAAAGTCTCAGGTAGGTGCGCCTAGCACGCGTGATGAGGGCGAAACGGTTGACGGCAATGATGGTAAGACAGGTGACGCTGCACGTCAGCGACATCATGGCTGAGGCGGCTACTGTTGCGCATACGGCCTCGGGCAGCGGCCATCCGTGATCGCTGAGGACCCCAACGGCCTGAAAGGGCAGGCCGAGACTGGTGAGGAGGTCAGACAAGCTGAGGCTGATCACGAACACATTTGTCGGGGTCTGGAGGCGTCTGGACATGGCCACTGCTACGATGACGACGGTGTTGCCGACAAGACCCAGTCCACCAATGATGCAGAAGAGACAGGCCACCGGGATGCGCTGGGCCATGTCCGAGAAGACGACTTCTGTGACGGTTGTCATAGACGGGTTCGACGTCGCATTCATGGTGGTCACTGATGTCCACGTTGAAGTATTATCGGTCATGATGATTAGTTTCAGGCTGTAGTTTGAAATGCAAAAGTGTAAAAAAGGGAACAAAACACCTTTAATCATAGTTAAAGATTTCTTTTTCGACCATAGTTACAGCACTTAGATAAAAGGTGAATTTGTCATTTGATTCGTATGACATTATCGCATCATATACAAGCTACCAGTATAGATCAACTAATACACAATCAAAAAGACAGCATTTGTTGTCATTATAAAACATATTTACAAAAATTCCGTGAATACAAGAACATATATATGGCATGCCTTGTGGCACACTCTTTAAGACGATCGTTAGTGTCGATTTGAAACATGTATTGTCATTTCGGGCGGTAACACTTTCATCTTACCAGCTCACAGGTTGTAAAAAAAAAAAAGTTTGCTTTCTGATGACTCTTAACGTTAGTTTTAATAATAGTGAACAATATGTTTTCAAAAGAAATATGATATTGACGTTCTCAAGGAGACACAATGTCATTCCAACTGGACATCATCCAAGTTTGTTTGTTTGTTTGTTTGTTTTATTTCCGTCATAAACACACATACAGATATAAAAGACAACATATAAGGTACAAGGAAAATGATACATCATGTATAAAATGAAACATACATACATAGCAAATGAACAGTGTGACACATCATCGATATACCAAAGAATAGAATGTAGGATTATAGAAAAGATAATGGCTGGATAGCCCATAATCAGCTGCACTTCCAGTAAAGCAAATTGCTTACTAATGACGGTCTCCTCCTCTTGTACCTCGAAATAAATAAATTATCATTCACACGTATGTCCTTTTGTGCACCTGTATGTCTGTCATTATGACGGATTGTTACGAGTAAGATCAGAGGTTCCGATTTTGTCATTTTCATTGTGTATTTGTGTGTATTTCTGTATATTCATATAATAATAATAATAATAATAATAACAACAATAATAATAATAATAGCAATAATAATGATAATAATAATAATAATAATAATAATAATAATAATAATAATAATGATAATAACTACAGCATTTGTAATGCGCCATCGATCTATTGGCCTATATCCTGAGGCGCAGAGGGACCTATAAAGAGAATAACATACATAAGTAACATTGTGTAGTTGTACATAATACGTTGAAGAACAAGGACGATATATACATATATGTATATAAAGAGTAGAACTGGACAAATAAAATCAAACTGAACTGAACACCATGATGAAAACATCAGCTTGAATATTCTCGGATTGATGTTTGTATGTACATTTGTATCTTGACTTGTTTTAATACCATGAGAGTTATAATGCTTGAATTTTGTTTTGATGATAGTTCATATAGATATGTCCTTGTATGAATAGCTAATTGTTTTCTCAAGCTTCGAAAGACGCAAATAATATGTGTTTATACACTATAATGGACATCTTAGTTCCCGTTTCTTTTCAAGAAGATTATATCTATTCCGAGGCAAGTGCGGGCGTTGGAAAACGGCTCGTGTTTTGTTTTTGTTTTTTGACATACCAAGGTGGTATCACTCCTCCATGGACATACCTTTGGCAGTACAAATGTATAACCGCATACAGGTCTTTGACGGCTTTGACAGCGAATCACATGTATTCTGATTTTGCTGATTTTTCTGTAATTTTCACGACAGCTATTTCATATCTCTCCATTTGTATCTATATATGCAATATACCTACAAACTGCTATGTACGTTGTAGCTTGGTGATGGTAGGTGCATTTTATGCGTGTTTTTTTTCTTGGCACTTTATTCATTACATCGTGCCAGTGGCAGATTTATAGTCTGTATGGCTTGATAATTCAATTTCAATTCAATTCATTTATTTTTCATTCTTCTCTTTTTCCAACAAAACATAACGCATAATAAATTTGGAATTACATCATAAACATAAACATTCGACTTTGCAAAAGATAAATGATACAGATAAACAAAAGAATGCATACTGGCAAAAAAGTACAAAGTTATGCTTCAGTTGAGAAAAAAAAAAAGAATTGAGAGGTCCACTAAAAAGCTAGCTTGTATGTTGTGAACCACTCAAAAATACAATAAACTCTGTAAAGCCTGACATTATTCATGTCGTAATGAATATAAAGTGATAAGTAGACTGAGGATTTTCACGATTTTCGGAGGTTTCATTCTTATTTTTATTTCGTTTCATTCATTTTTCAATTCCAAATTGATACAAAATAAACACAAACATTGCAAAAAGATCGCGGTTAGATTTAACACCATCGGCATTGAAATCCAACACAAACCAGTGTCAACACAGGCCCACACCGACAGGTGTAGAAGAAAGTACGTTGTGATAGTATTGAAAAGTGTTCACCTCAGTGGCGGATCCAGAGGGGGCGCAACCGGCGCACGCCCCCCCCCCCCCTTTATTTTCGTAAAAAACAAAAGAAATAAAAAGAAAAACAATGAAATGAAACCCGGAAGTGGCGCCAGAAATATTAGTCACGCCCCCCCCTTTACAGAATACTGGATCCGCCCCTGCACCTGGCACTTCGTGGTGTTAATTTGACACTGTAGCTGGTGATATTTTGACACTTGGTGTTAGTTTAACAATGATACTACATCAACGATCTTTCACAGTTACACCTGACCCTGCAGAAGATTAAGCAGGAGATAGTAACACCCTGCATCATATTAGGTGGTGATTTCAACATTCCAAACATGACCTGGTCCGAAAACAACATTGATACTATATAATAGGGGTCGTCTCCAAGAGCAGATTGTGCCTTTAGCAGATGACCATAGCTTGGAGCAACAGGTCAACTTCTCAACTAGACGGGACAACAGTGGTACAAAGAATATTCTTGACATCTGTTTTCAGTGGCAGATCCAGAGGGGGCGCACCGGGCGCGCTCCCCTGTACTTTGTTGTTAAAACAAAAGAAATAAAAAGAAAAAAATGAGATAAAACCCGGAAGTAGCACCAGGAATATTGTTTGCGCCCCTCCCCCTTTACAGAATTCCTGGATCCGCCCCTGGTTTTACAACCCACCCTGCACATGTCATCGACGTTTACCACGGTACACCTCTAGCAGACCATTGCATAGTTATGATGGAAATTGAAGCCACACCCATCATCCCAACTAGGCCCACAGAACAGTGAAATTTAAAGATGACATCCAAATTTTCGCGGCAAAAGTATTCATCAACAGCAAACACGAAGAAAATCCAGTCAAGGAGAACTGATGTCCCTTCAAGAATACCATATCGGCCTTAAAGGGATCGTATAGTTTTGGTTGAGACCTAATTTCAGGTTTCTAACATTTTTGGCGAGATAATAAGAAACCTCTTATAAGATATGAAAAAGCATGTAATTCCATGAGGAATTCAACGTTTATTTGATGAAAATTGGTTTTGAAATGGCCGATATATCCAAAACAGAGCGATTCTAATAAAGTGTGGGACCCATATTTTAATACGATCGCTTTGTTTTACTTTGTTTTTTGGATGTTTCAGTCATTCCAAACCAGATTTTCATCAAATAAACTTTGAATTCCTCTTGAAATGGTATGCTCTGTACTATTTCATAAGTGCTTTCATGGTATCTCGCAAAAACTTAAAAGCCCAATTCTCATCTCCACCAATACTGTACCATCCCTTTAATCAACAAACATGCTCCTACTAGAAACATCAGAAAAAAGTGCAAACCCCCATGGTTCACCCAAACATAAACCCGCCTATGTAGAAAAAAAAAAGGAGTGTTATTACTTCAAAGCAAGACAAAACAGCACCAATCAACAGTACTGGGACAAGTTCAAGGCCGACCGGATGGAAGTCGACAGGGAACTTTGTAAAGATATATAGGAGGAAGTAGTTATCTATGTCTTATGATGGCAGGAAGTTTTGGAAGTATATTAAATCCTGCAAGACAGAAAATGTCGGCATTCACACATCGACAATTACACAGTTGTAGCTGATGACAACGCTAAAGCCCAAGTGTTAGCAGAGCAATTCCAGAGCGTCTTCACCCAGAAGACCCACAACTGCCAACACTGCCCAACAGCCTGTATCAAGTTACACTAGATGTAAACATCACAACAGAAGGTGTGGAGAAACTTTACAGAATCTCCACATCAACAAGGCAGCTTGACCCGACATTATTCGTAATACTGCGCTGAAGTTAGCAGCTCAAGAGATATACACCTGCACAGCACTTAAACTCATTTTCCAACAGAGCATGAAGGACAGCGAGTTGCCCGAAGAGTAGAAGCAAGCAACTATATCGCCCATCTTCAAAAAAGGCTCCAAGTCCGACCAGAGCATAGCTACCGACCAATTTCACTCACATGTGTGTGCTGTAAAGTCCTCGAACACATATTGGATAGTAACATTATGAAGCATATAACCCACAGAAGTATTTTAGGAAATTGAGGTCATGCGAGACACAACTAAAGGCGACGTTTCATGATTTGTCTCTAAATCATAATAAACATCAGGTAACTGATATGGCTGTATTGGATTTTTTTTTTTTTTTTTTTTTAGTAAAGCATTTGATGTAGTCCCACATATAGACGTCTACTACAGAAGTTTAGTTTCTACGGAATCCGAGGTAAAACTCTAGCATGGATCAAGGCTTTCTTGGTCGGGCGTGATGTACAGAGTGTATCAGTGAATGGAAAAACGCCTCCACGGAAGCCCGTACTCAGTGTGCCCGCGTGCCCCAAAGCCTAGCTCGGTCAGCACCTGTTCATATTCAACATAGACGACATTGTACAGTCCATCACATCAACAACCAGGCTATTCCCTGATGACTGTATCATCTACAGGCCAATCCTTAATTCAGAAGATGAAATCCCTTACGAAAAAGTCCTGTGGTACTCCTGTGGTAATTACCACAGGACGGTACCACAGGACAGTACCACAGGAAAGTACCACAGGACAGTACCACAGGACAGTACCACAGGAATTGTCCTGTGGTATTTTGGGACATACCACAGGACAGTACCACAGGAATTCCTGTGGTATTATGGGACGTACCACAGGGCAGTACCACAGGAAAGTACCACAGGACCGGTACCACAGAACAGTACCACAGGACAGTACCACAGGAATTCCTGTGGTATTTTGGGACGTACCACAGGGCAGTACCACAGGACTAGTATCACAGAACAGTACCACAGGAACTGTCCTGTGGTATTTTGGGACAGTACCACAGGACAGTACCACAGGTCGATCATTACCACACAGCATTACCACAGGGCAGTACCACACAGCATTTCCATGGTACCACAGGAGAGTACCACACAGGATCGAAAAAAAAATCTGGGAGACTTTTAGCCACATTTCAAGGAATATTTCTGACAGGTGAGTGATGGATTTTAGGACAAACATGGCCCTACTTAATAACCTGTCCTACTCCTAACATATAACCTCAAACGAGAGTCTAATGGCCAAGTGCCAATCTAGTCCTATAATAGATCTATATAGTCATATTCTATTCCTAGGTAGCCATCGACCCTCTCAGTACATATATATATGGCCGTCTATCCGTAAAGCATTAAGGCATGGTTACTAACTCGATTATACTTTATTATCAAGATATGAAATTACACTTTCATAACAATATCTATGATATTGGGAATAACATAACATAATTAGACAATCTTTCATAAAGTTCAAAGTAAGTTCCATCATTAATACTTTGACTTTTTAAGTCATATATGTATTTTCTAAAATCTAGAGTGCTTTTTATGAATATTCATGAGCTATGTAAAAATTTGTACCACAGGAGTACCACAGGAGTACCACAGGAGTACCACAGGAGTACCACAGAAGTCCTTATGAAATTTCTCATGCTTTACATCAGCACTTTCACTAAATAGGTAATACTGTAGTAGTATAGGACAGGATAAGTAATGGCAAATCAATTGTTATAATTCACATCATAACTCATCTATCAATTAATTGAGGAATATTAATATGTGCTATTTGTTTGTATTTTTGTTATAAATTTCAGTTGATTCTGCCTTACAATTTTCCTGTGTTGTACTCCTGTGTGGTACTGCTGTTTGATATTCTCCTGATGTGATAGTCCTCTGGTATAAAATGTTAAGAAAAAAAAAAAAGAATATCCTGTAGCATTTTTCTGTGGTACTTACGAATTTAATTTGCTATGTGGTACTTCTGTGTGGAATAGCACCATATTATGATTTTCCTGTGGGATTTTGGACAGTTCCTGTGGTAGGCCCTACTCTCCTGTGGTATACATCGAAAATTACCACAGGAATTCCTGTCGTACTGTCCTGTGGTACGTCCCAAAATTCCACAGGACAATTCGTGTGGTACTGTCCTGTGGTACGTCCCAAAATACCACAGGACAAGTCATGTGGTACTGTCCTGTGGTACTATCCTGTGGTACTTTCCTGTGGTATTGTCCTGTGGTACTGCCCTGTGGTACTGCCCTGTGGTACTGTCCTGTGGTACGTCCCAAAATACCACAGGACAAGTCGTGTGGTACTGTCCTGTGGTACTATCCTGTGGTACGTCCCAAAATACCACAGGACAAGTCGTGTGGTACTGTACTGTGGTACTATCCTGTGGTACTGTCCTGTCGTACTGCCCTGTGGTACGTCCCAAAATACCACAGGACAAGTCGTGTGGTACTGTCCTGTGGTACTATCCTGTGGTACTTTCCTGTGGTACTGCCCTGTGGTATTGTCCTGTGGTACTGCCCTGTGGTACTGTCCTGTGGTACGTCCCAAAATACCACAGGACAAGTCGTGAGGTACTGTCCTGTGGTAATATCCTGTGGTACTGTCCTGTGGTACTGTCCTGTGGTATGTCCCAAAATACCACAGGACAAGTCGTGTGGTACTGTCCTGTGGTACTTTCCTGTGGTACTGCCCTGTGGTACTGTCCTGTGGTACGTCCCAAAATACCACAGGACGAGTCGTGTGGTACTGTCCTGTGGTACTATCCTGTGGTACTTTTCTGTGGTACTGCCCTGTGGTACGTCCCAAAATACCACAGGACAAGTCGTGTGGTACTGTCCTGTGGTACTATCCTGTGGTACTTTCCTGTGGTACTGTCCTGTGGTACTGTCCTGTGGTACTGCCCTGTGGTACTGTCCTGTGGTACGTCCCAAAATACCACAGGACAAGTCGTGAGGTACTGTCCTGTAGTACTATCCTGTGGTACTGTCCTGTGGTACGTCCCAAAATACCACAGGACAATTCCTGTGGTACTGTCCTGTGGTACTATCCTGTGGTACTTTCCTGTGGTACTGTCCTGTGGAACTGCCCTGTGGTACTATCCTGTGGTACTTTCCTGTGGTATTGTCCTGTGGTACTGCCCTGTGGTACTGCCCTGTGGTACGTCCCAAAATACCACAGGACAAGTCGTGTGGTACTGTCCTGTGGTACTATCCTGTGGTACGTCCCAAAATACCACAGGACAAGTCGTGTGGTACTGTACTGTGGTACTATCCTGTGGTACTGTCCTGTCGTACTGCCCTGTGGTACGTCCCAAAATACCACAGGACAAGTCGTGTGGTACTGTCCTGTGGTACTATCCTGTGGTACTTTCCTGTGGTACTGCCCTGTGGTATTGTTCTGTGGTACTGCCCTGTGGTACTGTCCTGTGGTACGTCCCAAAATACCACAGGACAAGTCGTGAGGTACTGTCCTGTGGTAATATCCTGTGGTACTGTCCTGTGGTACTGTCCTGTGGTATGTCCCAAAATACCACAGGACAAGTCGTGTGGTACTGTCCTGTGGTACTTTCCTGTGGTACTGCCCTGTGGTACTGTCCTGTGGTACGTCCCAAAATACCACAGGACGAGTCGTGTGGTACTGTCCTGTGGTACTATCCTGTGGTACTTTTCTGTGGTACTGTCCTGTGGTACTGCCCTGTGGTACGTCCCAAAATACCACAGGACAAGTCGTGTGGTACTGTCCTGTGGTACTATCCTGTGGTACTTTCCTGTGGTACTGTCCTGTGGTACTGTCCTGTGGTACTGCCCTGTGGTACTGTCCTGTGGTACGTCCCAAAATACCACAGGACAAGTCGTGAGGTACTGTCCTGTAGTACTATCCTGTGGTACTGTCCTGTGGTACGTCCCAAAATACCACAGGACAATTCCTGTGGTACTGTCCTGTGGTACTATCCTGTGGTACTTTCCTGTGGTACTGTCCTGTGGAACTGCCCTGTGGTACTGTCCTGTGGTACGTCCTAAAATACCACAGAACAAGTCGTGCGGTACTGTCCTGTGGTACTATCCTGTGGTACTTTCCTGTTGTACTCTCCTGTGGTATGTCCCAAAATACCACAGGACAATTCATATGGTACTGTCCTGCGGTACTGTTGTGTGGTATACATCCAAAAATACCACAGGACAATTTGTGTGTATACTGTCTTGTGGTACTGTCCTGTGGAACTTTCCTGTGGTAATGTCCTGTGGTACTGCCCTGTGGTACATCCCAGAGTACCACACGATCCTGTGACACAGTACCACACAGTTCCTGTGTTAACATATATTTGTGTGGTACATTGTGTGGTACCAACCAGTACCACAGGGAGTACCACATGAGCCTGTAAAACAGTACCACACAGTTCCTGTGGTAACATTTATTTATGTGGTACATTGTGTGGTACTGACAAGTACTACAGGGAGTACCCTACAAGCCTGTGGTACAGTACCACACAGTTCCTGTGGTAACATTACAAGTGTGTGGTACATTGTGTGGTACCGACAAGTACCACAGGGAGTACCACAGGACTTTTTTGTTAGGGATTCTCTTCAGACTGACCTTAACAATCTCTTAGAGTGATTTAACAAGTGCAGCATGAAGTTCATCCCCTCAAAGTGCAAAGTAATGAGTTTCCAGAAAACGAAGTCCTGTTAAGTCTAACTACCAGATGATGGGTAGCCCCCCTGGAAGAAGTTAACGAAATCAAATATTTGGGAATCATCATCCAGAATGATCTGAAATGGGGTAAACAGTTTAACAGTGCTGCTACTAAAGCAACCAAGATGCTCAACTTCCTGAAAAGGAACTTCTCCTGCTCAAGAACCGTAAAAGAAAACCTTTTTACGCCCATATAGTTCAACCCCATCTGGAATACGCCAGCCACATAGCCCAGCCCAGCACGGAACCCAGGAACTAAGAAAAAGGGGGACCTCCCGCAGAAAGTACAGCAGAGGGTAGCAAAGGTTCGTCCTCGGAGACTTCACTCCTCAGTCCAGTGTAACCAGAATGCTTGCAACGCTCAAATGGGACAGCATAGAGAAAAGACGCCTAATCCAAAGGCTAACCACACTCCATAAGATACTCAACGCAGAACTTTATCTACCACCTTGAGACTATCTTCAGAAGAAGAGTCTAAGAAGAAGGCGAACACACAACAAGCAGTTAGTTGTGTTCCAGTGCTCATCAACACCATTCGCAGAATCCTTTTCCCTGAAGCCGTGAAACACTGGAATGATTTTCCCCAGCAGTCCTACCGCGGACATCAAACGCAGCACGACCTTCAAATCTGCACTTCAAAAAGAATTCAAATTGTGTAATTACGGTAAACTCCCGTCCACTCTCGTCGTATCCCAAGTTACAAATACTTCCAGCCATTGTCCCTATATAGAGGACAATGGCAAATGACAATGGCTAATGGATTATTTCAGGAATATTTTAGGAACTATTATGCAATCCCCCCTTCTTTATAGTAGATGGTCTGACAGTGAATCAGAAAAAGCAGGTTTCAGTGAGATCAATTAAAGAAGCCTAGGGAAATAAACGGCCTTAAAAAGCCTCACAAAATGACTATGGGCTCTTCTGATGTTTAAGTACCTAACTTGACTTGCCCACTTCAAATTTCTATTACTGGGAATGCTGCGAATTCAGAATGTGTGGATCCACATCGCAATAATATACTCACAGCGCCTTACTGTATACTTAGTATAGCCGCAAGACATCAATGAAGCAGTACAAGATTCCAATGAGAAAATGCATAAGCATCTGGAATCGTATACATGGCAGGCAGAAACTAAAGATACCCCCCCCCCCACACACACACACGCACACACACGCACAAACACACACACACACACACACACACGCACACACACGCACAAACACACACACACACACGGACACTGCCGTCATCAAAATCACAAATTAGAGATGTGTATTTCACAGGGGGAAAAGTGTTGATAGTAAAAATAATAATCTAGCTTTCGTAAAAATAGCCACATTCATATCGATTTCAGATTTTTCCCCCGTGTCCGATAATCTCCCCTGGGCATCAGACATGTACTACTTCAGAGAACCTTGACAAGGGTTTGTAAGAGGCTCCTGTATCCTTTAAGACTGTAATATGTTTCTGTGATACAGCTTTCACACTATTGTCTCTCTTCTTTTCCATTCATAAATCCTCAAGGGTGTTTTGCATCCCATGATATCACTATGCTTTCAGTCCAATGTAATGTAAATGCATGTTGACTTGCGTTGATTCTTAGAAAGGATAACATCACTTATGTGGCCAAATGAATACCTAAATATGTGCGGAATAGTTCATTATAACTGTCAACTATTTTTGTTCAGGTTACTTGGATACGCCAAGAAGAAAAAAAAAAGCTTCCAAACCAAGGTTCTACCAGTGACATCATCACTGTACTAACAAAAACAACAAAAGCTCTCTCAAATTCCTTCCCATCGGTGTTTTTCCTTCCACTTCTAGTAAGACCATGGTCGTGTCGCATAGTTTCCCCTCCTTTCTTTCTTTCCTTTCTTTTATGCATCATTGCAGCTGGCTGGTATATCACATATAGGAATTGCAATTGATTCATGTTCTCCATTTTTAAAATCTTTCCCCGTGTCTATGGAAGCCGGAATGTTTAAACCCTAATAGTACTTAAGTATTCACGTCATTATCACTCCCATGTCTAAATTGCTATGAGAGCAACTGCTATAGTGTGCAGCATGTGGTTACTTGTTCTCATTTTATCACACACATAAATGCATGTGAGAAGAATCTTCTGAGCCCCGAGTACTAGTCATTCTCTTTTGTTTATCATTACTTTTGGTCTTAATTGTACCCGTGCTCCTCATCCTGTTCCCCTTACTAGGCTTTTGTTGGGACCTACACTCAACAAGCTTTGCTTTTTAGTAGGTTCCATCGTATTTCTCTTCGCATCTTTTACTTTGATTGAAAATGACACATCGACCGTTATGTATTACTTTTGTATTCCTATTTCTTCATGTATATATCCAAGCTGGACATTCTGTATTATATTTTGTTATATACCATGTATTTTCCATCGAGAAATACGAAAATAAATTGAAATTGAAAATTGAAATTGAAAAGTCATTCTAATAGTATCAGTATGAATAACAAAAGACATGCTATTAATTTTTCCCTATAGACTACGTAGTCCATGGGCCAGGCCAGATATTGGTACCATCTGAGGTGGCAAAACCTTTTTGGTGTCATTTTGTTTGTCGGGCATAGATATGCTTATCAAGCTATGATAGCATTTCCAAATGAGTAGCTTAGTCATAGTAAATGAATTTTTAACCAATTTGGTCTCGTTGTTATATCCCTATACTTCTGAATCGAAACTAACCGCCATACAAAGAAGAGCACTGTCTTCTGTATGTTCCATAGAGCTGTAAAATGCAGCTCTATGGTATGTTCACAGGTGTTCTGTTGTAAACGCGGTGCGCTTAGTCTTTATTCAAGGCAGCGAAGGGAATATCCAAAGGTTATGATGTCCACAGCGCTTAGTCTTTATTCTAGACGGCGAAGGGAATATCCAAAGCGTATGATACAGTGTATATCCTTTTATCTAAAAACAACAACAACAACAAAAGCAATTCCTAGTGAATTTTACCGTATTTTTTCAATCATTTATCATTTCCGGTGAAAACGCTACGGTGAAAACGCTGATACCACGCCAATGTCGCTTTATTTCCCTCCAACAATATAAGATAATGCAAAAACAATGTAACGGTACACTACGATACATTATAATGAATGATATTGTAAATGAACAGAGTGATTTTTGTTTAAAACTGATGTATTTGTTGATAGGGTAGTATAAAAACAGTATGGATAATCCCTTTTATGAGGAACTTTAGATATGATAACGGTACATTGGTCTAGATAAAGAACTAAGCGCACCGCGTGACAGCTGTGGACATCATAACCCTTTGGATATTCCCTTCGCTGCCTTGAATAAAGACTAAGCGCACCGCGTTTACAACAGAACACCTGTGGACATACAGAAGGCAGTGCTCTTCTTTGTATAGCGGTTTAGTTTCGATTCAGAAGTATAGGGATATAAATACGAGACCAAATTGGTTAAAAATTCATTTATTATGACTAAGCTACTCATTTGGAAATGCTATCATAGCTTGATAAGCATATCTATGCCCGACAAACAAACTGACACCAAAAAGGTTGTGCCACCTCAGATGGTACCAACAACCCATTTTTCGGGTCTTGGCCCATGGACTAACGTGCATGTTTCCATGTTACTAATATGATAAACAAAATGCGTTGCGGGGAAGCACGCAAGCTATGCTCGTTCTATAGACAAAGGTGCACTCTATAATGGCTTTTGTTAATCAGTACTTAAAGGGGATGGCTAGCAACTGATCAGTGGGAATCAGTGGGAATGCGTGGGATGATTGTTCCAATTCTTGTGGGATTCATTTAAGAGTACATTATATATCTATTGTTGTGTGAAAATTATTTGATTCAGAATGGTCTCATATTCAAGTAATGTGCAGTTTAATGCCCCGTCACTGTACAGGCATGCAAGCCTGGAAACATTAAACTGCACATTACTTGAATATGAGACCATTCTGAATCAAATAATTTTCACACAACAATAGATATATTGTATAATGTACTCTTAAATGAATCCCACAAGGATTGGAACAATCATCCCCAGCATTCCCACTGATTCCCACTGATCAGTTACTATATAGCCATCCCCTTTAAGCTATGATTGACTGACGATTTCACTAGCAAAGTCTTGGTTTGGATTTTGTTGTTGTTGTTGTTGCTGGAGTATCAAGTAATCTGAAGAGAAATAATAGAAATATTAATATGAAATTTATGGCAAATAGCAAGATATTTTGTATTTTTGCCACAGAAAGGACGATCAGGATATTATGAATCAATTCAAGTCGACGTGCATTTGCGCTGCCTAGTTCCTTTAAAAAAAAGTCCTCTCGTTGAATGCTTTTCATTGCTTACACTGACACGGAATGAACGAAATGTTTAGCATTTCATTGAAGACGCTCAATTATTTAAAACACCGACAGGTGGAGTATTGGGGGGGGGGGGTGAGAGTGTGTCTTTTCAAATTAGGCGTCTTCACATCAGCCCGATGTTTCGAAATAGCGCGCTATTTTCTGACTTGGGAAATTGGACAATATCTCGAGCTTGGATTTTTATCGGGCTGATGTGAAAACGCCTATTTAGAAAAGACACACTCTCACCCACCCCGCCCCCCCCCCCCATACTCCACCTGCCGGTGATTTTAAATAATTGAGCGTCTTCAATGAATTAATTAATTTTTATCGGGCTGATGTGAAAACGCCTATTTAGTCTAGTTTTAACGAACTCTTAGCCGGGGTATGATCAAGTATGACCAAGGAAGTTCAGGTACTGTAGTTCCAAGTGGCTGTAATTATTCAAACAGCTGTCAGTTTTCTTGGGATGCAAAAAAGAATTCCACAGGTGCATTTGTGGGATTTGAAGCCGCAATCTTTCTGAGCAATCTGAAGATTCATTTTAAATTCTCAACATGATGTTTGGCATATAAATTTGCTTGTTTTGATCACTGAAATGGACTTTCGATTAATGATAAAACATTCCTGTCAAGAAATAATATGTGCAAAAAAATTAAATGTAAATCCGAGCTGTATTGTTGTGAAAGTGTTTGAATCTGTAACCTCCTGGAAAGCCGATTATATCACTTTTCCGACTGATTTCGACAAATGAAACTAACATAATGTAATCTTAAAGTATATTGTTCTTTATAAGTTGATAATAATGATGATGATGATGGCGATGATAATGGTTATGATGATGATGATGATGATGATAATAATAATAATAATAATAATAATAATGATAATAATGATAATATATAGTAATAACAATGAAGATAAGGATGATGATAGTTATGATGAAAATAATAATAACAATGATAACATAATAATGTCAAGCATTTTATCGCAGATGCTCCATAATTGAAGACGGCCAGTGGGGGCGGGGAGGGAGAGTATCATATTATACATTTCAACCCACTCGATTCCTCGTTCAGTTTTCTTGTTCCATCAGGTCTACTGTATATGTCTGTAAAGATCACAGGGGTGTTGTAAACAGTTATCAAACACCATACGACATAATAGCAGGAGCCAGCACTGACAACATGGATGATTTGATCATCTGTACAAATTTGTATTGCTACCCATTAAATTCTGAGAGGACTTTTTTTTTTTTTTTTTTTTTTTTTTTTGCACACGCATGTGACTTTCACCAGTACCTCATTGTGGAAAGTACGTCAGTCGGGTAAGAAATTTCTGTTTCGGGTTAAAAATAGCACACTTTCCATTGCCAGTGAAGCTGCTGCTGGGGGATTCAATATAAGCAGAGAGGGACTAGAAATAATGAGATTGTGTTGAATAATTATCTCTTTATTTCCCCCGTAAGTAAACGCCATTCTATCTTTTTATTCAATTTGTTTATTTAATTTATCTATTTCAAAATCTTTCCATGTATCTATTCAAGTGCATTATCCGTACATTTACCTTTCTATTTTTTTTTCTACTAATTCAGCGTCAAGTAACGTCCTGGAGAGATATTCTACTTGATACTGCTGCTATAATACCGGTTGACTGACATGTACATATAAATCAAAATGCGTGATAGCAGCATGAAAGGCCATACAGCAAGTCAACACCAATGCTAATGGCGTGCATGCACCGTCGATTCCACAGAGCTTTGAGTGGAGAGTAGTTGGAGAAGTCCAAGTGCAGGTGATTGACACCAGTGTTGTAATCAAGACCGATATCTTTATGATTGTGATCAGGACCGTGTAAATGGCGGAGAGTTTTGTGAGAACCCCCCCCCCCCTCCCCCACCAAAACAACAAATTTCAATTCAATCCCGCCCTCAACTCTCTTGGTTGTCAGATGGTATTTTTGTTCTGGTTCTCCCATCGAAGCTACAGGCGACAATAATAACAAGAAACATGGTTCTCGCATGCAAGACACTCAAAGGTTCATTTATTATTATTATTATCATCATTATTTTTTATACTGGCATACACACACGCACATGAATACAGGCGTATGTGAATCATGTATGTATATCATTATGCATGTATGCACTTTATTGTGAATGATGTATACCTAACAAGGTTTGTGATTGGTCGAATTAGTACCACGAGACATACACTGATTTAGTTTACCGACGTAAACTTGATTTTTGTACGAGAGGCCATATCTAGCCTGTGTAAATAAATCAAAGTCATGCATGCTGGCGCTTTCATGCACCATTTAGCCAATCATCCACACTTAATAAGTAAATAGCCCTTGTTCAGTTCCATTTCATTAACCTGCACTTGGGCTAATTATGCATTCTACTTGCATTTACAGTCTAGTATTAATTTACTGAGTAATATTGCTTCATGATCACGTAGGCATGTGTTTCATATCACATACAATCTCATGTAATTATGTACAGAGTATATATATTATATATATATATATATTTATATATATATATATATATATATATATATATATATATATATATATATATATATATTGTGGTGTGCATTCGTGATAGCTAATTCCAAACAGTTGGTTATCTCACGGCGTTTAATTATTGTTTCAGTTGAAACACTGTTATATTGTTAGGAGAAGTTCCCCGTTCCACTATTTACATGTTTGCTTGATTTGATTTGAATTGATTCGTTTAACGTGACCGCTAAGGAAAGCAACGAATACTTAGTATAAGCAATCAATTATGGACAGACTGGGCAATAAAAAGATGAAGTGCCCTGTCGAGGGGGCACAACCAAAGCAGGGGGATTCGAACCAGGGGTCTAGTGATTTGCCATCCATGGTCCTATTCACTGAACCACAGGAGCACCTCATAGATCGAGGTCCAGATCGTGATATTGGACCGGGAAAGTGTGTGTGTGTGTGTGTGGGGGGGGGGGGGGTGGCAAAGTGTCATAAATCATATCAAGGATTTTGTTGTCATCTTAAAGTCAACTTAAGCTACTGAAAAAAGTCCAAGGAATTTTTGAATAAAGCAAACAAAAAAAGAAAAAACAAAACAAAGAGTATTATGTTATCTGCAATACTATATAAATTGTGATTGTGTATGATATATCTTATCATACAGAACAGGAACAATAGGCCGCAGGGTCAACAATCAAACGCTTTCAGACTATCAACTAAACGTCATCGCAAGGTAGTCCATTTTGGATCTGTGTCACCAGGGACGCCTTTACCATGGCAGTGGACAACTTTGATGTTTGCCGATAGATGGCTGTGCGAATTTTGCTGTTAATAGGATTGACGCCACTCGGTGGAGCCTAATTTTGAACAACTCTGCCCTGGTGACCGGGGAACAGGAGCAAAATTTAATGATTTAGTTCTCATTAGAAAGATTTGTCATCACGACTGCTACCCCCTCCCTTTCTCTCTCTCTCTCTTTTTCTCTCTCTCTCTCCCACTTACTTGCTTTAAGGTATTAGTCTAGTGGGATTTGGGGAAAATGTGACTGTTAGAGGCATTTTTTAGTAAAAGTTGGGAACCGGTCTATTTTGTATAATTCAAGTACGCTGAATCCAAAAATTCCGGTTCCCAAGCGGAATTTTGAGTCTAAGAGTATCTAATTTGCATAAACAAAATGGCCGCCAATTCATTGCTTTTTAAGGTGTTTCGATGTTCTAATATTCAAAAAAATCTCCCTAGACATGCAGAAATAGTAATAATTTCAGAAATTACGGTGCAAAGACAATAGCTGGGTCATCATTTGTTCATAACTTTCACTTATATATGCAAATTAAGAAGTGAAATATGCAAATTAGAGTTGCCGCTGATACAGCAATGCATTACCGCATATATATGCACATGTATAGTATACCTATGTGTTCACTTCTGTTTTTAATCATTCTAACAAGTTATAGGGCAAACAAAAAGTACTTGGTGTCGCCAGAGTCGAATCAAAATTAATCAGTTCAAAAGAATTCAATCAATTCAAAAGAATTGAATTACACTTATGCAAATATCTAGATGCAAATCAGTGTACAGGAGGATACATAACTGGCAGGATTCTAGATTCAACAACGCATTGCCGCAACATATGGATCTGAATCATTAATCTGATAATAGTTATCATTGTATCAAGACCGGTTCACAATTCCTAGTGTGATGAATAGATACAAGAACCAACTTTAGGTATTAAAATAAAACATGCATCTCATTTGCATAATAAATTATGCAAATATTCTTCAATTTTCCCAACATATTTTCCCCTAAAACAAAGTTTTGCTATTAAAATGCACTTTGGCGTAGTGAAAAAATAGATATGCTATCGGTCAAACAAAGTGTACATGGTGTCATCTGAGTCCGAGGAAAATTCAAGTACTGGAATCAACCAATTCAGAATAAAAAAAATTAATAACAATATTTGCAAAATCGCATGCAAATTGGTGTGCAAGAGGCTATACTACGGCAGGCTTCGAGATTCCATAACACATTGCCGCGATATATGAATCTGAATCATTATAGTTATAATAATATTATCAAGACACAAATTGATGATTCTTTTGTGAAACAAGAGATACAAAAAAAAAACTATTAGAAATACCCTAAAAATCTAATTTGCATATAAATCATGCAAATAGTTGACCATTTCTATGGATATATTCCCTAAGACAAAGTCTTGCTATCAAAATGTACCTTGGCGTACTAAAATACAGCTAAGTTATCGGACAAACAAGTTGCACATTATGATGTCGTCAGAGTCTGAAGTAAATCAAGTAATGGAATCAATCAATAAAGGAGAACTGAATGACACTAAAAGGAAATATGTTTGCAAATTGATATTCAAGTGGCCGTAGACCAGGCAGGTTTCGAGATTCTACAACGCACTGCCGCATTATATGGATATGTTTCATAATAGTTATTACATCAAGACCTGTTAATGATTCCTAGTGTGATTATGAGAGAGAGAGCAACAACTAAACAACATACATCTATGATCTCATTTGCGTAATAAATCATGCTAATATTCACCCATTTTCTATGCATATCTATCGCCAAAAACAAGATCTTGCTATCAGAGTTATCGGGCAACCAATCACTATACAGTACTCTATGGATAAGTGCAAGGTCACTTTATCCTTCCCTGTACTTTGTCGTTTTCATTGGATAGATTGGTTTATGATTATTTTCAAGCTGTTGAATTTAAAATCAAGTGGCAACTTTCATAAATCTCGTCATGATTTATGTTTTTTTAAAATCTCTTCATTTCTTATCTCTTCACCCACTCTGCAAGCTCAAGCAAAAATAAAAAAAAAAATTGTAAGAAAAATACTGGTATCTCGGACAGTGTCGGAAACAGAAACGAAGGATGAACTTTGTAATTCTAGTCATCAACACATTCATATTTTGGCTGAAAAGAAAACATAATCTGAGTCGAAAAGTATATTTCTCAATCGAGCTAAATTGATCTACATTCGTGCAAGGTTTGCATCATCACATTGTTGCTAACAACAATCAGGTCTGGCACAATGAGCAGGATTTTCTTCTTTTTATAATCTTTTTTTTAATTTTTTTTTTAATTTTTACAGGAGTATTGTCGTTGAACTGTTTCCGCGAGAGTTCAGTATACTTTTTTTCGGTAAAATGACCGGAGCATAATTTTGTGCCAAAACGAGCTTGTGTGATGCGTCTTTTGAATCGAATATAAGTTTATACTGATAACAACCATGTTCTTTGAACCCTTTAGTTTTCTTCTCGTACAAGCATGCATCCTTGATGATTGTGAGTCATTGATCACTTGCTTTGATAAGAGTGCTACTGTCAGTATCAGTCTGGCAGAAAAAGCACAACTCCAGTATCTACGGAAGAAGGCCTCTTTAAGGTAGCTATCGGATCGATGTTATCTGTCAAGGGAACAAAAGTAACTTCATGTTCGCAAGGTGGTGGGAAACTCAGGTCCTCCATGAAAAGATCCATATCCTAATTCTTGGGCAGAAATTCAAATGAAACGTGGATATTCAAAAACTATACTTGATAAAGCATAATATGAGAGGCGAAATGCCGACCATTTACGTCTGATATGAAGTGAAATCTTATGTATGTATCAACGTGGTTTCTAATGAGTATTCATTGTTCTTTAGTTCTTGCAATCCACTGGTCCTTGAAGCTAGAGGCCTGTTTGCTGAGAGTGTCATTTCTATGATCTGTATCACACCTGGTGTGTGGCGTCGTCAGTTAGGAATAAATTAAAATGCATCATACTTGGTGGTTATTACTGGCGGCATGTTATCCACGTATATCAAAAACAAAAATAAAAAGGAACAGGAAGGTGTAAGCCCTTACTGGTATTTTGCAGATTGGTGATTGGCCAAGGCAGTTTCAGAGTTCAAACTGTCTTGGAAGCTGACTATAAAGTTACATTCTTATAACAAATGCAGAAGGATCAAATATAGGTAGATGTGTGCCACGCATCTTTTTTTTTTCCATTTCTTCTCCTTCACTGCTATTCTAACATCGTTATTTAAGTTTATCATGATAAGGCGCGGTCAGAATGGCAAAAGATTGCAAACTTTAATATCGCGAAGTCTTCACGATCTTTTGTTGTCCGGTCACACTGGCAAGAGATCGAGAAGTTTGGCGATCACAGCATTATAAAATGAAATATCCCTAGCTGTAGTGGGAAGTTTCGCGGAAAGTTTGAAGTCACACGCACTTGAAAAACTTCAAGATCTTAAAGATTGCGATCTTAAACTTTTCGATAATTTGCCAATTTGGCCGCGCCTTTTGAGATCTTGGAGATCGCCATCTTAAACTTCTTGATCTTTAGCCGGTGCTATTCTACAAGCTTAACTTTCCAATGGATTCTTCTCTAGTCTTATATATAGATAATTTCATCTAACGGACTTACAACATGATTTTGTTTATTCATTGGGGCATCAGTAACGTTTGTTGTGGCATTAAAGGTATTTTTCGTCGACTATCAAGAAAAACAAAAACAAAAATAGAATAAAACCACCTATTCCATTTCAACCTATAGACGAATGTTTGCTATATATAATGATACACTGTATGTAATCATATATATATATACATATATATATATATATATATATATATATATATATATATATATATATAATTACCATGTCTGGTTAACTGGGAAATAGAATTTCCGTGCTAATGCTACAGATTTGCATAATGGAACAATACAATAATGGATGTTGCATATAAACAAAATGGCATTGATCGATGGCATCCCCCAACCCTTCAAGGGATCGTACAGTTTTTGTTGAGACCTAATTTCAGGTTTTTAACATTTTTTGGTGAGATAATGAGAAACCTTTAAAGGGGAAGGCTAGTCAAACTGATCAGTGGGAATCAGTGGAAATGCTGGGAGATGATTGTTCCAATCCTTATGGGATTCATTCAAGAGTTCATTAGTCCATGGGCCAGGCCAGATATTGGTACCATCTGAGGTGGCAATACCTTTTTGGTGTCATTTTGTTTGTCGGGCATAGATATGCTTATCAAGCTATGATAGCATTTCCAAATGAGTAGCTTAGTCATAGTAAATGATTTTTAAACCAATTTGGTTTCGTTGTTATATCCCTGTACTTCTGAATGGAGACCAACCGCTATACAAAGAAGAGCACTGTCTTCTGTATGTTCACAGGTGTTCTGTTGTAAACGCGGTGCGCTTAGTCTTTATTCAAGGCAGCGAAGGGAATATCCAAGGGTTATGATGTCCACAGCGCTTAGTCTAATATTCAAGACGGCGAAGGGAATATCCAAAGCTTATGATACAGTGTATATCCCTTTATCTAAAAACAACAACAACAACAAAGCAATTTCTCGTGAATTTTAGCGTCTTTTTCAATTATTTGTCATTTTCCGGTGAAAACGCTACGTTGAAAACGCTAATACCACGCCAATGTCGCTTTATTTCCCTCCAACAATGAAAGATTATGCAAAAACAATGTACCGGTACACTACAATACATTATAATTAATAATGTTGTAAATGAACAGAGTGATTTTTGTTTAAAACTGATGTATTTGTTGAGAGGGTGGTATAAAAACAGTATAGATAATCCCTTTTATTAGGAACTTTAGATATGATAACGGTACATTGTTCTAGATAGAGACTAAGCGCACCGCGTGACAGTTGTGGACATCATAATCCTTTGGATATTCCCTTCGCTGCCTTGAATAAAGACTAAGCGCACCGCGTTTACAACAGAACACCTGTGGACATACAGAAGGCAGTGCTCGTTTTGTATAGCGGTTAGTTTCGATTCAGAAGTATAGGGATATAAAAACGAGACCAAATTGGTTAAAAATTCATTTATTATGACTAAGCTACTCATTTGGAAATGCTATCATAGCTTGATAAGCGTATCTATGTCCGACAAACAAAATGACACCAAAAAGGTTTTGCCACCTCGGGTGGTACCAACAACCCATTTTTCGGCTCTTGGCCCATGGACTAATTGTATATCTATTGTTGTGTGAAAATGATTTGCTTCAGAATGGTCTCATATTCAAGTAATGTGCAGTTTAATGCTTCCAGGTTAGCGTCCCTGGTCAGTGACGGAGCATTAATCTGCACATTACTTGAATATGAGACCGTTCTGAAGCAAATCATTTTCACACAACAATAGATATACAATGAACTCTTGAATGAATCCCATAAGGATTGGAACAATCATCTCCCAGCATTTCCACTGATTCCCACTGATCAGTTACTAGCCTTCCCCTTTAATGAAATATGAAAGAGCATGTAATATTATGAGGAATTCAACATTCATTTGATGAAAATTGGTTTTGAAATGGCTGAGATATCCACAAAAGAGTGATTCTAATAAAGTGTGGGATCCACACTTTATTACGATCGCTTTGTTTTACTTTGTTTTTTGATGTTCCAGTCATTGCAAACCCGATTTTTATCAAATAAACTTTGAATTCCTCTTAAAATGGTATGTTCTGCACAATATCACAAGTGTTTTCTTGGTATCTCGCAAAAAAGGTTAAAGCCCAATTCTCATCTCCACCAATACTGTACCATCCCTTTAAAAAGTTGAGTCATGATCCGCGTAGAGAGTTTTTCATCAATTCGTTTTGCGATTATCGATGTGCTACAAATATTTTTCATGGAATTAACAATTTTTATGGCAATATTGCAGCTACTTTGTATTTTGTAAATATTATGCAAATTAGATCATTATTAGATAAAGTTCATTCGCTTGAAAAGGACCAGTTTTTGTTTTTGTTTTTTGTTTTTGTTGTTGTTTTTGCCCTGGCACAATCAATTTTGGTTAAGAATCGGGTTCCTAACTTGAATTCTTTAAAAAAGGACCTTTTTAGAGGATTTGAAAAAAATATAATTTTACCAGGGTATATAGGCTATTGAATGAACTGCATGCACATAAACTCATGAAGGCTACATATAATCTGCATACCAATTACAATATTTGCATTTATTTTGATACCGCTGAAGAAGGAATTCTGGTTTTTATCTAACCCTCAAAACCTTAAAGTCTATACATCTTGTGTTTTTAACTTCCTTCTGAAGAAAAAAAAAATAAAAAATCCTCCAGTGTTAATATCTGCATATTTCAGTACTAATTTGCATAATTATGAGTAGAATATACTATTTACCATCTGAGAAATGTTTATCCCTCAAATTGCTACTTCTATTCTATGTACAAATCAATCTATGTATCAAATCACTTTTATTTTCCAGCTCGTTTGCAAAGAATTTCTCGAAAATGCGTGTCCGAAACTGACAATTTCTGTGGCTGGGCAGCCATTTTGTTTATGCAAATTAGATAGTCAAGATCGGTGAATTTCAATTGGGAACTGGAGTTTTCCTAACCCTCAAAACCTCAAAGTTTACATATTATCTAGTATTTAATTTGCCTCTCAAGAAAAAAAAAATGTCAAGATTACTCTTCCAGTGTTAATGTATATATATACATATATATATATATCTGCATGTTCCAGTCCTAATTTGCATAATTATGAATAAAATATACTATTTACCACCTGAGAAACATTTATTGGTAATTCTTTTCTCTGCACAAACATTTTAAATCACTTTTTTCCAGTTCGGTTGCAAAGAATTTCTAAAAAATGCGTATCTAAACTGATAATTTCTGTGTCTTGGCAGCCATTTTGTTTATGCAAATTAGATGGTCAAGATCGGCGAGTTTCGCTTGGGAACCGGATTTTTCGGATTCAGCATACTCAAATTAGGTAAAAGAGACCGGTTCCCAACTTTTACTCAAAAATGCCTCTAACACCATTTTAGAGAGCCCTTTTTCAGAAATCCCACTAGACTATATCAATTTGAATGGAGCCACTTTCACATTATCGACGCCAATGCCATTGTGAATCGAAATGATATTAACATTGCATGTGTCAGCTCAATGATGTCCCAAAAGTAACAAGATGGAGTTCAAGCGCTATCATCTCACTGTGTAAGCTCTTCGAAATGTTACAACATCTTGCGCAACCTATGCGATGTAATTATCACTCATTTTCCGTTGTTATGGTTACCCCATCATTTCCCCCGAAATACTCATTAGATATCACTGATTATTGTTGTTAAAAGAAGGTCTAAGTTTTGTCACTTTTGGCTTGCAGCAAAGCTTCATGATGAACTGCACCTATCAGGTTAGGAAATACATCATAAGTTGGGTACAACATTTTAGAAGACTTTAAGTCCAGATTTTGGGCATTTCATTTTACATTGTGTGCAATATGCATAGGAACGCAGATCATGGACTCTATATTCAGCACTCTATAAATACTGGACACTGTATCAAGTACGACTGTTGTGCGGACCAAATTGATAAAAACGACAGTAACTAAACAAATCCAAATCATCAAAGACAAATCTCACATTATTACAGTTCTGATGAAGAAGGCATCTTTTAGAAGAACAGAACAAACCAACTAAAGCCATATCAAATTCCAATTCAAACTTTATTTTTACTTTTTTTTAAACAGAATGTACAAAGAAATATGTAAAATTTGACATGCATTTTATAGAATGTTTCAAAGGCATCAAAGAATAGCAACATGTCCATGTCTGTAGTCAGTACAAGAAGAACATCATTATTTAGATACATTATGCGAAATAAAATGGAGGTATATACCCAGTCAAAAACCCCTGCTTTTAGTATGTGGGTATACCTCAGGGGGAAGGGAAAGATGTGGTGAAGAGCTTACAACTACAAAGAGTGCGGGAAAATGAGTAAAGAGGGGGGAAAAGAAAGAAAAATTAAGTGGGAAAAGAGGAAACAGATACCATAGGGGGAGAGGAGATGATTTCGATGGTTTCCACGACAGGAAACGGGAGCCGTAAGATTCAGAGAGAAGCCAGCGATAAAGGGACAATGACGCCGCAGCTGCTAAGCACACCATCGCGATATATTTTGCATTCGTGATGGAAGACGGACATTCTATGCCACTTTATGACCATCCTTTGCCTTAAAGGCCCTGTTTACCTTTGGGAGCAATGATTAAAAAAATGTTCAAGATGCATTAATGCATATGTGTAGGGCAGTTGTATCACAAAACAGCCTACAATATAAAATTTTTGCAATGTAGCCTAAAATATATGGAGATTTCACTATTTTTCTAATTAAACCATAACTGTAGACGCTTTAGTCTGGAAACATCTTTATTATTACTATTGTTCACAATCTGTATACTTAACAGTACTCAACATTGATTATACGGTGCTTGTTAAATTTTTCCATTGGTTGTTTTTATCCCGAACTCACATACACATTTTAGAGCCATTTTGAAACACTATTGCTGGGTTTTTGTTTCGTCTGCAAATGGTCAAGTATGCCTTTAAAGGGGGTACCTCACTGAGCGGCGAATGTTTGCGAAATTTTGCGAACCTTTATAGCGAATCTTAGGTTTCGTCAAATAATAGCTTTTATTGACGCAAACAGTTTTCTTGTCGCATATAGACATTTCAAACTATCGTGTTCAAAATTTCTTTGCGACAGGAAAAAACTGTTTGCGAATTTAATTGCAACTGTTTACGAATCCTGACAAACGTAATTTGCTGCATCGCAAAAACATTCGCTACTCAGTGTGATACCTCCTATTTTACGAATCGAATTCCTGTTAGTCTCCTTGACCTCTACGTGATACATTAAATTGTTATTTCACCCCATGTACCAATAAATGTCATTGCACTTCTGTCATATTAGAAAAAACTTGACGCTTCTGATTCCCTTGCGTAAACATTTGTCAGTAATTTTTATAGTTAAATCTTATTTTGTCGATCACCATTGTTCCAAAGTTTAACTAGCAAAAAAAAAAAAAAAAAAACACGTTACACTATCACCTAGGCTGCGTCACACGATAGACTGTCACCTAGGCTTCGTCTATAGGCGTATCGAGCTAGCAAAAGCCCAATAGGCGTTTTCACATCAGCCCGATGTTTCGAAATAGCGCGCTATTTTCTGACTTGGGAAATTGGAAAATATTTCGAGCTTGGATTTTTATCGGGCTGATGTGAAAACGCCTATGAATTCGAAAATTTGAATATACGTTCGCATCCGTTGCTAATACTAGAATAGTTCGTAACATATATGACGTTCTTTGGATTCATTAGCTATTCATAGGGATTCACGGAGATACACTGGAGCTCATTTTTTTTTCTAACATGCTCAACATCATAAATCTGCTCCAGCGTATAGCTAATGAATGCAAAGAACGTCAGACGTGTTACGAACTATCCAAGTATTAGCAATGGATGCGAACATATTCAAATGTTAAATTTATGCATTCGTTGACTCGATACGCTCTTATAGTGTGACGCAGCATTTAGGTTTTTCATTACATAAAATTATTATTGTTTAAAGACTGAATTTACAGTTTTCAAGATGATTGGTTTCCCTTTTCTGACTCTGCTGTTAAGTCTATGAATTCAAATTGTGTCTATATGCGGATGCTGTAGTGCTCTTCTAGATATAGAACAGAGAAATCGTATCTACGTCATTACAAAAGGAATGTCATAGGTCGATATAATTGAGTCACAATTGAAATTGTATAGAGGTTTATGGGTGTTCCTAGAAAAAATAAGAAATGCTTAATTGAAAATAGATAATCATAGAACAATATCTCGTTTTTTCGAATATCTAGGTAAAATACTGGCTCGGTGTTTAGCTCGAAATTTAGGGCCTATATCTACATCTCACAATGGTTTCTTGTAAAAAAAAAAACAACAACAGACGGACGTTTTCGGGAAATTTGACAACTCCACTGGTTACCTATGAAAATATCATAGGTAATCACATGTAGAGTTTGTGCACTAATGAAAATATGGGTTAACAGCCATCCTTCCGTTGAATGGTAGCCTGAATTAGCTGATTACAAAAAGAGAGAATGAGATAGGGATACAACTCGGCAAGTTCTGTTAACCTGAACGCCCAATGACATAATATTGCCATTAAAAAAAAACCAACAACTCCCAGATTCCTGATACTAACTGGACGTAAGAGATGGTTTTTAAAACAACAATATACGAACTGAAAGTGAAAATCTGGGGATCTTTCTTTCACAGCGCCATCAATAGCTACAGTAAAATCCTCCAATGTCAACATGAATCATGATATTGATAATGATAATGGAAATGATGCTGATAACAATGATAATGATAGCAGTGATTTCAATTCAATTCAATTCAATTCAATTCAATTCAATTCAATCAATTCAATTCAAGTGATTTTATTTCCACATACAGTAATACAAAGCAACAACGCTTATACATGAGTACATAACATCAAGGACACTTTGAGTCACATAAGTTTCAACAAAACATGGATACAATTATGATAATATCAACTTTGTTTTTAGATAAATAAACAAGTAAGCAATACAATTTCATTTTGTAACCTTATATGGAAAAGAGGAATTCACAAGAGAAGCATATCTTGTAAATTTTGTGATTTTTTTGTGTCATCTTTTTGTGCAAATTTTGTGTAAATGATAATGATATTCACCACATGCAGAGAGAAATTGTCTCTTTCCAGAGAAATTGGGGATAAACTGATATTGTTATATCTAATTAGAATCGGCTTTGTGAGCTGATATCAGTTTCGCTCGATATAAGCTGTCAAGCAGTATACTCGAAATTAAATTGCAGCTGAATATGTTTACCTCTATCCTCCGCACCATCTATCCCTTCTTCTTCTCTGCCTTTGAATCGACCTTTTTACTTATGCGTCGTGATCTTTTCTATCTATATTCTGTACCATACAATTAATATGTCAGATGATGGAAATTTCATCACTTGACGAAAGAGAGACATGGTATTATCCTGTCAATCCCGATTCCATGGAAACAGAATTTGCGCATTTTCGCTGCTTGTGATCGGCGATTGAACTATTTAGGCGGGAGATTTCCAAATTACTGCGATGATTATTGCCAGCGTCTGATTAGTCTACTTATGTATATATATACAGTATATATATATATATACTAAGTATACATATATATATATATATATATATATATATATATATATATATATGGATAGATATATGTGTGTGTATATATGTATATATATATAATGACGTTGCAATTTTGCCAAGTTGTTTTTGCTTGTCAACTTTTAACTGCATTGGGTGCATATAAAAATGACCCCCCCAAAAAAACAAAACAAAACAAAACAAAACAAAACAAAACAAAACCAAAAAACAAAACCAAAAAAAAAAACAACCAAAAAATAAGCAGGCAACAGCCTCCTATTGCAGCATATGCAGGGAAAATAATAGCTGAGCTAAAGAAATGCACCGTGTAATTATACTTATTATAGTAGTATCATCACGAGGGGGCTTTGGCCCTCTCATAGCTTTTGGAATAGGATTTCAATTTGAGTGTATCTATCTAAATGAATAGCGAAAAATCGATGGCCCGTATGATAGGTAGATTTCACAATTTTCGATTCAGGATCTCAAAGAAATGATTACCAATCCTCCTTCCATTTTCTCTTCCTTTTTTTTTTTTGCATTCGTAAAACCCACCCCCTCCCTGATTTCCCCCCTGTGTATATATACATTTATCAATAGTTATCTATTTATGTCTCGTCCTCCCGTCTGTGTCCTTGGATTTGTATATAGACGAATTCAATATGCCATTGACAGTGAATTATTATTGGCAGAACGAGGTGACGCATGAGGGGCGAATGCTTTTCAGAAGACGCATCGGGTCTGACTCCTGAATGAGTTACAGCTGGTGACATAGAATTGAAGTGTATCATCCACGGCATCGATCAATGACACTTTCATCAAGGACGCATCGGTGGAGAAATATTCTCCGCATATTATACTATTCTATTTCAGTTACTGCTGCCCATAATGATATTTAAAGAACGTGGAGATGGCAAGGCCCATTTCATGTTTTAAAAGAACTCGCCACGCTGCCCTCCTGATCTGTGATGGCTAAGCATAAATCAAAAGTATCATATTATCAAACAGATTGTAATTATTCTGTGTTTTTGTTGCGCCTTTGCTCTTCGATCGCGTAAGCAAACCATCAGATTGATTGCAATGATCCTTATGATCATGCCAACAAAAACAGTAATAGTAATGATAATGATATTCAATGTCAGATATTATGCCATCATCAATATAATCATCATATTTTATGACATACGAATCAGCATCATTTTAGTTTAAGGTCTTTTCATCCCTTTGAAGGTGTTGAAGACGCTTTACAAGATAATTATCATGACGTTAGTCTCAGGACGTTCGACTCCACAAAGGAAGCCATGACAATTGCTCCCATGAAATATCTGCTCGCCAAGCTAAACATAAATTCTACCCACAATCCTAATCCTAATCCTAATCCTAATCCTCACATCAAACTAAATCAAACCCTGTATATCACAACCCTAACACTAACCCTATGTCCTTGGAGAAAATAAGACCGGAGCAATTGTCGCAGGAGCATGTCGTGTCACCTTCCTCTTGACCGTCACCATAATCACGATAATGATAGTAATAGTAATGATGACGATAATAATGATAATGATAATGATGATGATAATAATGATAATAATGGTAATGATAACAACAACAACAATAACAATAATAATGTTAATAATAATAATAATAATAATAAGAAGAAGAAGAAGAAGAAGAAGAAGAAGAAGAAGCAGACTAGAAAAAAAGTAAATACTTAAAGGACAAGTTCACCTTCATAGACATGTCGGTCGAGTGAATGCAGCAATATTAGTAGAACACAACAGTGAGAGTTTGAGCAAAATCGGACAATCCGTTCAAAAGTTATGGATTTTTGAAGTTTCTGCTCAGCCATGGCTGGATGAAAAGACTACTATAGCTTGTGATGTCACATGAGTACAACGATATGAAGAAAAAATAAAGAAAATTCAACATATTTCCATTTTTCTCCTCTAACAAAAGAACACTCGACTTCTCTCTTTCAGAAGGCAGGGGGAATAATATTACCCTTAACATACATCAGTAGCAAGTCGAAGAACTGTGCACTTTATCCAAAAAGTGAAGTTTTGTGAAATTCTCTTTTTATTTTCCTTATATAGTTGTACGCATGTGACATCATATACTGTAGTAGTCTTCTCTTCCAGCAGTGACTGCGCAGATACTTAAAATATTCGTAACTTTTGAACGGATTGTCCAATTTTCCTCAAACTTTCACTGATGTATTCTACTAATATTGCTGCATTCTCTCAATCCTTATGTATATGAAGGTGGACTTGTCCTTTAATGACGCTTGTCAAAAACTCAATTGTATAACTTCTCCATTGTTACGATTTTATGTTGAAAACTTGGAAAAATACGGTCAGGTATCATATTGTTTGATTTTGTCAATGTAACTACAACAGAAGGAAAAAAATATTCTTTGAGCTTTTCCAAAAAGTGCGGAGAAGACTAATGGATGAATAATAATTTCTTGCTATAATAAACACTGATATCTAGAGGAAAAAACATGATACTTACGACATGAGGTTTTACAGGTTTGACAGCTATACAATGTTTTGTTTATTGTGATTTAACTCAATCTGAATGTTCGGTGGATTGTACACATTTCCTGCAGATTTGTTGTGGTGTTGTTGTTGTTGTTGTTGTTGTTGTTGTTGTTGTTGTTGGACACGTGTGTGTGTGTGTGTGTGCGTTTTAGAACTTAATGTTTAACAAATTTTAATCTATTGTGTGCGTAATATTCGTGATTTTTTTGGTTATGTATTTGTAATTGCCGAGTATATTTTGTACTATTTAAAGGAATATTTAGATATTATTCTATAACATCTTTCATATGAAACTGTGACACGAGCCTGTAATAATGTATATTTTTGTTTTGTCTGTCGTGCCTATATGTTATTGTGTCTCCTGCGTAATCCAGGAGGCAACCTAGGCTTTCCGTGCCACATTGTTTGTTGATATAATACATGTAATAAGGAATATTGAACTACAACAAACAAACAAACACACACATACACATTTATATATATATATATATATATATATATATATATATATATATATATATATACATATATACATACATATATATATACTATGTCTATGCGTGTTTGTGTGTTGTGTTATAGATTTTTGATAGTGCCTCATTTCAAAATTTCTCGCGGCATCTTGGTGTGACCTCGTATTAATGAGCAGCGTCTGAGCAGCGTCAGATGAAGTAGGTACATGCCAAAGGCATTATTTATGACGTCACTTACTACCTTCAAATTTTCAAAACATTTCTATGAACGCCAAAATTTCTTTAAACGGGTGCAGAGCGTAGATATACTTTAAAAAAAGAGAAAGCCAATGAAATAAACAAGTCAGTTTTAAAAAAAGTCCGACATCAACATCCCCTCTCGTTTCCTGCTTAGAGTTGTCAAATAATGGTTTGTTCAATGTTAAAGATCAAGCTTCCATCGTGATCAATAATCACAAAACAACGGACGAACGAGGACATTTTCCTTTCCGCTCGAAAAGCCTTGCATGCTATTATAGATACATTGTGGTATCAGATGTGTTGGTTCACGGATTATCCGGTTAATGAGGATGAACACAGTCGTTAACGTTATATAAATATCTCACAAAAGGAAGTTCAGTGTATCAAAACGAACATATAATCGATATCCCTGCTTTTCCAAGTGTCACCGTGGCTTCAAATGTTTACATGTTGTGCGAGAGAATTCGCTGAAAATGACAGTGTTTAACAAACCATAGTTGCAGGGCCCATTATTATGAAGAGCTGTAAACCTACCCATACAGAAAGCATTACACACTCGCGGGGCACAATATATATGTGTGTGGATGTATGTGTGTGTGTGTGCGTGTGTGTGTGTGTGTGTGTGTGTTCTCCTATTAAAAAAAAAATGTATCGTATAAAAGTAGACTGTACAGAGAGGGTTTTTTTCACGTGGTTTGTGTTATGGGGCCAACGAAATGACGTTTGAAAATAATTATCATACAGAGACTTTTATTGTGCTCCTTAAAGGAGGGGATCAAACTAGTTTGCGACTAGTTCGCGACTCTAAATTTTGCTAGTTGCAGAGACGTCTCCGCGACGTCTCCGAGACGTCTCCTGAAAATTACAGAGTCTCCGATTAGTCGCCAGTTAGTCGCAAGAAATTTGAACATGTTCGATTTTTCGCGAAGTCTCCGCGACGTCTCCGAGACGTCTCCATCAGTCGCGGAGACGTCGCGGAGACTAATCATATCCGCGACTGCTGAGACGTCTCCGCGACGTCTCCGCGATGTCTCAGAGGCGTCTCAGAGACGTCGCCGAGACCTGCTGGAGACCAGAAAAACTGGTGAGAGGTCGCGGAAACGTCTCCGCGACGTCTTCGCGACTCTATTTGACGCTGTTTGACCTACTTAAAAACCACGTGACATATCTGCGTGCTGACATCCTGCCTAGATCAAGTCAGGTGATCCTGCAACGGCTTCCTCATATTTGAATTTTTTTGGCACCTGCCATAACTCGTCTCAGAGACGTCTCCTTGGTGAGACCGCAAGACATTTTTATGTTGGAGACGTCTCCGCGACTGCTGCGACTGATAAGTTGGAGACGTCGCGGAGACGTCTCCGTTGGTGAGATACTAGCTTTATATTTCGGCTTCTTCAATTCCGTTACATACTGTGTCGGACATCGATGCATCATTCATTTGAAACCTGTAAGGTAACGGAGAATCAGGGGAGGATTTTGGGTGTATGGAGAAGAGTTTGAGGAGCTCAGTTGCTATATACGATGAAAACAAGCCAAAGGGAGAAAAAAATAACCAAAAACGCCAATTGTGCCTCCCTTCACCGGCCGAAGGGCATGGCTCATTTTAAAAGGTTCGATGCGTACTTCTCCACTATCCGATGATTGTCGAATTCGTACTGACCAAAACAAGCTATAGGGAGCAATAAAAACACAAGTCGTGCCTCCCGTCACTGGCCAACGCACGCGGCTCATTTTTAAAAAGTTCGATGTAAACTTCTCCACAATCCGAGGGTTGTCAAATTCGTGGTGACCCTACTGCCCTCGGGGCACAAAATGATGAGATTGATTAGTCTGATGTCCAGCCGTTTCTGTTCTTTACTTTCCTACATTTTGTTCGATCAATAATTTCAGATACAGTGTCCTGTATAATAGCGTTTTTCATTGTTATTTCGGCATTCTGGTGAACTCTTGCTGTGGCATGTACTTTTTATGTTACTTTGCAATGTACAGTATGCTGGTATGTATCGATACTGTATTATGTCATCTTCTGTATATACGTTTTGCTATTTAATGTACATATGTTCATCAATATTATTCAGGGCTCCATGGAAGACCACTATTTATTGGTGAATGGACTACCCTGACAAAAGATTAGAAATAAATAAAATGAATAAAATAAAATAAAATAAATAAATAAAAGATATCTTTAAGGCATTCACCCGTGATCTTGAGACACCTTTTTCCCCTACTGCTAGCAGGGTCTTCGCCTGGATCATCGGCTATATCCTATAACAACTCTGTAATTAAAACCGCTAGAGTTGAATGACACTCTCCACATAAGTAGTATTATTCGCGCTCATCCACACTCAGCCAGTGATAAAGCACGAAACGCGTGTTTCGTCGTGAAATATACACTACAACCAGACTGATGTGTCTTAGAATTCATATCAAACCATTAAGCACGCGCTGAATTTGATTAGCGATTCTGAGTTTCAGTTTTTGCATATCAAAACGCATTGCGTATTTTCTAAATGAAAAGTTTTGCACTTTCGCGCTCATTAAGTACTCGTGACCCTTGTTGCATACTCAAACGCCACTGTATAAGGAGCTTGATTAATTATATATGTAAAAGAAGAAGAAGAACAGAACAGGAAAGGCACTAACGCTACATGCTTTTACTACGATATCACTCTATCGCTTTCATAATTGAACTCACTAGGTAGTAAAAAAAACACTCGAAAACTTAGCATGAAATGAACTTATTTGAACAAAAAAACCACAAACAACTTGGCGATTTTATGCAATGATCGTTGCATATCTTCAAGCGTATGATAATACTATGTAGGTCCATGGTTTTATCAACACGATCCATCTTTCACTTATCTGACGCCTCAGTGTGGGATTCACTTCACGACTCCATCGACTCCATCAAACCTTGATAACCCCCTCCATAGGGGCGCGGACAAGACACGGAAGGCAAATTTAGTAACTCTGCCTTCATCATTTGCCGCCTTTCTGAAACACTTCCGCCTCTCCGCTCAAACATCTCCGGAAAGCCTCCGAAAACTTCGCGATGACAAGCGGAAAGTAACCGAAGCGTTTATAAGCTATAGTGCACGAAACCGTTGCGGACATTCTGTGGTCAAGACACGGAAGAGTTCACAGGTTACAACGTGTATGAATTAACCCCCTAACTACATTCAGCTTTAGGGCAATAAAATACAAGAAGTCTAAAAAGGACCAAGGATCCCGGCTCGCAGCCGACCGGCCATCTTTTCCTCTAATGATAAACCGGTGAATATCAACACTCCCTATAGGGCCTATGGACGAAGGCATGCAGAGCGGCAGGCCATAGATTCTTTGTCCACAATTTTTGCTTGAAAGAGGAAGCGGGCCTCTTCAGCTACCGCTAGTTGTTGTTGTTGCTGTTGTTGTTGTTGGTTACGAATGTTAAGATAAATGGAATAAATGACATAATTTGCTTCCGCAGTCTCCATGGGATTATGTAGAGCTATATCCAAATTAATTCTAATCAAATCCAATCATACTTCCAATATCACATTTTTGTTTTCGATACAATTTCAAGGCAAACAAACAAACAATGTGTTAGGTCTACAACCTATAACCAACTACGCGGAGCTGACGCTACCCTACGTTGTGCCTACGTGGCTAACGCCATAATACGCCGAGCGACGCAAAGGACGGGATGGACTCGAAAAAAAAAGAAGATCATGTTTAGATTTCTTTCGGCGTGGAGCTAACAGAACGCAAAAATATCAAGTTTATACGCAAGTCCACGCAACACTGTGCTACTGTAGGCCCTGCGTAATTGATAGGCAACATTACCCTACTGCATGCATGTGTGCCAATGTCTACGCAATCGTAAAACATCCTACGTCAGTTAAAAAACAAACAAACAAACAAATAAACAACAACAACAACAACAACAACAAAACAACAACGCAATACTTGGTAGGGTTTCATACTGGACCTATGGAGTGTTACATACCAATTACGCTGAAATTGGCAGCGTACTCTTTTGGATAGTCCCTCCAAGGATTTTTCGTCGGACTGGCATAGATAAGTGTATCATTGCGCAGGCATGGCGTCCAGTAACGTAGTGTTGCGTAGACTTGCGTAGAACTGCCTATTTTGCGTCTGGTGACCTTCGTTAAGTTACATATAATATTATTATAGGCGAAAAAAATAAACATGTTTAATTTCTGTTTCGTGAACCACGAGTACCAATTTGCGTCGCTCGGCGTATTGTTCCGCAGGCCGGCGTAAGCACAGCATAGGGTAGCGGAAGCTCGGCGTAGTCTGTACGCAAAACTACGCAACTCTGCGCAAGAACGATGTGAAAGCTCCCATATAGGTGCTCTACCCTACGCAAGTCGGACGAAAACTTCTTTGAGACTGGATCCAGTGATTTACTCAAACTCCAAACACGTCTGTTTCTCATTCTTGCGATCGCCGGCTTCCGGTTTTTTTTTTTTCATGAGTACGGGGCTTATTTCGGCGAAGTCGGTACGCAACATACTACTATTATAATTATACGCAACTCACGCAAGCCCAGTGTGAGGGGCTTCCACACCGGGCTTGAGTAGAGTTGCGTAGTACCAGTGTTGCGTACAGACCCCGGGGTACCGACTACGCCAATTTTACGCAGCTCTAAGTGGTGCCTATATACGCCTGCCTTCTTAACAATACTCCGAGCGACGCAAGAGGGGTACTTAGGGTACGCGAAAAAAAAGATATTAACATAGATTTTAGTGAAACACAGTGGTCCTACAGATTTAAGTAAAACACAGTGGTCCTATAGATTTAAGTAAAACACAGTGGTCCTAATAAAAGATACGTACTATGTTTTGTTAGGCCCTCTTTGTTTTTGGATATCTCAACCATTTCAAAACCAATTTTCATCAAATCGACTTTTAATTCCTCTGAGAATTGTATGCATATTTCATAAGAAGTTTCTCATTATCTCACAAAAAGTTGGAAACATGTAGCCCCATCTCAGCCATAACTTAGGCTATACCTGAATCCCTTTAAATCAGGCGTGTGGTCTCTTTCCAACTCCCTATTTAAATATTGCCCTCTTACGCAAGCAAAACTAGAAGTACGGGCGCACCTTCGCACTCACACTTGAATCCTACCATGCATATATCTTGTTATTATTTATACAGAAGTTAGAAACATAGCATCAACTTAATTATACTGTACTATCTTTTCTGAACCTGATATTTCATGTAGAAACCAAAGTCAGTTACGTGCACAACAACACGTTCTCATACCCAGGAAAGCTATAAACGGTTGTCGATGTTGCTAGCAAGACATGTAAATGACATGATCGATGGATGAATAGATGTATACCACTAATAGCATGCTAAGTTTATACTTTAAACGGTATCTTCGTGCGATTACTGCTTCGGACATGATTTGAGGTCAAACTGTCGATAACCAGGACAAAAACATCACACGCTTTAGTCCCCCTACAGCCAATTTCCGCCGAGAGTGTTGTACTAACAAGAAATCAAACTCAAACACATCAACCACCGGACTAATGGACGTTTCCATCATTGATAAAGGGACTTAGCAACGTGAAAAGTAACAGAACTCATTGATCCACCTACGCGTTCAGTCCTGTCAAATTAACGTGGCACATTCGCGAACCTCTCTCGACAAATAGCATATAATTGAAGGTTAAAGTCGGTATAGTGCGGGCTGGTGTCAGTTTAGCTCATTGGTTAGGCGCTTTAATCATTTAAATTGTGTTCGTAAAGTAACATGATACCTGAAAATTTGCTGTCCAGTATCATAACGTGTGCTGCTTACTGCTAAAATTTGGAAATTGCACTGGCTCTAAAGATTCACATTGAGTATCCGCGGTGTAACACTTTTTATTTCACCAATAGTATCTATTTACTTCCATTAAACATTAAAAAACACAGTCAATTTGGAATTACTGTCCATAGTAAAAAAAAGAACAAACAGAAAAGTTGCTTTAGTATGTAGCATTTCCGCGCTTGTAACTAAAAGATGAACAATGAAATGACAGAAAACCACACATTTCATCTTTTTTTTTTTTGCATTGAAACAAATGGAATGATAAAAATGCAATGAAATTACCGACATAAAGAGTGGAAGTATACTTATAACAACCCACCATCCAAACAATTATTTTTCCTAACTACATTTCCTTACATTTTCTACCTTTACAACTATCCACACATAATACATACTGTATACTGTACTGTATATACACACACACGCACACGCACACACGCACACACACACAGATACAACACTGAATGTACTTACCTATGGTTTTATATATAGTGTATGTGTGTGTGTGCGCGCACACACACACACACACACATACACACAGCGATTATATTCCACATAGATGATTTTGATCAAGGACGTAGATAATGAGAAGGAAATGAAATTTGTGCGGCCTCAGCTTGCAACGACTTGCATTCGCATCTATTCAAATTGCAACAGTGTTGAAATATCAAACAGAGCCTTCATACTCCGTGATTTTTCTCCCTAGCACACTGAATTACTTTTATTTCAATTAATTTGAACATCACTCACTTTTTCCGTTAATGACTGCTCTTTTAGTCGGCTATCTAATGTCAAAAGATGTACACTCAAAAACACTTTGAATATATAAGTTTTTATCACTAAAACTATACATACATTAAAAAAATGCATCTATACTATACAGTACATGACACTATGCAAACACCATGGCCTTCATTAGGGGCCCCAAATGCTCTGAAGTCAACAATTTTTCTTCAGACTTGTTCTTGGTTTGTACTTTTTCTTCTTTCATTTTGTTGTGTTCTCCCCATGCAGCGGAGAAGGTCTGTCTGTAGGTCCAATTATTTGGGAAAATTGTGAATTCGTGACATTGTGTGTACAAAACAAATACAGAGCTGCTCAACATCTATAGATCATGCAGAATTGCCAATTTGTCTTCCTCTCTAAACTTTTTACAATTCACAACTTGTTTTGTATCCCGTTTCCAATTTCCAAATTTTCACTCATTCATACTTCTCTGATTTTTCTGTTTCCATACAATCAAAGCAACATGGAATTGTCCATTTACATGCTCTTTAAGTCAGTTTGTCCCGTACATGAACCTCTTTGAGATCAGCTCTTAACCGTGTCAGCAGCTGGTATGGTATAAAGAAGACATCTCTTATTTAAGCGTCCTTCGGATGTTCTTGTCTTCCTTTGGTCCGTTCCTTTTATGCTGCTCTCTGTACTCACCTCAAATACCGACAGCTTTTTTTCTTCCTTTTGGAAGATTCTTTTTTTTGGGGGGGGGGAGGGGGGTGGGAACGGGGGAGGGAGATGGGCAAAAATCTGACTGTTCATTTTTTAATGTAAGGGGACACGCAAGTGAGGGGGCACACACGAGAGAGTGAGATGGAGATTTGTCAACTCATATTCCGCTTGTATGTCTTCGTTGTGTACAGGCTTATAATGGAGGTGGATAGCGTTCACAGGAGAATAACACGATAAACAGTAAATGGAGTGGTGACAGATACTATAATACCATGTGCCACAACAGCATAACGAGATGATAACGAGAAAAATGTTATTAGTAAACACAATAAACTAACAGAAACAGATAATTTCTGTTATTGTTGCATAATTTTCTCATCTATACGTATCACATTATTTGAAAATTTCTTATCTGAGTTCAAAGGGGAAAAAAAGTCAAAAATTCTGGAGCTGCATACGGCCATGCCTGAAACAGGGCTTGAATCTATCTTTAGAGAGACCAAGTGCGTTCTCTTCTAAAGATGAACGTTTTCACTAACAATCTGAAATGTTTGCATTCTAAAATCATAGTAAGTATTGTTTATAGAATCAGCATCATGTATCAATGAGCAAAATTTAATGTGCAATGGTACATAGATGAATTTGATATGAATATATTTTATTGGTATAACAAATTGGTGCTGTCGTTGTTCTCTTTTCAGTGTTCCACGTCTTACAAGCTTGGCTTTTTAGTGGAGCACTGTTTTCCATCGTTATGATTACTTACTTTTTTGTTGTCATGACAAAGCGCTGACATCCTTCGTGCATATATTTTATATTGTATTTGAAAAAAAAAATCGCCCTTATCAGACGAATGAAAGACATATCGACAACCTGTACCGCTTTGAATCATGTTCTCTTTTTCTTTTTTGATGATGGAAATAAACAAACTATTGAATTGAATTGAATCGAATCGAATTGAATTGAATTGAATTGAGATTTCCGTACAGTTCTTAGCATTTTACTGACCTATCCTTGTCTATTCAGTCACGCCACTTAAAACAAAATCTCATTCCCACCATGAATTTATAGCGTCCTAATTTCATTTTACTTGCTTGGTTGCTGCTGTGTTTTGGTGTGTGTCTTTATAATGTTTTACTGTATTAAGTTGTTGTTGTTTTTTAATCAATTTATATTGGTTTAAATACATAAAACATAATATTCGTTTACCAAACGAGAATACGAAAATAAAAACAAGAAGAAGAGGAGTGATGGCTCTATATGGACACACGGGGTAAAGAATTGGGCTCAGTATAAACCTTGAGCGTTGATTCAATGTGCAGGTAGGGGAAACGAATGTTGAGTGACACCTGTTTTAAAGGGTACTCAAAAGAAAAGTATACCAGTTAGCAGGGGCGGGAATTTCGTAAAGGAATTTCGTAAAGGGGAGGCGCCTTTGCAAAATTAAAGAGGGGGGGAGGGAGGACGCACCCCCAATTTTTCTTTTTATTTCTTTTGTTTTAACCGAAAATAAAGAGGGGCGCGCCCTGTGCCCCCCCCCCCCCCCACCCCCGGATCCGCCACTGAGCTAGTACCATTTCAGATATTTTATCCGCGGAATCAACGACTTCGTCGAGAACTATCCCTGACAAATTCCTTCCATACACTGTCATAGTTTACCATAAAATATAAAGCTGAAGATAATCATATTATATATCATATAGGGGACTATATTATATAGAGAATATAATAAAGAAATAAACAAACTTCTCAGGTCATAAGCCCCTATTTATTACAAATTAGAAATTTCGTTCGGCACATGATTGACTTCGCCTATTCAGATAAACATAGAGGAAAATACATACATGTAGACATTTAAAAGAAACATGTTTATAAATCATATTTTCTTTGTTAGTATTGCATTACACCCACACAACCATACACCCCACATGCACAAAGCACATACACTTGTATTATAATGTATGTTCATTTTATATATATATATATATATATATATATATATATATATATATATATATATATATTTATATATATATACATATATATACATATATATATACTGTATCAGAGAGAGAGAAAAAAAAAATAAAGAATATATATATATATATATATATATATATATATATATATATATATACAAAATCGCAAACATTGATTGCAGGGTTGCCTTTGGAATCAATACACCAATGTTTGCCCTGTGAACAATAACTTTCTCTGATTTTCTTTTCCGTTTCTATTTTCAAAAATCATATACCAAAATGAAAAGTATTTTTCACTCAAAAATTTCATACCATCTGCACTCGTGCTACCGTCAAAAAGCTTCTCTGAGGAAAACGAGAATATGAAAAAAAAAAAAACCCGACTACAAACCAAAGGGTATCTTTTTCATCTTGCATATGAATTTTTGACTGAAGGGTTTTTTGATCAAAACCGATCTTATTATGTAGTCTTTTTGTATATGTGGTTTAAAAAACAAAAAATGACAGACCTCTAATTCATCATTTTAACTTTTCCTCTCTTCCAACACAATGTCAAAGAGCCGAGTCGATTTTGATAATCGCCCGTGACCATTCTGATGATAGAGGCAGCTGAGTTTGATCAATACTGACACACATAAATGCTGAAAACAAAATAACTAATATTGATGCGAAAAAAAGAATACTTTCTTGTTGACAAGATCTTACCAAAAATACGGGGCCTTGTGTTTGCAGGATGAAGACAAAATCATGAAGGATCCATGGAAAATATGCAGCTATAGTCCCACACCGACTCCAGCAATTAATCTGCTGGGATCCGACTAGAGCGTGAGCGAAAAAAGTGCGCGAAAAATACCACCACCGTGCGTACACAGAAAAAATGCTGAAGGTTTTAGGGCATAGGAAGGGGAGAGAGGAATAAAAGAAGAGGGGGAAAGAGATAGTGTGTGTGGCATGTGTGTGTAATGTGTGTGCAGGTCTGTACAAACAGGTATTTAAGTCAATACCTACGTCGGTAGTTATCGGTATTTCGGGTTTGTTTTTTTCCGCAAGAGGAAGGAAAGAGAGAGAATTCGAGTGCAGTTCTGAAGAACTGTATCATTGTCGAAGTTTAAAAGCCAACATTTTCTCTATATTTTGGGGCTTCATTGTTGTTTGCTGTTTGCTTTTTCTTTTTTCATTCCTATGTGTTTAGTAGAGAAAAAGGAGGGAGAGAGTGATAAAAAAAGTAAAAAAACAAAACAAATAAAATCTCCCCGTTACGGCAGGTACTTTTTCTGTAGTTTTTGACTTTGATTTCTTTGCTTTTTATTTTTTTTTAGGCAAAAGATGATCAAAGGGAGAGGGGGAGAGAGAGGGAGAGAGAGAGAGAGAGAGAGAGGGAGAGAGAGAGAGAGGGGGAGAGAGGGAGAGAGAGAGAGAGAGGGAGAGAGTGAAGGAGAGGGAGAGAGAGAGAGAGAGAGAGAGAGAGAGAGAGAGAGAGAAGGAGAGGGGAAAAGCTGCAGCTCCGTCCCAGTATTTTTTTTTTTTTTTTATATCATTTTTTTTGTCAACGTGTGAGCCAGTATAGTTTCTCCTTTTTTGGGGCGGGTTTTTTCTTCTTCTTTTTTTAATCTGAAAGGTTTGGGCAGAGAGAGAGAGAGAGAGGGGGGGGGGGGGGGGGAGGGACGAAACACGAACACATTTTGACCGGTAGAGACCATTTGTTTTGAATTGGGTTGTGGTTTACAGATAATATTGATCTCGTATGCTCTGTTTTTTTAGTCATTTTGGTTATTTTCGCCAGACTTTGACGATGTAAACTCAATGATAAACAATGACAATAAGTAACAAGACCTGAAGGACAAATTTCGAAAACCTAATGGAAAAGTAGGATTCAGCGAAATACAGGCTTAGTCACACACTCGGCTAGGATTTTTACTTTTGTGCAAATTTGTCGTAAAGTCCTTCAACTAATCTGTACTAATGAGATCTCTGCGACAATTTTGTCATTAGAGTAGAAAATGACAAAAAATTAACAAACAAGAGTTTTAAAAATCTTCGCTCTGTAACCTCTGGCCATATGACACAAAAGAAATATCATTATGCCTTACGGAGGAGTAAAGTGTTCTTTCAATATCCTTGGAACATTACTTTTTTTTGAATATTTTTTCCTTCATTTTCTATATAAGTAATATATGAATAAATAAATGAATGTGTGTGTGTGTGTGTGTGTGTGTATTCAATTTCATTTTTATTTCCTTAATCACACTTCAGCTAAAAGGATCAGCTGGTATCTAGAAATAAGCATACTAGTATTTCATGCATGATTTACAAAATACGTAAGATACATAGCCATTTATATAAAAAAATGAATGAATGAATGAATGAATGAATAAACATGCAATATTATTATGTATGCTTAATGGGTACGCTTAAGTCATTATTTCTTATATTATTTTTGTTACAAGAAATTTAATGGTTATAAATTACAATATTGGTAATTATCGACGGTATTTCAGTTCAAGATTGTATTTTCTTTTGTTTCGTATTCATGGGTTTATTAAAAGCCGCTATAGCCTATAAGTGTTATTTGTTCTTTTTATCATTATTATCAATATGGTTATTATACACATATGCACGTATTTTTGTGTCCATTTCTTTATTGACCATGATGTTGGTGCATTAATTGTTGAGATACTAATTATAGGGCCATGGATACCAGTCATTACTCCGTAAGTATAACAATCGTCGCTAACTTCATCGTGTATTCTTCGCATTAATATCCTCCTTTTCTTCCGTGTCTACGAGGTGCGAGGAGTATCACATCGTGGGCGCAATCAAGAGTCTTGACGTCATCAGTGTTGCATTATGGGCCGGGATCCAGGACAACGCAAACCCCCCGTGGTGTAGCAAAGCCCCTTCACAACTATATTGTACTGTATTAGAGTAAGGCAGATTATAGCTTCAAGGTGTTTACGAATTAGAAACCTTTTAGGCGTATGCAATATAATATGCGTCTTCGCGTGAACCACCGATATTAACGGTAAATATAAATCCGCCTTGTCTTCCGCCCACGGGGGATTTCTGCGGATTTTCATGATATTAAAGACAGAGAAATCGCAGTTTGGTTATTATATTGAAATTGGCCCGCATGAATAATAACGCGTTCTAATTCACTCTGCTGGAAAATGATGAATTATGTGCATATCACACGTACCACTGAATGGATGGAGCACTAAGCAAATTATATTGAATGCACCTGACCTCACAATATAATAGCAGTTGAATTGAGTATCTCTCTCCCTCTCTCATTCTCCATGTTCATGTGTGCATATACCAGCATGAATGTATAATATATATGATATATATATATATATATATATATATATATATATATATATATATATTCATGTCTATATACATGTATTTATATGTATTTATATAAATGTATGTATAACATATGCGTGTATATATATATATATATATATATATATATTCATGTCTATATACATGTATTTATATGTATTTATATAAATGTATGTATAACATATACGTGTATATATATATATATATATATGGTGTGGGTGTGTGTGCGTGTTTAACATGAACACAGCAGCAGATAAAACGCACGTATTACACCAATGTAACGAAAATAAAATGCATTCACAACCGGGTTATTTGCGATAATGACATGCAATGATAATATGGATCAAATGAGTGTATTGTGCTAAAAGGAATAATAGATAGATAAAAAAGATCAAGTAGTGATGAAATTGGTACCTGCATTAATTTGATGCCTTCATCTAAAGTTAATGATAAGAGTGATGCTTTTAGTATGCAGTTTCATAGTTTCAGTTGAATCTTGTTTGTCCACTCGTACAAATATGCAGAAATAATCAATTAATAATAATGATAATAAAAATGATAATAATAATAATAATAATAATAATACATACATACATACATACATACATACATACAATTTCTATAGCGCCATTCTCCACTCTGATTAAATGCTCAAGGCGCTTTATTATACATCAAAGCAAAAAGACTGAAAATACAAGTACATATACACCGTAATAGAAGAAGATGAAAAAGAAGATCTAATACCAGTAGACTGTCTTCAAAATGCACTACTAAACAAATAGGATTTTAAATTACTCCTAAAAGATGTTATGGAGTTTGAGTCTTTCAGCTCACGAGGAAGTGAATTCCACAGTGTTGGTCCAGCGAGGGCGAAAGCTCGTTCCCCCCAAGATTTTCTAGGAAACGGAGTATGTAAGAGACCAGAAGTTGAGGATCGAAGAGTTCGTGTAGGTTAGTATTAACGAAACAAACAAACGTTGTAATCAGGAGCTGTTCCCTCAATAACATGATAAACCAGAAGAAGTATCTTAGACCTGATACGCTCCTGTGCAGGCAACCAATGAAGACTCTTTAGGATAGGGGTGATATGACTGCGTTTACTTGACAAAGAAACGATACGTGCAGCGGCATTTTGTAACTTTTGTAATTGGGCAATTTATGAGTTTGGGAAATTGACAAACAGACCATAACCGAAATCAAGGCGTAAAGAAATAAGTGAATGAACAAGTTTTTCCGTTGCAGAGCGAGTCAAATACTTGCGAATAAAACCAATATTGCGCAATTGATAGCGGACTGATTTAGAAATGTTGGTGATTTGATCAGACATAGCCATGCATGTGAGAGTCAAACATAACACCCAGATTGCGACATGACTTTAACAGAGGGATATCGTTATCTACAATGGAAATGGAATTAATATCCAACTTATTCAAGTGAGATTTAGAACCAAAAAGGATAAATTCACACAAATAGGCCTACACAAGGAAAATGATAAATATCAGAGACTTCTAATCTTACTCGTAACATAATACAGACACGCAGGTACATATAATGAAATGACATTCGTGTGAACTTTCACATATTTAATTCGAGGTATCTACAAGCGGATAAGACCATCATCAATAAGCAATGTGCTTGACTGGGATGACGGCCTCGGGTAACGTGATACAAAAGTAACATCAAAGTTCCAATTGGAACTGAAGGAGGAACGGGGAAAAATCACTTCAACATATTATAATTCTACACGTGCTGTGGATGGAATACATCATTAACATAGGACTATAACGAGACGAATACGAAGGGCAGAGAAGGGGATACTACATGTACACCTGAAACAGAGAGAAGGGAGAAAAGAGATTAATAGTGCTTGAAGGATTTGAGCTATCTTTTAGTTATCGTAGACAAAGACAAAAAGAATGACTCTTGTAACACCTAGGAATTCTATATATTATTAAGCCTTCGAGCACTGTCGAGCTTGATTACTAACATAGGCAACAACAGCGAAATTATTACTGAAATATACACTGAAATATACAATAGATAAACAACTGAGATAATTATTTGAATGATACTTTGTTAAACAAAACAAAAAAATCCCCTTTTTGGGGAAAATGATTGACAACCGCGAAGAGAAACACTGAGTCTGATCCTCAGTCAACGAGTTCCATACTTCTGGTTCATAACCAAGTACCAAGAGTACGTGGAAGGTGATTAATGAAGTTCTCAGAGTTAAAGATAAATCGGAACAAGTGAAGGAAATATCTCAGCATGGTATCTCGATCCAAAGTCCGGTACATGTTGCTAATGCGTTTAGTGATTTTTTTTTTTGATTTAGGCCCCAGTCTTGCTAGTAATATCCCAGTAACAGATAAAGAATTTTATTATTTTCTAACTGATCCAAATCCTCAATCTGTGTTTTTTACTCCCATCCAAGAATACGAGGTGAGGGATGTAGTTCTCAAGTTGAAAGCAAAAAAAGAGTGCTGGACATGATGGTATTACAAATTTTTTACTGAAAAATATCATATCCGCAATATTGTCTCCTTTAACATATATATTTAATTTGTCCCTTGTTACTGGCGTAGTGCCTAGTCAAATGAAAATTGCTAAAGTTGTTCCGATTTATAAAAAAGGTAATACGCAAGATGTAAGTAACTATCGTCCAATTTCTCTTTTGACGGCGATGTCTAAGATTCTAGAACAGTTGATATATTCTCGTGTAATTATATATATATAAGTTCTTAAACGAATACAATATTTCTTATGAGTCTCAATTTGGATTTAGGAAAAAACACTCTACTACTCACGCTGTGCTTGCTTTTATCGATAAAGTAGCCCACGCTATTGACGACTCATCACATACTGTTGGTATATTCCTGGACCTGTCCAAGGCCTTTTTACACTATCGATCACGGTATTTTGTTATACAAACTCTCGCATTATGGGATACGTGGAAAGGCCTTGGACTGGTTCAGGAGCTACCTAATTAACAGGAAACAGTTTGTAAATAGCAACGGCTTCAGTTCCAGTTTAAAAACACTATCTTGTGGAGTCCCTCAAGGATCCCTTTTAGGCCCACTTTTGTTTATTCTTTATATAAATGACTTCAAAAATTCATCTGATGTTTTATCTTTTCTTCTTTTTGCCGATGACTCTAATATCTTCTTTTCACATCGAAACCCAACAACCCTTTTAGATGTAGTGAACAGAGAATTAAAGTCGGTTCAAATGTGGATTCAAGCAAACAAGCTGTCTCTTAATGTAAACAAAACTGTTTATATGTTATTTAGTAATTCTGCTATCCATTTGCCTGGCGATATAAAAATGAACAATGATTGTTTGTTTCAAGTTGAATCGTTTAAATTTTTAGGTCTTTATATTGCCCATGAATTAACATGGAAATATCATATAGATTATTTATCTAAGATGCTTTCGAGAAATACTGGGATTTTAAATAAGCTAAAACATTTTTCCCCAAGTATATTTTGAAAAATTTATATTCAATGCTTATCTTACCCTATCTCTGTTACGGAATACCTGCCTGGGGAAACTGTGCCAAATTATATATTGATAAAATTTTCAAATTACAAAAACGGGCTATCCGTTCAGTTAATCTAGCCGACTATTATTGTCACACGAATTATTTCTTCTTTGAAAACAGACTCCTTAAGGTTGCTGATTTGTTTTTATACAACTTAGGAACATTTATGTTTCAGTTATCAGCCAACGGCTTGCCTGATGTATTTACTCACATGTTTCAGAAAAACTATGCCGTCCATGCTTACCCCACAAGACAAAGAGATTCATTTCACCTTCCACGTACTCGCACACTCCTTGCTCAAAAAACAATTTTTTTTTTTTACCAGACCTAAAGTTTGGAATGATCTTCCCGCCGATTTAATGAATTGTTCTAGTATGTTTAAATTTAAGCAAAAATTGAAATTAATGTTAATAAATGAATATAACCAGCCTGATTAGAATTTTTAATGTGTTATATGCGCAGTATCCTCGTTTAATGTATATTTCTGGTTTATGCATCCATTATATAATCACTGCATCCGTACCTGTATTAACATTTCGAACTCATTATGAAGTTGATTATAGATAATGTGCACGTATATACTTGTGTATCTATATGCCATATTTCCACTCAGTTCTTATTCTTTGGATTTTTTTTCACTTTTTCTTCTTCTTTTTCTTCTCTATTATCTCTTTTTTCCCTTTGTACCTTGATATTTTAGCTTTCATATCGTTTCGTCATTATTACTTTGTGTCCTATTTCCATTGATTGCATAGCAAATTTACACCGGTATTTTTTTCATGGAACCTGCGTTTACAAGCTTTGCTTTTGCGGTTCCATCATATTTCACAAGTTATAGAGAATTGTCTTATGTACATTATGTATGCTGACACACTTTCTGTTCATGACCCGACTGATAACATATTTTGTATCTTGCTTGGTTTGTATTCTTTTTTGGATGTATTTTGATGTCAAGCGAAATATGAAAATAAACGTGCTGGAACTGTTCACTGTGTCTCGAGTGCAAGACCAGTGCAGTTTCAGTTATTCAATTCAATAATGTCTTATGGATTGTTGTGCTGTAATGAGTTTTATATTTTTCCCATGATAATCAGCTGCTTGACGGGTTGGATATTGATGAATGCTGGAGTTTGAGATAAATATATCTTTAAACATTGCAGGGAGGTGGTTGTAAGTATATCTATACATAGATATTGCAGTTTGCCATATATGTGTATATCAGTAAATTTGAGAGTCTTAAAATCATGGAACAGTGATTAAGTGTGTGCTAAATATATAGTGAGAACCCGTGATAATTCCACCTGTACGTTTCTATAAAGGCAAAAGAGTTTTGACTTTGGTAGAACCACAATTTCCCAAAACAATATTAAAGTAGATTATGTGAGATGATATGAATGCGTTATAAAGAATTAACAATGTGTTTTGACCAAATTATTCTCTGAGAATTCCGATATTTCTTGATTTTGTTGAGTAGATTTTTAGAATGTGATAAGACCATTGTAAATGAGCATCAATGGTTGTTCCCACGAACTTAACAAAAACATTTTGTTCCGGATTTTGTCTGTCTTTATAAGTAGCGATATATGGTATTGGTGTATGATGATTACAAAACGCAATATAATTTGTTAGTTTTTGTCCTTACACCGTGTTGATATTATCATAATCAATGTTTGAAGATCTTTATGGGAGAAGTAAATGATCGTATCATCTTTAAATGAAATGGAATGGAGCAATGACGAGTAATATAGAAGATCGTATAGATCAAAAACAAAAGCAGTCCTAAAATCGATCAATGCGGGACTCCACAGAGGATGTTTTGTTTTATTAGTGGGTTCAATTGATTGGTAAAATACTTACTGTTGCGTTTTCTGTTGTGTAGATAATCTTTAACTCAGTTAGAGCCTCGTCTCGGATACCACATTTTACCATCTTATATGATAAAATATTGTGATCAATGGTATCGCAGGACTTACTCAGGTCCATGTTAATTTCAATTAATTGCTTTGTCATATTTGAATGATAGCATAATTGGTCGAATGCCCTTTTTTTGAAATCAAATCGGTTAAGAATTAGATGTGCACTCAAATATTGAGGGTTGCTCCGGACACTATTAGAAGGGAAAGGAGAGGGAAATGAAGAAATAAAAGACAGAAAAGAAGAGAAAAAATATTGTAAAGACACATAATCCGATAATGGACATTAATCCTACAAGATACTCTACAGTAATAAGCAAATTTCTCGCATAGGACGACAGCGTCAGTAGAAGGCGGAGCTCCCGCTAAAGAATTAAAAGAAACTCCAGCACCTGATTGGTAAAGAAATAATATGATACAAATTTGAGATTCTGTTTCAGGCTAGCCTTTGTGATATAAGAAAGAGACGAAGAAGAAGATGGGATGATTGATATAGCAATTGCCTTGGTTGTAAGGCGCTTTTTTGAAACGTTTCTAAGAACACAATTTTCTGAATTATAAAGTATTTATCCCCGACTTTCAATACGTTGAGAGAAAAGGAGGAGAAATTAAAACAATACATTTGTGAACTTATAATTGAAACAATGAAAGGGGAGGGGTGGGGGGAGGTCTGACATCTATTGAGGTTTGAATGGTCAAAAGTCAACCTGCCATCAACACAAAGAAGAGAACATATGCCCCATTTAGCCCGTCTTAATGAGGAAATCCACCCCCCCCCCCCAAAAAAAAAAAAATATAAATAAGTAAATAAAATAAAATAAAATAAAAAAATAAAAAAAATAAAAAAAAATAAATAAAAAAAAATAAAAAAAAATAAATAACTTCAAAAGAAAGAGACAAATATTCTTTTGGGGGGTCTGACAGGGTGCAGCGTATCCTAGTACAACTACTGCATCATTAACTTGTTTTGGAGACGCGCTTTTTCATTTAGAAGCTAACAAGAAGAAGAATCAGAAGGTAACAAACAATGAATGAACAACATGGTGTGCGCCTTATATAACGTGAGCTTGACATTATGTCATTCATGTTCATGTATCAAAAAAGAAAAATAAATGGCCTTGCCATTTTAGTTCTTCTCAGAACGATCACGCCATTTTCTTCCACTTATTTCAATGAAATTGCGATATGACTGGAGAGGTCAGGTTTTGATTACGTAATGATTTCATAATCGCACACACTTAAGTAGTCCTTTGTCTGAATGAAGCTTGTATCTCGGAAAGATATGAATCTTGACAGGAGCTGTCTGTTACTTGGATATATTATCATGACGGTAATCATGGTAATCTATGTAGACTCGATCATGTCCTTGTTGTTAATATTGATAGTGGGTATAATTACATGAAATTGATAAGGGTTTTTTGTTCATTTTGAAAGACGCTGTGTTTGGTTTAGAAAGCGTCTGTCCGCGCAGTAATACTGTCAGCGACTTTTGTAATATCATAGTGCACTCAAAAACTTGGCCTATACTCCATGGCAACCCCCGCAATAAGCTGCAGAGCTGTCGCTGGTGATGACCAAGTGCAAATAGAAAAAATGGAGACCTCTGAATCAAATATCATCCGTTATAATCAAACCGTGGCACTGTGTTGTCTTTTTCTCGTCGGTTCAAACTGACATCTTCTTTTGAATGACATCCTTTTTTGTTTCCCCTGTCTTTTTCCCCTTCAGAAACGTACGCCTGCTCTTGGCATCATCGCATTTCAAAAACGTCTATTTGATGCGAGAAGGAGTGACATGTTTCCAGAAACGAACGCTTTGAATAACTGCTTTCATACCGAGCAAACATTTGCCAACAGAGAACCCATCAGTAATAGAAATACACAGTATCTTCAAACGGACTGGAGAACAGATTTACATTGACTACTTCTTATCGTTATAACGGGAACGTTTCACATCAACGCAGCAAAAAGGTATCGATTTATCTCATAGGATATACTGTCATCAATCTTTTTTTTTCCACAAGGGGGTGATTTAAATCATTTTGCCTCCATGTGCTACAAGAATCAATAATCAAAAAATACCTCAATAATCATTAATGATAATAAAGATAACAAGGGGACATTTCTGTAGGTAGATAATTTATCCATTGTATTTTGTTTTCAGATATTCTGTAGAGATGAATTATCAAAATAACATGAAGCCATTCAGATCATACAGCTTTTTTTAAGCATGATCGGATTACCTCACTTTGACCCTTTAATCTAAGCTTATCATCAATATCAGTCAGTGACAATAGTAAAAGTGGAATATTCTATATTATTGATGCTTGAAATTTAAAGTTAAAAGAAGGTTACCTAACGCGAATTGTATCTTCTTATGCATCAACAGTTTGAAGCTGGGCGTCATAACCGCCGATACCCGCCCCCTCTCCACCCCCCCCCCCCATGTCTCGCTCTCCTGTCTCCTTCCCTTTTCTCCTCTGATAAACTCTCTCTCTCTCTCTCTCTTTCTGTCTTTATCTCCCCTCCTAGTCTCTCTCTCTCCCCGTCTTCCTCCCTCTTCTCTTTTGTTTATCTTTGTCTCTAAATCTGTCCGCCTCTCTCTCTCTCTCTCTCTCTCTCTCTATATATATATATATATATATATATATTTATTGTAGTATCTATCTATCTATCGATCTATCTATCTATCTATCTATCTACCTATCTATCTATCTATCTATCTATCTACCTACCTATCTATCTATCTATCTATCTATCTATCTATCTATCTATCTATCTATCTATCTATCTATCTATTCATCTGTCTGTCTGTGTGTCTGTCTGTGTATCTACATGTATATAAATTATCTGCATCGTTGATTGAGAAGCCTGAAAAAAAAACCACGAACATGAACACTTGTCTGATGTCATGCGTCACGAAAAGTGGGCCTACAACCATTCGAACTGTACAATGTTATTCTAGACTTCTTTTGTGATTACATCTCATGAATATTCAATTCAATGAGAAGAAATTTCTTGAAAAAGTGCGAGGAAGAAATTAAGGCACAGAATTAATCTGCATATAGTTATTTCTTATAATTTCAAGTATTGCTTTGGCTTAAGAAGAAGGGGATACCATGCCCCTTTCCTTCAGACCCCCCCTGCAAGTTGCCGGTGGCTGATAAAGTTGACATAAATGCAACTGAGACACATTTCATTTCATTTCATTTCATTTCAATTTATTTTCATATTTCTCACATATATCACAATATAAAATAAATTGATACGAAATCTATACAGAACATAATTCAAAATAGAACTTCACCGGAATGTTCAAAAGTTTGTCTTGGTATACACAAGGTCTGTATACATGCGAGTTAAACTGAGATCATAATGCGAAAAAAATATGATGGGGCCTGCGTAAAAGCAAGCTTGTATAGAGCCGCAGGTCCCGTGGTAAAATCAGATTAGGGGAAGCATAAGTACAGATATTTTTTGACCATACTATAATTGGGGGATCCGATTAAAATGAACAAGATCAAATCAAATGTTGCTATATAAAATACAGAATAAAACACTGAAAGGTCACATGTTGCAACTATAACCTACTACAAGTAAGGACATTGAGAGAACAACGACTGAGATTGCAAGGATTTAAGTGGGTGTGGAGGTATAGATGATGACGTAACAATTGGCATAAATACATAAATGGAAGGTGGGCTAAAAGAATTTTGTCGTGAATATAAAATATGCACACAAGGACAATGGAGCTCAGGTGTCAAATTCCAGCGGGGTCCTAAACCATGCAGGCCGTGTGACCATGGTAACAGACAGCTGCCACGCGCAAGAATTCCAACAATCGAGTGTAACAATAAAAACTTAGAGAGCGCAACAGGCAGACTGATCGCAGTGCCGTATATTAAGAGAGTCTGGCCAACTCATAAATTGGACGCCATGTCGTTACCCAGCGTACAGTGCGCTTAAGGTTTTAGCGTGTGCGCTTGGGGGTTAGCGTTACGCGCAGGCGTCCCAAAGGCGCAAGGCACTGTATTGCTTGACTTTTTTTTATTATAGAGAGAGAGGGAGAGACACAGAGAGAGAAAGGGTGTAGGTTGGGGGAGGGACATTCTTTCATTCCATCCATGTTGAACAAAGCCAACAATCGTCAATCATTTTACACATTTGAATAGACCATTGCAGACACAAGCACCCAGGTATAGGGAAGCTGTCTAAAGGACATAATTCTTGAATATAAATATATTTTTTTTTTGCTGTAAAAATAAAAGAAGAATTCACAGTATGCCGTGTCATACACTTTCACTAGATTGTATGCTATATTATATTAGCAAGCTGTCCAGGGAACAAGAATATTGTACAACATGATAAATAAATTTACAATTCTAGCAGTGCACAGGCAATAGACGAATTCCACAGTTATTAACTTATTACTGTTTAGCACGTAAATAACCCTCAATTACCATCCTATTTAGTACCATATAGTTATGTATGAAACAGACATGAAGGCCTTCTAGGTAATCCAAAAGGAAAACGCCTATGTACAATGTACAACATGAAACGTCATCGGCAAGTGCTTATTATTTGATATCATTTAATATACCTTAAAGGTATGTAAAATGATCTCAAATTGTTTAGATATAGTTTTTAAAAAGACCTGTAATTGAACGAAAGCACAAATACCTGGATAACATATGATGATTAGGGATATCCTCAGTGACATCCGTACCAAATATAAACTACACGTTCAGGATCATTTAACATAGATATAGTTTAAAAACAAATAAAATTGTCCAAATGGCTACCGGCGTATACCTCAGCCATAGCAGGTGTACAGTATATCCCCCCCTCCCAAAAAAAAAAAAAAAAAAAAAAAAAAAAAATTACAATAAGATTTTCGCATTGATAACACCCAATAGGATTAAACTGTTTAAATGCTACTTCAGAGTCTTAAAATACAATATCTTAGCTCTCAATTTGGTAAAGCGGTCACAGAGAAAAGTGGATTGTTGTAAAGCATGTCATGAGTCTGATTCTTACGATGCTCTTGTGTGAGAATACAATATACAGAACTTGGAGGGAAGAGATTTCTGACATCTTCTACAAAACCCCTCATTTTTCTTTGACCACTGAAGCAAATCGAATGGGGTTTTCTGTAAATAATGTGGGCAATGAGTTATAGTTTCATACCATGAATTTGTATTTAGATTGATTGACTATTTTTAAAGATATCAATGCGGAGAGTCCCGTTGTAATTTCTTTTTTTTTTGGTACATACGGTAGAGTACGTTTTGACAATGTTACACGTCAGTTTCATATAATTGACAGAAAAAAAATGGCATGTTTGTCATAAGATATAATACGTCGAGTGTTTACTTTCCTTGAACTAAGTGTGAATGGATGACTTTTATTGTTTAAGAGAGCAAGTATTAAGGATATTGAGAATTTTTTACTCGTCATTTGACCTATCTATACTTCATGGCAATACCTTGAGTGGTTATTTTAAAAATATGTGGAAAATCTTGTCATTTTACTATTTTCACTTGACCTCTGACCATCATGGCCACAATCTTTCCCTATAAATATACGCGTAACTGTGTAGTAATGATGGCATGCGAATACCGTGTTTGGTTATAAGTTTTTGCATTGGGTAATCTCCAAAGTACGGAGGAACTGGGTAATAATATCCTAACAATAGATACTAGAATTTTAACATTTTACCTGACATTGATCCTTGACCTTTGGCCCCCTCCCATGACCCCCACCCCTACCCCCCAATAAATGAATAAATAAATGAATAAATCACAAGAGAATCATAGTCGCCGCAGTAAGTTTTGTCTGGAAATACATGTATACTCACCTTCAAAAATTGCATGTAGATATGTGGGAAATAGTAATATTGTTTTAAGAATTTAACCATTATGTACATGATTTTGACCTTTCACTTTCACACAAAAGTTTATAAGCTAAAGACAAAACTTCGTCCACTCACACATATACATCTTATGTCAAACAGTTTCATTACAAACGGTGTACAAAAAATGATTACGGAATGAAGGACAGACAGAAGGACGGACGGACGACCAAAACAGATGCCTCAGGCTACACTTCGTACGTTATGGCGGTGGCATACAAATGTAAATCAAAACTTGGATAGTCTGAAAGACACCGTGAGGAATCCAAAGAAAACATATCATACAGTTTTCCCGTCGCACACTGATTTCTCATCTTTTTTTTTTTCCTTCGTTTTTGGATCTGTCGGAAAGCGGTGCATCATTACACATGAGTCAGGTGGTTCAAGCAACGCCATGCTGGGCAGGAATTTAGGCATGACAAATCTTCAGTTTTTTCGCAGAAACATATCTAAATAACTTTAAAATCATATATTATATACCTTCTACTTCAATAAAGTAGACAACGGCAATGACAATTCATTATCCCCACTGCACCGTGACTGATATTGGGGATTTCCCAAAGGCAAACAAAATTAGCGCGTAGCTGCGCGTAATGAACAATGGGCACTGCGTATGAGCTTTGCTCGCGCCCGCGTGATTGACTTTGGTAACGACATGGCGCCTGTAGATCACGGGACCAGCTTTTGACCAATCACAGGCTTCAAAACACATAAGCCAAAAACCGAGTTGGCCAGACTCTCTTAATATACGGCACTGACTGATCGAAGAATAATAATGTACATGGTTAGGATCCCGTCGGACCATTACTAGAAGATAAATGAGATAGACAAGGGAGGAAATACTGAGCAACAAGTACTATACAATATGCATGCCGTAGCTGCTCAAAAGATATTGTTTTAATTTTCGTTTGAATGAGGTTAAAGTGGTGCAGCTTGTAAGTTCCGTAGGGAGTTCATTCCAGTACTTAGGTCCAGTGAACATGATAGTTTTTTTCGCAAAAATTGTTCGGGTACGTGGAAGGTGATACGCATAACGTTGGCGGGTTGGATAATCATGAACTGTATAGTTTCTTGTGAACATTTTGGAAAATGCATCTGGTAATTGGCCAGTTGAGAATTGAAACATAAACAGGCAAACGTTGTACGAAAATAACTCAGGAATTTTCAAAATTTTATTGCTTATAAAAAGTTAATTCGTATGCGATAAGTATCCAGCGTGGTTTACAATTCTAATAGCGCGTTTTTGCACAATAAATAACAAATCGATCAGTTGATCGATTGATCAACATTGATCAGTTGATCTGTGCATCCATCTGTTGATGTTATGTACGACTGAATCATTGTATGCACACGACTAAGAAGATATCTGTACCAAGAATGGCCAGTCAGTCGTAAGTATAGGCAATGTATAGACAGGAAATCAAACACATTATATCTCTCTTACTCCCTCCCCCCCCCCTCTCTCTCTCCCTCTCTCTCTCTCTCTCTATCTCCACATGGCAGTTAGGCCAAAGGTACTTTGTAACAAGTGGTGAAAAGGCATTATATAAATATCAGTGTTCTGTTTTTTCATGTTATGTTATGTTATGCTATGCTTTGTCATGTCATGTTATGTCATGTTAAAGTTATTTATGTTATGTTATGTTATGTTATGTTATGTTATGTTAATATGTTCTGTTATCTTATCTTCTACTACAACAATGTTATGTCATGCTAATACTATGCTATGATATGTGTCATGTCATGTCATGTTACATGTATGTTATGCTATATTAGATCATGTTATGTTATGTTATATTATGTTATGTCACTGCTTGTTATGGGATGAGGGACAGCAGAACGCGACTTGCTTATCAGATAGTGTAATCGACATGCATGGCTAAGCGTTTTATAGCAAGAACGCATCCTGTTGTGTCGTAGATACCCAGCCAATATGTTAACAGCAAAATATCTCCGATTTCTTTCTTTCTTTCTTTCTTTCTTTTTTTGCGTGAGTGTGTTTCTGCCTTTTGATTTGCTTAATCTTTTTTTGATTGTTTCCAATTTTTTTATCTTCTTTATATGTGAATGCATGATGACGGATACGCGCAAGCAGATGACAAGATTTTATTTCCGTGGCAACGGATCATCAATTAAATTCATCTTGTGTATTTACTGCTTTTAAGGCGAACACGTTTGCAAGAAATACAACGAGTAATGTAACTTCAATCGGAGCGTGTGCTTGTCTGTATATCCTCTCTTGCTTTCTACAGATATTGCACAGAAATTGTCTTTTTTTTCACGAAAAGCTTTGTGAATAGGCCTACTTTCGTTATCTAAGGAAGATTTTGCTTCCAAAGAGTGTCATAAATTGCAAGAGAGTACATTAGTAGATGTCGCAACGAAAATTAAAACATTGCGTCTGAAAAGGCGATGATGCAGATCATTGTTCCGGCTTGGGCAAGGCATTATGACTTAATGTACCTAAATGTACTATATCTCTGCAACACTATCTTTATAATCTATATATAAATATACATGATTTATTTAGTTATTTAGCTATCTAGTCATCTACATAAAGATGGAGAGGAGAGTAGGCATGAATGCATGGGTTTGCTGAGCTTAAAGTGTGGGCAATGCGTAACACTTGGAAACAAAGTAAGAAATTAAATCGTTCTTTCTTGTCAGATTGCAGAATTTTGCCAATTTCTTTCTTTTTTCAAATTGATCATCATAAACGACGATTGAACAGCCTGCAGATTTCATCTGTATTACGACGAATTACCAACAGGGAGATATTTTCAAGAATACCGACACGAAAATGCAATTTAAAAAAAAATCCTCGTATAAAGAAAACTATATTTTGTCAGACCCAGAATATCGTCTGGCTTGACAATAGGCCCGGCCTGATTCAAACAACCCGAATTTTATTTGTGCAGACATTGGGATAACACAGACATACGGCAAGAGAATGGCTCTGCCATCATTGGCAATAATTCACTTTGGATTGTACAATCATCATTACCGGAAGAGCAAGAGAAGCCAAGTGTTGATGGTAATGGGTCCTAGAGAAAATTGCTCTCACGAATCTGGCAAATGGCTCTTTATCCCGGTAGCCGTAAAATGTTCGTAAGAGCTTAAAATATCATTGACTGCTAATTTCGTACTTTGCTTCATCCCCGACCCATCTCTCCCTCCCTATTTCGTGTCTCGAGGGCAATTTTCTCTTAATTTGTGTGTTAAAGTAGTCTGTAAATAATTTCGAGAGGTAAGGAACATGTCTACGTAATTTGAATAATATCACCAGACTGTTTGATTTACCTTTTACAGCACACTTACACAGAAAATAGTGAACGAAAAGAAAACTGAGATACAGTGTACTTTGACACGGTCTTGGAAATTACCTACAAAAAAGGTTCAGTAATAACCTAATCGTTTCTCCATGTCTACTTCAACATGCATAGTCACTGTCGTCACCATCTAGAACACCACCATTAACAGGATCAACATGAACAACTTCCTAAAACATTCCTCGTCACCACTATCAACACTAGAAATCCCCTTCCTCAATATCCTAAATCTGTAGTCAATAAGACTACTCATAGAATCATAAAACAAATCACCATGCCGCTTTTATCACCACCGTCACTAGAATGCACTCCCGTTAAAATGAACGCGATTATAACGAAATGCCGGATACAAAAGGAATAAAATTCAGGGCCCAAAATTATCATTCAGATATCTGTATACACCTTATTTCGTGTATTTGTTCGGATATGATGAAATTTCGATATACAGCTGTAATGAAAGATTGCCCGTCCCCGAGGATTTCGTTATAAAGGGAGTCACGTGTGTCTGTCACTATCTGAGTATCATCGTCATTGTCAGTGTTATCAAATCATCTTCATTATCCTCCTCCTCCTCCACTTCCTCCTACAAATCATCACCCAAATCATAATCCAAATCACTGTCCATCACCACTCCAAACAATCACCAACCAAAGTCATCAGAATCGTTAGTACCATCACAACCATCGTCACAATGCACCATGTGGTACACTTCATTGTCAGACAATGCCCGAAATGTGTCCATGATTTTTTCTTTTCAATAACATATGTATTCAATATGAATACATCACACACACACACACACACACACGCACACTCATGCATGAACTAAAACTCACCATGAAACATGTGTATATTTACTTTTATTGCATTGTATTATTTATTTATGCGTTATTTATTTACATCATATGAACAAGAATTCAACAGTCCAATCAAACAGTCACATAACTACAGTACACATGATGATGACACAAAAGCTTCACTGCATAACTGCATACAAATTAGCCAATTCTTAGACTTTTTATATTCCTCTGTTGTTGTTTTTCATCTGTATCTCGTATCTCCTATGCTCCGATGACATGCTGGCACAGCTAGGTTGATTGCCAACACGATGTATAATACAGTGGTATTGCACACAGAATCGCTCCTTTTGCTGATGTTGACAAATGATACAATTAGTGATGAATTCACTGTGCCAGAGTGTGGTGACACATGGAAATACGCACTCCACATGCTAACATGATGCTGTAATGCACACAACACAAACGAGCACGGAGTTGCATCTTCGTACATGTACTATGCTAACACTTTTAATATGTCCAGGCAGTCCTGTTGTACAAACACCCCTACACAAGAGAAGGACGCATCTACAGAAACATGCCTCTTTCCCCCTGACTCATTTTGAAAACATAATGGTGTGATTCTACACAATGTTATTGGTCTTATCGCAAAGTTTAAAGTTCAAGGAAGCAACATATTTTGTAACACAGATGCATGCACTCCAAAGGGACATCATAAAAATCAATTATATCAACAACAAAAAAAAAGAAACAGGTATAAGCAATTCATTTGCACATTGATTACCATGTGTATACAGCTCGGTGTGAATTTATTTCATCTCAAGCTGCGCAGTAAATCATTAGATATGATATATTTTCAGAGCTTGACAGACTGACTACAGCTACTGAATCAAGACACTATACCCAAATTGCCAGGTGATTAATGGTGATTTGGTGACTGTATACACACTTCAAAATTCAGTTGATCAGAATACAGGTACTAACAGCAAGTTAGGACTGCAGAGGTCCTCTGATATTCATGTATGTCACAAAGTGGTATGATCATGGAAAAACACACATAGATACATGAATTTTTCATGAAGGTTTTGTAAATCATTTCTCTGACTGCAACTTCAAAGTTGTTTCCCCCTGTCCATCACTCTTCAAGACAGGTTTTGTCTATTAAAAAGAGTTTAATGTCCTATTTAAATAATCACAATCTGTTTGTTTTACGAGAAAAACAAAGTAAATGAATATATTTCTAGCTTCCAACAGATAGGCATATGATACTATTTGATAGTATGAATTTCTTTATATTTTCATCATTTGATAAAAACAAAACAAACATCTAATCATAAAATGGCAGGTCTTCACAAACATCTAAACAGGTCAGGCACATAGCTACCCACACAATTCACATGGATTTGAGGAATGCAAAAAATCATTAACACTAAATACAGTGAAAAGCATACTTAAAGTGAGCCGCAGAAAAAGAGGTACTTAAATATCAGAGCTATCAATATGCAAAAAAAAGAGAGAAAAAGTCACTTTAAGTAAACACCTTACTAAGCACTACTGGCATGAATTTCTCATTACTTCCAGTAAACAACCAAAACAAGTGCTCTGTTAAACAAACACCTCACATTTGTTTATTTTCAGTACATCTTTTTGACTCTTGCTTTTCTTCAAAGAGGAACTTGATAGGTAGTCACATAAAAAGTCTTTGTGCCATTTCCACAAGCAAAGCATCAATACTGTCACACTATTATGTCTGGCAAGTACTTCATTTTGAATAGATTAACTAATTGACTGTCAGACAAATAGACAGAAAATATTCGTCAATACTCAAAGAACCAGAAAAGAGTATTCTGTGTGTGGCTACTAGGTTTATTTCTAACCCGTTGAGGACGAGTCCCGAGCATACTCTGGCAGGTGTCTACGGGAAATACGTGTTGTAGCAAAATCAGTCCATCCTCAACGGGTTAAGACTGAGCAACCATCCACTCTTCTGTATGTGATGTGGCCTCATGCGCACAAATGAAATACACATGCTCTCTCTGTCTCTCTCACATCTCACACCAACACACACACATAGAGTACATACATACTGTAAAAGTTGAAATTTTCGCGGTGTTGACAATTTTCCAACATTTTCGCGCAACCAAAAACTAGTGCGAAAATGAAGCACGCAAATATTTTTGCTTGCCATACGTTCCTGTGCGTGATGTCTTGATTCCGCGGAATTAAAACACGCGAAAACTCTTCTTACACAACCAAGCACGAAAATATCCACTTTTACAGTATACAGATAAACAAAAAAATCACAGAAAACTTTACAAAGCAATCAGGCATTCCATGTTTTGCCTATCTAAACTCTGTTTCTGAATCAAAATAGGCAAAATTGACATGATTAAAAAAAATAGAAAGATTGTATATTGGGAAGCAGCTGCTTTATGCAAGGTTAGACGTGGCAACGCCATATCAATTATTTACTGCCTTACAACGTTGCTCTTGATTTAGTAAAACAAAGGAATGCTAAAAACGATATTTCTGGTAAAACCAACATCTTTATGTTTCTTCATCTGAAGAGTTAAGTATTGTTATGATTTATAAATGATTACAACCCTGGCATGAGGAAATTATGATATCATCTGTGAGTGAGTACATTTAGAAGAGAAAATCCTCATGTGAAGATTTGTCTGTAAATTGAGGGGTTGACCTTGATCCACAGCATGAAGTCATGATGGACTCCTCGTAAGAGGAATACTTTCTGGGTTTGTTCATTTATGTGTGTTTCTTTTGTTTGTTTGTTTGTTTGTTTGTGCAAATGGAGAAAGTCTAAGGAATAAGGTATGGGAAAACACTGTCATTTATTGGTTCAGGATGATTTGCTGATAGGTGATAGGTCTGCAGGCAGTCCTTTGAACAATCACTGCTATATCAATTCTTGTAACTGTTCGAGACAAAATTTGGCTACGAGTCACTGTTAAGCAGGAGCACTCTTTTCAAGGTCTGGCAATACCCCCCTGGTTATGAGAAAAGAGGGGGGGGGGGAGGGAGGGGGAATGTGTGAGACATCTGCTTTGAGCTATATTTAGATCTTTATGCCACAGTGAACAAGCTTGCCTCACAGCCTTGTGATTGAATGCACTTGGTTACATTCCATGATCAGAGCTGAACTGGCAGAGTAAGGAAAAAAAAGGGGGTAGAGAAAAATTGATGAAAAAAGAAAAGAAAAGACAGAATCATATATGTAAGATGCACATGAGATGAAACAAGTGTATTGGTTATAAGCTGGTTTTGGCCATACTACTTCTTGAGCCAAGATCGCACAGCGGCGAACGCTGTGTCGAGTGTGCTGAGCATCGGATGTGTCATCCGTTGCCGTATCAACAGGGACGATGCCTCTGCTTCGTGGCCGGATTCCATCAGTTGCCTAGCAACCTTCCCTGTGTCCGCATCCTGGCCCGAGTTGAGCAGGAAGTCTGCCAGGGGAGGAAAGTAGGGTGTGTCCACAACCTCGCTGGCAAAGGAACGACTGACAAACAGCTGGAGTAATTCCTGGTCGTACGACTCCTCGCCAAACTGAGGGGGTAAACAAAACACGACAAATCACAGTCCAGAGAAATATGATTTCTATGCCTGTGACAGCTTCTCATATTTGATGATACTCAAATTTGAATGTGGATTCTTTTTACTTAGAAAAAAAATGCTACTTTGAAAACGTAATCTTCAATCTATGATCTCCTGATGTAGTTAATATATCATATCATGAGGATATACCTGTATCAAAGCATTCGCATTATTTCTCTTTTTCTTTCGGCTTGGAGAAGAGTGCTAACAGTTATAAGATGCATGAAATCAAGGCAGACATATCAAACATGACACGACACACAAGAAATGATAGCTTGATTCTGACGCGATATGCCAGCCTCAGTTGGGAAAAGACTTCTCCCTGTACATTCACACATATAGAGTCAACTCCGCAAGATTCTGGTGAATTGAGCCTGGAGAAAAAGCTTAGATTTAGGCCAATTACAACTTTGTGTTGCTGATACATGTGTTTCACAAATTGGTTTCCACTTTATAGTGAATAAATGATAAGAGTAGGGAGACGTTTTAGCAAACTTTCAATTCTAAATTTCAAGTGAAAACATTGGTGTCTTTCTCAGAAAGGATCGCTAACATCATAGTAAATATAAATCTACCTTTCTACACATATATCACATCTATCACTTCATCTAATTTAATGAATTTCAGCAAGCATCAGGAGACAGCGACAAGGTATTTGTAATGAACAAATAGGAGAAATTGAACACCAGGAACATCTGCAGTAGAGTTTTGAAGTCATCCATCTACCATTTTTTTTTTTTTTGAAGTTGTGTCACGAAAATGCCTCTTGATGACAGACTGAAAGCCTTAAGAATCGAGGACACCTTTGCTCTTCACTGGAAATAGTTACTAGAGACAGAAGAAGGGCGATCTACAATAATCAACAATCTACAATAATCAAAAGACTTTTAATTTTTCTATTTTCATTTGTAAAACTTGGCACAAAAATACCACGCATACTATTTAAAATTATATCAAGGGCACCTCAACCACTTGAGGAGATGAGTCTCCTTTGCCCACACCGTGCGGCTAATAACAAAGCAATTAAAGATGCTTATCACCAGGGGACCTACTGAATTGACGACATCAGGTCGCCTTCGCAAGGTCTACGCAACAGAGATGAAGTGTCCACTGCTAATGGACTCTAGCAAGGATATCAAGACCGCAGAGTCCATGGTTTGGATGGCCAAGCATAAGTAGCTAGCTCCTACAAGTAAAATGTTGTTGTTGTTTTTTTTCACAGACTTTGTTGTGGTTGGTTGTTTTTTTTTTATACTTATTTTCATTATTTTTTTTCCTTTAAAGGGATGGTCTAGTATTGGTTAAGGTGAGAATTCAGCTCTTAACTTTTTGTAAGATACTTAGAAACCACTCTATAAAATGTTAAAGAGCATACAATTCTTACAGGGATTCAAAGTTTAGTTTATGAAAATTGGTTTTGAAATGGCTGAGAAATCCAAAAACAAAGTAAAATAAAGCAATCATTATAAAAGGTGGGTTCCACCTTTTATCAGGATTGCTTTGTTTTCAATATCTCAGCCATTTCAAAACCAGTTTTCATCAAATAAACTTTGAATTCCCGTTAGAATTATATGCTCTTTCATATTTGATAAGAGAGTTCTCATCATCTAAAAAAAAATCATCATCAAAAAATGTTGGAAACCTGAAGCACCATCCCAACGGAAACTGTACCATCCCTTTATATTGCTTACAACAGTATGTCTTTGGAAGACAAGAAAAAAGGCACAAAATGTGATGTAATCTGAGAATTACATGTTTGGGCTCCTTCATGAAGTCCACGATGGCTGGATAGAGACTGGACTGGGCTGTGATGAGGACTGCCTTGATGGCCACCAGGTGGTGACCACTCTTGACCAGTCGGGAGTGAAGCTCTGTTATGCACTGCCATTTTTTTTTTTTTTTTTTTTTTTAGGGGGGGGGGGGGCAAAGGAAAGAGGGGAATTTACACATAATTTACACAACACAGATTCAACAGAAACATAATTTGATACAAAGATAATATAAAGAGAATTCTATCAAAATGTCATCGATACAAAGAAAATATAAAGAGAATTCCATTAAAATTTCTTTTTTTTTTGAAAAGTACACATTCCCTCAACTTTTTGCTGACATCTGTTAAGGGTAATATAATTCCCCCTGCCTTCTGAAAGGCAAGTCAAGTGCTCCTTCATTGAGTAGGAAAAGTGAAAATATGTTGATTTTCTTTTATATTTTTCTATGTGTTTGTATTACAAACAGTAGTAGTCTTCTCATACAGCGATGGTGGCACTGAAATTTCCAAAATTAATAACTTTTGAACGGATTGTCTGATTTTCTTTAAATTTCCACTAATGTGTTCTGCTAATATTACTGCGTTCACTCAATCCATACATATACCAAGGTATCCTTTTATTTGAATATTAGCATCTGACGAATTCATATCTGGCAAAAACCAAACACCAAAACACCACAACAAAACAAACAAAAAACTCCTGGCATTATATGGCTTTCATGATGATGCTTCACAAACAGTTTTTGTTGAGATGTGACCGCTAAATAGTGCCAGTGGAAAATATATCTTATCTATGAAACACTTTGTGGCTTTTTTTCCCCTTTGCAACATGGAATGTCCTTAAACACAATGAAAGAAAGAACTGCTCTCAGTGCATCAAGGATACTATATCTTTTTGGAATTTTTAAATCAAAATGGTCCTTTTTTTTTTCTTTTAGTATCCAATACATCCATGAACGTAAAAACGTATGCCATGTCTCTTTGTTGACACCAAATATATGAGTACTCCGCAAGTTATGTATACTTGATGCAAAATTTTGAGATATGCAGAAATTCACCATGCACATTAAAGGAAACGCAAACCCAAAGAGCAATGTGGATTGAGTAAAAGCATTAACATTAGTAGAACACATCAGTGGAAGTTTGAGGAAAATCGGAAAATCGATGCAAAAGTTATGAATTTTCTAAGTTTTGGTGTTGGAACCGCTGGATGAGGAGACTACTAGAGGTTATGACGTATGAGTGGACAACAATATAAAGAAAATATAAAAGGAATTCCACAAAAATTCACTTTTCTAGCAAAATGAAAGAGTACTTGACTAACCGCTTTCAGAAAACAGGGGGAATAAGTGCTACCCCTAACATATGTCAGTATCAAATTGATAGAATGTGTAATTTTCACGAAAAATGAATTTTTATTGAATTCCCTTTGTATTTTCCTTATACATGTATTGTAGTCCACTCATACGTCATAACCTCTAGTAGTCTCCTTACCCTGCAGTTCCAACACCAAAATTTAAAAATTCATAACTTTTACATCGATTGCCCGATTTTCCTCAAACCTTCACTGATGTGTTCTACTAATGTTACTGCTTTCACTCAATCCACATTGCTCTTTGGGTTTGCGTTCCCTTTAATATTCGGACATGTAATGGCTTTAACTTTCCATGATTTATTAGCTTTCAGTGTCAATTTCTCTAATGAGTAAATTCATTCCCATCATTGCTTTCATTAAAAACTAACTTGTCTTAGGCATATTTTTCTCTCTAAAGATTTTGTGAACCTACAGGTAGTTGTTCAAACATTTGTCTTAAAATTAGTGAAAGACTCTAGTGATTAAAAGAACTGAAATAAAAAGATAAATACACATATCACCCTAGAGGGGAAGAAGATATGGCAGGAAACTTACATCTGAAGAGAGTGGATGGGTACCCTGTATGTCCCTGATGAGGTCAACGACCAGTTGACCTTTGAACTCTGCATGAACTATCATCGTTGACAGAAGCATGACCCATGGAGTCTCCACAGGAGTACTATGTGACAGGGAGAATTTAAAAAGGAAGGAAAGAAAAAGATAGCAGAACAGAGAATTAGCTTCCCAAACTTGCACAAAATAAAAATGAATCAATTGACCTTTTCTGAGGAAGGCTTTACAGGGATGACTTGAAGACACATTAGTATTAGATGTCTTCTTCTTTTTTTCTTAAATACCTTGATATTTCTTACAATATGGATGTATTAATGGTCCCAAACTATAGTTTAAAGTGGCTATGTTACGATGCCCCTGCAGTGATCATGGAAAAGGAGAAATCATACTGAATATTCACAAACACAGTTTTGGTGCCATTAGCAATGTACACTATTTCCTGTGTGTCAATAGTCCTATGTCAGCTAAAATTCTCTTAGCCGATTTGCACGCACACTGTATCATTAAAATTTCAGATATAGTTTCATATTTCATGTTTCATGACAATCATAAAGTTAGCAAAACCACTTACACAATTTACAAAAACACATATAAAAAGCATGCACTTGCCCATAGTCAAATAATCATTAGAGAAAAAGTTGAAATTCTCCAAGGAAATTATGCACAAAACATAACAAGGTTTGTCACACTTTTCTGCAACATGTAATTGCACATTAGATTTCAGCTTCAATGCAATGCAGTAGAAAATGCAGGTATGTGTTTCTCTGTTTGTTCATGTTGCCTGCTTTATTTTGTTTTGTAAATGTCACAATATGATCACAGTGGCAAGAAAAAGCATGGCTGTGTAACCAGATACAAGACTGGTGAGTCTCCATTATGATCGCTTTAATGTCAGGTTTGGTTTTCATTACGTTCAAGGTAGTGTTATCTCTGGCATGCAGCAACATTTGGTCGAGCTTCGGTTTCCATGGCAATGGAAAAAAAAATACAAAATGCCACCGTGGCAGACAATACACAAGGATTTGCCTGCAGGCTTACCTGTGAGTAGTCTCAAATGAAGGCCACTGCTTGAGCAGGTCAGAGAGAGACAACAGTTGTGCCATGCTCTCACTTGAATTCAGCAGGGTCTCAAACAGCTCAAAACGGCTGGTCTCAGAGACTACACTGTCTTGCGTAACCTGGGAAAAGAAGAAGAGATCAAGCATTTGTGAAGAATCAAATGAGCACAGCAATCTATTCATCATAATGTCTTCAGGGTGCGACAGTTTTCAAAAGCGTGCGACTCTGGGGACTTACAAGAATCACTGCCCATGCCTTGGAATCATGTTGAGTTACAATATTGTAGCTCCAGAATAACAATTATTGTTCAAAAAGTACTGTATGTCCTGAAGTTAAGAAGACTTTGAAAGTAGCAAAATCTACTGAGAGAGGAGAAAAAGGTTCAAGTGTGCGCTGATCTCATTTGAAGATCATTCTCTCTTCAACAAGCCAACAAGAGGATGAATAATGTTCATAGTTTAAACTATGTAACATACTATGTAAAATACAGGATCTAGATTGTTGGGGATAGCCAGACTCTATGACACACTCACCCACGTACACACAACACACAAATACAAAAATCATCAATACTGGCTAAAGATTGTATTTCGAGTCAGTTCTTTATGCTGGTGTTCTCAATATTTTACACCTCTGGATATGTTCAGTATCATAAGCAATGTATAGGATTCCCTAGTATTTTTTTTTTTATTTTTTTTATCTGTATCTTGTCATCTCTCTCAATTGTGTAATCTGTATTGATATGAATTACATTAATTAGAGCATTTTTACAAAATTCATCCCCTCGCCTGCCCAAATGTGTTGTATGTTGATGTGCTCCTCTTCTTCGTCTTCAATCATGAAAATAAATGAAATATGAATTGAAGGAAATGACACATTATGATTCTCACCTGAACATCTGCCCAAGTGGAGCTGACAATGGCTTCAGTTCTGTAGAACAGTAGGAGCTGTGTGTCGGCCTGCCCAAGAGGGAAGGTCTGACGGCAACAAATCAGCAAGAAATAGATGGATGACTCATTAATGTGCAACATCAATTCAATTGCAGTTTGCTAAAAACTTGCAGGAATCTCATTAAATGGGGACTCCAGCTTCAAATTGTACAGGGTTTCTAAAATTACAAAAAAGAATAGAGCTACTGTCCACATTGCATCATCAGTGTTTGTGTTGTGAGTCTCTTTTTATAACATGTGTGAGCAATTGAATCATAATTTGTTTAGTATCATGTTAATGGACCCCGGTCAAAAGCTGTGCTTCTCGGGGTCTATGACCATCATTGACTATTATTTAATGTAAACATGCATGTAATACAATTCAATTATCACATGAAACTGTTATTTGACAGTGTTCATAATTGTTACTGCGTCTTAATCACCAAATTATTGGTTCTCATAAATTGAAATTGAATTGATTTAAACTGGATTGAATTGAAGTAAATTGAAATGGATCGAATTGAACTGAATTGAATTGAACTGAATTGAACTAAATTGATTGAGAACATTCAAAGTGCGATTCCATGCCATATTTGAATTGGCTTTGATTATAGTGCAATATCAGATGAAGGGAACTGTTGCTGTGCTACAGCTTTAAATAGCACCTATAACTTTGGGTGTAGTTGGTATATCATCATCATCACATGATTGATTTCTTTGATCTATTTCTACAAAAACCAATAGTATACAAGTGAGGTTATGACATCACCTTAAGTAGACCAATATCATTATTTGGTGAAAACATACAAGACTTCAAAATGTGTTATTTTCTTATATTGAGTTTATCTTGAATGACTTTACTTCATCTCCAGTCCTGATAATTTGAATTTAGTCTTATTTACAAAAGCTGAACTTGCAAATGGTATGAATTGATGCTATAAGGTCGAAGTGGTAGTACCGATATAAACAGTCTCCCCAATAAATAAACAGACAAATCAAAGAATTGAAGAAACAAATCAATCAATTATATAAAAAGAAAGGAGAATAATACAGTTTAAATGTTTTATTTCTCTCTTTTCACACTTCATGTCTTCACAGCCAAATGCTCCCTGAAAGTTAAAATGCAAATAGCAAATGCAAGAGATGTATGCATTTATCATAATCTTTGTCAGTCCTCTAGAAGTGCTTCCATCACTTCCAATAATTTTAAATCTTTATCCATTATTTCCACTAATTCATATTCATAATTTCCACCACTTATTTTCTTTTACTCTTTCCTCTACATACTTTGTAACACTTTTCTTCACGTACAATATGTTCTCTTTAGTGAATTTCATTCAAGAGAGCATTTTCTTGCAAATCTTAGTTGTCAGTAACATTGTGGGTCATATTCCCAATACCTCTTCTAGTAGCTGAAGGACATCAATTCGCGGTTGCACTGCAACTGACGTATCACTGCAGAAAGGTCGCAATTCGTCCAGGACATGATTTGCGGTAACTAGGATGCCACTGCAAAAAAAAAAAAAAATTGAAATAAATAAATAAATAAATAAGGTGAAATATTATATTTGTGTAAAGAAAGCCTATTACCAATAAAAGAACTGTGAAAGCTAGAATGAAGTACCAGGCCGTAATCAATTCTTTTTTCTTTCTTTTTTTTCTAATCTCAGACTAACGGTTTCATGTTTCCAAGTAAAAGACCTTAATTTAGCTTTTGGGTACCCAGACCAATATATTTCCTCATTTCTTACTCTTATTTCTGTTTTGACCAATCTTTACATTTCTTTTTTTTTTTTCACTTTGTATGTATCCTTTTGTAAATGAAAAAAGGAGATGATTACAATAACACCATGAACCATTACTTACCTGGGCACCTTTGTCACAGTGTGTCGAGGTGAATTGTTTTAAGCAATGTCATAAATGTCGAATTTATGTTTTGGATGGGCTTTTGCTCAAAATGAAATATAATATCCTGTTCTATTACACAAATAAACAAACATACATCATATTGTTCTGACAGCAAGAAATATGTCGGCTAGAATTACACAATATGTGCTAGATCCTCACAAAGAATTAAATCTAGGGCCACTAGCAGAAAGAAATAATTACAGACAAGGGATCTCAATTTATTTATTTATTTATTCATTTATTTTTTATTTATTCTTTTTTTTACAATGAGAACATATTAGGTACTTTCTCTCTCTAAAAAAAAAAGAAAGAAAAAAAAAAAAATCACCAAGCAAAAGTTCTTCTGTTCACGAGTATGCATCCAGGCATGTTCCGAAAATAATTTGCCACCCTACGACATACGTACCCTTCTGTGGAATGCTTTTGTACAGCCGATGCGATTCTCCTCAGGAAACTCAATGGTTCTCCTTTGAGGTCAATCCCTTCTGCAGTACTCCCAGTCCTGGATGCAGACATAGAAGACAATGGAAAAAAATAGGACATTACAATTTTTTGTTACAAATGCATTTCCACTGGACCTACTATTAACATTGTATCGTCAATTGAGAAGCAGGATTGATAATCCCATAAAGGTTGTTCAATGTCACTGTATTGAACTTCAAATATTATCAGATGAAAGTGTACAGTAATATATACATGTACATGTCATATACATAATTCACACACATCATTATACCCTGTATATACACATACACATATGTATGCACACACACATATGCATAGATACATAGATGAATATAAGGATACTAGATATTTAATGAATTGGTTGCATTTTGTACATATTCTTGTTAATATACCCTACAAAGATCTACATGCAATACAGTTATGCCTTACTGATGCACCCTATTCAGTATCGTCATCAAACTCACTGGATAGCTGTCTGTACCCTTCCCAGCGCCTCGCGGACCACAGACAGCACCGACCACTTGCCCACCTTGGAGCAGGCAAGGGCGTCTTCCAGCAGACGCAGCGGGGCGCCGCGGCACAGCAGTGCAACAAAGACGGACTTGACGGCTTCAGCCTCGCCGCGACTCAAGTCATACTGGGCGAAGAACTGGGTAGCGTTCTCCTGGAAGTCATACAGACAAAAGACAATAAGATATCTCAAAGTGACAAGGTGTTTGTATGGCAGATTTCATCACTGAGACTGAAATATGAATTGCCTTTCTTGATGGATGTAGATATATTTGCACTATATATTAAGTTAAAACCCTCAAAAGATAAGAATTTCATTTACTTTTATGACTAAATGCAAAGAGAAAGAAACATGACAAGGGCATAAAAATATATTAGTTTTATAAGCTCAATAAAAGCTTTAGAACAGTGAACAAGGTATAATCTATGAATCAAATTTTACTTACAGCCTGTATATTTGCTACAGGATATGCCATGATTCTTGAATAATTTTATGGTGGCTAGGAAAAATAGAAACTCCCTATGAAAAAAAACCAAAAAAACAAACAGATTATTATGCAATAAAGTGACACTGTAATTCACAAGTAAGGACATTCCAACAACATAGTGTGCAAAAATGATAAACAATAATGGCAAGTATCGTACCTCATCAAATTGTTTTATTTGCAGGGCGCCCTCTGTGGTCAGTGTCTGTAGATGCTTCTGGTATTGCTGCAGCTGCTGGATGCCCGCCTCAAGGTCGTTTTCGCTGCTCTCGCCAGAAAACTTCTGCTTGCCCGAGCCCTGCTGGCGGGTGAACTTCAGGGCCCGGCTAATGATGTTTTGACGACAATCCAGAGGAAGCTACATCACAGAGAGAATGATTTTGATAGTTGAATTCGAAGAAGGATGAGTACATTATGAGAACATAACCATTTGTATTTCTATCAAAGAAGAATGGCAAATACATCTTTCTCATACGAGACATATCCTTCTTATCATTGCACCACTGCAAGCTTGGTACATGTAGTAACATCTTCAATCTCTTTTGAGATGCTAGCACAAAAATAAACACATGGATTAATGATTAAACCTAAGAACAAGTTTCTAATGTAATGACAACAGAACAGTAGTCCTCTTTACTATTATTTCTCTCTTCTTGAGAACATTTGTGACCGTGCACCTCAAAACGAACATAAAGTCGCACACACTGATTTTGTGTGAGGACTGAATATAAGTGAAATGGGTCAACCTAGCCGAACTTGACTTTTTCATATTTTATGAAAGAGCGGGTCTTCTTTTACATTGTGCTAAAATTTGGTATCACAAAACGGGCAGGAAAGTGTGTTTTTTTAGCAGTTTATCTCGAACATCTTTGGTAGAATAATGTGATTAGGTGTGTCTTTAGAATCCCTTTTTCATTTCTGAAAAACCTTGTCCACACTCTTCGCTTTCAACTCTAATAACTTTTGAGAGGATAGTGCTACTGCCTTGAAAGTTGACATTAATTATGGACAGAATGTGTTAATGAGGCATGCTTAATTTCAGTTTAATCTAATAATCCCTTCATTGTTGTTACTCTGGTGGTTTACTTCCTGTTTTTTGTCCCATTCATCGCACAGCCAGCACGGTTTGGTAAAGATTAAGCGCTTGAATAGACACTGTACTTCAGAGCCTCTTTTCTCAGTTCATACTTTTCCTGAGTTTGTGCTTTTTTTTTCCAATATTTAGATAGGTTAGGAGAGTCCATTTGATTTGAGTTAAACATCATTTTAAAGCTTAAAGTCTGCTCTTTCAGAATATGGTCTTAACTAAAAATTCATGTCTGGCGACTTTTTGTTTGTTTTGAGGTGCAGGGTCACATTTTACCATAAATTCACAAAGATTAATTTTCAATAAGCTAAGGAATGCATCTATTCTTCAAAATTCTGGACTCACAAAACTGTAGTCTAAGTGCATTCACTGCGATTAAATTTGTGTCATATTTGGCCTTTTTAAGGACACTGTTGAACATAGATATTTCACACATAGTACCTCCTGACATTTTACCTTGTCCAGTGATTTCTGGGAGAAGACGATCCGTGAGATGAGGTCGAGAAAGTCGGAGAGGGTCAGGCGACCGAAGAACTCGCCGCACGCCTCGTAACGATGCTGCCAATCAGCCTGCAATGTGATTCATACACAGGTAACAATGATAATGGGAATAACACGAACATGGTACTTGGTACACTCACTAATGACTATGGGTAAGGCAAGTCTGCCAACATTCCCATATCCAAATCAGGGAGATTCCATACAGCAATCAGGGAGATATCTGTGTAATACAAACATTTCAATGGGCGAAAATAATTCCCAAATCAGGGATATTTTAATATTCTCTTATTCAGACATGAACAGATCTTGACATTTTCAGGGAGACTCCTGCAGAATCAGGGAGACTTGGCAGCTCTGGTACGGTACAAACTGAGCAGCAAGGTGGCTCAGTCAGTAGCACATCTCCCTTGTAATCAAAGGTAGCTTGGGCTCGAATCCCAGTGAGTCTAGCTGAACAATGTTGTGTGTTATCATGCCATCCCCTCTAGTAAGAGGCAAAAACATTCTGTTCCTTGGATTAGGACATTAAATGGAAGATCCTTGTGTGAGGGAGTCAAGACTCACACACGTGAGAGCTCCTACTTCACTTCCTTGCAAAGAGCAGGGAACGAACCAGGTGTAGCAGTCCATCGCTACAAACCCACCACACCAGATAACCAGCAAATGATGCCAACCCCCCTGGTTTGCCCCTGGTTACTGGCAATAATCTGCAAGCGGTATCAACTCAGCACATTGTGCGGTGCCAAAAAGAAGCCGAGACACACATTGAAGGGTTTTAATAACAGAATGATTTAAGAACTTTCGGAACGCATCAAAACCTTTTGAACGCATTTGAGCTCTGTTTCTATATAGCTCTGTACAAACAGGTTAACACACTTCAAGCTATGTGCTAATTGCACATGGATGAGCCAAGAAGCAAAACAGCGGTGCATATGTCATAGTAAGGTTTGAAACTAGTTATATAACACACACACACATGAAAAAAATAAACAAAAAATAAACAAAAAATTTGTTTTCCTATTATAGTGGAGCATGGCGGGTTATTTTCAAAAACCCAATCCTTGACAGATGCAGTATATGAATGTGATTTATAAAATTTATTTTTATTTTTTATTCTTTTCCATGACGACATGGAATTATGTGGTATTGAGGGGTAAATGTGGCTTTAAAAAATCATTCAGCATGTCTAATGCTCCAAGCCCTTGAGTCTCGAATACTAAAAATTGCTGTTGAGGATGGAAGGAAGCTTACTGAATTCTGAGGGACTTTCTTGAGGTTCTGGTCTCCTTCCCAGAACATTTTGATGGTGAAGGCAAGAAACACCTGGGACTGCGATAAATGGCCTCCATCCTGGGTGGAAAAACAAACAAACAAACAAGACAAGACATCAGTGAGCTGGTCAATCAAAATGACAGTGAACATGTGACATCCTACTGTACTCCAATACAAAGTAACATCATTAATTGACTTTTATACTTCACGAGTCTACTTAAATCGTGCCTCTCATAAAATGCATGGCTTAATTTTCACATCCCACATTGACTCTGACTTTACTTATTCTCCCACTGTTTTGCCTTTCTTTAATATGAGGTATCAGAGCATGTAAGGACTCTTGTAGTGCTTGAGCTCAACATGACATGTGTGGCATTTTCATCATCCCTATCTAGCAGACTACATATGGATTTGTCTGTAGCCTATGTTCTTTGTTCTCCATACAAATCTGACTTTGTGTCCACTTGAATTTCACCTTCATTATCATTATAATGTCATGTGGGTAATCAATTTACAATGTACGAGAAATTCAGTGAATTCTGTTTCATTCACTTTTTTTTTTACATTTGTGATGGGCATTCTTATCTCAATTTACTATAAAACATTCATTCCTCCATTCACTCTTATTTTTGCATCAAAGTGCTGAATAAACACTCTTGCCAAAATCTTCATTTGTTGCCAAAAGCATCACCTGAAAAAAAGAAAAGAAAAAGAATGTACCTTTGTTGGGATCTTTGGAGCTAATTTGGCAAGAACGTGGACATTCGATGACACAAGTGTTGGGGAGATGACATTGATTGGGTCTGACACACCATCCATCAGACGCTTGTAGTCCAGACCTACATCAAACAGAGAATGGTGATGGTAGGGAAAGAGGTCATATCTGATTTGTTTTAAACAGGAGCATGTGCACAAGAATATCGTCATGCACAAGCACGCATACATGTACAAACACACATATACATGTACATACAAACTGTATGTCATACGAGAGCGTGAATCAGCTCTTTATGGCTACATGTGATGTTGGCACTGTTTATGAATACATACTCTTTCCTGATTGAACAGTAAACCCCAACTTTAACATCACTGTCTAGATGCATCTGCACACAAAATGGCTAAAAGATGGTAATCATGACTTTCTTGCTCTGACTAACCTGCTGCAGCTGCCTTGATTTTCCTCAGTAGCTTGACGTGTGTGTCGGGGCTGGTCAGTTGACCCTTCACCTCCTCCCCGCTCTTCTGCAGCAGAGTGAAATAGTAGATGAGTCGGGCGTGATCGGCGCCCTCTATGGTTGGGTAGATGCAGGATTCCATCCGATGGCAGAAGTCGGCAGGTTTCTCCAGGAGGGTGTTGAGTAGTTCCAGCTTCTGGCTCCGCTGCTCAATCTCAGGGGTAGACAACCTGCAAAGGATGTCATATGTTGGTTATTTTGATTACCAAAGCTCATTTCATTGTTTCTGTTTAACACTCTACGCATGGGTTCACAAAAAGTGACAAGTTTCATGGAAAAATAAATGTTACTTCCATATACACTGAAACAGCGTATATAATTCATTTGTATTTCATTCTATTCCACATGCCATGGGCGGATTCATGAAACATGAGTCCCCCCCCCAAAAAAAAAAAAACAAACAAACAAACAAACAAACAAACAAACGGACGATCAAACTTCTTTTTTTTCTTGCCTATGTAATGATTTTTTGTTTGTTTGCCCGTTTTTTTTTTGTTTTTTTTTTTTCTGCCAACCATTCTTTCAATGCCTCTTTCTCATTGTATGGTACAGAAAGAACAATAGTGTAATGTATCAGCACCCAGGTAAATTGAATCACAGTTGTGTCTGTGGCTTAACACTCTCAGGGGAACATCTTATACCAGTCATCTCCCATTTCTGTGAACAGTATGATTCATCTTGTCACAGTATAATGGTCCACTGCAAGCTAGCTGGTAAACACTTGGACATGAAAGCATATGAGAGCAGTGCGAGTACAGTGTCTTTCTCAATGGCACAAGTTCAAAGAACCCTCCTTGAAATGCAGGCATTCAACTAGACGATGACATCTACAAGACAACTAATATAAAGGTTCCAAAAATCTAAAAGAGCTCAATACTATACTTGTATTTCACAGTTCATGCAACTACTCATAAAGTAAATTTCACTTGGTTCTACAGCTGAATACAAACTAGCAAATAAAGAAACAGAAAGCTTGCTTTCATAAGACTGCACAGAAGGGTGTGGATGTTATTTCGTACAAGCTAAATGACAGGACTTGAAAACACATGAGAATATGAAAAAAAGAAAAAAAAATGGTAGCCTGAACTGACTTACCCACTGTCGGAGAAGAGAAATTCTAGGTGGGTCATGAGGACCTCCCACATGGGAAGCTGGTATCGCTGGGCAAGGGACACTGAAAGGTTGTAAACATCATCCTCCAGACTCCTACAACGTAGTTGGAGCAACCAAAAAAACAGACAGTGAACCATCCGGGTACAGATGAAATTATCATCACCATCATCATAATCATCACCATCACCAAAATCACCGACATCATCATTCACCATCATCACCGTCATTACCATCATCATATCAGCTGGATTTTTTTTTTGCACTTACAAAACATTGCTTTGCTCATTTTTACAAGTACACATTATCGCTTCCTCATGAGTAGAATTTACACCCATTGACAGCACATCTGTGGTTGCAGAAAAAAGTTACAAAAAAAGAAGAAGAAAGAAGCACGGAATAAATACAATCAACAGCAAGTAACGCAACTTTCACTTGTAAAAAGCCAGAGAAGGTGGGAACTTACATTGCCAGGCCGAGAATGGTCTCCTGTTTGTATTCGCTGTCCTTGGTAAACCTCACCACATCGACACCTAATAGAGATCAAGGCAGACATTTTGCTGCAAGTAATTAACGACACTCTGGCAATGAATGCCTTTGAAAAAGTGGCTGTTATAGAAGCATATGGGTACAAATGGATTGACTTCATAAGGAGACATCTTTCAAAAAAGATTTCTAAAATTTTCAAAGCAATGGTTTATGTCTATACAGGAATTCAACAGAGGAAAAGTTACCAGTCTAGTTCTAGAGTTTCACATGTTTCTCTTCCTCACATTAACCTACGCACATCACACCACTTTAATAATCTCTTTTACAATACTTCCTTTAAAGCAAGAATGTAGTATCATATTTTGGTTGGGGCACACATTGTTCAAATCCTGAGAATCTGCAAGTTAAGTGTGTGTAATATTGCAGTCTCCTTTGCTAATAGGTCCAACATGCTGTCATATAATACAGTGTCCTATGGTAAAACCCAAGTTGAACAAAATCATCTGGCTGATTAAGCACAAACACTAAATATTTCAAATTCAACAAGAGATAGGAGACTAATACACCCCTCCCCCCCCCCCTCACAAGAAATAGAAATGTACTGCAGCTAACATACAGTAATAAAAGAGAAAACAAAAATTATAAAATTCAATCCAAATATCAATGCAAGTGTACAACTTGACATATAAGTATGCTTCCTTGACAACGTTTGCATATTACCTGTGGTTGCATAAATTCTCAACTGAGATCAAACAAATGAAAAAGGTACAGGTGTATTGTTAGTGCTCAGCACAAAAATATATTGGCTCACAGCATTTCGAAAAGAGCCTCTGGCACATTATGTCTATTGCTATTTAATCCATTCCTTGCAATGTTCTGGTGGAGAATTTGAAAATCTCACACACAATGGGTTAAGAAGGAAGTATTGCTATAGAAAGGTTTCAAGAATCTACAGGATCTACTGCAGGTGGTACAGGTGGTGGTTATTTTCTCCCCCTCACCTCGCCCGAGAGCTTGAAGACTCTGTGCTTGGAGGAGGTCCGCCAGCAAGTCGTCATAGTGCCGGAGGCGGCTCACTAGCGCCCTCGTCTGGTCCGCCCACCCCGCAGCTTTCTTGGTCCCTGCCTGCTTCAGTACTTGCTGGACGAGGCGTGGCGGGGAGGCGCCGTAGACGGGGCTGTTGCTGTCTGGCGCCTTGCTGGGCTGGAGTCTGACCGCCACCTGCGAGGCGTAGAAGTAGGCCGCCAGCTGAAGGGACAGTGCCGAGCGAGGGATCCTCTCGAAACACTGGTCAGCATCAAGTGGCTATATAGGAATGTAAAGGAAAATTAAAACTGTACTTTGTGATGTCATACAGGTATTGCTTGCTGGGACCCACCAGGTTAAGTGGTAAATGAAAGCTCTGGGTTCTTATAGTGTTTTTATCATTTGTTTTCTAATAATCCCTCTATTGCGCAGAGGCTCACATGCATGGTGATCAACGTCATGTTTTTTTATGACACATTCATGGTACAATCATTGATGAATGTTAGAACTAGCACTTGGAGTATCATCAATTTCTTCCTCCCCCCACTTAGTCATTAAACAATACAGTTACAATCATGTATCCTAAATATACCGATTTCAGCATGGATTTCTGAAATTCTACGCACAGTTTTTGTTCCTGCATTTCACTTTACCTATAAGCTCAAATATACATGTCTTTCTTGGCAGTGATGAGGACAGGGAAAGACGCAGACACTCTACTATTGCAATACGCTACTACAAGGTCAACTTCAAAAGTATGGTTGACGTCAATGCATCACATGAGAACATATAAAATCCACCCATTTTCATCACACCTTCCTTAGTGCAAACTCCTTGCTCATAAACATGTTAATATGATACCATATATCGGCTAAAAATTGGGCAGCATGAGAAAAAGTTTGCAAAGGGTAAAAAGTCAGCTCATTCATCAGCACCAATGAAAGGAATTAAAGTACTGGTGTTTGAGGGTGGGTTCATGAAATCTTGAAGACAAAAATAATGGAGACTGCATTAAACAGCAGAATGTTCAGTCAAGAAAAGGACTTACATTTGGGAGAGCCATTAGGTAGGCAAGTCCAAGGCTCAGGTCCGAGCTGAGAGCGTTTATTGCCAGTTGCAAGAGCACTGTATCAAAACAAAAAGAACATACAAAACTAAAAGAGAGACTATTTTCACCATGACAAACATTACCAGGTACCTATGGCCAAAAATAATACACCACCCCCCAGCAGTTCAGAACTTATAACACATGAGATTATGCTCAAATTGGCTACACATAAAAGGCCAAAGTTCAGTGACTTCTAATTCACCTGTCAGTTATTTTCATTATTCACTGTCAAAATGCTGAACCAAATTTATATGACAATTACTTGTCACACCACTGAACTATATCACACGGATATTTAACAAAATTAGGAGTCTGATGAAATTCATTCTTTGCATCATGACAACACAAATCTCTCAATAACTTTTATCATTTTCTTTTATTGACCATTATTTACAAAACGGCAAAAACTTTCAAATAGCATAATATAGTCAACCCAATAACTTATTTCATATCAGTAGTTAATATGCACCCATTCATTCATGCTCCCTCCAGAACCTCATGAAGTGTTACTGAAATCCCTGCATCTGACTGGCTGAGAGCAAATTTGTCAGAAAAAAAAATATTATTATTACTTTACATAGCATTATTGGATGATCTCATTGAAACAAAGAATAGGAAATTAGCCTGCTGACAAGATAAACAAGACGGACAGAGTCCTTGCCACAGTGCCACGTATCCTTAAACTACTGACCTTGGGTGGTATGCTCTGCCATGGACTGGTCATCTTTGGCCAGCTGCCTCAGCTGCATGGCTCTCAGGAGCGTCTCGTTGAGAGAGCGGTGAGAGTGCTCGTTCCTTGACCACTGGTAGTGGACATAGCCCGCATCATCCTGGACAAATAGATAGATGGGAAGGTGGTGAACTGTCAAAATATATTCCATGGTTACACAATAGACATACATTTATAAGCACTCATTTTGTGCACCTTGTAACAGAAAGGCAAGTGTGCCTTCGAATGGATAAATTCTCAGGGAACACATAGAACTTGTCATTTTGAGAGAACTCACGAAATCACAATAAGAAATTGACTCATGGTGGCTTAGAAAGACAGCAGACACCACTGTCCCTGTACTGCTACAAATATGACATGCATTACTGTGTTTCTTTCTCTTGCTTTATCCTGTATGTATAGGGTGTTCGTTGTTGCACAAGAGCAGGGGGGGAAAATGAAGCAAAACATAGCTGACGAAGATAGAACATCAGGCACTTTTACCTATGAAGATAGCAATAGCTGTCAATGTACACATTTATATAAATTCAAGATATGAAAGATTGCAGCAATGCAAATACTATAAGATGGTCCTACTTCAAAGGATCTTGCATCTGTTGTCTCAAATCTAAAACCTGTTCTACGAACAAACTACATTTTAGACCATCCTCCCAGCCACCATCATATACTCAAGCATCAAACTACTCTTCTCATTAGCTATGACTCATTATAACAAACAATGATTTGGAAGAGAACTGATTCTTTAGACATCAATTCAAATGGCACTTCTTTCCATTCTACCTCACAAAAACAACATGAAATTATTGTTTGTTTATTTTTTCCATCTAAGAAGATGGCTGGATAGCCCATATTCAGCTACACTAAGCTGGTCTTCCATGGGGTCCAGTTGGAAGTGAGGCAGAACCACTTCACCAGGTTGAACACCCTGCTCTTTGCGATGAATGAATGAAGCGGGATCTTTTACGTGCATGAGTTGTGATTTTCTCAAACACGGGACCTCCATTTTTTGTCCTATCTAAGGGACAGATTGTTTTGCCTCTTACTAGAGTGTTTTGCCTCTTATTCATGTCATGAATTATGATTATCCCATAACTTCCTCAGGGCAAATAAAGGATAGTCTTGTACAGGCGAAAACAACATCAAAGTTGCATTTGCATTTACTCAGTCAGCTATTTTTTTTTCTCAACTCCTTACCCTACTCAGCTCTGGTTCCTTGAAGCAAGATTCGTAGAAAGCCGGGCAGGAGCGTCTCTCGATTCCTGTCCTCTCTACATCCCCGGTGGCGCCCTCTCCTTCCCCTTCCCCTCTCACGCCCCTCCCCAGCGGGCGGAGGAAACCGATGGTGCCTGCCCACCACTGGGCATCGCTGACGGAGGCCAGCACCGCTTTGGTGGTCGCACCCGTCGTGGCAAGAACGGCGGATGTTGCTGCCCCCGTGCTGGCGAGGACTGCTGTCGTGGCAGCCCCTGTGGAGGCTAGAATCTGCCTGGTTCTCCTCCTCACACTTTGCGTCCTCCCTTCCGTGTTCTCTTTCACTTCATCTTCCTACAGATGAGAATCATGACATAATGATAATATGATCTTAATTACCCAGGTTAGCCTCTTCAGTGTTAGCACACACACTGCTCTTCCAGAGGGCCAGGAGGGGTGTTTCACAAAGAATTCAAGTATATCTTATGATAACCTGTGTGTGACTTCAATAATATTCTCTTTTTTTACAAAGAATGAAAAATTTGGAGACTTTTTCATCCGGGTATTAATTAACAAAATAAAGTAAGCGACAAAGTATCTTTCTCTGTAAATTTTGATAACAATTTTACTGGATTATGAAATCAATAGATAAAACTGAAAAGAGAAACCAACGGCATACCATAATTCAAAGTCGATCTTCACTTTTAAGTTTGATTTAAATTCTTTGTGAAACACACCCCTGGTATCATTACTACCTTAGCATTACCAGATATCAATTTTTTACACCTGGGTCAAGAGGAACATCATGGGTAAAAACATCTTGTCCATGGATGTGGGCATTAGGCAAGACTCAAAGTCGGGGTGTCCATTACACAGTCAGAGTCTCATCCTCTATATTACACCGCAAAGCCCTCAATGAACACAAAGGGGAGTAGAAAGATGTTGAAGTTTCTGGAATATCCATAAAGTCCTGTACAATACAACATTGCCATTCCACTGGAAATTACATGTACATGTATATTGGCACAGTCAATGAGAAATACAAAATTCTGTCCAATAAAAGGAGAAATAAAAATGCAAACATTTAAAGTCATATTCGAAGAGTTGATCATGACAGACCACCCCGATTCCAAACCTACATTCTCTCAATTTTGAGACAAATAAATTTCTGTGATATTTCAAATAGGGAAACCACTTTATCTTCAAAAAGTGTAAATCTGTAGTTCTACCTGACAAGTCAACACTTTATAAAGAACGACAATTGCTATGACTGATGGATCATCCCTTAATTTCAAGAAGAAAAGAATACCTCAATCCCTTCATCTTCCACTTCCATTTCCTCCTCAAGGTTGCTCTCCTCCTCCTCCTCCTCTCTCTCTTCACCTTTAGTGTCATCCGCCTCCACTTCCACTGGTAGCTGGCTGTAGAGGATCTAGTGGTGGAACCGTATGAGATGAGATGCATGAAAGCTGCTGCACATGCACTCTCCACACAACTCTTACCAGATCGCCGTCAGGTGGTATAATGCTGCGTAATGTTCTCCTTTTATTTTTACTTCCCTTCAACGTATCGTTCGCTTCTCCTAGTTTTCGAGACTGCTCTCTAAACTCTTAAGAATGCTTGCTCCCGAGTTCACTTCTATCATGGCTACATGAATTCGCTTTTGTAAGGGATTCTACTGGCTAACAAGCTCTGTGTTTTCATACAGTAACATAACATAATCTGTTACATATACAGGGCTCAACATTATCTTTTCTTCTCTAGTGACCCATTCAGGCCACTAACATTTTTTATCTGAAATTTTGGTGGCCCAAAACAGAAATGTGGTGGCCCAATACAGAAATGTAGTGGCCCAAAATAAACAGATGCATAATAATCCATTTTGAATCTTAAGTCCCTGATTAGGCCACCAAAAGATAACTTTGTCAGAAATTTGGTGGCCTAACATCAGTTTTAAGCAGCCCTGGGCCATTGCTACTGCCAAGCCCTGTACATAAGTATCACAGAAGACTAAAATATGATATTGAAGCAAATATGTTTTGTGATGTGGTCAACTACATGCCTTCTGAAAATGTATGACTCTTCTGTCACTACATGGATGATCACAATTAATTGATACTCAACAAGTTATGGGGAGATTCATATCTATATTCCTGCCAACCCTAACATTCAGGATAGAGGTAGTATATCTAGGAGAAGATATTGCAAAAAGAGGAATTTTCCCAACTCCCATACATTACTATTTGCAGGTGCTGACAAAACTAGGAACACAAGTTTGAATGAGACTTCCTCTTTCCTGTAGGAATGTTCCTCTTAAATGGGAAAAGTTGGCAGGTACACTGTATGCATCTACTTTGAACTTATAGACCTCCCTACAAAATATCCATGATTAATAATAGATATGTAAGCATGAATATATTTCGCTTGTTTCTTGGTAGGTGTTGTGAAATAAAATGAGTGTCAGTACCTGTGTAAGGAGTCGGTTTCTTGCTTCAAGGATCGGGACTAGGGCATCTGTGTCACAGTAGCTGGCTGCAAAAGCCAGAAGCTCACGCCTGAGGTGCAGGAGAGGACATTGAAAGTTTCAACAAATAGCATTCCTATATAAGCACTGTGTTATATATATATATAATAACCGAACATTTCTACTGGTAAAAAAAACCCAAACAATTTATGCCTACACACCACAGGTACTACCATTAAACCTATGAAAAATGCTTTGTATGATTGTTTCATGCTGCCAATACTTTTAATATCACACTTATTGCACAAATACAATAAAATTAAGGCATAGTTTACACATAATCTCTCCTGTAGTGTGTGTTTGAATATCTGTCTTCATTTCCAAGGATTACTGAAATATCTATAAGAGAAATTTCTCCACATGCCTTACACAATGAATTAGGTTTGCCCCATTGAAAACTATTTGTGTGTGTGTAATCAAACATAGAATTTTAAAAGCAAACATCAAGTTGTTTATACACTTAGTACATACGAATGAGTGAAATGCATTCTTGCACTCAATTGTTATCTCCACGTAACTTCCCTTCCTGTCTTGGTTTTGCTTCAATTTCTCATCTTTGTTGGTCTTTATATAGAAACTTTTGAGTGGTATGCAGAAAATAGGAAACTTGTACCATATCATTCTATAATGATGCAAAACTAAACAGGGAAAACATAACATGATGACATTAAGATAAATATGTGGGACTAATATTCTACAGAGCACTCCTAGCTACAAAACATCTTCATAGAATGCCTTCTACTGAAAATCACAAAGCATTTGATCAATGTGCACCTGGCCTGGAGGTCTGTGAACTCATCCCAGAGGCCCAGGTCCTGGCACACCTGCCAAGCGGGACCATAGCTCTCCCCCACCAGTTCCTGGCTAACGGCCAGAGCTGTCGGGTAATCCAAAGCCTGCCAGATGAGGGGGTGAAAGAAACAATGTTTAATAATGATGACATTTCGACAAGCTTGTAGCGGGATCTTTTCCATTCACCTACCGTATTTTGTTTTCATATCATTCTCTACCTGGTCTGTCTAAATTCTTCTTTTGAGACCTCTGTAGTCACAGTTAAAAATTACAATATAGTCATAATTCACTGCGAGCTACACCAAGGCTGATGAGCAAATAAAGAAAGCTAGAACTATCAAACATTTGCTAGAGTTGTAAAGCATAAAAGACAAATTAGATATTCTTCACAAATGATTTGTTACTACACTAATTCAAAGAAAGTAAAGTGCCTCTTCAAGTGATAATCGATAAAAGCAAACAACAAATGGTTTAATGAACACAAACCTCTGTACCAGCTCTGTCTATCTGCTATCAATAGTGTGTTAACTGTCTGTCTGTTCATCTCTGCTTGTTTATGAAGCAGACTATCTATCTATCCAGCTGTACGTCCATCTGTCTGCCTCTCTGTTTGTCTGTGTATCCATCAGTCCATCTGTCAATCACGGCCCGTTGGTCAATCTGTCAATCATTGATCTATTGGTCTTTCTGTGAATCACTGATCTCTCTCTCTTCCACTTCCATGATCTGTCTTTCCATCCATCTATCTATCTACAATTGTATCTATCTAACCATATGTTTCCCTATCCATATGTTTATCTGTCCATCTATCAGCCAGTCTGTCTATGTGTATCTGTCATTCAGTCTATCCATCTCTCTGTTTGTATGTTTCAATCTACCTGCAGTGCTGCTCCAGAGACCAGGGTTAGGATCTTGCCCTTTCTCTCTGTCTCGTTGTCGCCGCACACTCTGAGAAGTTTCCCCAGTCGCAGCAACTGTAAAAGGCAAAGACACAGGATAAAACAAAAAGAAGACAGGCATAAGTCGCAAATACAAAATTTCCCTCTCACAAATATTCTGGAGAACATTGTCTTCCACTAGTATACTACTACACAATCCTCTTCATCACCAAAGATCTAGTTAGACCCAACACTTCCTTTTATTATTTCTTTCATTCGTGCCGACTGTCACAAAACCAACACAGAGTTTGGCGGAATTAATTTTCTCATCTATGATGTGTCCTACAAGAGAAAGCAGACTACCAGCTTCAAAATGGCATCTTGCTCATTTAACTCATTTACTTGTGGACTTGTTTGGAGTTCTCAAAAGTACTTCACTCTAGTAGTCTACAATGCCACTGCAAAATTTGCACAGTGGGGAAAGGAGAACAAGTTTAAAATTGGGGTTTTATGAATGTGACACATTAACAAAGTGGTGTGAAATTATGTCCAAGGGTGCAGAGGCTACTGGAATCGGGACACTTGTCATGCTGCTCACAAAAATTCTTTTTTACTACTGTCTTCTCATTCATATGTATGTGCTTGCTCCTTCCTGGGCAACTCTGATCAAATCGTAACAGCAAGAACTGCCTTTCTTTTTAAACATCAAACCTCCAAAATGTCTAAGAAGTAAATGGTCCTTATAATAAAAAAGGCATTTTAAAAGAACGCTTATCACTCTGATACAGACATCAAAGTCCCCTACAACAGCTGAACAGAAATCGAAATCACACATAACAGGAAAATATCACGTATTTCCGACCCTAATTTCATCATCTGAGGGCAATGAGTATTCCTATTTCACACTTGTAAGTGGTTATGTGATAGGCAGTCAGACATTAATGTTTACATCGTCTTGTAGACGTATATGCTGGAGACATGAAAAACCCGAGAACGTTCAAAATGTCATCCGACCACTGGTGAAAGAAAGATACTATTGTGCAAACTGAGACACATAAAACACACTGTCTTCATCTAATTCTTTGAGAACTTACCATTGATGAATTGGTGAAGGATGATTTTGAAGATTTGATGACTTTCTCAACCAGCTCGAGTCTGTCCTCACATAGCCGCACTATTGTGAGAAAACAGTTAACAGAAACCTCTCACATAGAAACAAAAAGGTATTTGCAACTTGCTAAAAAAAATACACATACCAAAAGATGCACATTAAATAAACAGAGCGAAATGTCTCAAAGACATCAGCTTCATGTGACGTATTCAAGATAGAGGAATACACTTCTTGTTTCAATTCTAGAGTTATTGTTGGACACAATACTGTATATGCCATATACTTAGCGAGCCTAATCTCTTTGCCAACAGGAACTCTCCAACAATTCCATGAGTGGATTTTCATTCACAAATGTGAGATGCAGTATGAATGGAGAGATATACACATGCTCGTCTCATTCATGTCGATATCAGAAACTAATACTTTTGCCTATCGTTATCTTCACTAATACCATACAACCCACGAAATTTGCAAAAATAAAAAGCCTTGCAAAATATACGGCAAATATAGCAGTCTAGCGTTGGCGAGACTGAAGGCGGTCTAAAGTGGTGTTGTTGTAAGACATACCTTGTAGGGGCAAGATTGGGGTTGAAAAGTCGTCCAGGAGGGCCAGAGAGGCGATGAGGTCTAGCTCCTCCTGAATCTGTGGTGGGCAGTCTGTGATGAGCTGGAGGCAGGATCTTGAACCAGGAAGAAAATGGGATGTGTTCTGTATCTTCTCTTGAGATCAAGCAGCAGCTTCTAAAAACCTTTTTTCTTTTATCTTTCCTCTTTCTCTTTCCTTTCTCTATCATTTATGTTGTTCTCTCTTTCTTTTTTTTGTGTAAATCTCAGGCCCTCTCATACAAACAAATTGTCACAAGCAATTCTTCTCGCCGATTCAGTTTTTAGCAGCTCATATAGGACTTGAGATTGTGGCAGGATACTTACTAGTGGAGTGTCCCATGTCAGCAATTTGCACAATTTTAAAAATCTAATAACACATGCCTACAGACTATCTACCATCTTAAAAAAAGAAGAAAAAACAAGTGCTTTGCAAGTCACAGTGCATCCCTTCATCTGAAGTTTCTTTATTGAACAAGGACACATCTTAATATCAATGCAATCATTATTTCATTAAAATAAAGATCTCAATCATACATTGCTGATCGAAGAGGATTTCTCACACAGAGCATCTTAGAGCGTGTTTCTACTGAGCGACGAAAATTCGAGGTGATGCCAGCCGATGTGTGGTGATACTGGCCGATGCCGGCCGATACTGGCCGATGCGTGGTGACACCTCGAATTTTTCCTCAGTAGAAACAGATCGGGTAGTGGCCGATGCCGGGTGATGCCAGGTGCTCCGTCATCCATCTATTGAGGTGGTCGATGCGTGGTGATGCGAAGGACGATTCTCAGTAGAAACACATCGGGTAGCGAAATTCATGGTGTATCGGACGTCTAGAGTTTCTCCCCGCGCTTTTCAATCGGTTCATCGCACACACTCCTTCCACACATGTGTACAAAATACGCGTGTACACACAGCGACCGTGTTCGCATCATGCTTTGTTTGTACCAACTCGCTTGTGTACGTGTTATAGGCCCTACACGTTACACGTTACATGTGAATTGTGGCATTCATCGTCTATTGTTCGCGTGATTAAAAGCCTAGTTCGGGGTATATTGGATGGGGAGACGAAGAGAAATGGCTTATCAAAAAATAGCCGACGCAGTAGCAAAGCAGGCAGGGTTCGGATCGTATTAACAGGCAGTGCGCGCGTGACCCAATCTGTGACTTAAGAATACCTGACTTCCGGAATCGCCGCATTTGCACGTCACCTTTGCATCGCCTCGTATTTTATCGCTCAGTAGAAACAGTTCGAGTAGTCGTAAAATACGAGGTGCTGCGTTGGACAAAATTCGTGGCGATGCCAGGGATGTGAGGTGCTCTCAGTAGAAACACGCTCATTGATCGCGGTCATGTCTAGATATCAGTGACATCTCAGTCATTTTTTCTTTTTTCATTTGAATTCCTATGAGCTAACAGCCAGGAAATTTGCATCCATTTGACAAAGGTAAAGATGGAGGTGTCCTTTACCTTGCCAACTCCATAGTGCTGTCCATGAGGTCTGCAGAGGAGTTAAAGTACTCCCTGGCGGCCGAGAGGACAAGCTTGATGGAGGACTCGTACGAGATGCGGGCTGCTGCTCTGGAGGAGGAGGATGATGATGATGAGGATTCTGACCTTGACCTTGTCAATCTCTCTCCTGCCAGGCGGATGTTGCTGATGGAGCTGGAACCCAGGAGGCTCTCAGTGAAAATCTGAAGAGAGAGAATGAATGGGACAGAGAGATAAAAAGCCACATGCTGGTTTGAAAACCATGATAACACATTGTCATTACAATCAGAAAAAAAAAAGTGGGATGAGGTTTGTACATAAAACCTACTGTATACGCCGAATATTTCTCGAGGTTTTTATTTTCGCGAATTTCGTGAGTCAGCTGCTATTCGCGAAACTAAAAACACGCGAAAATATTGACTCTGATCCTGACATGAATGTGATGTAAGCGTACAAATTTCTCTGTTCAGTACAAGATTCCACAATCGCAAATATAACCACTCGCGAAATTTTTGGGAAGTCTCGATTCGCGAAAATTTAGACTCACGAAATATATGGCGTATACAGTATAGACCTATTACAAATTAGGGAATATTACCAGACATAACTGATAAATGTAGAACTACATGACTAAACCTTGCAAAGACACAGTCCTATACAACTGCAACAAACAAACTGTAAAACGAGAAATGTTCATGTACATTTTAATTTCGTGAAATTTTGCGAACCAAGATTTGCAAAATCAAAATGCATATGAAAGTTCTTGTCTACACTATACGCACTGAATGTTAGAGGCAACTCTCGAAAATTTCATGCCGCCAAAAAGGCCGTCAGCATTGGAAAACAACTGGTAGTAATAATCTCAATAAACTCTCCTACAGGGTGCAAGTTTGCAAAAAACATAGTGATACAATCCCACTGTTGTAGCCTAAATCATAACGGGCTGTCAGAGAAAGAGGTAAGTGTTAAGCCCTGTCATAACACACAACGTTCCCCCCAAATATTGGATATCTCGTATTTTGTTCTCTGAGAGAAAGAATGTACATGGCTGTAGAAATAAAGAATCTACAAGACATAGCCTTACCTCCTGGCACTGACTGACACTGAGGCATGTGAAGACAATCCTCCTCAACTCTAGCATGTCCTTGTACAGCTTGTTCCACTCCCACTCCTTCAATGGAGGTTTCCTGCAAGATGCATTTTAAGGGCAAAGATCAATCCAACAGTCAGACAAACAGCTGTCCCATCATTCATTGAGAGATTTGAACCAGGAATCTCTTGCATGCGAGGAAGACACATTTGTTAGGTATGAATTTTATAATACCCATGTCACAAAAAGCCCCCTTTATATCACAATTCCACTGATATCTCAGGAACAAGTGAAATTACCATATAGTTTAGCAATCAGTGCCATGCACACATGATACCAAAATTACGGTACTGTAGATGCTGATATTTTCACAGATTAATTTTTCGCAGTGAGTGGCTAAAAAAACACAACATATTTGCAGGTTCTTGAATTCACGCTGCTCAATTCCTTACCAATATGTTTTCATCCAATTTACATAAAGAAGACAGAATTTGATTTCCCTGCAAAATAAGCCAGATGTGCTGCCCGATCCATTAACATGTTGATTGTACAGCCTGCACGGAAACTACTAGCATACACACATATGCTCAAATGAATAATACTCATAGTACAAGCACACACATTATAAGGGAGTCATTACTGACGAAGTCCGCGATTCAACCCGTTCAAAATGTGCAGAGAAAACTGCGATGATATTTTATGGATTCTAGAATTTGTACCAGCCAAAAATAGCATGAAATGTGCAAAAATTAATGTACTGCAAATATTTCTGCATTTGCAGCATTCAAAAAAGAAAATAATAATTCTGTGACAGATCATCCTGAATCATCTTGCCATTTCCTTACCTCCTGGCTGCTTGTCGTGTGAGTCGGACCATGAGTTTTGCGGCCGCGTCCACGTCCGTCTGCATGTCGCGGACGCCATGTGGCGCCATGGCAACGTCGTGACTGGCAAGTATCTCCACCGCCTGCAAGTGGTGTCCGAGCAGTTCGACGTCATGGTACAAGGCTGAAAGATCCTCAGGCACAACACTAAATGTTCATAAAAACCAAGAAGGGAGATTGACTAAACTTTGGAGTCATGTATGGTTAAAAACAATAATTGCTTGGTGTGAGTATAAGGTCACTGGGGTTAATTTAGGATATGACATCTATCATTAAGCGTTTCCTACTGATATGATGCATTTGTAATCTCAGCTAGTGAATACAATTTTGTTGCACAGCATTTTGTATCGCAAAGAAAAAAAAGACTTACATTTGCTTAGGGAACAGTGTACTGATTTTATGGGTACACTTCACTTAGTTTGATTTGGATAAAGCTTGTTTGCAATCTTTGTTCAATAAGACAGCAATATATGGAGATAGAAATAATGTTCTGGCAAGCTTACTTGCTCTGATTACTAAAATCCAAAATATATGCTGAAATTTAAATCAGTGTTTGTTTCCATCTGTCTGTCATCCTGTATGTCTGTTTTTGCTTTTCTTACTTCCTTATTTTCTTCTCTATTTTTCTCTCGGTGTCCAACTTTTTTTTTTTCCTTTCAGTCCTTTTTTCCTTCTTTCTATCCCTGTATCTTTGATGGATGACAAGTGAAAGGAGACTCACCCAAAGCTCTGTTTGGGAAGAGCCTGCAGGATGGCCTGGGCTAGGCCCAGCTGGTCTTCCTTCTCACAGGCGTAGATACAACGGAGGGAGAGGGACAGGACCTGGCTGGTAGGGGTAATGATGGGCTGCTGGGTCTAGATTTGGGGAAGGGGGGGATGGGGGGAAGAGGTGGATGGGCGGGGCATGGATTGGATAAAGAAAGATGTCACCACTATGCAGGACACCACAATGAAGTCTTGAAGTCGAAATCTTTCTACCGTTGAGCAACATACACTTCCAACATTGGCAAACGCCTTGTACACATTTAGTAATGAACTTTAAACATCACAAAGTGATGAAGCAATATAGCATTAAAACAACTGTTACCATTTTTTAATAGGCTGGAGGTTCTGTAATGCTCTGAAGAGCAACAACAACAATAAAAGCTTGCAATCACATGAAATACCACCTTGTTGATACAACATGGGGAAAGTTTGAAGAATTAATCTTGATTAATAAATGAGAAATAAATTAGAAAAGTTTAAGTGTAACAAGCGAAAATGGTGCTTCTTGACAATTACATCTTTCAATGACACCACAAAAGTATGCCATTTTATGACAACAAGAAGCACATCGAGAGTGCCATGTTGGTACAATTAATCATTTGAATCATCTAGTATTCCAAATATCTGCACCATCAGATGAATCTTAACACCACTTTCTTCAATTGAATTACTGCTAGTCCAGCTTGAATCACTTGCAATATACATAAACTTTTAAGACAGTATACAGTAACAGTATCATAGAATAATTTCATTGCTTTCAACTCTACACAAAACTTTACATCAAACCTTACCAGAAGCTAGCTGGAACTAATGAATAGTGCATGCTATTAAAAGCGGGTTTGATTACACAGTTGATGGATTTGGACAAGATATAATTGAAAATATGCTCAACTTACATTATGTTTACAGCTCTCAAAGATGAGGCGACACTTGGATAGATCCTCCTGCAAATGGAATACAAAAAATAAAAAAGCGCAAAACTTGAATTTCTATCACTCACAAGCTGCTGTAAGTTCCCTACTTAATCAGCTGATGTCCCTAAGAGAAATAATCAGAATATACAAACGGAGGAAGCAAATAAACAGCAACAACAACAAATCTGATAAATATATCAATCATAAGAGTGCCTGATTCTTGGAAGTAACATGACAATAAATATATTCCTCATGTATTCATGATAAAAAAACAAACAAACACAACACTGCATCGAAATCAAGGTGGACATCTACCTCACTTATAATTCCAGTTTTGGAATTGCACTTGATCAGAAGCTGCTGATAATTTGTTTGAAAGGTTGATTATCAACAAGTCAAAGACTACATATCACTTCATTTGATGGACTAGTTATACATGTAGATGAGAACTTAAAAAAAACAACAACAAAAACTGAGGAATGGTGTTTTAACTCTCAGCATGTAACAATGTAACAGGCAACAGTGAAAGTCACTGTGTACCATGAGAGATAACAGCGCTATTCCAGACTCATTAAAAGTTAGTCTTAAAAGGAAAAATAAAATCTAAAAAGCACAACAGGGAAAATTTGATCAAAATCGATAACAACTAGGGAAGTTACAAAATTGTGAAGTTTTGCAAATTTTTACAAAACAGTTTTGAACAACCCATGTGAATATGCAAATGTTGTGAGTTGATGACATCATCCATCATCGTATGACAACGTACTATATACTTTGCGAACAAATCTTAATATCTATAGTTTTTTTTTTTTTTTGAAACACAATCATACCCCAGTATTAAATCCTGATATATCAGACAGATCATCATTTTAAAGTTGATCAGCCAGGAACCAAATTCCTGTGCATACCAGTTGTCACAGCAGTCTAAGGGTGAATGGAAGCTCACCCACCTTTGCCATTGACAGCATGAATTCCTCTATGAGACGTGATCTGCTGCCGGGGGCCTGCTCCTCACAGCGTGCCAGAAATGGGAGCACCCAACGCTTCACGTCCTTCACATACACCTCGGCTGTTGACTGAGATTGGCAGATGAGCAAAAAAAAAATCAATATTTGGTTGCGAGAAAACTTCTCTGTTTTCCTTTCGCAATATCAAATAAAATTTCACATGGAGAGGAAATTTGGTACTTCACTGATACCTTAACATAAAGCTACAGTAACGCACAGTTATGCATGGCTGGGGGCAGAGAGAGTATTATTTAGTTTCTGTGAACACTTTTGATATCTTTCATCAACTTTCACTGTAAAATGTTACCACTGACTATGATTATAAACTTTTAATAATATCATGATTTTTGGATTGTTGAGGTATCACTTTAGGTTGTCATGTGTCTGCTTGAAAAAGTCCCCCTCTAGCATTCTCTCATATTGTTCTATCAAATGAGGGCTACCATATTCTAACCAGTTAGTCACTCAGGAGTTATGAAGAGCAATGCATAACAAGCAAAAGGAGGAGGATAGTTTGTCTGGCCTTTGCATTTGAAAATTATGTTTTCTGCGGCAAAGTAAGTGTCCAAACAATACAGACTTGCACATGATATACAATTTTAGGACAATCCACCAATGGGAGAGATGTACACTGCATGACAAACGGTACAAAATAGAAAGAAAGAAAGAAAGAAGAAGGAATAGAAAAGACAAATTTTGAGCAGACTCAAGCATATGTGTAGAATATTATGACCCCTCTTCATTTGAAGATCACCCTACATAGCATCCAACAGATACTTTATAAATACCAGAAAGCCATCTTGGGTACAAGAATGTCGTGTGGTTTACATGGTCATCACAAATACCACAAAACAAAAGAAAGAAAGAAAGAATTGTCTTTTTTCTTAGGTCAGCACAAGAACATTGTAAAATGTGGCATTTGTCTGGTTGACATCTCTCATGTTTGCTGTTTTTGCAGTGGACAACCCTTTTAGCTGACTGATGAACGGAGTCATGACCTTGTGGCACACTGACCTTCGACATCATCAGTTGAATGACCTGGAGGTCGGAGAGTTTCTTCAGCGACGCCAGAGTCAGATTGGGGTCAGTCTGACACTCGTAGGATAAAACTTCCAGGGTCAAGAGATCGTGGTGCAAATTATCTAGGTCCTGTCGAGAAACAATAGGGGAATGAACTAAAGCTTACTGAGAGCTGCGTTGTACAGGCAACTGTCCATGGCATCCTATTATATTCATTATCCAGATCACATTGAAGAAAGTATTGGGAACGTTATCATCTATACATCATTGGTAAACTTTAATATTGGATAGTTTGTCCAGGTTATCCAGGTCCCGTCAAGATACAATGGGGGATGAACTAAGCTTTACTAGGAACTGTGTTGTAACTGTCCAAGGCATCATTATCAGGATTACATTAAAAGTATTGAAAACCTTTACATCATTGATAAACTTTATGACAAGACAGTTTGTTGAAGCATTTACATTTCCATGATAAGCTTGCAAACTGTTCTTATGGTGACGGAGAAGGCATCTAGTAGACCTGTATCTTGTCCTTATTTACGATGATTTATTCTTTCATAGTTCAATACAGATAAGTACAAATACAGTCAGTGCACATAATCTGCAACACAAATTGAAATAGAAAGTGTTCTCCTTATTTGGGAATCTTTGAGATGGGTTTCAGATCTAAGACTTCTTTTCAGTGCTCATTATCACCAGCCCACATAAACAGAAGAAATTGTCCAAAAAAAAAAAAGTGTTTGTCATAATTCAGAATTGTAAAAGGCTACATTTCATTGAAATGTTACCCTCTGAGATAAAAACACATACCGGAACATTCCTCTCCATAGCCAGCTTTACGAGTGAGATCGCATTGTCAACCTGTGCAAGAAAATTGAAGGATATAAAAAATGATCACCTTGTCAGAATACATAAATTTTAACAGTACAGTCAAACTAATATCCTTCATAGAATGAAATATATTATATTGTTGATGAGAAAGATGAAGATGATGATGATGACAAACAACATTTATATAGGCGCCATTTGCATGGTAAAAGCACACACAGAAAAGAAATTTACAGAAAAAAAGTTGTAAATGATCAACATGAGTGCTTCTTTCACACTCATGTTTTAACTGAAGCCTTGACATTTGTCATTTGTCTAGATTTATCATTCCAAGAAAGACAAAAATGATTTCAGGAAGCTTTTCATCAGTCTAATCTGTGGTCTAATCTGTGGTCTAAGCAGTCTAAACAGATACATGCAATATCTCATAAATATCGCTCCTACAAACACTGAAACTATCAAACGAGGACCATTTCTCGGTAAACTGCACGAAATGTGTCTCATTTCACAACAACATTCATAAGATCACAGAGTGTACCTGTGGTAGAATATCACATCATTTTCATAACTTTACACCGCTCTAAGCAAAAACAAGGAAATAAGAAGCCCAGGGGTTTGCAAGTATATCTCGAGGCGCTACTTTCTCCTCAGTTTTTCATGCATGCATCATGAACCATACAGAAGTCATATCCATGACGATATAGTGCAAAACTTCACAGATTCTAAATTTTCATATTCCTTGCCTTTCTCAAGTAAATTTGTAATGAGCAAATTAGCAAGGAACCACTGACACATGCAACAATGTACTTAATCATGGCACTAATAATTACTGCTTTGCACTGGTGGAATATGGTCACATGATTTTCTCTGATCTGTCCTTTTCACATGACAAAAATTCCGACCCTTTCTGTACCTTGGCACCAATTCTGAAACCCTGCATTTCTGAACATATGAACATTTTCATATATATTATTTTTTAGATGCACAAAATATGACTGAATGAAAAGAATTGATTGGTACCTGTCTTGATTCGTCCTCAATAGCTCTGGTCCTGAAAGTGACCCAGTCCGAGAGAAGATTCTTGCTCATTGTCTCACACCTACAAGATATGAATTCCATAAGCAGAAATTATGGATCACAGATGACAGAATATATAATAACCATAACAGCATAAAAATCTTGTTGTCTTTCTTCCCACACAAAGATCAGGGAGACCTCATACATGAACAATATCATGGAAAATTTGCATATGGGTTTGTGTGAATTAGGTGCCTACAAAAGATTCACTCCCACAGCATAAGGCCTAAATGGCAATAAATAGTGAATAATTCATTAACAACTGCCTGGCACATGAATGGGCCACATGGAGATTAGTACACCTTTCTTTTGTGACTCTCCAAAACATATCACACATTGTCAGAGACTCCAACTCCAAACACTCTCTAACAGGGGATTCTCCCGCCAGCTGGACTCTCCTACAAACTTGAAACTCTCAGTGTGCAAACATGCACACATTATTATGTGAGGGCAGTGCAAATCGTGAGCCAGAAGCACAATGTCCTTTGCAGCTGGGGTCCAGCTCTAGAGTTATAAATGCTCTCTGGTGTTATATTGGCCTTATTCTTTAACGTAATATATAACAAGCTAAAGTTGAGCAGGATCAAACTAAATTTTAAGTGGGAGGAAATTCATATCAATCGGTAGACTCACAGCTTGAGTGGGAGAAATTCAAACTCAAGCGGGAGAGTGGGAGATTTGAAGAAACTGGCCTCAAAGTGGGAGAGTTTGAGTCTCTGAACCATAAGTTTTTCACAAATTTTTCAAGCATCAGTCCTTGAATCTGACATTCTAAAACACATTTGTCTAGATAGTAAACAAATTGCCCTACTTATCCATCAACCCAATGGTGATAATGTAGGAGGTATCAAGAGAGAGTGCAAAATATATCCATGTTGAGGTACATTGATGGCAATTTTTCATTAAGAAGTATCACATGCAGAAGAGTCTTTGGTATTATAAGGAGAGGAACAAATGAATTGAATCCATTCAAGAAATTAATGCTGCATTTCAACCCTTGTTGATTTTACAAAGTAATTTCAATAGTGATGATTAGAATGATAGAAATGCATAATAAACAATAATAGTAATAATAATGATGATTACAATAAGGATGATGATGATAATAATAATAGCAAGAAAAAGGAGAAAAATAGTGATGATAATTAGAACAGCAGCAGCAACAAAAACAGTATTTTCTTCATTATCATTGACCTGAATTTCAGTAGTTCCTGGTTCTCCTCATAGAGGAAAGCCCCGTAGTCAATCCGAGTTGGGTTGATGACCCTCTGACATGCCGGCTCCTCACACCAGTCCTGGTCTCGATGTTGGTCCTGGTCCCATGAGTACACCTCTGGCTCAGATTCATAACTGACCAACATACACACAAACACAAACACAAACACAAATGTTAGGCAAAACAGGTTAACAAGCACACAGAGCATTATTGGCCAACATTATGTTATACCTTGGAATGATGACTTGAGTATTGTTCCCTCTGCCCTTCAAGATTACATATTTAAAAATGTGATCACGTCTTCTCCTGTTTGTTTGTTTTTTTAATCTTATTGAATATATCTGTCCCAAGCAGCACTACTACATTGGTGAGAGTACAGAAGACATTGGCATGGATCAATTGAACTTTAACTGAGTGGAAATTTCAGTCAGTGTCTGGTATATCAGTCTTTACAGCACTGAATTCAAGAAGCATAAAAAACAAAAAGTCAAGTGAAAGGCAAGATGGTCTCTTTGTTGATGGAGAATGCTAAATTGGTTTCTAGGAAAATGACTTTACCATTCACACTGGACTCAGTGTGAATGATACTTACCTAGCTTCAGGCAGTAAACTTCTGTACTCAAATGGGGGTGTGGTCTCAGGGAAATTGTTCAGGATCATCAGCCAATGGGGTAGCAGGTCTTTGCCATGATAGGTGAACATGATCTCAAGGGCTTTCCAATCAGAATCCTGCACAAAGAAAAGGTATCATGAGGCTCATGAGTGCATTTGGAATATGGGTGTGGCCTAATCATCACTATCCAATCATGTACTGTGAGAAAGATCATGCATAATAAATAAGTATCATACGTATGACATCACTTGTGTGTTCAAAGGTCAAATGATTTTAAACATCAGCCATGAGCTGGAAATAAATCATTCACATCAAATTTCCTCATTTTCTAGATGTGCAGTCACTGGAAATTTGTAGGAGTAAAAGTGGGCAGGTTTAGCACTAGACATAAATCCTACCCTGGCCATGCCAACAGCTGCTTCCACGATGTTCTGGGACCGGAACTTCTCAAAGTTTTTCTCGTTGTAAGCCCTCAGCGCTGATTCCCCGCCTCCAAGGATCGCCTGCCATGAAATGAAAAGCCAAAAGACGCATCAGAAAGCATTTCATGTTATCAATAACTATGGCCTATTCAGAGGAGACACTTAAAAAAAAAAAACACTTTTGTCATTGCTTGTCTTTGATATTTGATACACACATCACTAGCAAAAGCAAGATGTGTTTAATTCATCTCTACCTATGACTGTCTGTATGGCAAGTCCAAGGATTATGTGCCACGAGCAATTTGCTTTTAGACAAGTCTTGGCCTAGATGTTATGTAATAATCTCACCTCATATGTTTTGAGTCTATCAAGGTAGCCAAGAAGCTTGGTGCGACAACGGCATAACTCCCTCTGCTCAAGTGTCAGCCTGAAAAGGTAACAAACAATTAAATACATTTAACTTGAAATCACATAGTAAATGATGATACGTTTTCAAAAATACCATGCAGAGTGGTAATAGCTAGAGATGAAAGTAGAAAATGAATTACTGTATGCAAGTATGCCAAAGTATGGATGAAAACTGCTGTAATGTGGTGGCCATTGGGCCAGTAACTTAACAAACAAAAGAATCTTTAAGACAACAATCAACTGCAACTCCTAGAACACTAATTCATG